>NC_063991.1:4876562-5512500 GCF_932276165.1 Plutella xylostella
TCTGCTTTTACAACTCCGTCTCTGATTTTTTGTGGTAATAATGTTGTTATCCGTTTACTTCCCCAGTCACACGTGCATACAATGCGGCGACAGTTTCGTGGAGATGCATGAACTGGACGAGCATCAGCTGACGCATGCACGGGACAGCATCAAGTGTCCGGAGGTGAGGGTTTATGTTATTTACTCTTGTAGGGTTACCACCACCGAACGTTACTTATTTACTTATAGTCCTGTTACTCCCCTGTGGAGCTTAGGGCTACAAACATTCTTCGCCACGCTTCCCTATCTTGAGCCGCCTCCTTCACTTAACCGAACGTTAGCTATTAACAATCCATTAGCAGCGTAGCTCGCTTGTCAAATCTGACGTAACTTGTATGGATCTGACGGATGTTTTTACAAGCGAGCAAAAATGCTTATGAAATTGTTAATTTGCTAATTTTACAGTGGTGGTTCGATAGTAGTACAGTTAAGTCAAAATAAGTAGATAGAAGAAGTGTTATAGCATGTAATTTTAGTGAAATGAAATAATAGTTATCTATTTAAAAAACCGCATCACCTTTCGTAGTTTTAAATAGGGATAGAGAAAGTGACTTTGTTTTATACTATTTCATACTATGTACTAGACAGATAAATAACTTAACGCATCTGTTTCCACATTCGTAGTGCAACAGCTCGTTCCCGAGCCACGCGGCGCTCACCGCGCACTGTCACGCGGCGCACAAGGAGAACTACGACATGAGCAACCCGCGCTTCCCGTGCCGCGAGTGCTCACGGACCTTCACTGTGAGTAGTGTACTGTCTTGGTATTCTGAATATGAACAAGGGGGGTCGACAAACGAACGAACAAGAATTGTCACGCAATCGGCACGCTTAATATAGAGGTACTATTCCGTGCAACGCAACAGTCGTCGGCCGCGCGCGACTGTCATTTTGTCCGCTATATGTCTGTCGCAGCAGTGCCATACATTTTCATACTCTGATGCCCGGAATAGTACCTTAACGAGATAGAGCCTTCACTGTGAGTACTGTCACCCGGCACAAGGAGAACTATGACGTCAGCAACCCGCGCTTCCCGTGCCGCGAGTGCGAGCGAACTTTCACTGTGAGTGCAATGACATTCTCGGTAGTCCGGACATTTGGTAATCCGGATCTGTGGTAATTCGGAGAGATCATTTGCAGGAAATTGGCCACCGTCACGCTAGTTCATCCATTTATCATTCAATTTGCCAAAAACTGCCATGCGTGGTCACTATATTCGCCAAAATTAATTTGCCTATATTTTTGTTATGTAGCAAAATCAACAAATATAATTTTTATAACAAATACGAATAACCAAGTGGGGTGCTAACACCACAACACCACAAGTAAGCGTCAATTCACGCGTACCACAACCACACCACGTCGCAGCGACATAATGTGGTCAAGCTGTGGTTACGTGTGAATTGTGTGACAGCGGCTTTTTGCAGTTGCGTTGTGGCAGCGACAAAATGTCGATGTGGTTGCGTTGTCGCTGTCATTGCGATGTGGTAACCACGACGTTGTATGCAGTTAATACGGAGAACAGGTTGCCGTGGTACCGCCGCCGCGTGGCGGCGTTGCCGTTGCGATGTGGTTGCGTTTTGGTTGCGATGTGGTTGCGATGTGGTCGTATTACACAGGTGGTCGATAACAACGGCAAAATGTGGCAGGTGTGAATTGGATTATTCATTGTCAATACAAAATATACGCCCGACCACACCGCGTGGTTGTGGTGTGGTTGTGGCTGTGGTGTGGTTGTGGTACGTCTGAATTGACCCTAAATCACACTAAAAAGTGACAGGGCAAAAGCTAACACCATATTGTGTCATATAATCCGAGCATAAAATAATATAATAATTGTATTTATTTCCAGACTAGCGTGAAGATGCTGGCGCACGCGCGCACGCACGAGACGGAGAAGCCGTACGTGTGCCCCTTCTGCCAGAAGGCCTTCCGCTTCCCGCAGTACCTGCAGGTAACGGCTTAGAATATAATATAATAGAATACTACTTAATTGACTAATTAGAACACAAAAATACAATTTATACAGTGGATATAACGTAATAGGCGGCCTTATATCTCTTCCATGCAACCTTTCGGGTGGGGGTGTACAAATTTTGTAGTAAACATTCACAATTTTTTAATTCTATACTTAAATACACTAATGCTTACCTACACTAGTGTCATCATCAGGTCCTGAGGTTCCTAATCAGGGACACAGGGCTCGACAAAAAAAAATCCTTCACGCTACTCCACGCCTTCGACTTCTTGTCGGCTTATGTCATACTTGTCTATAAATCTGCGCGACAGTGCGACGCCATGTGGTTCTTGGCCGCCATCTCTTTTGCTTGTCACATAACACCCATTACGTCATTGCGATTTTGGCCGACTATATTTTGTAAAATATAACAAGAATCCTTTGACGTTTGATTGACAAATGCTTATATGCCTGGAGAATAAAGTTCATTTTCTTTTGAAAAGTAACAAAACATAAAATGTAAGTATGCATTTGACAGAGGTCATAGGCCTCATGCTATGTTTTACAAAGTATAGTGTATACTTTTATTATTATGAAATTATCAACATATCTCCCAAAATCTGTAAGCTGAACCCGGAATTCGTAGAACTAATAACATTCTTAGAACAACGAGCTTGATACGCTCTTCCTCCTACTATCCCACTTTTTTACATGTGTATAGCTAAAGCACACCCCGTATGTTGTTGCCTTGCCCTCAGATCCAGGCCTGTTTGAATTTTTGCGATGTCACATAACAATAAAGTATATTTTTTTCTTTATGTTCTCAGATCCACGTGCGCACGCACACGGGCGAGCGTCCCTACGTGTGCAACGTGTGCAACATGGCGTTCCAGGCCAAGGCCAACCTCAACAGACATCTTAAGGTAACTAATATTATAAATGCGAAAGTAACTGTGTCTGTCACTCTTTCACGCCAAAACCACTGAACGGATTTGAATGAGAGAGAGCCCCCCTTATCCGAACGGAGAGTAGTTTGTAAAAATTGACGTTCATCAGAAAATTTTATATTTTTACTATGAATAAAAAATTTTGAGTTTGAGAGTTTGAGTTTGAAAATTGGTATACATACGGTCTAGACCCTGGGAAAGAACATAGGCTACTTTTTATCCCGGAATTCCCACGGGAAAACTTTTTAAGGCGAAGCGAAGCGCGCGGGAACAGCTAGTAAATCATATAATCAGGTACAGTTCGCGAGCATTCAGAATATTATTTACAGTTTATCAGAGGTACTGTCAAGTCTGTTATGATTGCTCATGAACTGTATTGCAATTTACCCCTGCCTATTTACCCCGATTTACGTGGAGTTTCAAAATGGAACTTTAAGCTAAAGTCGACCTTAAATGTATCGCTGCCTTGCTTTAACAGTATAGCGAAAGAAAGAGACATAAATATATTTAATGCCGATTTTAGATTCTTATGGTTCCTTTCTGCAACTCAGCCTTAGTACCTATCACAGTGATCAGGTTTATTTGTCACTGATATTATTGTACTGATCCTTTCAGAGTGAAAATGCAATTTGATATTTAATGGTAAGGTTTATTTGCTCCACACAAATAAATAGTTTGTTCTAGATAAAATATATGAATGTATTAAAAGCTGTGTCTATCTATCTATACTTATAACATAGCGATAAATACATTTAATTATCCACCCTTATATCCGATCTCTGGTCATATTTTACTCACTCATTATTGGACCTTTATGATTCTCTTATTTAATTCCAGGTGCACACCGGCGACAAGCCCTACATGTGCGACCTATGCGGCAAGTCGTTCACGCAGTCCAACTCGATGAAGGTGCACGTCAAGACTGTCCACCTCAAGATGCCGGACCCGTACCGCAGCCGCCGCAAGTTCTACCGCCGCGCGCGCCCCGACCGCGTCGACGAGTAGACAGCGAGACCAGTAAACAGTAGACAGACAGACAGACCGCAGCCGCCGCAAGTTCTACCGCCGCGCGCGCCCCGACCGCGTCGACGAGTAGACAGCGAGACCAGTAGACAGTAGACAGACAGACAGACCGCAGCCGCCGCAAGTTCTACCGCCGCGCGCGCCCCGACCGCGTCGACGAGTAGACAGCGATACCAGTAGACAGTAGACAGACAGACAGTACCGCAGCCGCCGCAAGTTCTACCGCCGCGCGCGCCCCGACCGCGTCGACGAGCAGACAGCGATACTAGTAGACATGGAGACTAGTAGACAGGGAGACGGGTAGACACATAGACAGACCGCTGCCGCTGCAAGGTCCGCCCCGACCGCGCTGATAAGTAGACAATCGGACTAGTAGACAGACAGACAGAATAATAGACACACAGACGAGTCGACAGATAGACATACATATACAGAACTAATTTAGGGACGAATGATAGAAATGATTATCAGCTGCAATATCGACGTAGATAAACATATACTATATCGCGATTCGCTATAAATGGAATGAGTTTTTCGACGTCGATAACGAACCCGTGTAGCGGCCGCAGCGATGAGTATACATAATATAAGACAGGTATATAGTTACAACCAGAACGATCGGTCGACAAGTTATATCACTGTCTGCCTGTCTATATGGATTTTATGTGTCAAAATCGTATGAAAGTACCTACATAATACGGTCATTGGTAGATAGAGATATTGAAACTGAAAGTTATAGAAAATAATATAGATAGGTATATGAAATGCATTTATTACAATTCTCATCCTGTGTGTTGTAATATAAATAAGTTGTCTGTTGTCGATAAGGCAAGGTATTTTATTGTTTCCCTGATCATCTAAGGACAGACGTTGCTTAAACATATAACAGCTCTCCTTTTATCGTCAGGGGTAATAGGTTTGTTTATTGAATTGTATTGTTTGAGCAATGGTTTTTTTTAAATAAAATGGTATTTTTTAAGTTATTTTAAGTCGAAACTATGCTTTTTTCTCCCGAATATGTGTTTTAACTTTAATTATGTACATAGTGTTTTAGCAAATTGTGTGTGTTTTATTTTTATGTAATAGATTCATAGTTTATGGCAAGAGCTATATACAAGGTGTTGCAAAAATCGTTAATTAAATGAATTGCGCAAAAATATACGTAATATGTATTTAAAGTACCAAAAAATCATGTCAACTTTGGAATGAAATCTTGAAATCAGAGCCTTTAGTACGGGTTTTGCAATTTACGAAAGTTTACGTTTTCTTCTGTCACCTGCATACATTATCTGTCAAAAGTTTCACGATAATTTCCACTAGAGGCGCCACTTGTATGCGAAAAAACTAAAACTTTTATACTTTTCGTCAAACTATTAAACCTGTACTAGACAATAAGTCTTTTTACAAACGTGGCAGTGAGAGGGATACTTTTTAATTTAAGTAGTCAAAGATATTTTAATCCGAACTAGACCAAGTGTCAGTGTATCACTCCACTTCTACCACTGAGATCTTTTACCATTTTTTTTTGTATCACCTTCAGAAAAAAATGTGCTAATGTTGTTGACTATGTTAAAAATTGTAAATATATGATGAGATATTGATATCTATGTTGTTTAGAATACTTGAGACTTACTGAATAAATGTGTGAAAATATACTTTGGTTTTATTTATAAATCTATGTAAAAGTTACATATTTTATACACCTTATGAATTTGTATGAATCTGATCACACACTCTCTCTCAGCCTTCCGTAGTCCACTGTTGGACATAGGCCTCTCCTAACGATCGCCACCCCAAACGGTCACCCGCCATCTGCATCCAGCGGCTTCCCGCTACCTTCCGCAGATCATCAGACCAACGGGTTGGGGGGCGACCGACACGCCGTTTGCCGACACGGGGTCTCCACTCCAGAACCTTTCTACTCCATCGGTCGTCGGCTCTGCGGGCTACGTGGCCAGCCCATTGCCACTTCAGCGTGCTAATCCTTTTGGCTATGTCGGTAACTTTAGTTCTCCTGCGGATTTCTTCATTACGAATCCTATCTCGCAGGGACACGCCTAACATAGCCCTTTCCATAGCACGCTGAGCAACTCTGAGCTTGTGGATAAGCCCTTTGGTGAAGCACCACGTCTCGGCTCCGTAAGTCATCACTGGCAACACGCACTGATTGAAAACTTTTGTTTTCAGACACTGAGGTATGTTTTCAGTGAAGATGTGTCGTAATTTCCCGAACGCTGCCCATCCGAGTTGGATTCTACGAGCTACCTCTTTATCGAAGTTGGATTTACCTAATCGGATCACTTGTCCTAGGTAGGGATACTGATCAACAACTTCGATGGTGACACCTCCTACAGTTACGGGCGATGATGAAACATGTTCGTTCGACATGACCTTTGTCTTGTCCATGTTCATTTTCAGCCCAACTTGTTTAGAGGCATCATTGAGGTCTGTGAGCATTTCGCCTAACTCCTCCAGCGTTTCCGCCATAATAACTATGTCATCAGCAAATCGTAGATGAGAGATATATTCGCCATTGACGTTAATGCCCAGTCTTTTCCACTCTACAAGCTTAAAAACATCTTCCAGTGCACAGGTGAACAGTTTCGGAGAAATAACATCTCCCTGTCTCACGCCCCTTTGCAACTGGATCGGTTTTGTGCTATGTTCGTGTAATCGAACTGACATTGTGGCAGCATTGTACATACATCTCAACACCTCGATATAGCGATAGTCTATATGGCACCGCTGAAGGGATTGAAGCATCGCCCAGAGCTCAATAGAATCAAAGGCTTTCTCATAGTCCACAAACGCTAGACATAAAGGTAGATTATACTCCTCGGTCTTCTGTATAACCTGCCTGATCACACACAAGAGGACTTATTAGCGTACATTTTTCAATACCGATCGAGCAGTGAAACCTAACTCAAAATTTTATGTCCTGGAGCTAGTGTACCGCTAGGTGGCGACTCTCTCGCGTCATAAAATTCATCTTTATTAGCGCGTTATTCGCAATTCGAACCCATGCAGTGCGTACAGCCGGGGGCAAAGAATCCTAACCCCTCAGAATGGACATGCTACCTATTGTACCTATAATATGTTAAAATGTAATTTACCTACATCTATGATATAATGTGCAGCATTTTAAACTACCTTTAGCATTAAGAGTTGACCTATTATTGTAAATCACATTTAGCATTAAGTATTTTCTGAATAAATATTCTATTCTATTCTATTCTATTCTAATGTATTCTAATGTATTCTGGTAGGCAACTAAAGATTATTAATATTATTATGTAATGTTAAGCAAGAAATGAAACGCAATTTTTAAATTTTGTAATAAACTTTTCCCGTTTATTTCTACTTACATAATGTTTAATTTCCCCTCAAAATTTAAGGAAAAATGCTACATTTCGAAATTTACAAATTATGCAATAAGTAGTTACCGCTAGAAAAAAGTTACAATTTATTCTATTTTAAAAAACTTATTTATGGCCGAACTTGGAATTAATTACAAAATATTAATAATTTCGGCAAAAAAAAATCAATTCATTTTCAAAAATACGGTGGCAGTGTTTTTTGTTTAAATATTTTAATTTAAAATATACCTAGTGGTTTTAAATTCAAATTAAAAGCTAATGATGTGTTTAATTATTGCTTACATTTCACTTAAAATATGTTCTTTCTACATTTAAAAGAATATTAAATTCAATTCCCATGTTTTACAAAATCATACAATATTGCACAAATAAAAAAGTTTTTTTTTTACATAAAAATGACTAAGTAAATAAATTTTTAACATCATAGAATATTTTCTAAGCATTTATCACTAACACAGTTTATTGCTATATTAATATAAATATGTATTATCATAATTATAAATTCATTATTACTGGACTATTAACTATAGTATTTGAATAAAAATAAAATGTCTTTAGACTTGTTATTGGTAAAAATAGATTTTCTTGAAGAAACGGAGGAAAACATTGGATGTTTATTTGGAAAATATTTCTTTGTTGTATAACTTACTTAGTACACAGATCGTATTAAAAAAAAATATAGCTATAAGCATACCTGAACCTTAAGCCCCCCCTCCCCCTCCCCTAAATATGGGTCTTCCCCTGATATCACTGGTATCACTGATATCACTGGTTACTGGTAAGTTACCGAAACATCTAGGTTAATCATTGATTAAAAGTACTGGCAGATTATTTTCTAATCCAGGGTTTTAAGGAAACTGGGGTTTTTTTAAATTGCGGGGTTATTTTAAATCTAACAAAATATAGTGACTAGGTATTTACAATGACATAATTATCTAAATCTATATCGAGATTATACACTATTATAAAATTACTAAATAAAAAAATGTACTTATTAAACATTATGTTATTAAAGAGACACAGTCTATGTATAAGTATTTTTAATTAAATTTAAAAAATTCACAACACTTCTTATGCGCTTTAAATGCTTACAAAACTTTTCTTGGTATATCATACTCGTATTTTGGTGTCATAATTTTTTACAGAAATAAAAAAATGAGGTTTCTTATTTGCCTTAAATATCTGGAATATTTTCACAAATCATGCATCCCCTTCCCTACCCACTCATTTGAAGTTATACCTAAATAGGCCCTTAAGTCGGTAGTTGCTTCTGATGCTGTTTTTTTAGGCTTTTCATTTTGAGAAGGATACTCTACACAAATTGCCATTTTCCCATAAAAGCTGCAAAATATCCACCAAAAAGCACAAATGGCTCAGTAAGTCCATAACTCCGAAACAAAACAAAACACTGACAATCAACGCAACGCCGTGATTAGTCAACACTATCGTGGACGCTGATTGGCCGACGCGCTCACTGCACGAGTAGTAGGAGGGTATATAAGGCGAGCGTCGTGAGGCACGCCGTCAGTTCTCGCTGGGACGCCGTAGAGAACATCGGGGACAACTCGTCCGCGTGGACGGAGTGCGGTCCGCCCAGAGTGTGGAATTGGAAGATATCGCTCACCTGAAATAGGGAATAATGGAGTTTTACATAATATTATACTGAATCACTTTTCCAAAGAACCATACCTTTCTTTTTGGGGACATAATTATATCATTTACACCCTACATACGGGCTGGATCTTTATTTACTTATTTATAAACACTTTATTAATATCCAAGTATACAAAAGACACAGTTACAAAAATTGGACTTAAAAGTAGTTAATACAAGCGGGCTTTTGCAAAGAAGCAATATCTTCCAACCAACCTTTGTTTGGTTTAATCAGCGACGTTTACGACTTAAGATTTGGTTCCATAGAGAGATAAGTACTGAGAGTTGTAACTTTTCTTTGCCCCAGACTGAACATTCAACTTTCTACAAAAAACGTATCTTCTAAAATTACCAGCATGTTTCTGTAATCTCCTGAAATGTGCAATTTTATCTGACGAAGACGAAACCCACCTCATTCCACCCGTATCTATTCTTCGCCTGCACGATGGCCTCGTAGACCGCCCCGGGCTGGAGCCCTCTCAGCTCGTGGGTCACGCGGTGCGTGAGCGAGGGCGACGGCGGCGGCGCCGGGATCACCACGTCGTGCCAGCGGCCCGGCTGCTGGAACGACTCGTTTATCTGGAAGCGAATAATTAAGGTTTTTTAGAAACTTAAAACATTATACATAATTGTATCTATTTATGTAGAATTGGACTAGGGTTTGTCACCGTGGTGAAAGGATAATCTACTAAATCAGATTTGTCAGTCACTGACTGCCCATGCAGGGTGCGACGAGCGTGTGTATGTATAAGAATGTATGAAGTGAAGTAAAGTAAAGTAAATCTTTATTTCCATACCAAAAGTACAGGTGATTGGTCATAAATTTTTAGAGTACCTACTTCATACTTTTATGTTTTTTTGTAGGTACTATGAAAGTATAAAGTTAGCCCTCATGGTTTTTATGACAAAAGTATCAAGTCTGGGTATAGTGAATGTGGCCATAGGTAGATTTTTTAATAAACCGCCGTTTTCTTTGAACATCTTTTGCTGGCTAAGCTTTGCCGAAATATACTCACAGCAAGCTGCCGATACAGCAGTCTCAGCTCGTCCAGCGGGGGGTAGCTGTCCACGGCGAAGCTCAGCGAGTAGGTGGAGGGGGTGCGCGCCGCGGGGGAGGAGGTGAAGCGCGCGGGGGAGGGGCGGCCCGAGACTTCCACGTGCTGGCGCGCGCGGCCCAGGCTGTTGTCCGCTACGCAGCTGTGGGGGGAAATGGTTCGTTATTTAACACCCACTTGACACACTCCCTCTCTCTAAAGTTACTATTTGTGCGAATTAACTGTGCTCTTGACTGACAATAACCAGAGGTATTAACTCGTCGGTATTAGCTTTGGCGCACCCGGCATGACACCTGGTTCATGTTGGCCAGGTGCACAGTAAATTTGCACGAGTTGTATGCTGTCAGACATCACACAGATAGGTTGCCTATTTAACGCAATTCAAAGGTAGGGGTCTGGTAACGGACGTAGACTGTACCTGACAATCAAAAGAAACCTGAGAGGGCTCAGGTACCATTGTCATTCTGAGAGGGGTCAGGTTTCTTTGCCCCCGACTGTACTACAATTCATAATTAATTACAGTGTAGTTGCCGAAATCTTCAGGCTGCACCTTAGCGATGAGCAGCGTGTGGTTGTTGTCGCTGTACAGTTTGTAAATTACAATTTGGCGCTTCACAGGAAAGTAACAGCGTCAACAACTACTTTACAATCATTACCCAGTCTAACCAAGGAAAAGAAACCTGATCCCTCTCAGAATGTCAATGCTACCTTGGGGTCAGGTATTTTTGGCCCAAATTGTACGTTTTTTTCTTGTTGTACGGTCAAGAGCAGAAAAACCTGACCCTCATAGTAACAATGCTTCTTAGTGGGGTCTCAGCCGCTTACTGAAAGTAGCCGTAATCACCTGTAGTTGCCAAAGTCCTCGGGCTGCACATTAGCTATCAGCAACGTGTGGTTGTTCCCTCGCGCCGACATCGTCACGCGCTGCGTCGCGGCGAGGGGGAACGAGTTCTGGTACCACGTCACCTGGAAGTGGAGAGGGAGAGGAGTTTTAACGGACTGACGATGACGGAATGAAATAATCGGACGACACTCTTCTTGTGCTTAAAAGCTATAAGTTGGTTATGTGAAGACAATCTGTTAGATGGTTAGATCAGACCCCTTAGCATGAATTTTCATCGTGAACGTGACGTGAAATTACACGATGAATTTTGTAAGAAAATTTTAGTTCTACTACCGACCGCCAGGGGCACTGTTCATATTTTCATACAAAATTACTCGATGAATTCTACTTCACGTTCACGATGAAAATTCACGCTAAGGGGTCAGATCACACTAGCGAGCGATGGATACTAGCTGCCCGTGAAATTGGCGTACACAATAACGGTTTATTCAGAAATTTACCATAGAGGGGCTGATGGTGATAAGATATTAGATATGGTTAAATGGTTTCGTAAAGGTAGTCTTTTGAAGCGAGCCTCTGTGACGGCTCGCCAGAGCATCAGATAGAATGTTTCATAGAAAAATTAATTCTAGCGTGCGGTGTCGCCACAGTCAATACAGTCTACTTTACAACTTTTGGATTTTCATCTAGTTACCTCAGCAGGCGGGTCAGCCAGGACTGTGCACAGCAGCTCCGCGCGGAACCCCTCCCCCGTGTGCACCCACGACCGCTCCACCGTGATCTCTGGGGGGTCTGAAATGTAGACGGAAAGGTTATTTATGTGGGTAGTTTATTATGGTAATGAACCAGGAAACCAGAGTTGTTTAACAGATACCAGGTGAAGAATATTATTGTATTGTATTGTATAAATTGGATTCAAATAAAGTGGTGATCTGATGAAACGCTGCGTTACAGCTATCCTACATGCCAGTATTACGTCAATAATAATGATGACTATTTCATTAACATCAGACTATAGGTACAACAATTTATGCATATGTCTTATTCAGTCTTGTAGGTACAGCCCGGCCCAATGAAACCATAATATGATATTATCTCATATTGACAATGCTACCTAAAAGAGGCATTTTTCTTGCACCAAACTGTACAATGGGCAGAACAGAACCCAGACCTCTTAGACCTCTTAGAGTGACATTGCTATTGAGGTGGATCAGGTTACTTTGACAAAAACTATACCTCACACCACACCAGTAAACAGAACCTTATCTAAATTTACATATAATCTGCAACCGGGACGGGATCTCATGCTATAAATACAGTGTAAACTTACATAGAACCTGACTGTAGTAACAGGATATATCTAAGCCCTAATTTTTTTTATGTATAAACTATGTTTTACGGGACTTTTTACTGTGGACAATGACTTTTTTTCGCGAATTTAAAATTCTGATTTTATTTTCGGGCTTAGTTACACCATGCTGAATGGTGCACATGTAGGCTTCGGCTTAGTATACCCTTTTTGCAACACCCTATAGATGCAGTGTAAACTTACATAGAACCTGCAACGTGAACTGCGTCACCAGCGGCGGCCCGACGCCGTTGTCGACAGTACAGGCGTACACGCCGGACTGCTGGCGCTCCAGCCGCGACAGCTGGAGTTGAGGGCCTTCCCCGACCCGCGTGTCGTTCTGCGCGAAGGGCGGGGTTTTCTGGAAGTGGAGAAGTCAAAGTCAAATATCGAGTGGATATTGAGGGTTTAAAAAAAGGGGTTCTGGAGCAGACAGGCAGACACTATATCGCCATGTGTGACATATTGGTGGCATAAACCACTTTTCCTGCTGAGTTTGTTCCCATTGTGCAGCGTTAAGGGATAGCATGGCATAGTCTTACAGCCTGTGAAGTATATCCGTATGCTGATTTTACTCTCTACAAGTTCTGGTGCCCAAAATCCTCTTCCAAGGAGCGCTTCAAAACCTGTGGGTTTATCAACACCTAACATGTGCTCATGTTAGGTGTTAGAAAAAGCAATGTCGCACGCTTGTCAAATCTGACGTAACTTGTATAAAAATCTGACAGATGTTTGACAGGCAAGCAACGCTTGCGCTGCTTATAGATTGTTAATTGCTAATGTGTTGGTCATTGTACAGGAAATGGCAGAGAAACCTGACCCCTCTTAGAAGCATTGTTACTGATGGGGGTCAGGTTTCTCTGCACCTGACCGTACGATAGCTGGTATCTGAACCTATCAAGCTCACTAGCCTCTATTATCCCCTCATTTCTCACCAGTTTATGCCAAAAAACGCTCCACACAGCTCATTAGCCTCTATAATCCACTCATATCTCACCAGTTTATGCCAAACGACGCTAGGCACAGGGTTGCCGGCGGCGCGGCACTCGAGCACGGCGGCCCCGGAGCGCCGCGCCGCCGCGTGCCGAGACTCCGGCGCCGCGCGCACGGACGGCGGCACCAGCACCTCCACTGTGTGCACCTGGTCCCGTGAGACGCGGTCCGAGATCTGGCAGACGTAGTCGCCGGCGTCCTGCGGGAGAAGTTGGGAGGTTAGTTTTGTGTACTTACAGGGATTTTGACCATTATTATCATAGATTGATTATAAAAGAACAAAATAGTGTGTCACATTAAAAAAAACAAAGCAAAAACCGCCTGATTATTTGTCGAAACGTTGATTTTTCACTGATAATCCATCTAGTTCGTATTAAAAGAGCGTTGATTATTATAAAGTTTATTATGGCGCACAATACACCACACAGTAAAACTATACTTACAATGGCAAGTTAGTTGTTATGATTTCATTAAAAAAGTTGTCGTGATAGTTCATCGTTACAGCCCTAGATGTCGCTAATGTTTGCTGGTCAGGTTTCTTTGCATCTATGTGTACCTACTTATTGTGATTTCATTTCAACACGACATTCAAAAAATTGAGTGGAAGAGACTTTAAAATGCTGTAAGTAAAATAAAGAGGTACCTATCATAAGTTTCATCTTCCATCATACCAAAACCAAAACACAAACATGTGGTCAAATTTTATAACCTTAAAACATGCAAATACCAACATCAGCATATTATGAGCACTTTATTTTTTCCTAAACGCGGGAAGGCGCACTTCAGTGTTGCCAACATAAAAAATAACGAGACCCAAACCGCGCGGCATCCTTTACATACCAATTACCATATTTTTCGGCACAATTATCGTTTGAGTAGTAGGTAATTCCGCCATTTTGCAACCCCTCTTGCCTTCCCGTAAAAATGGTCAATTTGTTTTTATTAGGTGTTATTAAAATGTCTTAATAAATAGTGCTTAGGATGAATAAATGGATGTGGCGGTCGTTGGGGTGGGATTAAAAAAAACAATTTTGTTTGTTT
The DNA here is from genome assembly GCF_932276165.1 of Plutella xylostella. Classification (NCBI taxonomy): domain Eukaryota; kingdom Metazoa; phylum Arthropoda; class Insecta; order Lepidoptera; family Plutellidae; genus Plutella; species Plutella xylostella. The sequence goes on from NC_063991.1 coordinate 4,890,840, forward strand.
TTTTTTTGCCCTTTTAGGTTCGGAAGTTTACGTTATTCGGTCAGCAAATATTTACGAATTTTATTTACGAAGCTCGGGAAGGAAACAGAATCCCTTTAGCTACTTAATTTAAGGTCGGGTCATGATTTTAAGGGATATCTTGGCCGGAAGTTGACGATTTTTCGGGTCACGAACGGTTTAAAAATGTTGTTTGTTTGTTTACTTAGGAAACACGATATCATCCTAAAACAGCTTCGATGATTGAACAGACACCATTCCCGCGATTCAGAAAAATAAGTAAAATAAAAATTACCTTAGTAACTAGGTAAGTACCTACTTAGTATTAGTAACCTTAGTAAGGCCGCCTTTTTGTACTGTTCTTATTTATAAGTTTTATTTTGTACTAGCTGATCCCGCGCGCTTCGCTTCGCCTTAAAAAGTTTTCCCGTGGGAATTCCGGGATAAAAAGTACCCTATGTTCTTTCCCAGGGTCTAGACCGTATGTATACCAAATTTCATTCAAATCCGTTCAGTAGTTTTGACGTGAAAGAGTAACAGACAGACAGACAGACAGACAGACAGACAGACAGACAGACAGACAGACAGACAGACAGACAGACAGACACAGTTACTTTCGCATCTATAATATTAGTAAGGATTGTATTGTATTGTATTGTAACTAGGTACTTAACTATACCTATTTTCTTTCAGCACCTTATAAAATAATAATATAGGTCCCAACAAGAAAGAAAGGAAGAAATATTATCCGAACTAATTCAAAATAAGAGCACTCTGTTTGCACTGGCACTCCATCTTGTATGTATATTGTTAATCTAAGCATCGAGAACCTCAAAAGAACTTTAAAACAAAACCCCCTTATTCATAGAAAAGTTATAGGACGTTTTAGCTATTGAACTGTTTTGTCCCTCTCTGTTAAAGAACGACTACCTAAAACGTACTAAGTATATCTATAACTTTGCTATGAATAAGGGGTTAAATGTTTACCTGCCATTACTTGATGTGCATTACTATAACAAGTGCAAAACATGACCTTTTGTCTGCTAAAAGGGGCGAAAAGGTCGCAGTCAGTTTAGTTTATGATCATTGGATGATAGGCTTGCTGCTGGTATACATGGTGTTGCAAAAAGGCCGAAGAAACTTTGTTGGTGACTTAACTATGGAGAATGTTTTATTTTTTTCGCGAATTTTGAAATTCTGTTTTCGGATTCGGGCTTAGATATAACATGGTGCACATGCTGGTTTCGGCTTAGTATACCCTTTTTGCAACGCCCTGTATACAGGTTGTTGGGGTGGCGATGCCATATGAATGGAAGTACTTTAAATAGGTACTAAATATAGGTAGAAAATGCTTTTAGCATTAAGTCCACCTTTTGTACACTTATATTTCATATTTGTGCAATAAAGTATCCAATAAACAATAAATAAATATCTACCCTTTAGCACGTAATATAACTGAAATAGAACTCTACTTTCATCACTCTATAAATCAATACATAGCTTAAAAACTTACTTACAAATTGCAAAGAATTTGATAGGTATTATACTTAATTACAGCGTGCTATGGAGAGAGCTATGCTTGGGGTTTCTCTGATGGATCGTATCAGAAATGAGGTTATCCGTCAGAGGACTAAGGTTACCGACATAGCTGTCAAAATATGCAAGCTGAAGTGGCAGTGGGCTGTAGAGCTATCCGGAAAAAACGCAGCACATTCTATTCGATAGTCTATTCGAAAGTGCTGTCAACCTGTCATCAACAAAATGGCGGTGTATAGATTTGCGAAAGTTTGACAGCTATCATTCCATAGGTCATTGTCAGAATAATATTATGTACTCTGTGGTCATTCTTTTCGAAACTCATTCGAAAGGTAAAAAGTGTTCGAAAGTGCTGTCAAGTTGACAATAGTCGCACTCGTATTCGATTCTATTCGTTAGCTCGAATTTTCGTGATACGGGTACTGGTCATATCTGCCGAAGAACCGATAACCGTTGGGGTAGACGAGTTCTCGAGTGGAGACCACGAACAGGCAAACGCAGCGTGGGACGCCCTCCTGCCCGCTGGACTGACGACCTTAGGCGGGTGGCGGGTAGTGGTTGGATGAGGAAGGCCGAGGACCGAGTGTTGTGGCGCTCCTTGGGAGAGGCCTATGTCCAGCAGTGGATGATTATTGGCTGATGATGATGGTGATGATGGGCCCTGGATTTTTGATCCCTGACACTCACTAGCACTCGATATTATTTATGTCTTATTATTAAGTCATTAAAGATAAATAAATATTATTGGTAACTAGGTATAACAAAAGTTGTTCAGAATGATGAGCTCGGTGACCTACTATCGCATGTGCACTATCCTAATCCTAACTAATATTATAAATGCGAAAGTAACGGTGTCTGTCTGTCTGTCTGTTACTCTCTCTTAAATGAAATTTGGTATACGTACGGTCTAGACCCTGAGAAAGAACATAGGCTACTTTTTATCCCGGATTTCCCACGGGAACACTTTTTAAGGCGAAGCGAAGCGCGCGGGAACAGCTACGAGTAGTCATTTATAAACCCGCTAAATATGAACACAGTTTTTCTGCCCCTCGGCGCTTTTGTTCATTAGTTACCAAACTAACCACCACCGGAACACCAAAAATATCAGTGCTTTTAGCAATCATGCGGCATACACCGCATACATATTATTATTTCAAAGTAATCATGCAAATATTAACATTCCCCGCGGCCGTGTTGCAGTGCGGGCGCTAAAGCGGACGCTAATTGAAATGTCCAGAACCGGACATTTCAAATTAAACGAGCTGCTCTGAGCCTGGCTATTAGTGGGTGGGGGACACGGCAAAAGCGTAAGCGGAGATGACAGATAAAAAAAAAACTTATGTATTTTTTTATAGTTATCATGTCGGTGACATGATATCACTGAAAATTTATTGTGACAAACGCTTCTGTATGTCACTGTGATGATATAATAGCATTATAACGAGGGAAAAATAAATTCTAAAAAATAATAATAAGGTAACCTTGTTGTTTCAATGCATCCTGAATGAAATCATTTATGATCATTACGAAAGTTTGGAAAACTTTTTGGTTGGAAATTCAGGTGGTAGGTACTTTTGGTTTAGTGAAAATTATTTACATACTCGGTTAAATAGATAGATAGATAGATAGAATATTCTTTATTTGTACACAAGAATAGATACGTAATATATCGCATAATAGTTAAAATAAATACGCAATATACTGCAAACAAAACATTTTCATAGCCACAGACTGTCGTATTAGCCATTTACCCTTATAATAACGGGCGTGTGAATTTAAATACAATAGGGAAAGAGGGAAGCTGGGTGACCGTGGCATTCTTTTTCAAATACCCCTATTAGCTGGATGCTGGCAATATTGTGTTGTTAGCTTCGTGTTAATTTTTAGGCCTTTTCACAGTAAGTAGTCAATTAACTTTGCAACAAGTAAAATATGGTAGATTATTATTTTCGTCAACTGGTATCCCTAAGTTAAAGAATATTATGAAGACATAATAAGCAGGTACACACAGTCGGTACAAAGATGGAAACCTATAAGTTTTGTCGGAGTGAGATGTTACTTGAGAAGGGTCAGGTTTCTTTGTCTCAGACTATACGTCTTATTGTACCAGTTAGTGTTGTTGGGTTTTGGTGTTGTTATACTTGATTATGTTGCAAAGTTTATGTTGTTGGGACTATAAACTTTGAATGAGACAGTTTGCTCTCAAATGGTTGACGAGATGGATATTTTCCTATTTTTACAGAAAAATTACCGTTTTATTAACTACACTGCCGGGCAATGAAAAAGTTCCACTCACAAAATGCCGACAACAAACAACCCCAATTTTAATTTTTTCAAAGATTTCATAAAAAATTGGAACAAAATATTACCGATTTTAGTTGGTAATATCCTGATGGTAATATCTGTTAAATGTACTTCAATATTGCAGAAGACGGCATTTGGCTAGCCTTTTCCGTTTAGAAGTAATTTGGTGCTTTTCTCAGTGGAACCTTTTCATTGCCCGTGAGTGTATTTACTGAAAAGATCGTTTCCTGTGCGAGTTCTGTTCCTGTTAAGCCGCGTACAGCCCAACGAACGCCAACGAACGTTTTTCGTTGACCTTCGTTGCTGCAATCTGCCCTGTATTATGTATGATAAATATCCATCGTTGGGATAACCGTTGGCGTTCGTTGGGCGTTCGTTGGCCCGGTGTGTACGCAGCTTTACTGATGTGCCGATCCCGGGAATGTTCCCAAGCGGGAACGATCCCGAGCTAGCTAATTCCCAGTGCGAAGGCTCATACCTGCGGCCCCACGTCAGTGATCTGCAGGTTGTACCCGTCGACGAGGCGGAACCTCTTGTCCCTACTACCTTTACCTAGACATGTCGAAACAAGTGAGAGTCTGCCCCACACCGACTTATCATGTGTCGTCCCGGAAGCGTTCCCGAAGCGTTCCCGGAAGCGTTCCCGAAAGCGTTCCCGGGATCGTTTCTTCCCGTGAACGTTCCCGAGCTAGCTAATCGCCCGTGGGAAGGCTTATACCTGCGGCCCCACGTCAGTGATCTGCAGGTTGTACCCGTCGACGAGGCGGAACCGTTCGTCTCTGGTCACCATGAGGGAGGCGGCCGTCAGGACGGCGGGCCCGCGCCGCCAGAGCAGCACTAGGGAGTCACTATCGATAGTGTACCTAGAGCAAGTCTATGTTTAGAGGCAACACTACGTCCCTACTCCCTACCTAACCTAGACACGTCGAAACAAGTGACAGTCTGCCCGCTTCTCATGTGCCGTTCCCGGAAGCGTTCTCGGATGCGTTCCTGGAAGCGTTCCCGGGAGCGCTTCCAGTATACTGATGCTGATGTGCCGATCCCGGGAACGTTCCCGTGCTAGCTAATCCCAAGTGGGAAGGCTCATACCTGCGGCCCCACGTCAGTGATCTGCAGGTTGTACCCGTCGACGAGGCGGAACCTCTCGTCTCTGGTCACCATGAGGGAGGCGGCGGTGAGGACGGCGGGCCCGCGCCGCCAGAGCAGCACTAGGGAGCCTGCGGGGAGAAGATGGGATGAATTGGTTTCTGTACCTTATAAAGGTCCTGAGACCTTAAAGCGTCCACCTTTCGGCATCGTATGCAACGGACGCATCACATTTAGTATTATTTGAGACGCGTCCACTTCATCGGCATTGCTGACGCCGCCGCCGTTTCTCCAGTACATTTATGACAATCCGTCTGATGCGATACGTACGAAACCGATTGGTAGGTGGACGCTTACCGTAAAATAGAAAGAACGCTTTTGCCAGTTCCACAGTCGCGCCGTTACCGTTAGAAGTATGATAAAACTGGAACGTCTCCCACTAGTTTTTTTCCTTGGAAATATTGTTATATTGGCAAAAAGAAAATAATTTGGAAAGCATAAGTATAATTAGGAACAAAATACATCATATTTTACAAGAACAAAAAAGTTGTTCATTGACCGTTGTCGTTGTCGTTGGGACACCATTTATAGATGAATCTACACTGCAGCCAGAATCAGTTATTTTATAACTAATCAACATACAGTATGTTACAATGAACTCACCTAAATTCTGTACTTGGCATGGCAGCAGCAGCGTATCACCAACTACCGTCCTGAAGGAGTGTCCACGCGACAGGAACCGGGGGCCGTCGTCTGGAAATACATAAATAAAAATTAATAACAATAATAATTTGTACACTTATGTTATATTTGTGCAATAAAGTATTAAATTAATAAATAATAACTAGCTAGTCCCGCGCGCTTCGCTTCGCCTTAAAAAGTTTTCCCGTGGGAATTCCGGGATAAAAAGTAGCCTATGTTCTTTCCCAGGGTCTAGACCGTATGTATACCAAATTTCATTCAAATCCGTCGACGTAGTTTTGGCGTGAAAGAGTAACAGACAGACAGACAGACACAGTTACTTTCGCATTTATAATATTAGTTAGGATACGTTATGTACAGCACAAGCTTAACTTGTTGCAGCGCAAGCACTAAGCCAGCGTGGTGGACTAGGCCTAAAACCCTACCTTCATTGGAAGGAGACCCGTGCCCCAGCAGTCGGGACGTGATGGGTCGCGATGATGACGTTGGGTATGAAAAGCATGAACAGGGTAGCGTAGCGAGGACTACAGTCAGTAGTGGCTGGATGAGGAAAGGCGAGGACAGAGTCATTTGAAAGCCAATATCCAGCAGTTTCCCTTTTTAGCTTTCTTGAAAATGTATGGTAGTTTTCCTCTAGGACTTGTCTTATCATTGCATTCAGTAGCAAACAGTAACAAAGTCGTAGGTATACTCGTAATGATATCTGACAAAAATAATTTAGTACGTGCCATACGTGTGAAATTAAGTACTATTCTATTCTATTCTATTCTCTGTGGGGGTGTAAGTACCTGCACCTGGCTCTCTCGAATGGAACCTTTGTGCATATCCCCAAGGTCTAAACTGCCTTCCTAAGCTTGGACCATTTCCCACCACGCTGGTCCACTGCGGGTTGGTGGGTTCACATATCTAGATGTGCTAAATCTAGATATGCAGGTTTCCTCACGATGTTTTTCTTCACCGTAAGAGCGATTGTATACATTATACTTAAGTTAAAAGAACTCATTGGTACATGTCAGCGCCGGGATTCGAACCCGCATCTCTTGATTGAGAAGCGGGCGCTAACCCGACTGAGCTACCACCGCTGCACCGCTCCAAACTGAGCTACCACCGCTCCGAAAATAAGTACATAAACATTCATTTAATCCTCATTGCCTATTTTGTCAATTACAGCTGTTAAAAAAATATAAGTTCAGCCAATAGCCAATGACTCATCCACTTATATTCACACTCGGCCGCGCCCCCTTCTAGAAAAAACTTTACATTCTGAGCCATTGAATCCCTCTGATTTATACGTAGAAGTTAAGGTCTTCCGGTGATATAAAAATGAATTGCTCTGGACATCTTTGCCTTATGGCGTTTTGTTATGGCAGCTCTAAATCTTAGGTAGGAAAAGGGAAAGACAAAATTGGTTGAATAAAGTTAAGATTCCGATTTAAATGATAAGAAAACGGATTAAGTAACTGGTTTGAGTTGTTATAAACGGATCAGGTGATTTTGATGTTTATAGCTGTTTGTTTTCGAGTTTTAGCTTTTGAAACTTTAAAACAAGAAAAAGAAACTATAGAAATTAAATATTTTATCAATTTGTCAGCACAACATGATTGTCATCTAAGTAAGTCCTTTATTGGGAGGAGACCCGTGCCCCAGCAATGGGGACGTGATGGGTTGTGATGATGATCCTAATCCTAACTAATATTATAAATGTGAAAGTAACTGTGTCTGTCTGTCTTTCTGTCTGTCTGTCTGTCTGTCTGTCTGTCTGTTACTCTTTCACGCCAAAACTACTGAACGGATCTGAATGAAATTTGGTATACATATGGTCTAGACCCTGAGAAAGAACATAGGCTACTTTTTATCCCGGAATTCCCACGGGAAAACTTTTTAAGGCGAAGCGAAGCTCGCGGGCACAGCTAGTAACCTAATAAATAAGTACATACTTCAATTACAAGCATCTTATTTTTATGTGCTACCTTTTAAGTTAGGTTGCTTTAATTTTGTCCGAAACGAAGGTTTTTTACGATGTTTTGTAAAGTCATAAAGTTTCTTCTTCTCAAACTTTTGTTTACGAACCAAGTTTCGGCTTTTGTGTAAAAATACTGAAGTTTTCAGTCTCGACGCTGCTGGTAAGTAAACATTATTTACTTGGCTTTGTAGGGCATAAACTGTTTTATGATAATGAAAAGATTTTTTTACTGACGCATAATTCTAAAAGTTTATAGCATAAACCTATAGTTAACCCTGGTTGCCCCATGTATTTATTTTTACCTTAACAATTACAAGGTATAACTGCACTGTTAAAAACCTACTTATAATACTTATTTACTCCTATACCAAAAGTTCCGTGACCAACAAAATTTCTATGGGTAACAGGTAGACCAAAATTTGTTCGATTTACAAAACCCTTTTTTACCATCCTGTAGTTTCAAACTAAACTAACTACTATGGATGGATGCAAACAATGTTTTTATCCATTCACAAAGACAATCCACGTAAGTAAGAACAACATTGCGATCAAAATGGCGGCCGGCGCCGTCACTTCCGGTTCGCGGCAGCCATATTTATCACTTCCGGTGCGATCAAGGCGCCGCGGCGGGAAGCGGGAATTTGCGGAACTAAGGGGGAGAATAACGAGGTTTGTTTCTGGTTATTTCTCGGTCTTGTTGTAATTGTGTTTTACTGTAGCTGGTTTAGTTTTAACTGCGTTGTGTTGTTAATGAATTTCAGAAATGCAAACGTTACATTTTTAACCCTTAGAGGTACTTACTTACCTATATGTTATACGTTGAACGTGTGTTTGTATATCTGCTGTAAGGTTGTCTGGTAAAGATTGCTATAAGCAATAAGGCCGCCTTTACTTTACTGTTCTTATTTTTAAGTTTTTTTTGTATTGTTTCTGTTTTTGATGCAAATAAAGAGGATTGTAATTGTATATATCTGTGGTAGCGTAGCTCCTTAACGGCTGAATCTCCTTTAGGCTTACCATAACAATTTTTTAACATACAGTAGGTTTATCCCTGACGTTGTTAATTATTTGGTAATCTGCTGAAAATGGCTATTAAAATTAAGTATGCCAATGAAAGGATCTGTAGAGCGATCCGGAAAAAACGCAGCACATTCTATTCGATAGTCTATTCGAAAGTGCTGTCAACCTGTCAACAACAAAATGGCGGTGTATAGATTTGCGAATGTTTGACAGCTATCATTCCATAGGTCATTGTCAGAAAAATATTATGTACTCTGTGGTCATTCTTTTCGAAACTCATTCGAAAGGTAAAAAGTGTTCGAAAGTGCTGTCAAGTTGACAATAGTCGCACTCGCATTCGATTCTATTCGTTAGCTCGAATTTTCGTGATACGGGTACTGTTAGTTAAGATTTTAAGTAAAATTATTGTGCATAAATAATTTCCTCTCCATACCGTCCAAAATCTCCGTCTCCTGATTGGCCAATGCCCCGCCATCATAACCGGAAGCTGTCTGATGGCGGCAACCGGAAGACTGTGTAAAATACCGCGCGATACAGTTACCATTTCCGGTATGGTTTTGGCGCAAACTTTTCTTTTGTTTAATTGGTTCGTCATGACTTTGGGGGTAATGGTTTGGAAATTGTGCTATTATTTTGGGTGTTAAATTTTATAGAGGGTGACAAGTTATTTTTCATTTATTTTCATTTCAGATTATAGTGAGGTTTAACTTCGTTTGTGATTTCAGGGTTCCTTTTATTATAGGTCCCGTATTGAAACTTGTTCTAGTTGTAAATATTGTTTGGTAGAAAGTGCTTTTAGTGATAATGGGGTCATTTTGTACTGTTTTTTGTTAATAAGTTGTTTTTATATGCACTATAATGTAAAATAATACAAAAAAGTACTTTATTATATTAAATTGTGATCATAAAATACTACAAGCATATTCCACCAGTCACAGTAAAGCCGTTCTTCGTATTGACCAATCACAGATTTGATTAATCACCAACATCCCCAAAACCAACCAATCAGAGCAAAGCTCCGGCACGGCACGAGAATTTTAGATGGATTGGCTTTCACAGGCACTCAAAGTAATAGCTACTTTATCGCCTAAGAAATTAAGAGCAATATATCTCGGCCCTGATACGTGCGTGTTTATTGCGCCGTTTCGAGATGGTATCAGTTTGATTGGTGGAATCTGCCATGTTGTACAGACTGCTGCATAGATATCTGACCCCTCCACAATACGATTTTATTCTGAGGACCATTCATCACAACAATCACAACCCATCACGTCCCCACTGCTGGGGCACGGGTCTCCTTCTTTAGAGGAAGGGTTTGAGTACTAGTCCACCACGCTGGCCTAGTGTGGGTTGGCGGACCCCAACACAAGCAAGCTTGTGCTGAGAGCTGTCGGGTAAGTGGGCAATCCGACTGTCAGATGTTTTCAAGCCGCCCGAAGGCCTCTGACTAGGCTTAACGACTGCTGCCGTAGCAGCAACCGGGACCCACGGCTTAACGTCCCGTCCGAAGCACGACAATACATAATATAATACTAAGCAAACAATATCACACCCGGTAGTCCAGAGCAACAAAAAGGCACCAGCTCAGCATGTGCTGTATCGAAAAAAAACGCTTAGTCATTTTTCTCTTTTCATTATCGAATATTACTATTATTACACTCACTCCGGTTGTTCTGCGCGTGCGCCGCGGCGGCGACGGCGGCGAGCAGCAGCCAGCGGAGCATCGCGCTCGCTCACCCCTCCGCCGTCCTTGTCGCACTCAGCCTCATCTGTGGGCGGGAGAGGGAGATGGTTAGATGGCTGTCTAGAAAGAAAATATATATATGTTATAATGGACCCAGAAAGTCAATTAGAACAAAAAAAATATGCGACTTTTCGAAAGTCACCAAATTATGATTTTTACCACTTTTTCTTTACCCTCTGTATGTTTGTTTTGAAGAGTTTAAATCTATCACTGAGTTTTACAAATAAACTTTATACTTTATTTTAAACTAAGCTCTTGCTTTGACGGTATACGGACAGAAAGAGACAAAAGATTCAATGCCGACATTATAGCTTAAGTTCCTTCGTGAAATTCGGAATATTTTGAGGGATAGCATCGATGATGAAATTGAAAATGACGATAAATATTGGAAAAAAAAAAAAAAACACGCACTCACGCCTTGTACTAATGTACTCCCTTGCGGGGTAGGCAGAGGTGCATTGCTGCACCCACTTTTCGCCAGAGTGTTATGTTAGTCCCAATGTAATAGGGGGCGGGCCTATTGCCATTTTACGGGCACATCCAAGACCCGAGAACAAATATCTGTGTTTAAACAAATATCTGCCCCAGCCGGGAATCGAACCCGGGACCATCGGCTCAGTAGTCAGGTCACTAACCACTACGCCATTCGGTCGTCAAACTTGAAAAATCGGAAAACTTGGGGAAATAATATGTGATTTGGTTTCGTGGGGTGTACAGTTTGGGGAAAACAAACCTGATTCTTTTTAGGCCAGGTAGCATTGTCACTCTGAGAGGGGTCATGTATCTTTGCTCTACAATGTACGAATAATTATGTGCCCTTTGTATAGTGGAAATAAAGTTTATTTATATTCTACCTACTTATAATAAAAATAAATGTAGAACTACATTTTGCCAGCGCAGCTGTTACAGAATGTTAATTAAAATATATAATAAATTACCTGCGCCATTGAAGAGTCATCCCCTTATCATATTTAAAAAGAAATTGCATAAATGGCTTGTGAATAAATGTTTCTATTCCATCGAAGAGTACCTTAACTTTAATCATATTTGTATCGAATAACTAATAAAACTAACTTACATTCATAATATCGTAAATAACTGTAAATTCTAATACACCTACTTAAGTTTTAATTATGTAAATAATGTTAGTTTAAGATACCTAACATTAAAATTAACATGAATTATAGATGAATTATAGTGTATAGCTTTGTGACAAATTTTTGCATGCCTTAACAGGTGAATTGTGAGGAACCTATATTATTGTAATGTAAACTCTTTAAACACCTCTACTGTACCACTTTTCGTGCAAATAAAACTATTTCATTTCATTTCATTTCAATATTAATATTCTAACTAAGGTAGGCGACAATACATTACATAAATAAAATAGTGGTTCCTACAAAATACAAATAAGTAAGTAGATGCCTATGCCCACTCCTAGTTGAAATATGTAGGTATGAACCACATATTTTGTACCTCAATTAATTTTACAAAGACCCTATTGGTAAATATGCTTTATTTTGTTTTACAAATGATACCTTATTAATTGTTTGTTCGTAGTATCAACAGTGCCATGAAAAATCATTAGTCTTCCCCTAAAGCGTGTATTTTCAAATGATTAATGCATTCCGTTTTGTCCCCAACTTGCAATAGGGGACACCACTTTACATGTGGAAATAAATAAATGTCTAGTTTTTTTTATTTGAGTACCAAAATGTACTAAAAGCATTCGTCTATGGTCAGCGCCTATGCCATAACACCCCGCTTTCACCATGGAGCTCTTATTTTGAATTAGCTCGTACGCATTTGTGACTTTATTCATTGGTACGATGGTTGTCATTAGATTGAAGTTAAACGGTTTGACAGTAAACAAAATATTGTCATTTTTTCCTTTGTTTTTGTCTGTGATACACCATCTTGACCTTAGGCGGGTGGCGGGTAGTGGTTGGATGAGGAAGGCCGAGAACCGAGTGTTGTGGCGCTCCTTGGGAGAGGCCTGTGTCCATCAGTGGATGATTATTGGCTGATGATGATGATGATGACACCATCTTTTCGTATATCGTTAATATAAATCTAATACTCGCACATTCAAGTCCACAATGCAAAATTTAAACCATAGCCTATAAAATCTCAATTCAAAAGCAAACTTTAGCAAAATAATTAAAGCAGAAGATTCTCAGCCAACAATAGCTGATTGGAAATTTAAAATTTTCTTCGACAAACAGCTAACAGGGAGGAATTTTATAAGTGATCCACTGAAAGTCTTGAAACCGCATAAAATAGACTTTTTTCTGTATCTCTGAACAACTTTTGAAATGGTTATGTAAATACTAGCTGTACCCGCGCGCTTCGCTTCGTCTAAAAAGATTTCCCGTGGGAATTCCGGGATAAAAAGTAGCCTATGTTCTTTTCCAGGGTCTAGACCGTATGCATACCAAATTTCATTCAAATCCATTCAGTAGTTTTGGCGTGAAAGAGTAACAGACAGACAGACAGACACAGTTACCATTTGTAATATTAGTTTGGATAATTATTAAGTAGGTACCTATGTATTTACAATTTGAAGTAAGTAGGTATAAGACATGATTGCTTGTTAAAACGCAACAATCCAAGTGGTAAACTTATAAAGTATCACCCTGTATTTAAAACCAACAATAAGTAAGCAATGCAATCTTGCTGTATCAATATTTGTTAAACAGATGGGCTCGAGCACTCTGTATAGTACAGTCGGCAGCCAAAGATGTTACACTGAAGAGCAATTAAAACGTTCCAATATTACAAAAACTATCGACACCAAAAAATTATCCCATGAAAAAAATCCAGTGATGTAATAAATTACTCATAGACTAGTTTAATGACCCGCCGTCTACAATATTGATGTACATTTAGCAGCGCAATATAGAATATTACCATTACCAACTAAAAAAACGTTAATATTTTGATCAAATTCAAAATTAAATATTTGAATAAATTGGGGTCATTTATGTCAACCTTTTGTAAGTGGATCTTTTTCATTGATCGTGATTGTATTTCTACTGTATGAATATCTCCGCCTTATACCCTGAAAATTCTGTAAATTATATAGCATTGCTATTATGAAAAGTTGCTTCTGTATAGCGTCTTTTCCTACTGACTGTACTCATTGTAACAATTTGATCTTGTTACGTTCTTAACTCCAGTGTTTTAAGGTTTAAAATTGTATTTTAGTTATTGCATTTAGGGCACATTGTATTTATAGGTAAGTATAGTTATATAGTCTTCTGTTGAACATCTGTCGAAAAATTAATATTTGAGAGAGTTTATTAAAATTGAAATTGTGTAGGCAATGATGAGATTTAATGCCAGTTTTTAGCAATAACTTTTTTACCTAGCGATGCGTTTCATACGATTTTGACACAATAATTAAAAAGGTACGATAAGAGGAGGTCTCTTTGTTTTAATTTAGGTTAAGTAGTAGTCTAGTAGTCTTATTTAGGTATTTTTATAATATTAATTATATTTCTAAGATAGTTAAGTTGCTTACTTATTGTTGGTTTTAAATACAGGTTGATACTTTATAAGTGTACCACTTGGATATGTAAAAAAAATCTTTTTGACACAATAATAAAATTTTACTCTGTTTTGACTTCGCGATAACCCCAAAACTCCTAAAACTTGGCGAAATTACGTGAGCTGTAGATGAAATAGTTTAACCTAGTGCTGATAATTTTATTATACAGGATGGTCCCAGCTAATTCATTCGACGATTCGATTTTGCGATTCAGAGCAAGATTGACTGAATCTAATTTTATATAAATTTATGTTTATGAAAGAAATTAATATCGAAGTAAGTAAGTACTCGGTTTTAAAACAATATTTCGTACACAACAATGCACTATTTATAGTAATATGAAGACAACTATTAATTTATTAAATCTACTTAATTATAAAGAAACATAACATTTATCACATTAGCCAAAACTACAATCCTATTAAGTATTGCAACAAAGTTATTTTGTCACAAATTGCAATAACAATTTGTGTGTGTGTTACTCTCAACGCCACCCCATGCTTCCCTTGCGGGTTGTCGGGTCAAAATCAATCAAGCATTACAAAGAACATTTAAGTTTAGGGTTGGTAGCAGCATTCGTGATGGTACAGTGGGTTGCATAGAAACCAGACCTCTCTTGGAATGTTGCTATTGAGAGGGGGTCAGGTTTCTTTGCAGCCCACTGTAAATTGTAGATTTCTACAGAAATACAAGGTGTTATATACTGGTTAATCTGAGCAAGTTTCCCTAAGAAATGAAACCACTAACAATTTGCACCTAAAGAATTTAACCAATGTTAAAAACCCCCGACATAAAACACAAAAAGTTGCATAACTTTTTTGATAAAATAGTATTGCTAAGAACACACAGGTTAACATTACCTACCTAATACCCAAAAACAACAGAACGAAAATCAGTCCTGCAGTTTGGGAGCTACACTACCACCAACACACTAAACTTATAACACCTCTATAAATTCGTCGGGTGTTCAGAAACTACAAGTCAGTGCAGATAATTCGGCACACCCCGGCGTCCCGTCGTGTCGTTTCTGATCATTTATTTATTTATGTTGGTACAGTGGCGTGCGGGCGACTGGGGTCTGTGTACTCGTAATAGTTACCCTCAAATTCATAGACCGTATTGTAAATTTACAACAAGGTTAAAATTTACTTTGAAACACACGTGTTTCGACTCTGTACGTCAGTCAATCAGCCTGGTCTGGTAGGAAGGAAATTGAAAGGGGCCTTCCCCTTAAGGAATTCCTTATTATTTGGTTTTGTATGTTAAGGCGCAGACTTGCATTTGTGATCATTCATTTGGCTGGTGACATTTTGAAAATAGGGATTACCTACTCGTATTAGTATCTCACGTCACAAACATAGTGTATTCATGTTACTGATTTGTCGACCACGATTGTATTTAGTGTCAAGACAAATTCTTCAGGTTTAATGGCACGTAAACTTCAATAAAATAACTATGTTACACAAAGTTTAGTATAAATAAAAATAAAATAAAAACACAATTATTTTATTTTTAATAAGCCTGTACTACGACCATTATGCAAACGTAAAACTGGATTAATTCTCACAAGTCTCAAAAATGTTCATGACAAAGTGACGACGCTCACGCCACTTTTTAATATACCTATTATCCAGTTCTTAACATAGTTCATTAATCAGAGATGAATAAAAAAGCGTTGTATTTCAAATATCAACCTACTGCATGCATTAATTCTACAAGTACTTAAACTTTTTTTATGTTTGAGGTCTAAATGAAAAATGTCAGTTTGCAATTTGTTTGCGACTGTTTTTTTAAGGAGAATAGGTTTAGGATATTCTTCTAGTCACCTTTTATTGGTTTAAAATACAATATAATATAGGTACACCAGCATAATTATGTACTGAATTACATTTATTGTTACACTATAAAACTATGTTTTTTTTTTGTAAGTTTTGACATTGTTAATTGCAGTATTTCAATCTTAACCTCCTGACACCTGGCGTGCTATGAGTAGGACATTGAAAAAAAATATAATATATAGTTTAAAAATACCTATATTAAAAGTTTTATGGAGTATCTCTGTTATTTCTTTAAAGTTTTATAAAGTACCTATCCCTTAAACAATTTGTTCTTTGACAAAGTGACAAAACAGTTCAGTAGTTAATTTTTTTTTTTTAAATTTTATAACAGTGTATTCATTTATACCTCTCGGGGTCAGGAGGATAAGAAAAAAATACATTCTGATTCATAATTTTTTCAACAGTCACATAGCCCATTCTATTGCAGATTGAAATTTTCAGTCAAACATTGAAATCCTATTATAAATTGCATCGAATCGAAAATATAAATCGTATTATCACATCGACTGGTTGTAGGGATGAAATTGTCCTGACTGATCATGATGCGATATCGGTAAATACATACTGGGAATTATCAGAATGGTGGCGTATCCGTTTTTATTAATACAATACTGTACTATTTATTTGCACAAAAAACTAAGAAATACAAAAAAAAAAAAATTAAAAAGAAAAACAGAAAAAATTTGCTTATTGCATTAAAATGACTTTTCTGAGAACAAACATGGACTATTATAACTATTATATTATTTACCGGTGTTCATATTTTGACTTTTTAATGTACCAAGCATCAAAGAGTGGACCGGTGTAAAAACCGTGGAAGAAAATATATTTAAACTAGCCAAGAATAGAGAGCGCTGCAAGGAGCTGACTCTGATGGAGAGGCAGTACAAGAAGAAGAAACATTCAAGACTCAATAAATAAACTAACTATCCAATTTTTTTATCACTTAAGACGACCGAATGGCGTAATGGTTAGTGACCCTGACTACTGAGCCGAAGGCCCCGGGTTCGATTCCCGGCTGGGGCAGATATTTGTTTAAAGACAGATATTTGTACTCTGGTCTTGGGTGTTGATATTTAGTATCTATCTATCTATGTATTTGTGTAGATATATCAGCTGTCCGACACCCATAACACAGGTTCTGCCTAGCTTGGGGTCGGATGGCCGTGTGTGAGATGTCCATATGTGGTATTATTTATTATTCATGATCCGTTAGGAATTCCCTTTATTTATCGCACCCTCTATCATATCACAGGGTGGTGCAATGATTGTCAAAGGTCTGAACTAAAGTACATGCTGTTAATAGAGGGGGGTGATGTCAAGTGAGCGTAAAGTAATGTGTTTTAACCCTTCACGCAAAATTACAGGTGTTATACGTTTGACAAGTTTTCTATACATTAGACGAATTCTTTATGCATAAATAATATCTTAGTATTAAATTTTAATGCCAAAATTGAATTTAAATTGTCATAATTTTTATTATTTATTAATTGCTATTGTTAATGCACGATTGAAATATTTATAATAATTTTTATAATTGCACAAATCTTTCTTATAAATGTTTTATTAATGGTTGCATGTTTCTGCATGTTTTGTTGTTGATTTATATGCCTGCCTGTTTAATCTAATTTTATGAAAATATTATGTTTCGTAAGTATACTTACCTATAATTTGCATACCGAACAATCGGTGAAACTTGCCTGACACTATTTTATTAATGTAAGACCTAATTATTGTACCCATGTTTCTAGCAAATAAATGAATCTGAACCTGAATCTGACACGTTTGTCTGGTTGCTTTGAGATCGAATAATTATAGCGGTTTGTGTATAAAAGTATGAAATAAAGCAAGAGGGCTGCTTGAAAACATCTGACAGTCGGGTTACCCACTTACCCGACAACTCTCGCAGCACAAGCTTGCTTGTGTTGGGGTCCACCAACCCGCACTTGGCCAGCGTGATGGACTAGGCCTCAACCCTTCCTTCATTGGAAGGAGACCCGTGCCCCAGCAGTGGGGACGTGATGGGTTGTGATGATGACGATATTGATTGTAAGTATTATATGTAATTGTAAGTTTATAATCAAATCATTTTATTTTAAAGATTAATCTTAAATTTTCAAAGAAAAGAGTTAAACGCGTTTATAGAAGCTTTTTTCAGCAGTTTTCCTATCAGACAAGTCATCGGCATAAACAAAGCATTGTGAACTGCACAAAGTACAGTATTTCCACTCCCTTACAAATGACAAGGGTTGGCATTCATCAATCTTGCCAATTTCATATTGGACGCGACAGTCGTTTGTCATCGCTGGGATTTAAAATCGTTTGTTTTGTTAGGTATT
Source organism: Plutella xylostella (assembly GCF_932276165.1). NCBI lineage: Eukaryota > Metazoa > Arthropoda > Insecta > Lepidoptera > Plutellidae > Plutella > Plutella xylostella. Next base: position 4,908,919 of record NC_063991.1, read on the forward strand.
TTAAACAACGATATTTTGATACGAACTAGGGTACGTTTTTTTGCACTTAAACTTGATCTAAAGTCTGTTTTCAATCTCAGATACTAAAACGATAGTTTCTGATTAAGTTGCGTACCGTTCAGAATCTGAAAATTTAGTATTTGAGATTAAAAAACAGACTTTAGATCAAGTTTCAGTGCAAAAAAACGTCTCGACAAATACACAGCACCCGACTGAGTTACTACTGAGACCCACTGAGTTCTATTTTGAATTAGAGAATATTGTGATGTGATCTACTTAGGTGATTTTATTCATTGGTTCCACTGAGTATGAACCCGAGTCCGCGTTGTTCTATGATTGGTACAAGGTTGTCATTAGGTTGAACTTGAAACGGTATGACTGTAAACAAAATTTGGACAGCTTTTTGCTTTGTTTTTTGTATGTGACATCTTGTTCGCATATTGTTAATCAAAGCTGTTTTGTTATAGATAATATAAAAAAAAACTTTATTCGATTCGTATCCAGCGTCACACATCAAAAATACAGAAAGATTACATCAAAAAACTAAATAAAATAATACAAAAAGCTGGCCATATTGCTTAAAGAGATCTCAACCAGACAATTATTTAAGTACAACATAATTCATCTCATTAAATCTCTGCTCTATAATAAAAACATTCTCACGAGGCTAAACCGTTTTTGAATTCACACACAGGCCGCAGGCCCGCCCCTGACTAAATAGCAAATTAAAACGAGCACCCCTTAAACATAGCCGATATAACCCTTGTTAACCCTAAACTGGTAGACGGGATAACTATAAATTGTTTATTTTTAAAATGTCCTGTTAACTTTGCATGTAGGGTGGGATTTTTGAAGTGAGCGAGCGGGTGGCATTAAAATGTTAAGTTAGTTAGAATAAATACTTAACATATAGGTACAAACAAATTGTAACCTCCTCCTTTTTTTTCGAAGTTGGTTAAAATATAAAATAATGAGGATGTTACGAGGCATAGTAGCACCACTACAGAAAAAACATAACGTCTTTTTCAAGGAGTTTTTTCGAAAAGTTACACTAAACAATGAAATTCCAAATGGAAAACGGACATTATATTATTGTTATAAGAAAACAATTTAATTAAAAAAGTTATAAGTAAGTACTTTCTACACAATACACAAGTACGCTACCTTACAGAGTACAACTTACAATCAGAGTAAGATGCCTGTAAGAGATCGCTCTTAACTATAAGGCCGCCTATTGTTCATTGATCCTAGTTTATAAGTTTTCTTTGCATATTTTAATTTGTGGTGACGAATAAAGATAAAGATTCTATTCTACAATAATTATTAACCTCTCGTCTAGATCACTGATTTTATTCCACCCTATTACTATAATGCGAATAACCCTCCGCTTTCTGACGTCAGAATTAGCCGGGTTCCCACGCAGGTCGCGTGTCGAAGCTTCCCCGAATTAGCAATACCATGTCATTATACGGACGTATGACCCTACGACTTTTGTAAGGGATAAAAAATATGGTACTTTAGTCGCTAGGGTCAACTAGCGAATATTGGGCAGCGTAAGGGTTTTGCGCGGATGGTTTTGAATGGTAGTTTTTTTACGATAAGTCATATTGTAAAGATTGCAATTTATGTAAAGAATAATGTAACTTATTTTGTAGCTTTGTAAGAGGTTTGTAATCGGTAAGAAACATACCTAATACAATTTAATTTTTTTATTTTTCTAAAATACTTTTGTGTAGGTAATACGTATTACTTACTGTTTTTAAGAATATTTTTTGTGTTCTTGTATCATACTTAGTTTAAGACTTTTTATGACAAGAATGGTACTTACCTGTACCCTCAATATACTTAATAATAAGTTTTAACACCAAAAATACAAATAAAAGATTTACCAAAAACACCAAAAGCCACAATTGGAAATAAAAACCATTTCACCGACCGTATCCCTTAATTATGAAATCCGGCTCGGCCGGGAACCGAACCCGCGACCTCAGCCGCTCATTAAAACTCGATAACTCTTAACCGCAGGTGCGACGGACAATACTAACTGACATATACTTATTAAGTATAGTGCCACAAACTTATCTGTTCCGGTGAGAGCGAACTAAATTGGTCCATATAATCTATGTCAATATGAAATTCATTAGTACAGTAAGTAATGAGGTATGGACCAATTTAGTTCGCTCTCACCGGAACAGATAAGTTTGTGGCACTATACATTATCTCATAGGTATTATACAGGGTGTTGTAATATAAAAGTGGTAGGTATAGTAAGCCGAAAGGGGTGTAAACTCTGAACAAATTTTGAAAATTCGTAAAAAAATATTATACTTTGCCGAAAAAATCATGTGACCAACAAACTTTGTATGGAAAATAAACATTCTCTTGTTCGAATCATCAAAAGTCGGTAAAAAAATAATATTATCGACATAAGTATAATAACCCCTGACTGACTCAACCCGAAATTCGATAGGCAACCGTTAATATTTGATCAAAAACCATATGAAAACAGATACCATAGACAAATATGCAGATACCTACAGTAAAACTATAAAGTCCTGAAAACGGAAGTGGATCCTAACTAATTGTTTAATAGAAAAGATAGATCACTGAACTCCACGAGTTTATCTACCTTACCTAATAGTCCTAAGACTTATTCTATAAATATTGTTACCGTATTTAATCGATGTATAATGTTTATTAAAGGACAAATCCGTTAAAAAGCCATAACCAAATGGTATTTTATTTTTTAAATGTATGTAAAAGTAAGTAAATAACTGATAATGATAAAAAAGTATTTGCAAAATCGCACTCTTTAATGTCAGGACTGTACAGTTGGACTGTATATCAGCACAGACTTAAAACGCCTACACTCACACACACAGACTCACATACACAGAGGTAGTTGTAAACGCATAACCTCCGTGTGTCGGGCTGCGGTCTCGAGTGATTTACTGATGCGTTACGGGATCGCCCTGGGTTGGGACTCGTAGGACCAAATAGTTAGCCCTTTAGACAAACAAACACTCACAGCTTTTACTAATGTACTCCCTTGCGGGGTAGGCAGAGGTGCATTGCTGTACCCACTTTTCGCCAGTGTTATGTTAGTCCCAATGTAATAGGGGCCTATTGCCATTTTACGGGCACATCCAAGACTCGAGAACAAATATCAGTGTTTAAACAAATATCTGCCCCAGCCGGGAATCGAACCCGGGACCTTCGGCTCAGTAGTCAGGGTCACTAACCGCTACGCCATTCGGTCGTCTAGTCTAGTTAGCCCTTATAAATGGTAAAATAAATATGAATGTATAGATAGATACATTACTCTTTATTTGTACGCCAATAAATAATTAACAATTTTAAATAAAAACTTAACTAGGGTACAAAAGGCGGTCTTATCGCTTATAGCGATCTCTTCAGCTGCGTACACACCGGGCCAACCAACGCCCAACGAACGCCAACGGTTATCCCAACGATGGATATTTATCATACATAATACAGGGCAGATTGCAGCAACGAAGGCCAACGTAACCCGTTCGTTGGCCTTCGTTGGCCCGGTGTGTACGCAGCTTTCCAGACAACCTTTGGATGGATGGACTAAAACAGACACAAGTAGGGTAGGTACAGTATTAGGTACATTTTAAAGTTGAATGATTACAATTGGCGGCCTTATCGCTAAAAGCGATCTCTCCCAGTAAAATATGATATGACGACCGAATGGCGGTGTGGTTGTAACTGACTGCGATGCCGAATGTCCCGGGTTCGATTCCCGGGGCATATACATGTTTGTTTAAAGATAGATATTTGTAGCCGAAATTATCTTCATACTTTTAAGTTTACTATGGTTTTTAAGAGTTTTGAGTCGAATAATTATATTTTTTCTTTAAGGTCCATTTATACAGTCTGACGGGGCACATTACCCTCTAAATATCGTATGATTTATATCAGTGCGCCACCAATATGTGACACTTCTACAGAAATGTTTAATATTAACTGAGAATTAACGGCCAAGAGCGAATCGGATAAGGACTTTGTTATTATCCTAACTAATATTATAAATGCGAAAGTAACTGTGTCTGTCTGTCTGTCTGTTACTCTTTCACGCCAAAACTACTGAACGGGTTTGAATGAAATTTGGTATACATACGGTCTAGACCCTGGGAAAGAAGATAGGCTACTTTTTATCCCGAAATTCCCACGGGAAAACTTTTTAAGGCGAAGCGAAGCGCGCGGGAACAGCTATAAATAATAAAATGTCTTTTAAACAGCTTAAGCTTTCTGATTTCAGTTTCGGTCTTAAATATACCATGCTGCACATGCTGGTTTCGGTTTAGTATACCCTTTTTGCAACACCCTGTATAGGTACTTAAAGTTTTCTCAGCAGCAAAACTAATCGTTTCTTACTGAAACTGAGAAAAGCAAAAAATCATTTCTGAAAATTTCTTTGCAATGCATTTTTTTTAAATATGTATATTGTGTTATTATTATGATAATGGTTAATTCTATTTAATTTCATATTAAACTTACCTAACCTATATTTTATAATATCGTGTTTGTGTAACCAGTGTATGTATTGTGTTAAGTAAATAAATAATGTAGTAATCTATCTACCTATTTTATAATTCCCTGGACAAACGTAGTCTAAGCCTTGAGAATATACCTTCACCAATAGATAATATTATATCATAAATCATACATTAATTTATATCACATTACAGAATTCAATTCGGATTTACAAACAATAAATCATTATTACGAACCCGCACTCCCATACAAATAGTAGGAGGGTCACTCTTATGCTTAGATTAACAATAAGGTTACAAGATGGAGTGTCAGTGCAAAAGAAACGTCTCGACAAATACCACCCCTCTTCTACCACTGAGCTCTTGTTTCGAATTAGTTCGGTTAGAAAATGATGATGGGCACCAATATATGGAAGCTGGGACCAGCACCAATAGAAATGAGTGATACGTCGTTGAAAAGGTATTTTTTTGCAGAATATGAATAACGGAAGCGCTAGTCTTGATTTACTGTCCAATTAGAATAATCGTACCTTGAAAGTTTTTATATTTTATTTCTGTAATTTTAATGTTTTTGTTAGTTTTTCACATTCATTTTGAATTTTTATAACAAAATGATCATCATTCATATTATTATAATATTATATTTGTTTATTATCTCAGTAAATAAAACCAGTTGAAAGTAATTTCTCCAATTTCAATAATGCGTGTTTACGTGTATTACGCCCTAACTGTCATCAGGAGAGAGAGTGCAATGCCATAGAAAAATACTTGCTTCCGAAGAATATATTTCAAAATGGACAACTCATACGGATTTGTCGTCATAATACTTTTTTGCTCACTTGAAAAGAGCTATCCAACGATGTATGTCTCATCTTTATTGGACATAGGTCCCAAAACGCCCATTGTCATTTGTGACTTTATTCATTGGTACAATGGTTGTCATTAAGTTAAACTGCAGAATAATAACTGTCGAACTTAATAAGGCATTACTATTTTAAAAAATGGGTTTCGCCCGTAACTCAAGGTACTAGCGTTCAAAATAAGGTGGGAACTATTATCCTAAACAAAATCCGGCCAGTGTTTGCTTTGTTTTTGTATGTGACACATCATCTTGTCCGGATATAGTTAATCTAAGCATTTATAGTGCAACAAACTTATCTGTTCCGGTGAGAGCGAACTAAATTGATCCATATCTCATTATTTACAAAAGAATTGTATGTTGTAAAAGATTAGATGGGTTTATTAACACCGTAAGAGCGAATTAACAATACGAGCAAACTTAAAATCATATACCTATTATAGAATAAAGAAATATTAGACATTTATGTGAACTCTCACCGGAACAGATAAGTTTGTGGAACTGTAACCGTTAAAACTTTGTTTTTTCGGAACTAGACTGACCCCAGTCGTTGCACCCCACAGACAGTTGGACAGTATGTCTCTTGAGACGCATTTTTTTCTATAACCGTTCCCTTTCTCTATTCCCTTCCCTATCCCCTATCCCCTACGGAACTAGGCGCGTGGCTCGCCTCGGTCAGAGGGGTGTAATGTACAAATTTAATGTGAAGGTGATTACGAATTGAGTTCAGAAGTAAAGCTTAAGTACTTGTTTTTTTCATTCATTGTATCTAGTAAGTTATTTTCTTGTTTATGAAATAATACAGGGTGTTGCAAAAAGGGTGTAAGTACTAAGCCGAAACCTACACGTGCAGCATGTTATACGTAAGCCCGAAAATGAAATCAGAATTTCAAAATTCGCGAAAAAATTAAAACATTTTTCATAGAAACTTTGTTGGTCACGGCCCACGGGTTTTTTTTACTATGGAGAATGACTAGGTACTTATACGAAAAATTTACTTATATGAAAAAGTACGCTGTTCTTTGAAACTCCAGTTCGGCACTCTCGTTCCGTAGTAAAGGTAGAGATTGCTATAAGCAATAAGGCCGCCTTTTTGTACTGTTTTTATTTTTAATTTTTTTGCTTTTTTTGTATTTTTTCTGTTTTCGGTGCAACTAAAGAGGATTGTATTGTATTATTGTATTGTATTGTATTGTATTGTATTGTATTGTATTGTATTGTATTGTATTGTATTGTATTGTATTGTATTGTATTGTATTGTATTGTACAGTTGACATAAAATGAATGGATTTGCGTGCAAGTCAGTATTCTACAAAATAAGACATTGATTTCTACAGTCACGAGCAATGAAAAAGTTCCATTTCCACCCAAGTAGCTTTCCCATAGGCTTTTAAATATTAGTTTATTATTTTTTAATTTTTATAGTTAAAAACAAAAAACATTAAAACACCGACACAATTAGGAGCGGTGGTCAGTCGGGTAAGCGCCCGCTTCTCACGCCAGAGATGCTGGTTCGAATCACATCTAGGTATGTGAACCCACCAACTCGCAGTGGACCAGCGTGGTGGAAAATGGTCCAAGCTTAGGTGAATACAAAAGCTTTATACCTAACACACATGTACAAATAACAGTCTTATCGCTCCAAGCGATTTCTTCCTTAGTTCCGTTCCTATATATACAAACTTGCTGGCCTGTAATTTAACATTTAACCCCAAAAGCAAGTTAAATGTTACAAGGGGGGTACAAAAAAGCAAAAAAGTATCCATATCCAAAGACAATATTGTAATAGATCACAGATTATGTAGAACTGATAAACGACGAGAGAACGTAACACGCGTGCCGACACGTGCCATAGACCATGTAATTTTTTTTTATTGACTGCATGCTGCTTTTAAGATAAAGATAAAATACACTTTATTGCACACAAACAGAAACAGTTTCACAAACATAGAAAAGAAAAATGGTACAATCGGCGGCCTTATTACTAAAAGTAATCTCTTCCAGACAACCACATTGAAAGGAAATATAAAGTACTAGCTGTTCCCGCGCGCTTCGCTTCGCCTTAAATAGTTTTCCCGTGGGAATTCCGGGATAAAAAGTAGCCTATGTTCTTTCCCAGGGTCTAGACCGTATGTATACCAAATTTCATTCAAATCCGTTCAGTAGTTTTGGCGTGAAAGAGTAACAGACAGACAGACAGACAGACACAGTTACTTTCGCATTTATAATATTAGTTAGGATAGGATAAAGAAAGGGGTAACGTGTGACAAGACAAGAGAAAATACAACATAATTACTATGATTTACATATTTATATGCTTTTGTGTATAATATAACCCCACGGTCGATAAATAGGGGCGTTATAGAATTCGTTATGTTTAGTAAAGTGATAGGTACCTACTGTTTCGAATATCATTTCATGTATTCAGAGCTTTTGGAATTAGCCAGTTAAAAGATTCGTGACTTTATTTATTGGTCGACGAATGGCGTAGTGGTTAGTGACCCTGACTACTGAGCCGATGGTCCCGGGTTCGATTCCCGGCTGGGGCAGATATTTGTTTAAACACAGATATTTGTTCTCGGGTCTTGGATGTGCCCGTAAAATGGCAATAGGCCCGCCCCCTATTACATTGGGACTAACATAACACTCTGGCGAAAAGTGGGTGCAGCAATGCACCTCTGCCTACCCCGCAAGGGAGTACATTAGTACAAGGCGTGAGTGCGTGTGTGTGTGTTATTTATTGGCACAATAGGTACAATGGTTATCACCAGGTTGAACTTAAAGAGGTTTGACAGTAAACAAAACGCGGTCAGTTTTTAACTTCCTTATTTACATGTGACACTCCATCTTGTTCGCATATTATTTATCAAAGCTTACTTCAGTGTCCACTATTAGTCCTGGAACAATCTGTTGACTAATGCCTGTATAATGAATGAAAGTGTCATGGCGGCCGTCCTTAGGGCATGCAATACCGGAAAAAAATCAATACCGGTATTGAGTTCCGGTATTACAACTAACTAAATACCGGGATTCCGGTATCAATGCCGGTATAAGACTTCATTGTAATAAATGGCATATGTTGTGTTTAAAGGTCGTATAGGACTAAATTGAGTAGGGTTAAAATTTCAAATTTAACAAGAAAAAGCAATAAAATAGATTTTTACTTACAACAGTTGAGTATTAGAGTTAAAATTTTAGAATATTTATTTTTTTACATTCGGTGTTTGTTTACGCATGGACAACAGTAGATTTCCAACGTCCGAAAACTGCATTAAACTGTTTGAAATAAATGGGCTTTCATAGTATATAGGAACACAAGGCTAACTATATCTTAATCGCTTTATTTATAGCCTAAAAACGTCCGATTCCGGTATTACTTCAATACCAGTATTAACGTACAATACCGGTATTGAAAGAAGCGTAAATATTTTCCAGGATCCCGGCATTACGGGATTCCGGTATTACGGGATCCCGGTATTGCGGTATTGCATGCCCTACGTCCAACCACGCGATATATCAACGTCACTCTATCGGGGTGCAGCCATCTATGCCACGGGCTAATTATTTTTTAACCAACACGGTAAGCGAGGGGGTTATACGTTGAACGTCGGTGAATGTTGGCTAGAAAGATGAGTGTCTTACGCTGACTATACAAGGTGCGCCGGTTGTATAATAAAATATGTGTTAAGGAACAGTAGATAGATGGGACAATCCAGGGGCGTATTTAAAGATTGCGCGCCCTGGGCTGCTGTAGTTTTACGCCCCATCAAAGAAAGAAAGAAAGAAAACAAAAAGAGCAGTCATTGTATAGTACCTATCGACCTACATATGTATAAGAACATTGTGGTGATAGATTTGCATAGATAATGATATCTGACGAAAAGAAAAAAAGATTTTTCTGGATAGACTAGACATTTTAGCACGTTTAGAAATAAAATTTGGCTGAGTGAGGCAATTTTTTTTTCTTTAGATTTCCTTAAAAAATACAGAGGTGGAAAAAATAAACTATTCCACCGGTTCAAAAAAGAACAAAGGCCGGCTTTAATACTTAAAAAATCCAGCACTGCTCGTCACCGAAATACCTCGGAGTGACCCTGGATAGATCCCTCACGTACAAAACCCACTGCCAAAACACCAAGAAGAAAGTCAGCTCCCGAAACAACCTTCTGCGACAGCTTACTTCTACCAGCTGGGGCGCCTCTCCGCAAGTTCTACGAACAAGTAGCTTAGCACTCTGCGTCTCAGCCGAATATGCCTGCCCCATATGGGCAAGATTCCCATTCCTCAGAGCCAGAAGACAAAAGTCTTCAACCAGTGCGTCCTGCCAGTGATGACGTATGGTGCAGGGACGTGGACACTGACGGTAGGACTGGTCCACCGATTTAAAGTCGCTCAGCGTGCTATGGAGAGAGCTATGCTTGGGGTTTCTCTGATGGATCGTATCAGAAATGAGGTTATCCGTCAGAGGACTAAGGTTACCGACATAGCTGTCAAAATATGCAAGCTGAAGTGGTAGTGGGCTGGTCATATCTGCCGAAGAACCGATAACCGTTGACCCCAAGACGAGTTCTTGAGTGGAGACCACGAACAGGTTCTCCTGCCCGATGGACTGACGACCTTAGGCTGGTAGACCCGGTAGTGGTTGGATGAGGAAGGCCGAGGACCGAGTGTTGTAGCGCTTCTTGGGAGGGGCCTATGTCCAGCAGTGGATGATTATTGGCAGATGATGATATGGTCAAGGTCCGCGCATGCTAGAGAAGTAGATTTTGCTCTCAACGACACAGTTCGTATAGTAACGGGATGCCTCAAACCGACACCGCTCTACAAGGTCTATTCTCTGGCTGGGATAGCACCCCCTAGCATACGGCGAATAGTGGCATGTTCTGTTGAGAAAGGCAAACAAGAATGCGACTCCAGACATACACTTTACTCACATACTGCCGCACCTTCCCGCCTTAAGAGTCACAGAGAGTTTCTAAATAGTGAGGTGTCCTTAACGGATGAAAACCCACAAAACGCAAGACTAAGGCTCTGGGAGGAAAAGCAGCCCCAGGATCCTATCCTACCTCTTGAGGAAAAACTTGCTCCTGGTATCAGTCTCCCCTGGCACATTTGGAAGACTCTAATAATCGGTTGCGAGCAGAGGTAGGCTGCTGCAAGGATAACGTGACCATTTACGTGGCTGTGATAAGTAGTTAGCTCTGCTCATATTATTATAATAATTATTATTAAGCTTATATGTATTGTATACCAACTAGTTTTAAGTCTTTTTTTGAAAAGATGGCTCAGGAGTTTCTTGCCTCCGTTCTTCTCCTTACACAGAAAGAGCCCCCCCTTATCCGAACGGAGAGTAATTTGTAAAAATTGACGTTCATCAGAAAATTTTATATTTGTACGATGAATAAAAAATTTTGACTTTGACTTTGACTTTGACTTTTATTTTTTTTGTCAGAGCGGGACACCTGCGGATTTCTGTTGCAAAAAAAACTTATTGGTATTCATTACAATTTTTATGTAGTGTATATAGGGAATGAAATCTCGTACGAAATTTCCACCTAGCGAGATCTCGCGAGACCTGGCAAATTACTGGATCTCGCGAGATTGGAAGAATCGCTATTAAAACATAAATGCAAATTTTAGTAGGTACTAACTGACATAATGTTGCTTAGTTATAAAAATTAAGTGACTTTTATTTAAAAAAAATTAATATATTATTTTGTCTCTAACTCCAATAAATAAAATGTTTAACTATGTCCATAATTAATACACCTTTTACGGCTAATCAGTACAAATTTATGCAATATTGGTAAAAAAAAACATTATCTAGGTATATTTAGTATTTTGTAAATTTATTATTTTATTTTCAACAATTAGGAGTAATAGAAACATTCGTTATTGTAAACAAAAACTTAACTTCACAAGTTCTTAAATAAATGTTGTGAGATCGTATTAATCAAATAAATGAAGTTCAAAAAAGAAGTCAGATCAAGTTATCAAGGTACCGAAAGGCAAGTTAATTTTTGTGATAATTATTTCGATTCTGAAGACATAACTAAATTCTAATTTTAGAGCTGCCAAAACCTTATTGTATTTGTTTAAAATTCGACTCTATGTGTGTTTCCGTAATTGTAATTTTTTCTGCTTTTTAGAAAAATTTTTAGTTTGACAGCGTTAAAATTAGAATTTCTGCCTTTCGAATCGATATCATTGGCTTCTCAAAAAAATCATCATGTCGAGAGAATCATCTGATAGACGACCTCTGATTTTGCATGAAATACACGTCAGCACGCTGCATTATTGTCGATCTCGTTATCTCGCGAGATCTCGTACGAAATTGAACGAGTTTCAATCTCGTTAAATATGGACGGGATCTCGTGAGTTCGGGATCTCGGCGGGACGAGATTTCATTCCCTAAGTCTATGTGAGAGGTAAGAAGATATATATAGCTGTCTCAAGTGATTAATGCAAAATGTAGGTAATTTAAATTATCGTTTGGCCTGTTTATGAAAGCGGGACATTTTTGCCCTCGCGGGGGACAGCGGGACGGACAGCTTGAAAGCGGGACTGTCCCGCCGAAAGCGGGACGTATGGTCACCTTATGCAAGGACAATCTTTGCAAGTGGGGTACTAACCTACCTATGCGACTGTGGTACCGCCCCACTGACTATGGAGCATGTACTCTCCTACCCCCTGTGCCCTTCCACCTGCACTCGGGAAAACTTACTCCAGGCTAACCAGGCTATCAAACTTGCTTGGTTTTGTTCTAGACAAATTTTAAAATTCGCATGTTCACTGACACGAAAGAAGAAGTGTAGAGTACCTACCGACCTACATAGGTATGTATAGGAATATTGTGGTGATAGATTTGCATACATAATGATATCTACATATCAAGTACATATCATCATCAAAACGAGTACATTTTAGAACGTTAAGAAATAAACTTGGGGCGGGTGACTGAGTTAGGCAAAAAAAAAACTTTAGATTTCCTTCAAGAAAATAACTACCAAGGCGGAAAAAAATTTCATTTGGAAAGATGGCTGTTCTAGTCTTACGTCCTTTAATATTGTTCTGTACTTTTTTAATCCTCCAACCTAGTCCAAGGGCGGCCTGCCGGCCGCCCCTGGGCCGCCCTTCGCCGTCTGCCGCCCCGGGCTGTAGCCCTTTTAGCCCTAGGGTAAATACGCCCCTGGGACAATCTGAAAACCAGCGCTGTAACGTTATCGACAACTTACAGCTGATGCTGAGATTGTTCAATTTTGCCATTTTTTCATTCAATACACTTTTTAATTTTATTGCATGTTTTTTTGAAAAATAAATTAATTTTCTCTCTTTCATTCGAGAAGGCTCCTTTAGATGCCTATTGCCCCGTAGTTCTTTATCTGACCACCATTCATTTTATGCTACAGGCTACAAAAGATTTTTTAATAGTACAAGCTTGGCCTAACTCAAAAATCTAAGGTTTTGAATTTTCTGCCCGTTTAAACCGTTATAAAGTCTATTAATTTAATATTCTTTTATCTAAGACACTAAAATGGTAAGTGCAAATGTCAAGTTGAATAACATCTGGTATTCAACTTGTCATTTACACGTGCCAATTTAGTGTCAGAGATTAAAAAAAAAATACTTTACTTAAAAACTCCATAAGTCAGTTTTTGTTAGTTTGTGCTCCTATATTAGGTACTATGTGAGCGATAAATCCTCATTTACCCGGCATGTCCAATCATGGCTCGTGTAGTCCCAGATTGAATATCGGCACTGCCAGGTTGCCTGTTATATTAACGGTAAATACCTGACCGGATGCGTACGGTCGGCTAAAGAGATATGTGTTCACTGTCCTAACACTGACCTACAAGACAAATATAAAAAACAAAGTCAAATTTAACATTGTTTGAATTTTCTACTAACGTATATTGTGTATATTGTTATTGTGCATGTTACAAATATTATTATTTAACTTAACTATGTCACTTCTGCATAAATATTTGTTCACCTTTCAGGTAGATTAAGGTCTCGTGCTTATTATCATACCTCAAAAACTTTTATGTACCCTTAATCATGCAAATAAATACTTTTCATTTCATTTCATTTCATTTCATTTCATTTCATTTCTGTCCACCCGCAGAGATAACACTTTCTGACGAACGAATAGAGAGATGAGAAGAATATGTAGTGAATAATAAAATAGTGTGTCAAGTGTGATTTTTTTTATCACATTCTGCCTTGTGGATACTTGTATACTTATAAGTTCAAGTTTTTTAGGTTTAAAAAAAGGTATATAATATATGTATAGCTACTAAGTCGAAAAGGGGTAAAATTCCGAAAAAACAACTTGTTACTCCATATAAACTTAATTCGTTGGTGACGAGAGTTTTTACTAAAAGTTTTTTTTCATGAATTTACATCGTAGAGGATTACTACACCTGTTTTGCATCACCCTGTAAGTATATATACGGCCAAATATTAATTAAATCAAGGCCATCCCATAAATTGGTTCACAAAACGCCAAGTATCTTCATAGTTTTGGAACTACCAATAAAATACTTTGAAACTAATTTTCAAATGCCGATCGACGCACAAGGGTTAAGGAAAATCATATTTTCATATTACACGCAAGATTAGACCTTAGGTTGAAGGTCGTAAGAGACAAATTGGTTAATTTTGGTTGTAGATATTGGGGTAATAAGTTTGGGGTAAGATTTCGGTTCAGAAATTTATTAATTCTTTAAATTGTCTTGTGGATTTTTAAAAACATTCGTCTGATAAATTTAAGTGTTCTAAGTTTAACATGAGTTACTTATCCTAACTATAATATTATAAATGCGAAAGTAACTGTGTATGTCTGTCTGTCTGTTACTCTTTCACGCCAAAACTACTGAACGGATTTGAATGAAATTTGGTATACATACGGTCTAGATCTAGACCCTGGGAAAGAACATAGGCTACTTTTTATCCCGGAATTCCCACGGGAAAACTTTTTAAGGCGAAGCGAAGCGCGCGGGAACAGCTAGTGTATAATAAGGTCTAGGGAATAAAGTTGAGACTTCACAATTTTCTGACTAAAGGTAAGCGTCTACCTATCGGTATCGTACGTATCGGACCAAACGGATTTTCATAAAATGTATTTATGGAGAAACGGCGCGGCGTCGGCAATACAGATGAAGTGGACGCTTATCTGACGTGGACGACGACCGAATGGCGTAGTGGTTAGTGACCCTGACTACTGAGCCGATGGTCCCGGGTTCGATTCCCGGCTGGGGCAAATATTTGTTTAAACACAGATATTTTTTCTCGGGTCTTGGATGTGCCCGTAAAATGGCAATAGGCCCGCCCCCTATTACATTGGGACTAACATAACACTCTGGCGAAAAGTGGGTGCAGCAATGCACCTCTGCCTACCCCACAAGGGAGTACATTAGTACAAGGCGTGAGTGTGTGTGTGTGTGTGTGTGTGTGTGGACGCTTACCTTAAGATTGCTATACATGGTGTCCCAGGTTGAAGTGCACATTCGAAAGGTCGTGTCACAACTCATAATAATTATTTGGTCATGTTTATATACAACCAGGATACTGATGATGATAATAAGTACTTATCTACTTATTAATAAAAAGTACATAATAATAGACTACTTACGAAGTAAATTCCTTCAATTTGAACATTCCAATATATAGTAAAAAACCAAGTAAAAACCACACATACACGTCACAATTTTGCACTCACAGTTTTTTAAACAACAAAAGTTAATTTGTTTCAAAAATCTTACAACAACTAAAAAAAAAACTTAAAAAAAGAGTAATATATTCGTTAACTTTATCTATGTTTCGAACACATGTCCTCTATTTAGTCTATGATACCACCAAAAAAACAATAACACCAAAGAGTAAGTAATGAATTCACTATTCCATAGACTAATATTCGTTCAGAACCGCAGTGGCTTCGGGGGCGGCGCGCGATGTACTGAATGAATAGCAATATAAAATCTATTGTAGGGATAGTCAGTGGTATGGGAGGGCGGGCTTTCCGAACTGTGGGGTAGCTTGCTTTCTGTAGGTTTGGTTTGGTACCTATTTTCTGCATGCTTAGTCAACGAGATTTTAAAACGAACTAGATGGAGGGCCAGTAAGAATCGTCTCGACTAATAATACCCCACTTCTACTAAGTACTGAGATCTTATTTTGACGACCGAATGGCGTAGTGGTTAGTGACCCTGACTACTGAGCCGAAGGTCCCGGGTTCGATTCCCGGCTGGGGCAGATATTTGTTTAAACACAGATATTTGTTCTCGGTCTTGGGTGTTGATATTTATATTTAATATGTATCTATCTATGTATTTGTGGTGTAGATATATCAGCTGTCCGATACCCATAACACAGGCTCTGCCTAGCTTGGGGTCGGATGGCCGTGTGTGAGATGTCCCCACATATTATTATTATTTTGAATTAGTTCGGTTAGATGATTTGTAACTAATTTGTTATACCATCATCGTGTTATTTGTCGAGACACTCCATATGTTCGTATATTGTTAATCAAATTCTCGCAATACATAATTATATAGGTACTTGACAATTGATTTATTTGATGATTTTTGTATAAATTTGATCAACTATCAAGTATATTCCTAGACGGTCAACTGGTCAGACGGGACTGCTATGCCGAAGGTCCCGGCTTCGATTCCCGGCTGGGGCAGATATTTGTTTAAAGACAGATATTTGTACTCGGGTCTTGGGTGTTGATATTTATATTTAATATGTATCTATCTATGTATTTGTGTAGATAATTATATCAGCTGTCCGATACCCATAACACAGGCTCTGCCTAGCTTGGGGTCGGATGACCGTGTGTGAGATGTCCCCACATATTATATATTATATATTATTCTAATAGCTAATTATCTATAAGTACGATACTAAATATAATAATCAAACACTAACTTAGGCACCTAGGTACATTACTAAAATACTGTTATCGATGGGGTTATAAAAACAAATTTTAGTACGTAAAGGTTATCGAATTTTGCGCGTTTTATCAAAAAACAATAGCATATTCCTACGTATTATAAATTACAAGTCAATAAAACGGTTGCCTACAATCGTACTTTTAATACATAGGTACCTGTAGGTATGTCTATTGTTATGTACAATACTTACGGACTAACTAAAGATATAAAAAATATGTAGATAAAAAAAAAACACGCACTCACGCCTTGTACTAATGTACTCCCTTGCGGGTAGGCAGAGGTGCATTGCTGCACCCACTTTTCGCCAGAGTGTTATGTTAGTCCCAGTGTAATAGGGGGCGGGCCTATTGCCATTTTACGGGCACATCCAAGACCCGAGAACAAATATCTGTGTTTAAACAAATATCTGCCCCGGCCGGGAATCGAACCCGGGACCATCGGCTCAGTAGTCAGGGTCACTAAACACTACGCCATTCGGTCGTCGTCCATATGTAGATAAGTAGGTCAAAAAAACCAACTTTAAGTACAGATGTTGTAAAAATGTGCTTAACATAACTTATTGAAAAAGAGTGACTTAGAACAGACGAAAGCAAATTATAATGACTGTGATAAGGTTAACTTAAAGAAGTTAAGATAATTTTATTAAAATATCCAATATAGCTGCGCTTCGCTTCGCCTTAAAAAGTTTTCCCGTGGGAATTCCGGGATAAAAAGTATCCTATGTTCTTTCCCAGGGTCTAGACCGTATGTATACCAATTTTCATTAAAATCCGTTCAGCAGTTTTGGCGTGAAAGAGTAACAGACAGACAGACAGACAGACAGACACAGTTACTTTCGCATTTATAATATTAGTTAGGATTATATTATGAAGCGTAAAAACTCACATAACCTTCGTACAATCTACTGAAAGCGGCGGTAGATGGTAGATTTAAATTAGCACACTACATAATGTGAACCCACCAACCCGCAGTGGACCAGTGTGGTGGGAAATGGTCCAAGCTTAGGAAAGCGGTTTCGACCTTGGGGATATGCACAAAGGTTGCATTCGAGAGAGCTGCAGATACTTGCACCCCCGCAGTTATAGAATACGTGTGTACAATCTAGGGAAAAGAAACGTGACAGAGAGGGGTGAGGTGTCTCTGTCCACGACCGTACACGTATACTTTTTATGTAAGTATAGACTAGGTTACTACCTATTTACTCACCTCTTTCATTAATTTTATTTTCTATTTTTCTAACAGCGTAATCTGGAACAATTAAGAAAAATACATTAAGTATATTCAATTGTAGTAATTAAGGAATCACTTATTTTTTTTTGTAATATAACATAATTTATATTGAAATAAGTACTTAGGTATAATAAAACTTCAGATAGCACTAGAATTAATTTAACGATTGATGTGGAGTGTTCCACGGGTCGGAGAAATTATAGATGAAGAAAGTTTTAAATAAAACACGAATTGATACTAAAACACAATTTATTCATATTTCAAACAATTTAATTCAAAAAAGGATTACATGGTAAAAAACTACATCAAAACCATAATAAGGAAAAACTTCCAAAACATTATAGAAAATAATATCAAAATCATTAAAGTCACGATAAAAATGGCACGTTAAAAACATTATTAAAAAATCTAGATTCAGCATCAGTAGGAACTTTTTTCATTAAGTGCTATTAAATCCATTATAAAATATCTAATAGAATCTATGCAATATTTTTTATTCAAAAATGTAACATACGAATTCAAAACAATTAAAACATAAAATTTATTCAAAAAATATTTTGCAAAATATACATTCAAACATGATATTATTTTCCTGTAAAACTTAATAACTACCCGTCACCTAAAATAAAAAAAAAAAACATGAAAAAAAATTTCTATCTTTATCTATTTTTGTAAAAATGAGAGTAAAAAGCCGTCATGGCCAAGATTTTTAACTATTACGGTATTTATATACTTGATCAATATCTACTAATAGTATACTGTATAAAGTTTATACCGTCTTAAATATCATTTGGATGAAATTGGTTCAGTTTGATAAGTGTCAAAAGTATAAATAAAAAAAACTAAGTATTTAATTTAAAAAAAACTCATATTCGAATATGGAATTACCCATTTACAATATCATTGCAATTTCATTTAATTTTTTTTTCAGTTTTAATGAAATAAAATACATACACTGAAGATTATATAATGAATTAAGGTTTAACTACTGAACTATCCAAGTAGGTATTGTTCATTTATTATTAAATTCCTCATTACATATATTATAATTTACTCAACTCAACTATTTGCCAAAAAAAACCGGTAAAAAAATATTTTGACAGTCACCAAACCAAACCTCCATCTCCAAATTCAAATCAAAAGTTGTCAAAAAATGACATGAAAAAGCGCGGTAAACCAACTGACAGCTGTCAAAAAATCCTGGCCGTTTTCACTCGGTTACTCTGCGTCCTCCTTGTACTTGATCATGAAGGTGGGTGCGCCGGCGCGGCTGAAGATGTCCAGCCCCGCTAGCTGGTGGTCCACCTCCAGGGAGGTAGGTATGTCGCGGTATAGCAGGTATGCTGTGTTGGGTTGCGCCTGGAAGTGAAGGTTTTCTTTTGTTTTGGTATGTTTATGTTAATCTTTGTAATAATAATATATGTTTAGGACTAAATTCCCTAAGTACTATAAGTGGGTGTTGACAGACCTATAGCATACGACAAGCCGAGAAAGCATAAAAAGCCGAGCGCCCACTGCCAGCTAAACTAAGTTAGTTCCCATAGCTAGTGGAGCCAGTTTTTCATACAGTATAGTGCATATATATAATACTCGTAGTTTGCGGTGGACGCACACGCATGAAAAACTGGCTCAACTTTATACCTATGAGAACTAACTTAGTTAAGTTGGCAGTGGACGCTCGGCTTGAGTCCTTCCACCAATTTCATATTGTTTAAGTATCTATCAGCGATATTAATAGATAATTATCTATACGATGATTTTCTTACAATATAAATTACATGACATACTAGCTGAATGATAGACCAACCAACCTTAGTATAAACCTCCTTGGCAATCTTGGCATAATAAATCAAATACTCTTCATTGATTGGCAGAATCACGAACTTGCTGACCAATGGCGAGGCTCGGCAGCGGCAGTGCACGTCGTCTAGAGCTGGTTGGACGTCAGCCTCCTTGTTGACCACTTGGCAGGCGATGACGCGGCCAGGGATGTGCTCGTTGAGGACCTGGGGGGGTTTGTGGTGGTGGTTGGTGATTGGTGGATGGAATTTAGTGGTGAGATGTAAGGGCTCTCGTAGGGTAATAGGGTAGGTAATAGGTAAACTGTTAGGGTAGTGGTTTAATTGGTAGATTAGCGTGTTTTGAAACTATACAAGGCCAGAACGCAGAGGTTGGGACTGCTCGCGTATATTTTCAAATTAAAATGGTGCCATGATTTACTTGAAAGTATACAAGGCCATTACGCACTAATCGCGTATATTTTCAAGTAAGTTGAGCCAAAATTATGGCTTGAAAATATACTGCAGCAGTTACCACTGCGTACTAATCGTGTATATTTTCAAGTGCCAAGCGGCAATGCGAGCACTTGAAACTATACGTGATTAGTTACCAGGTATCCCTTTTGAATTGTTGCTCTCTCTTTCTTTCATTCGAAATAGTAATATGTCTATTGCTTTCTAAACATTGCATCATCATTCCGCACTTGGCATTGTTTTTGCAACGTGGTTTTTGTTAACATCGTTCAGTTAAAAAGTAATTTAATTTAAATTAAACTGTAGAACTGTTGTAAATAGTAAAAATGATCTCAGAAGAGGGTGTAGAACAATTCATAAAAGACAATTACGGTGAATTCAAAACTTGATGAAAAATATGTCTATAATAGGTCTATAGGGTAATACCTACTACACTCACGAGCAATGAATAAGTCCAAGTAGCAAAATGTCAACACCAAATGACCCCAACTTTTAAAACATTTAATTTAGAATTTGATCAAAATTTACGTTTTTAGTTGGAACTTTTTTATTAAGTACCTACTTGTGAGTGTAGTAGGTATTACTCTTAATTCATATAAATAATAAGATATAATAATAATAAATATAAATAACAAGGTATTCTTACTTGCAAGTATGATTGCTATAAATAATTTTTAACATTAACAATCTATAGGTATGACAGGCAGAACAAGTAAAGTTGTAGTCTTGTACATTTACCGAAATAGTTAAGTAAATCAAAATCAGCCAGTAGGTATAAATTATATGCGACAAGTACGTCAATCAAGCAATGTGCGTAATAGCAATGTATATTTTCAAGAACGATTCAGTAAATCCCAACTTGAAAGTATACGCGATTAGTACGCACAAATCGTGTATATTTTCAAGTAAAATATTATTTTTTTTCCCTTGAAAATATACACTGCTAGTACACTATGGGTGCGTTCTGGCCTTGTATAGTTTCAAAACACGCGGTAGATTAACAGGGTAACGTATTAAGGATGGATGAAAATAGGTTTTACAGCAGTTGAGACTTAGCGAAAAGCTATTGTACTACTATCGAAAACTTAGCAAAGAGTATTGTCTACTAGCGAATGTTCTCGTCGGTAAAGCTTGTTTATTTTTAGTAGCTCTATAAGCTTTGTATTACAGACAACTATCGGTCCAGCGCACTAGATGGCGTTGTAAACTCAGCTATTAAAAAAAGGTGATACGGCTCACGACATTACATAAATAAACAATTAAAAATTTGAGTACAAATTAATGTATACAACAAAAAGCGGGTAGTTCGCTTGCGAGTCACCTCTGACTAGGCTAGAATACCTTGACAGGCGCGAACTTATCCACGTTCTCGCTATGGCACCGGCAGCTGAACAGCACGGATTCCAGTTTAGAAGCCGGCGCGAACGTGACGAGGGGCGGCGAGGGCGGCGCGCCGGGGCGGGCGGGCCACGCGTAGACTGCGTTCCAGGTGCCGTAGATCATGGCCTGGGGTTGAGGCAGTGTTATACGGGGTGTTAGGTTGAAGAGAAATTACGAATTAAAATGATACTTACCATTTATCATTATTTTTTACTTTCTCAAAAGTATTGCAATAAGATATAACTTATAAGAACACAAGTAGTGGCATGAGCAAATTGGATATTATATGAGCAAACTTTTCAGAGCAATCAGCAAAAAAGCAAAAGCAAGGCAAAGCCATTCTAAGAGGGGTCAGATTTCTTTGCTCCAAATAACTTGGTGAAATATTGCCACCGTATTTGGAACTCTATGCCG
This sequence comes from Plutella xylostella, assembly GCF_932276165.1. Classification (NCBI taxonomy): domain Eukaryota; kingdom Metazoa; phylum Arthropoda; class Insecta; order Lepidoptera; family Plutellidae; genus Plutella; species Plutella xylostella. The sequence goes on from NC_063991.1 coordinate 4,930,532, forward strand.
TAAGGTGAAAATATAATGAATTATTTTTACTTGTTGCCGTATAATGTGGTAATTTATAAATAGTTAACAGTATAACTCACGGCAGCATAAGGCGGGTCGTTATCATACACCACTGTTCCCTCACTGCCCGTCATCAACCGGGCGACTGGTCCGAGCCACACGTGTCCCGGCACCCCGGGCGGCATCATCACGGAGGGGGGTAGGGGGGGTGCTGAAAACATCATCATCATCATGACGTCATCAAGGAAATTTGAAGGAAAAAAACGCATTTCAGACGTGATAAAAGTTTTCCGTCGCGCTCGTTCTTGAGGTTGCGCGATGTGAGCGCAATGTAAAACTCTTGTCACGTCTTAAATGCGCCCCGTGCTAGCCCTTCTGGGCTAGGAACACAAGGCGCATTTAAGACGTGACATGAGTTTTGCATTGCGCTCACTCACATCGCGCGGCCTCAAGAGCGAGCGAGACGGAAAACTCTTGTCACGTCTTAATAGCGCCCTGTGTTACGCTGGCAGGTGCAATTTAAGACAATAGCAATGTTTAGCATCTAGATACACCAAACGTATGGCAAATAGCGGAATGAGTCACTAGTCACTATTCAGAAATTACAATGTTGAGTATTTTTATGAATAAGTATCTTTTTTTACAAAGCACCATTTAGACAGCAAAATTAATTTTATTTTTACCAGCCTCCTTTAGAATCCCACCATATACCTACATAAACAAGTGCCTAACTTACACCCTTTTTTACCCCCCAACTAATAAACCCACTCACTAAACACCCTCTCCTCATGTTCCTCAGCCGGCTCGTACAGCGGCGAGCTGGTCGTCGAGTTCGCTGTCGAGTTCGGTGTCGAGTCCGCTGTCGAGCAGGGGCTCTCGGGCGGGGTCGCGTACGGGGACTGCGGCTTCGGCTTGTGACCGTCGTTCATGGTTACCTGGAACTGGTGGTGCGTTGTGTGTCTTTTAGAATGGAATAGAGAAAATAACTTTATTTGACACAGACAGCTTCCAAACTATTCCAGTGAGATAATAGGTAGTACCTAACGCCCTCCACTCCAGCCTGCTGGACCAACAATCTTATCGGTACAGAACCTTACTTACTAGCAGGATGTGCACAGCCTAAAGTCTGTTTTTTTATCTCAGATACTAAATTGACAGATTCTGAACGGTTAATCAACAGTCAGACAATCGACTGTTGATGAACCGTCCAGAATCTGTTACTTTAGTAAGTATCTGAGATTAAAACACAGACTTTAATGAGTGTCATTCAGATATGCACCAACGAAAGACTCACGCTGTATATTTCATTTGCATGCCACTACTTCATTGAATTTAATAAGCAATATTTTCAGAATTAAGTCATTGCACGTTTTTGAAATATCATAATTACTAGTTACTGCTGAAATAATTAAGTAAGTTTATTATTTTATAGTAAAAAATACACATAGTTATATTAAATATATGTATTTAACGGTCATTAGAACCAATGGTGTAGTAATTTTTAAAAGATTGCTAGGTATGTTTTTTTACAAATTGCTAAATTCACATCAATCAAGGCTACTCCTAAGATTTATAAAATAAAGATTTCGATACAGAAGTTATAATTAAGTTACGTTAGTAGTAGTTAGTATTGATAAATTGTACTTACATAAAATCCGCCAAATAAACACGATTTAACAACACTTTTTCACCGTTGGAACAACTAACATTCGTAAAAAATAACCACTATCACAATATCGTAAAATAAAAAAACTACCCGCGATTCGTTTTTTATTTTATTTTGCGTTCCAGTTTACACAAAATACTAATCAGTGTAAATATTAAGTTTGTATCGTTTAGGTACCTACCTATTCATAAAAAGGTAAGTACTTACAGTTAGGTGGGTATGTCTGTTATTTTTTTTATTAATTAGTGTGAAGATGAACATCGATGATTATCTGGTTTCTAGTTAGTTATAAAGCTAAGGCTAACCGGGAGTGGCTTACTTTAGGTGTTCAAAAACTAATAAGTAGAATTATAGATACTTACGTTTGTTAGTTAAGGATAACACGCACCTTTTTATTCCCTAAAATCCCAAGGGAACCATTTAAAACCAATGCGAAGCTCGCACGGAAAAGCAAGTCATTTTTAAACTGCATTTCTGAAACACTTCCAACTAGACTCAAATAGAAACTACTTACTACCAACATAAAAAGATTTAATTTAAGTACTGACAAAGTTACTTACCTATAGAAAGTATGATAGTAGACAGCATTTTTTTTTCTATGTTCTAAAAAGGGTTCCGTTGATAAGTTATTGTAAGGGTAGCGTGTACTTATACTTTGTAAGATATTGCATGAGCCCTATGCCAACTGTCAAATCAATCCTATCTAGTCCTATCTTAATATTATAAATGCGAAAGTAACTGTGTCTGTCTGTCTGTCTGTCTGTCTGTTACTCTTTCACACCAAAACTACGGAACGGATTTAAATGAAATTTGGTATACTTACATATGGTCTAGACCCTGACAAAGAACACAGGCTACTTTTTATCCCGGAACTCCCACGGGAAAACTTTATAAGGCGAAGCGAAGCTCGCGGACCAGCTAGTACCTAATAATTATATAAATATTACCTATCATTTGTTGGTTCTCAAGAAAGTTATCTTTATTTACCAGGCTTCAAGGATCTGTCAATAAAAAGTCATAGAAATTCAGATTTCCCTGGATTTACATCCATGTATAAATGGGCCTTCTGGGCCCTTAGCATGAATTTTCATCGTGAAGTAGAATTCATCGAGTAATTTTGCATGAAAATATGAACAGCGCCCCTGGCGGTCGGTAGCAGAACTAAAATTTTCCTACAAAATTCATCGAGTAATTTTACTTAACGTTCACGATGAAAATTCATGCTTCACGCCATAAGTTGTACAGAGGATCCCTAAAACGATTCAAAACCTGAATGCCCGATTCATACTAAAGCTGGACGGAGTTGGATTAAAAAAAGTATAAGTATACTTTTTCTTCTATCTCCGTTCAGCTGAAAGAGTCTTTAATTAAAAATACTGAAGAATGTTTACCTACCTGTAAAGTTTCGTTCCAATCTGAATCGGTTTAGCTAAAGAACGATTCAGGCGAATAAAAGTAGAACTTGTTTTTATCGTACAGTTATTTTATATAGCTGTTCCCGCGCGCTTCGCTTCGCCTTAAAAAGGTTTTCCCGTGGGAATTCCGGGATAAACAGTAGCCTATGTTCTTTCCCAGGGTCTAGACCGTATGTATACCAAATTTCATTCAAATCCGTTCAGTAGTTTTGGCGTGAAAGAGTAACAGACAGACACAGTTACTTTCACATTTATAATATTAGTTAGGATTAGGATTAATTAAAGTGCCTTTCCGTGCGAAAACCGTTGGGGTAGACGAGTTCTCGAGAGGAGACCACGAACAGGCAAACGCAGCGTGGGCCGCCCTCCTGCCCGCTGGACTGACGAGTGACGACCTTAGGCGGGTGGCGGGTAGTGGTTGGATGAGGAAGGCCGAGGACCGAGTGTTGTGGCGCGTCTTGGGAGAGGCCTATGTCCAGCAGTGATTATTGGCTGATGATGATGATGATGAAAGTGCCTTTCGCATCTCCATAGGTACTGATAATATCGATTATAAAGACACGAAATAAAATTTTGCGGGTACTGCATGAGTGTTTCTGTAAATCTAAATGTATACTGGCAAAATGTATAGTCAAACCATCAAATATTTTGTGTTTTTTCTTATATATTTTTTGTTGTATTCTTTTGTTCTTTTTGTTTCTGTTTTTATTGTTCAGTGCGTCAAATACATGTTTCTTTCTTTCTTTCTCAAATTATACAATACCTACCTATTGCTAAAATTAAATTATGTGCCATCAGAATCAACTTCGACGTCCCCCTTTTAACCCTCCTTTAAGTACTTATAACCTTTATAAAAGATATTTTTATGTCATTACCTAGGTACTTACCTACTTTAGATGTAGAAACATGAGTTGTGCATTACCTGAAATAAATGAGTATTATTATTATCCTGTCATCCAAAAGTCCGCGTGGGTTAATTAAAATCCTGGCTTATGTACCCATACAATGTGGGGTAAACAAACCTGACACCCTGTATGTATTTTGTAAGCATAATTATACAGGATGTTGCAAAAAGTGTATTGCAAAAAGGGTATTTCCAAAACTCGTGGAACAAAATTTGTTCAGAATGACTCCCTGAGTCACCCCCTTGCTGCTAAGTATAAGCTTTTTTTGCAACACCCTGTATAAATAACTACATACATAGGTAGGTACTTATATCATTCACACATGCTTGTGTTATGTTTATTTATGAAGTGGGGGACCTCATCAGAAACTCAGTTAATATGCTAATGTGCTTGTTTTGACAAAGAAAACTTGCTCAGAAATCATATCTTCAGAGTCGTTGCAGACTTACGGGCGGACCGCGGCAAAAACGCGAGTTGTTTACGGGTTGGTTTGGATTTCCCTTATAGTCGTCGAAATATAATAGGCCCGTTTGGACAACTACACAAATTTGCTATTTACTCTCGATTTACTTGATGAAATACATAAAAATACACATAATCTGGCTTATTTTTTAACGGCTGAAAGAAAAAAGAACTTTTGAAGCACCAAAAGTTACTTATTGTTTAGATTTTTTATGATTTAGATTTGACACCAGCTGTCATCCCATACATTTTCGAGCTGTCCAAACGGGCCTCTTATATTTCGACGACTGTAGATTAACGGACAAGATGGTGTACTGTTTATCACATACAAAAACAAAGAAAAAACTGTCCTCACTTTGTTTACTGTCAACCGGTTTTAAGTTCAACCTAATGACAACCAATGAATAAAGTCACAAATCTTCTAGCCGAACAATTCAAAATAAGAGCTTTGTGCTAGAAGTGGGGTGTTGTTTGTCGAGACGTTTCTTTTGCTCTGTCATTCCATCTTGTTTATTCTTTACTAGCTGTTCCCGCGCGCTTCGCTTCGCCTTAAAAAGTTTTCCCGTGGGATTTCCGGGATAAAAAGTAGCCTATGTTTTTTCCCAGGGTCTAGACCGTATGTATACCAAATTTCATTCAAATCCGTTCAGTAGTTTTGGCGTGAAAGAGTAACAGACAGACAGACAGACAGACAGACAGACACAGTTACTTTCGCATTTATAATATTAGTTAGGATTGTTAATCAGTTTAAGCAGTCGGTGCTTAGAAATAAACGCATGGCTGGACATGTATTATTTAGCGACTTTGTTGGTTTTTCGTCGACACGATAAGAAGAATAAACGCTTGCGTTTGCCCGCCGCGTTCGGACCGCTTGTTTGTACTCCCACACATATTGTTCTAGAAGTTTATACTCCTCATTATAAAGTAAGTCCTGAGACGTGATTACAGAGGATCAAACAATTTTGATTATTTATGCGTCATTCTGAGTTCTTGCCACTTCTGGTTGAGTTACCACTTCTGAGTTACCCATAGGGTAAATCTTTCAAAATAGCTGTTCCCTTCGCTTCGCTTTAAAAAGTTTTCCCGTGGGAATTCCGAGATAAAAAGTAGCCTATGTTCTTTCTCAGGGTCTAGAACTCTAGACCATATGTCATTCAAATTCGTTCAGTAGTTTTGGCGTGAAAGAGTAACAGACAGACAGACAGACACAGTTACTTTCGTATTTATAATATTAAGTTAGGATACGCGGCGGTGCCTCCGAAAATTTTAATCAAATCTCGTAGAAAATGTGAAGCGTATCAAACTTTGCTCGGAAGATCGAAAAAAGTTTATTTGGTAATACCTATGTTTCTTCAAGAAAGTGGTTTATTTTACCAGCAGATTAACTTAGGGTGTTTTTTTTTTAGGAGCATCACTTATACAGCTTTTCAAACATCCGTCAGATCCATTCAAATAATGTATTCGGATACAAATAATCATACTAATATTCGGTGCAATTAAAGGCAGATTTTTCAATAATCAGATAAATGTTATCTGATGAATAAAATTGTTGCTGTCACTGTCTAATACAAACATTCAGTTGCGACAGTATCACAATTATTATTCCCCAGATAACTTTTATGTAGCTATTGAAAAATCAGTCCTAAGTACTGTAAATTTATGGGTTAATTCTTCGGTAAAGTAACTCACTCTTTAGTATTAGGCAGGAAGTAGGTAAGGCAAAAATCACGAATAACACCATCAAAAGATAGTCTATTTACCCGACTACAACGAAACGAGAGGTTATAAAATTGCGGCCGTGTAATAGTAGGCTCCTATTCAAGTTTAGTACGGGAGCGTACAGGGATGGATTCAGTGTTTTTGCCACCCTAGAGTAGGGCCCCTAGGCCCCTCAAGGGTGAGATGAGGCGGAAGAAATTTCGCTTTTCTGGCGATAAATCTATCTTTGTATACCTATTTAACTGTGTTTTTTTTTCTCAATATTTTGGACATTTTCGTAACTATGTCACTGTCCCGGAATCTATAGATTGGTGTTAAGATTTCTTCCTTTTTAATAACTCTTTGATAAGTATGAATAAACGGTGCTTCTACTACCAGCGATCTGAGCAACATAGGCTATACCAAGACTTCTCAGATAAATAGATTTTTCGCTGACTGCACTGGACCGTCAGAAGTGGCGATCTCTTGTATCGGAGGCCAAGACTCACTTTGGGTCGCTGAGCCAGCGTAGTAAGTAAGTAAGTTTTTTCGCTAAGTATATTTTCCGCCCCCAGATATTTTGCCGCCCCCAAAATTATGCCGCACCCCCGGACCAGTCGTATACCGGGAATCCGTCTCTGTAAACATGTAGCTAGTACCTACTTACAGGAAGGTCGCTATATCATAAAATAGGCGTAAAACAGACGGATGTGTTTTGTTAAATTGCAGACGTATAAAATAGGGAGGTATTTATGTGTAGTATTGTGTAGTGGCCATTTGTAAAGGTGTGAATTTTATCAGTGATGGTCTCGTTGCTAGATCAAGGTATCCGACATACTGAGCAACTTTCATTATGGTACTAAAGACTGATATCGCATAAACAACTTTTTTCCTTGGCCTAGTTTATAAATTAAAAACATTCAAACAACGATATTTTTATGTTTTTTATAGTGTCAGAGCAAAAGAAACGTCTCGACAATAAACAAAAAAACACCCTCCTTCTACCAACCACCACTGATGAGCTCTTTTTTTCAAATAAGTAGTTCGATTAGAAGATTGGCTAAGTACTTTATTCATTGATACAATAGTTGTCTAATAGTTGAGTTTCTGACTGACTTATCTACAGGTATTGTGAAAATAGCTAGTGTAGTTAGCCGAAAGTGGGTGAAAACAAAATGGTTTCCTTATAAGCAAGCAAACACCATAAATGCGATAAGAATTCCCGAAAGTCGTAGAACAAAAATTGTTCAGAACGACAATCTGAGTTACCCTCTTTTAGGATACTACACTCACAAGCAATCAATGATTTCAAAAGGAAGGATACGCCCTTCAGAACATTTTACTCAAACCTTCTTCATACAAGCAAAATAACTGCCATCTGTCATAATTTGTTGGAACTATGTCAGAGCCGAGCTACTTATCCTGACGACGCAACCTTGTACGTGCGTTCATATTTTACCGTCACCGGACAGTAGGTACATAATAATATGACCGAGTAGCATGCGGACGTCCGTACAAGGTTACATCGTGCGGCCATTGTAGACTTTGGTAGTAAAATAATTATCGCTTTAAAATGTGTTTATTTATTAATTAAGGATGATACGATATTCCATATTCCTTTTTGACCTTCGTATCATAGTTTTTGTAGCCTTTCACAACAAAAATTGGCATATTTATCACAAGAAACAAAGACTATCACTCCGTCACAGACAACTGTCGACTGAGGACCGTTGGCCCTAAAATGTCTATTTTAGGGCCAACGCGCGGGTGCCATTTTCTTGAGTGGTATAGCCTGTCCTTACGCAGTAATATATATGTCAATGCAAGCAATGAAAAAGATCCAGTGACAATTAGAGATTTTCAACCATAGACAAAAACCGATTATAGATGGCGCTATTAAAACTTCATACTCAACAGCACTGCATTTTTTTTGCCGGCATGGATTCCAGTCCTTTATGACATACCAGTACCATTGATGACATCTTCCGTCCCCTCAGAAGAATGCAGCTCATAAAAAACGACAGGCCGGATGCCATCTATTGGTCGATTTTGGAACTTTTAAACGTCAAAAGAAAATCTCCCATTGCACCAAACTACTTTTAAACGGAAAAGAAGCTTGCTGACGTCGTCTGCAATATTGGCAACCAACCACGTAAATAAATTGTGTTCAAATTTCAATTAAGTACCTACTTACATGTATAAAAAAAAAGCCATTTAGTGTCGGTTTTTTTAAAGTGGCACTCATTAATTTCTCGCGATTGTAGGTATATATTTTTTGCAACATCCTTTATATAGGCTTGAATCTGCCAACATACGTCAACATCATGCGTCTAGAATTCGGTATGTTAAGTAATTTTATGGTGATTGTTTTTATAATTTTAAATTGAAGTATGTTGGAATTTGAGACACTAATTTGAATATTTTTTATTTTACTGCTCTCGTTAATTTAATAAAAAATAATTAAAGATAGGCTCTTCGACGATTTTATGACGTCATTCGCTACCATGCAGCCGCTGACGTCATCAAGATCGTAACTCTGTGAATATTTACACTTTAGATTGACAGAAGTGACATTTAACAATTGAACATTTTTATTCTCTTTGGTTGAAACTTTAACCTTGCGCAGCGTCTTGAAGGACAAATTATATTTTCATTTTTGATAAAATAATCGGAATCCTTGAATATTTTATATTTTTAAGAATGAGACACTTATTAAGAAGATAATATCTCGAAACGGTTTTGGAATTAGCATCAAATTTTTTTACTTAACATACCGAATTCTGTATGGACCCGCCATTTTGTAAAACGGCTGCGTTCTTAGTCTGAATTAAACATTAAGCTGTGTCCTGCAAGTTTTCATCTTCATAATCAATTCTTTAGAAAGAACATGTTACAGTAAGGAACTGAACAGGCTAGTTATTCTAGTCAACTCGGCAATTCCGTATTATTTCTCAAGGAATGTTGAATTCACTAAGTACCATCGCTCGCCTGTCAAACATCTGTCAGAAGAATACAAGTTACGTCAGATTTGGCAAGCGGAGTGATCGCTGCAAGGATTCTTAATTACTATTTTTTGGTAATGGCAACCACAACCTACGCGCTTATTTTTTAATTTCTGTGTATTTTCTTGTGCATGAAATAAATGTACTTTATTTACTTTCTTATTTACTTTAGACGACCGAATGGCGTAGTGGTTAGTGACCCTGACTACTGAGCCGAAGGTCCCGGGTTCGATTCTCGGCTGGGGCAGATATTTGTTTAGACACAGATATTTGTTCTCGGGTCTTGGATGTGCCCGTTAAATGGCAATAGGCCCGCCCCCTATTACATTGGGACTAACATAACACTCTGGCGAAAAGTGGGTGCAGCAATGCACCTCTGCCTACCCCTCAAGGGAGTACATTAGTACAAGGTGTGAGTGTGTGTGAGGTATATTTTTATATTTATTATTATTTTACTTGCTCCGTTCTCTCTTTCCATCGCTGCGTAGCTCAGAATATTCACTCGCTCCGCTCACAAAGGCATAGGTAGTATAGAAAATACATGTTTGATTCCTCGCTTTGTGCTGAGTTTCTTGGAGGAAGCTGGGCTACTTTTGTTATATATTCTTTGTTGTAGTTCGTACATTAATGATTAGTTATGTCTGCGTTGGTATTCCTTTGTCTGGGAGTATCGGGAAGGTTGAGCGACATTTGTGGCGCTTACAATATGGCCGCCCGTATTTTCGTCATTTAGGTATTATGAAGGTATTTTAAGTATAGAATTCAGCATTCTTTGTGTAGAAATTCTCACAAAAGTGTGTAAGTTTACTTCATCGGCATTGCCGACGCCCCGTTTCTCCATAGATGTATTGTGTGACGTCACCTTATTATTATGAGGCACATTAGATGATTTTATGGGGAACACCCAAATATTCCGAAAAACTTTTTTCCGAATTTGATAACCCCGAATATGTAATTTACGAAATATTGCAATACCGATTTTTTTAAATACCGAATTATAATAATCACGAAAATAATAATTTCGAATATTATAATCACGAATATTGATATTACGATTGTTAAATATACGAATGTTAAAAAATACGATTATTTTAAAATACGAAAAATAAAATACCGATTTATTATAATCACGAAAAAGTCAAATCCCGATCGGAAATATGATAATTCGTGATTTTGACAAAAAAACATAAACGTCTTTAAAACTTTAGAACCAAAACCAAAAGATAGGTGCGACGACGAGCAAAGCGAGGAGGAGCGTGTTAGGTGCACATAGATATCGAAAAACAAAGCGGAGCGCAGCGAAGCGGAGCGGAGCGTTTCAAATATAGAGCAAAACAATTGCTAGGATTTTTATGGTGTTTAAACTTAAAAACCTTAGGACCTAAACCTAAAGATAGGTGCGACGACGAGCAAAGCGAGGAGGAGCGTGTTAGGTGCACATAGATATTAAAAAACAAAGCGGAGCGCAGCGAAGCGGAGCGGAGCGTTTCAAATATAGAGCAAAACAATTGCTAGGATTTTTATGGTGTTTAAACTTAAAAACCTTAGGACCTAAACCTAAAGATAGGTGCGACGACGAGCAAAGCGAGGAGGAGCGTGTTAGGTGCACATAGATATCGAAAAACAAAGCGGAGCGCAGCGAAGCGGAGCGGAGCGTTTCAAATATAGAGCAAAACAATTGCTAGGATTTTTATGGTGTTTAAACTTAAAAACCTTAGGACCTAAACCTAAAGATAGGTGCGACGACGAGCAAAGCGAGGAGGAGCGTGTTAGGTGCACATAGATATCGAAAAACAAAGCGGAGCGCAGCGAAGCGGAGCGGAGCGTTTCTAATTTAGAGCTAAACAATTGCTAGGATTTTTATGGTGTTTAAACTTAAAAACCTTAGGAACTAAACCTAAAGATAGGTGCGACGACGAGCAAAGCGAGAAGGAGCGTGTTAGGTGCACATAGATATCGAAAAACAAAGCGGACCGTTTCACATAATATAGCTTAAAAAATATTGTTTTTATACGCATTATTCATATAACCATTTCTTGTTAACTAAGAAACATTCGGGAATTTGTATTTTCGGAATATTAAAACTTCGGGATTTGTAATTTTAACAATTCGATATAATAAAAAACGTACTTTTGAAACATCGAAATAATAATATTCGGAAAATTGACTTTCGTCATTTTAATAAATGTGTTGTTTGAAATTTCGTTTATAAACTATTCGTGATTTTCGTTATTCGGAAACTTAAAATTCGGGATTGTGAATTATTCGGAACTATGAAATTCGAAATTTTAAAAATCGTTATTTTCATATTCGTAAAAAAGTAATTCGGAATTATGTAGTGTACCCGATTTTATGTACAGTGGGTGATCAAATTATTATGATCACTTGCAGAAAAATCATTTGTATGTGTTACTGTAAAAGCCCGAAAAACGGTAAATCCTAGGATTTACCAGTAAATCTTAGGATTTACCAACATGAGTTGGTAAATGTAAGGATTTGTGAAAATGGGTCATTTTTTTCGGGCTTTTACCATTAGAATTTGGTAAATGCTAGGTTTTACCACTGACACCTAGTAAAAGTTGGTTTTGGGAATAAAACAAGGATTAATTATTACCTATTCATTTATTTCAATCAAAAACTTAAATTATTTTCTTTCAGAATTTATATTATTTTTTATGAACAATCATTTTAAAACCTTTAAATCAACATAATTATTTTAACAATGTGTAATAATCATATATTTTTTCATTTTGTAATTATTATCCACCTCTAAATTATTTCCTAAATAGTTAAAATTAAAACTTTTAAAATGTCTTCTCAAAAACATAACAGAATCGATATTATAAATTTTTTTTGTTAATTATTGGCATTTATTAGTAGGTACAGAAATATACTTGTTGAAAACAAATTAGCTTGTAACTTAACAAATAAATTGAGAAAAAAACAAAAGATAATTACCTACCTATTATTAGATAGGTAGCTAGGTTAAAAAAAATACTTGTTACAACATGGAGTGCTGTTATGGCATTTTGAATTACAAAGTAGATTGCAATAATAAATATTTCTTAAGTTCGGTTATTTATAAGTTATCATCATCATCACGACTCATTACGTCCACACTGCTGGGGCACGGGTCTCCTTCCAATGAAGGAAGCGTTTCGATCTAGTCCACCACGCTGGCCTAGTGCGGGTAGGTGGACCCCAACACAAGCAAGCTTGTGCTGAGCGAATTGTCGGGTAAGTGTGCAACCCGACTGTCAGACGTTTTCAAGCCGCCCGAAGGCCTCTGACTAGGCTTAACGACTGCTGCCGAAGCAGCAACCGGGACCCACGGCTTAACGTGCCGTCCGAAGCACGAAAGCATCCAGAAAAGAACCACTTGAAATCGGTCACCCATCCAATGGCTGACCATGCTGGTTGTTGCTAAACCTCAGTGATCAGTTACAATCACTGAAGCCCGCTCGACTACGGACGCTTTGTTCGACTACGGAGGTTATAAGTTATAACCTGGCTTTTTCAACATTTATCGTGCCTTAATGTAAATCCTAAGATTTACCAAGTGGATAGTGGTAAAAGTGCGAATCGCAAAATCTTTCGGGCTTTTACCATTAAGAGTTGGTAAATCTTAGGTTTTACGCGTAAATCTTAGGATTTACCGTTGTTCGGGCTTTTACAGTAACATATGTATCAAAAGGGCTTGCTCTTTGAAATTTTTTTCTTTATGTTATTGATTTTTAACTGAGCAACGCTGCATTTTTCAGCTATCTGACTTTGTGAGAGACTTTTGTTGAGTAGTAATGTTTTTATTTCAACAATTTTTGCCCCAGGAATGTCTTTACCCTTACCCATTATAAAAAAAATATAAATTAACAAAAACCGAAATAAAAAACCACTTTTAATGGTGGAATCTAAAGGTAAATGTTTTTTATTCCATTAACTAAACAATTTATATTCAAAAAACAACAATATAAAGAGTAAAAAGCAAATTAATTACACTACAGAACTTATCACCTCCAACTACCAACGTGGACAGTTAGGGATGTTTTTTTATGTGTCTGGACATAATATTATTGCCATGTATAAAATCCAATGTTGCCGTACGCATAAACGCTTTGTGAACAAAATGATATATGTACAATACTCAAAGGTTTGCTGGTGGTTTAAGACTGAAATATTAGACCGTAGTCATAGTCGTTTTCTTCATAAAAAATCAAGTGATCATAATAATTTGATCACCCACTGTATATGGCAGTTTTTTTTATAGACTTTACTTTTGTAAATAAAGCCTACCTACACGACAAAGACCAATTTTATAATTCTTCACCATGTAACGTGTACATCAGCTCACCAGCAGCATCAGTAATATTTGATAATCCGTTTGGCCCGATACGTACGATACCAATAGATGGACGCTTACTTTTATACAGTTGGACCAAATAAATAAAGGGAAGCCCAGAGCTACAAACAAGCGCCACGTCACATGATTAGTTCCAGAACTTGTCACTAGATGGCACTATCTGCTTTGTCAGTTTAAGCTGGCATTGCGGTTTTCAGCAGAATGAAACTTTTCCAGTAGCGAGTGGATTGTCGTAGGAACGAGCTATGTGCCGTCTTTGATCTGTGAAAAACTGTATTATTGTAAATTATTGCATAGTGAATTAAGTTCACCTTGGTACCAACCAATGTATTTATAAGTATATTTTTTACGTTTATTTTATGATATTATGTATAAGTAAGTATATATATTCTAGTGTTAAACAATAGATATTAAACAGAATTAAACTGTTCTCATTGTCTTTCGCACTACCTATCATTTTCTCCACAACGCCCAAGGTTAACTGGAAGACAATGCTTTTAGCATTAAGTTCGCCTATGTACAAATAAATTTATGTGCAACTAGCTGTTCCCGCGCGCTTCGCTTCGCCTTAAAAAGTTTTCCCGTGGGAATTCCGGGATAAAAAGTAGCCTATGTTCTTTCCCAGGGTCTAGACCGTATGTGTACCAAATTTCATTCAAATCCGTTCAGTAGTTTTGGCGTGAAAGAGTAACAGACAGACAGACAGACACAGTTACTTTCGCATTTATAATATTAGTTAGGGTTAGGATTATTGCATAGTGAATTAAGTTCACCTTGGTACTGTTGGTACCAACCAAGGCGAACTTAAATGCTACTAACATTATGTTACATTATCTGTTAAAACCTTTGGTGATGTTGAAAAAATAGTAGTGCGATATGCTATGTATGCTACTTTCAACGATATTTTAGTATGAACTAGCTGTTCCCGCGCGCTTCGCTTCGCCTTAAAAAGTTTTCCCGTGGGAATTCCGGGATAAAAAGTAGCCTATGTTGTTTCCCAGGGTCTAGACCGTATGTATACCAAATTTCATTCAAATCCGTTCAGTAGTTTTGGCGTGAAAGAGTAACAGACAGACAGACAGACAGACAGACACAGTTACTTTCGCATTTATAATATTAGTTAGGATTATCTGTTAAAACCTTTGGTGATGTTGAAAAAATAGTAGTGCGATATGCTATATGTATGTTACTTTCAACGATATTTTAGTATGAATAATATTTCAACGATATTTTGTTTCTTTTGTACTAACATAGCAGCCCACTTCTACCACTATAAATAAATAAATAATAAATAAAAATATAATAAATAATAAAATAAATATGTGGGGACATCTCACACAAGGCCATCCGACCCCAAGCTAGGCAGAACCTGTGTTATGGATGTCGGACAGCTGATATATCTACACAAATACATAGAGAGATAGATACTAAATATAAATATCAACACCCAAGACCCGAGTACAAATATCTGCCTTTAAACAAATATCTGCCCCAGCCGGGAATCGAACCCGGGACCTTCGGCATAGCAGTCAGGGCCACTAACCACTACGCCATTCAGTCGTCTATTGTCTACCTGTCTACCACTGAGCTCTTATTTTTTCTTCGGTTACAATATTTATAACTTCATTCATAGGTACAATCAAATTAATGGTTGCCATTAGATAAAACCTAAAACGATTTGACGGTAAACAAAATGCGGACATTTTGAATGTGACACACCATCTTATCCGCATATTGTTGATCTAAGCTATAAGTAGAACAATACTTCGTACCTCCACCCTGAAGCTAAGCGGGTTTCGTCGCATCCCGGAATAAGCTCAAACAGTGCAATTTACTAGGAAGCTTAAGCTGCGTACAGACCGGCCAAACGAACGCCAACGAACGGGTTTCGTTGACCTTCGTTGCTGCAATCCTGTATTATGTGTGCTAAATATCCGTCGTTGGGCGTTCGTTGGGCCGGTCTGTACGCAGCTTTACTCACATACACACTTCGTTCGATACAACTGTGTCTGGTGTCTGAACCAGGGTTAAATCACGTTTAACCTTTAATAGAGCATGGCTTTTGTGCCGATTTTATTTAGATAGTAGGTATAGATTGTTAAATCCTGCAAAATTAAGATAAGTAACGTTGTTTTTTTTTCAGAAACTAAAGTTGAGTGAGACAACTATTGTATCAATGAATAAAGTACTTAGCCAATCTTCTAATCGAACTACTTATTTCCAAAAAAAGAGCTCATCAGCTCATCAGTGGTGGTTGGTAGAAGGAGGGTGTTGTTTGTTTGTTGTCGAGACGTTTCTTTTGCTCTGACACTATATTCTATTCTATTCTATTCTATTCTCTGTGGGGGTGTAAGTACCTGCACCTGGCTCTCTCGAGTGGAACCTTTGTGCATATCCCCAAGGTCTAAACTGCCTTCCTAAGCTTGGACCATTGCCCACCACGCTGGTCCACTGCGGGTTGGTGGGTTCACATATCTAGATGTGCTAGATCTAGATATGCAGGTTTCCTCACGATGTTTTCCTTCACCGTAAGAGCGCTGGTATACATTGTACTTAAGTTAAAAGAACTCATTGGTACATGTCAGCGCCGGGATCGAACCCGCATCTCTTGCGTGAGAAGCGGGCGCTTACCCGACTGAGCTACCACCGCTCTGACACTATAAAAAAGCATTAAATTATCGTTGTTTGAATGTTTTTAATAGATAAACTAGGCCAAGGAAAAAAGTGGTTTATGCGATATCAGTCTTTAGTACCATAATGAAAGTTGCCCAGTATGTTGGAACCCTCTAAGCTAAAGCAGCAATAACACACTCGCCAGTGGAAACTTCCAAATGCTCTTATTGCATTTCCGTCACCGTTTTGACAATAGCGTCGCCGCCTAAACAAACGTTTCGCGTTCCGCCTAGCGTTATTCTCGAAACCGTCTATCATTCAATTTACCGGACGACGACGTCGTAAAAAAAGGCGGTGGTTTTTTTGCGAGTGTCAAAGGCAAGCGCGAAAATTGAGAGTTCCGCCATTTTGTATTTTGGCGGCCCGTAGGTGCAGTGTACGTGCGAAAATTGGGGACGCTTTGTGACGATGTTCTGTAGCATTAAAAAACGAATATCCAGAGCTTGTTTCGGTGCTGGTATTCAGGGTTTCAGATGGTCGCGCGCGCTGAATGGAATTTTAACCTATGGGTTAAGTTAGGGGTGTTATGGGGTTGTTTTGTGTGTGTATGTGTGGTTTGACAGGCAATATTAAGTATACCTACCCATTCTTGTGGAACAGGTCCTAAGTATGGGTGCTTACTCAATGAAATTAAAAAATCCGGGAAATGCTCTGTGAATGAGCGCTTTCGCATAATCAGGTTACCGGTACAGGTAGGTACAGGGAATCCGATTCTCTATGTAAGCACCCTATGATAATATTGATTATGAAGTAGGTATATTGGTGCTTTGATTCCAAACCTGAATTGTAGAATGTCCTCTGCAGTAGCGTGCACAAAATTGAGTATTTTTGTAAAGTTATTGAGCAAGCCACGCCTGTCTATACCGTGGTCTGTTTCCCGATAGGTTTATGCGTCAACAGCTGTAGGTATTGCTTTTAAACAACTTCAAAAAATGAGGTTTTCAGTTCCCTATCTTTTGTGGTTTGAGCAGATCAATTTATACAGGTTTCTTTTCTCAAAAAAGGTACGTTTACATAATATTATACACTCACGTGCAAAGAAACAATTCCACTTACAGAATGTAGACAACAAATGGCCTCAATTTTTAGGGTTCCGTAGCCAAAATGGCAAAAACGGAACCCTTATAGTTTCGTCATGTCCGTCTGTCCGTCTGTCCGTCTGTCCGTCTGTCACAGCCGATTTACTCGGAAACTATAAGTACTACAGTGATGAAATTTGATGGGAATATGTGTTGTATGAACCGCTACAAAAATATGACACTAAATAGTAAAAAAAAGAATTGGGGGTGGGGCCCCCCATACATGTAACTGAGGGATGAAATTTTTTTTTTCGATGTACATACCCGTGTCAATGGAAAGGTCTTTTAAAATTATATAAAGTTTTCTAAAAAACATTTTTCTTAAAGTGAACGGTTTTTGAGATATCAGCTCTCAAAGTCGTAAAAAGTATGTCCCCCCCCCTCTATTTTTATAACTACGGGGTATAAAATTCTAAAAAAATAGAGGTGATGCATGCTAATTAACTCTTTCAACGATTTTTGGTTTGATCAAAGTATCTCTTATAGTTTTTGAGATAGGTTGATTTAACTGTAATTTTGATTTGCTGCTACGGAACCCTTTGTGCGCGAGCCCGACTCGCACTTGGCCGGTTTTTTTATAACATAGAATAGGAAATGTTTACGTTTTTAGTTGGTAATCTTCTGATGCGCCGTAAAGTGTACTTAAACATTGCAGAAGGCGTCATTAAGTTAGCTTTTTCTGATTAGAAGTAATTTGGTGATTTTCTTAATGGAACTTTTTCATTGCCCGTGAGTGTAATATTATCGAAAACAAACTACCTACTTAGTTACATTTATTTACTTATGTGTGTTTGCTGAACAGAATATAAAGTAAATAAGCTTCTATTTAAAAAGATTGAAGTAAATATGAAACGTAAAATATACAAATCAAAAGGTTATACGTACCTACTTTATTTTATAGAAACAAATCTAATTAATCCGTTGGAATCGAATTTTCATTATGTTTTTTAACGTGAACTCCATTTAAAAAGTACAAATTGGTTCGGGGCTAAGCTTTACAATAGCCATTTTCTAACTGTATAAACATTGTAAAAAAAATGAATTTCGTCCAAATTCTAACATGCATAGCTGGTAATAATTTTATTATGCATTTTGTTTACTGTCACACCGACGACCAAATGGCGTAGTGGTTAGTGACCCTGACTACTGAGCCGATGGTCCCGGGTTCGATTCCCGGCTGGGGCAGATATTTGTTAAAACACAGATATTTATTCTTAGGTCTTGGATGTGCCCGTAAAATGGCAATAGGCCCGCCCCCTATTACATTGGGACTAACATACACTCTGGCGAAAAGTGGGTGCAGCAATGCACCTCTGCCTACCCCGCAAGGGAGTACATTAGTACAAGGCGTGAGTGCGTGTTTTTTTTTTTTTGTTTACTGTCATACCGTTTTAAGCTCAACCTGATGACAAGCACCAACTAATGAATTAAGTCAGAGCTCAGGCAGTGGTAGAAGAGGGATGTTATTTTTCGAGACATTTCTTTTGCACACACACGCACTCACGCCTTGTACTAATGTACTCCCTTGCGGGGTAGGCAGAGGTGCATTGCTGTACCCACTTTTCGCCAGAGTGTTATGTTAGTCCCAATGCAATAGGGGGCGGGCCTATCGCCATTTTACGGGCACATCCAAGACCTGAGAACAAATATCTGTGTTTAAACAAATATCTGCCCCAGCCGGGAATCGAACCCAGGACCATCGGCTCAGTAGTCAGGGTCACTAACCACTACGCCATTCGGTCGTCTTTTTCGAGACATATTATTTTGCAATGATGTTGCATCTATAGAGCTTCCACTATGTTATTGTATTTTAGATGTTTCCTTATGTCTGGTAAGTAAAGTTGGTTTTCCTTTGCATTCGTCAAATATGTATGGGGTTTCGAAAATAAAATAACCAATAACATAATTGACAGAGTATAGTTCGTGTAAGATAAGATATTCGATAATATACTTACCTAAATTTGTACACAAAACATGGAAACAATAACAAAAAAACTTAATGTAACACATACCTAATATATGTACAATTAATGACGTTCGTATCGCTTAAAGCTAGTCAAGACAACCTTCGGGTGGAAGGATATGGTAAATCTAAAGCTGCGTACAGACCGGCCAAACGAACACCCACGAACGGGTTTCGTTGACCTTCGTTGCTGCAATCTGCCCTGTATTTATGTATGATAAATATCCATTGTTGGGCGTTCGTTGTCCGGTCTGTACGCAGCTTAAGACGCTGGCTGTACTCGGCAGTTAGTCTCGTGTGTAACTAACCGTCACGCAGCCACGGACGTGACGTAGGAGACTGATATTGAATAATATAGGCCGGGAGCAGGCTGATCATAACGATGGTAGAAAATTAAGCAACAAAAAAAAACTACCATATTATGTTATACAGGATGTTGCATTTAGAAGAAATTTGTTAAGGCTATAATGACTAATAATAATAATGACTAACCAACCTATAGTACCTATAAATGTATTATTTGAAAGATAAAACGTGTGGTCTTGTACACCTCAGCTAAGGCAACAATATCAATAAATATGTATAATTTCCAACAGTTTCTTTCTTTCGAGGAGTTTCTTTCACCAAATCTTCTCCTCAATGACAGAGCTTTTGTGAAATGGTGATAGACTTATAATTTTTTAAGGAGATTTTTCAAACGGATATACCTACATACATCTCTAAATTTGAGATACATATATCCGCGAAGGTACCTGGGTTCCGTGGTAGGGAAACCAGCTTCTGGTCTACAACCGAAGATGTTTCCCCACGGCGTGGTCGTGACAAGCATTCATATGTGTATATCTAATGATTGTTACATTTCCCTTCCCAAACTTTTGATGGATGTTATTTGAAAATAATAGATTTGTATACATTTAAGTCCAGTGAATCCTACTATATTATAAAGGCGAAAGTTTGTGAGTATGTGTGTGAGTGTGTATGTTAGTTACTTCTTCAGGTCTAAACGGCTGAACTGATTTTAATGAAATTCGGTATGGAGTTAGCTGACACCCTGGATTAACACATAGGCTACTTTTTATCGCGGAATTCCCACGGGTTTTTTTTAAGCTAAAGCGAATATCGCGGTAACAACTAGTAAGTATACCTAGAATAAAGATCTAGATTAACCTGCTTACTTAAACTTTTTCTTTCATTTTCATAAAAACCAAAAAAAAAACACCGTTAGAATGCGGGCACAACTTTTTGTATGAATATAAAGTACATACAATTTGCTACAGTTAGTGTTCTTTCTACATTCTTATCCCGACATAATTGTACAAAACATACTGACATTAATAATTGTGAGAACCAAAGTTACGTAGTACTGATGATGATGATGATGATGATGATGATGATGCGGTCCGACCGACCTTGTGTAGCCTATCTTATTCGTGTGGGTGGCATTGAGGCTTAGAATAGAATAGAATACTACTTTATTGACTTAAAAACAATTTACACAAATAACAATTTACAATATAACGCAATAGGCGGCCTTATCGCTAAAAGCGATCTCTTCCAGGCAACCTTTGGGTAGAGGAGAGACTTAAAGAATAAATGAGGAAGGTGTACAAAATGTAGTAAACATTCATGTTTAATAATAAATACTTAAATACATACATACATAATGTAATCAAAGTTATATAGATTTATATAATATAGGTACATAGGTAAGGTAAGGCTTACGTAGTACTAAATAGTACATTGTTACCCAAATCCTTACTAATATTATAGTCTGTCTGTTACTCTTTCACGCCAAAACTACTAAACGGATCCTAATGATATTTGGTATACATATGGTCTAGACCCTGAGAAAGAACATAGCCTACTTTTTATCCCGGAATTTCCACGGAAAAACTTTTTAAGGTTTAAGGTTTAATATACTTTATTTCTCATAAAAACATTGTAAAAAACATTCACTCAAAATGAGAACTTAAAATTCTAAATATTCTTACTTACAGTCCAACTACAAAGTCGTGAAAACGGAAGTGGATCCTAACTAATTGTTTAAGATCGTATTTAATCGGCGAATTTAAAGGCGAAGCGAAGCTCGCGGGACCAGCTGCTATTTTCATATATTTTCTTCAGGAAAATCGCTCTTTCTGTCATAGAATTTTTTTTTTTACATTAAAAACACAATGCTAACATATCATTATACTTTGTGAGTTAACTCAAAAACTTGGCAATAAGTATAGAACTTAAAGCTTTAAAGGTGGCACCACACTTTGCAGAACAGGCAATTTGTCTATTCTCCTTCTTAAAACACAGTCACAAATGCATCTTCAAACCTTAAAAGACGGTTGACTGGCGTAGTGGTTAGTGACCCTGACCACTGAGCCGAAGGTCCCGGGTTCGATTCCCGGCTGGGGCAGATATTTGTTTAAACACAGATATTTGTTCTCGGGTTGGGATGTGCCCGTAAAATGGCAATAGGCCCGCCCCCTATTACATTGGACTAACATAACACTGGCGAAAAATGGGTGCAGCAATGCACCTCTGCCTACCCTGCAAGGGAGTACATTAGTACAAGGTGTACTTAAGTGCTTGTTGTTGTTTGTTTACTAGGTACATTCTACGGTTTCATAGTAGTCGCAAAACCGTGATAGTGACATCAGAATATAAGCTCAGAACATTCTCCATCTTAATTGCGTCGAGACCGCAGTAAACTTTCAGACAAATGCCTTGAAAAATACAATAAGACTCCATCATAATAATAAAAATAATAAGTCGCTCTTACGGTCTTACGGGCTATTCTGCTAATTTTTTCAACTGCATGGTGAAAAAAATATAAATACAAACCTAAAATGTTGGTGAATCATTTGCAAGTCACTTCTGTCTATATCTAGAAGACCGAATGGCGTAGTGGTTAGTGACCCTGACTACTGAGCCGAAGGTCCCGGGTTCGATTCCCGGCTGGGGCAGATATTTGTTTAAAGACAGATATTTGTACTCGGGTCTTGGGTGTTGATATTTATATTTAGTATCTATCTATCTTTGTATTTGTGTAGATATATCAGCTGTCCCACACCCATAACACAGGTTCAGCCTAGCTTGGGGTCGGATGGCCGTGTGTGAGATGTTCCCACATATTTATTTATTTTATCTTTAAGAAGGCCTAGCGCGGGGCGTATTTAAGACGTGGCAAGAGTTTTGCATCGCGCTCACTCACATCGCGCAGCCTCAAGAGCGAGTGCGACGGAGAACTCTTGTCACGTCTTATTATAGCGACCTGTGCTACAGGGCATGGTCCATCTTTAAGTGCAACTTTCGGCATCGCACGCAACGGACCTATCGCATTCAGTATTCTTTATACAGGGTGTTGCAAAAAGGGTATACTAAGCCGAAACCTACATGTGCAGCATGTTATATCTAAGTCCGAAACTGAAATCAGAATTTGGAAATTCGATTTTTTTTTTCATAGTAAAAAAGGCACGTGACCAACATAGTTTCTATGGAAAATGAATATTTTTTTTCGCGAATTCGGCTTAGTATACCAATTTTGCAACACCCTGTATATCTTTAAGAAGGGCTAGCACGGGGCGTGTTTAACAGGTCGTCCACCTATCGATATCGTACGTATCGGACTTAGGAAAACTATACTGAGGTGCGATCACAGGATTCGATATTATTTTCGAAACTACACTAAGGGTCACTTTTACCATACGCTAAATGTATAAAATTATATAAATTATATAATAAAATAGTATTTAAATCAAATTTTAGATACATCTTGTACTAACTGACAGACGTATGACAGGCTACTAAATACGTTTAGCGTTTGGTCAAATTCCACCTAATATGGAAAAAACAAATGTCACTTTTGGAACTAACTTTGGCTTACATTTTGACAGTGACAGTTGACGATACGCAACGTAAACGGAGGTTTCGAATCTATCGCTGCACTGAGCACGTCTGTAATAATAAAGAAGAATGGCGAAACCTGACCCGCTTTGCATAAGTTAGCAGCCACTAACCAAACCTATTTTAAGTTATTGATAAAAATGTATATTATCAGGGAAAAATATTTAAAAAAATCTAAACCATGGGGTTCTTGAGATATTAGGGTTCAAAAGTAAATTAATTAAATTTTTTTTTTTCGTTAAATAAGATTTTGATGAAAGGTACACGCACAAATAAGTTTTATAATCTAAATCATGGGATTCCCAATACAAAGCGCATCACAAAATGTATTACATGATTTTATTTATGCAAATAATATCATAATTATTTTTGCACATTTCACACTCAGAAACCAATTTTTATAAAGAGACCAATTTCAAAAATTATTTCATTCTATTGAAGTTCCCGTTATGCCGAAGTAACATAAAATACTTTTTTATCCAGGAATTCCCACGGAAACACTTTTAAAATCAATTTTTAGCTCGAGGGTAACATCTAGTACAGTAGAAAGACTTGATCTTTCAGCACCTATATCTTCGTTCTCCCATGTCTCATAATAATAAAATTAATACCAGTATATGCTGTAGTCACGGACTACACATCAGTGTATGTTTCATCAATGGCCGCTCTGGGTCATGGCGCCATAGAGAAATGGCCATTCTCCTTTAGCGGAATCGGTTCTTAAAAGTTTTTCAGCTGGAGCTAATTGCCCGAGTCCGCTATCTTCAGTTTTATGGGTTTCATAAAAGTGCAGGACGGTCCCGACTCTCTGCGAGTGCCAAGTTCGATTCTCGGCCGGGGCAGGTATTTTGTTTAGGGGCCGTCCATTAATCACGTGAGGTCGTTTTTCTCATTTTTTGACCCCCCCTCCCCCCTGGTGATATTTGGTGAGGTTTGGGACCAACCCCCCCTCCCCCCCCTGGATCACGTGTATTTTTTTGGAAGTATATGTAAAGGCTATTTTTGACTAGAAAAAAAATAGGTCATACTACAAATCGTTAAAATTTTTGTGCCGTCCAAAATATCGGTTCAGAAATACCTAATTTTTGACAAAAAATTAATACACGTGATGTCTAACGAGAACCCCCCTCCCCCCTCGCGATGTTTCGTGAGGTTTTCAGTACCCCCTCCCCCCCCCTTTGAGCCTCACGTGATTAATGGACGGCCCCTTACGATGAAAAACAGTATATACATAGTTTGGAGGGTATTGTTGGTATTGCTCAAGGGTTTAATATTTATTTACTGGATTCATATTTAAATTATGTTGTAGAAGAAACGTGTTATCTATCCACTCGTCAGTCAGTATACAGGATGTTGCAAAAAGGGTATATCTAAGCCCGAAACTGAAATCAGAATTTCAAAATTCGCGAAAAAAAAATGTGTATTATTAGCGAATTTTGAAATTCTGATTTCAGTTTTGGGCTTAGATATACCCTTTTTGCAACACCCTGTATACTGACTGATTGATTTCTTTCCTCCTTAATGACGGGGCCTTTGTGAAATGGTGGTAGATTATGACTTTTGACAAGTAATTCTAATATTCTACGCCGAAAAATAAACGATTTCATTTCACCTACTTGTTTGTTTTTCTATACGAGTTGTGAACATAGGTCTTTATACCAACTAGGTATTATACTAACTTAGGAAGAACCATTCCGTAAAAGCCCTTTCTCACCTAACATAATTGGGTATTACATATTATACCAAAGAAAAACACGAGCCTTTTCGCCTATTTACTTAAACAAATACAAATAACTTTCATAATTTAAGATAATAACATCCCTCGCAGTAAAACAACGAAAAGTTGCTTTATTTTTTTCCGCGTAATCAGCCAGACTACCCTGCCAGCCAGTTTATTGTATTCACTGTGTTCTGATTCTTGTAGTGATGTGGAAACTTGAGTGATACACTGACGAGCAAGTGACTGCTATGCCGAAGGTCCCGGGTTCGATATTTGTACTCTGGTCTTGGGTGTTGGTATTTATATTTAGTATTTATCTATCTATGTATTTGTGTAGATATATCAGCTGTCCGACACCCATAACACAGGTTCTGCATAGCTTGGGATCGGATGGCCGTGTGTGAGACACAAATATTTATTTGTTAAATGTGATTCAGAAATTATTAAATATTAGAACAGATCAGACCTAACTCAACGCCAATCCACCTGAACTCGATTCATCCGTAATCGAGTTACATCACTACTTGTTTGTCCCCCCCCCCCTACCCTCTCTACCCCCCGCGAGCGAGACAAGTTGTTTACTCGGCTTTTTATTGTCGTGTCCGTTAACTGGTGCGTTTACCCTTCACTAGTGATGTTCCGGGATTTTTGCATGCGTGACGCTTTTCCCTAGCTAGCTAGCTGTTCCCGCGCGCTTCGCATCGCCTTAAAAAGTTTTCCCGTGGGAATTCCGGGATAAAAAGTAGCCTATGTTCTTTCCCAGGGTCTAGACCGTATGTATACCAAATTTCATTCAAATCCGTTCAGTAGTTTTGGCGTGAAAGAGTAACAGACAGACAGACAGACAGACAGACACAGTTACTTTCGCATTTATAATATTAGTTAGGATACGGGCAATGAAAAGGTTCCAGTTCCACTGAAATTATCACAAAATTACGCCTATACGAAAAAGGCTAGCTTTATGACGCCTTCTGCAACATTGAACTACATTTAACAGTGCATCAGGATATCACTAACTAAAAACGGTAATGTTTTGTTCAAATCTATAAATAAATGTTTGAAAAAAATGGGGTTGTTTGGTGTCGGCATTTTGTGAGTGGAACTTTTTCCTTTCCCGTGAGTGTAAGACTCTTTACATATCCCACATAAAATAAGTAGGTAGATAAAAAACCCAGTGAAAAAACAAAGGCGGACTTATTGCGAAAAATAATTTCTTTCAGACAATCTTTACATGATTCTTACGAAGAAAATAGATTACCAGGTCCCTATCTGCCGGTGAAGAGGGGTGTTACAGGTACGTTTAACGTGACCGTACTGCATATGATCAGTGTGTGTCTGTGTGTGTGTGTGTTTCTGTCTGAGGCAGTGTAGCTCCATGGTAGCTCCCAAACGGCTGAACGGTTACTATGCTATATGCTATGTTTCATGAAAATCGGTCCAGCCGTGTTGAATAATAATAATAATATGTGGGAACATCTCACACACCGCCATCCGACCCCAAGCTATAGGCAGAGGCTGTGTTATGAGTATCTGACAGCTGATATATCTACACAAAAACATAGATAGATACATATTAAATATAAATATCAATACCCAAGACCCGAGTACAAATATCAGATCTGTCTGTAAATATCTGCCCCAGCCGGCAATCGAACCCGGGACCTTCGGCATAACAGTCAGGGTCACTAACCACTACGCCATTCGACCGTCTGGAGTTTTGAATATCGGGAGTTTTAACCAAGATTCAAAAATATTTGAATCTATGGTATGTCCTATACTTAGGCATCACGTCTATAATTATCTATCGGCAAATCAGCATGGATTCTGCAAGGGTCGATCAATTGAAACCAACCTAATTTCTTTCTTGACAGACGTATCCATGGAAGTAGACAAGGGCCTAGAGGTTGATTGTATATACACCGATTTTAGTAGCGCTTTTGATAAAGTTAGCCATCCTCTCTTGATTCAAAAGTTGGAATCATATGGAGTGTATGGCTCCATCTTGATGTGGTTTCAATCATACCTTAATTCCCGATCACAGTCTGTATCAGTTAGCGGTTTTTTATCCAGGGAGTATATGGCTGTTTCTGGTATACCACAGGGGTCAAATTTAGGTCCACTTTTATTTTTGATTTTTATCAATGACATTGTTCATGAAATTAAAAATTCTAAGTTCCAAATATTTGCTGACGACTTAAAACTTTATAAAACCATTAAAAGTGAAGATGATACTGAATTACTACAGGATGATTTAAATAGAATTAAAGAATGGTGTGATCAAAATAAAATGTTACTTAACGCCAGAAAATGTTATCACGTTAAGTATACACGCAAAAGAAATGTGCAAGTATCTAATTATAGCATCGACGGAGCGGTCATAAAAAAAGTAAGTGAAATGCGTGATCTAGGCGTAATACTGGATAGTAAACTTACCCTTACTTCGCACATCGAAACCGCTGTTAAGAAGTCAGCTAAAATGCTAGGTTTTCTGAGACGACATACTAGAGAATTCCAGCCGCGTACTAAAATAATTTTATATAACGCATTGGTGAGAAGTCACCTTGAGTTTGCCAGTGTTGTGTGGAATCCTACCTATTCAGTGCACTCCCAAAAGATTGAGAGCATACAAAGGGCATTCACTAGACACTTGGCCTTCCTCTCTCAGGGTATTTCTCATCGCCAGCCCTATGATCAGCGTCTCTCATTTTACAAAATGAACACACTGCATGATAGGAGAATGGTGAATGACATTAACTTCCTACGAAAGGTGATAGAAGGTAGAATCGATTCTGCATTTCTCCTTCAGAATGTAAGCATATCAGTCCCATACCATCTTCCTAGAAAACCTATCTCAAAAATATTATTTGTTCCGGTAACCAAAACTAACCTCGGACAGCAAACACCACTCTTCCGAATGAGCCAGGAGTACAATTTTACTACCACTAAAATACCCGATCTAGACATATTTGGTAAGAGTAACCTGAAAAACAAATTGCTCAACCACTTTTATAAGAAATAATAATATTATGTATAGAATAGATAAATAATTTATTGAAGACGTACTATATTAATAGCAATATTAATAAGTAGCTACCAATTCTATTATTGTAATGATTAAAATTTGTTAAAATTAAGTTTTTTTGATTGAAATTCAATTTAAGTACCTAAATAAGTTATATTCTGAAATTTGTAATTAATGTATATTTTTTTTTCCCAATAATGTATTTAATTTATTTTAATTAAATTAATTTTGTTTTGCATTGCATGTAAGAATTACCATTATATTTATATTGTTTTTGGAATTATGTATCGTAATTGTTAGATATTAATTAAGATTTTATTTAATGAATGATGTGGGTACCTATAATTAATATGCATGTATAGACTTAAGTATATTTGTGAATGTTAATAAGATGATTTTATGTGCATGTTGTTGGTACTCCAATGTAAATAAATAATAAATAAATAAATAAATAAGATTACGTTATTTTTAACCGACTTCAAAAAAAGGAGGAGGTTCTCAATTCGTCGGGATATTATTTTTTTTATATATTTTTTTATGTATGTTCACCGATAACTCCGCCGTTTATGAACCGATTTTGAAAATTCTTTTTTTGTTTTATTGGGTTGAGCTTCAAGGTGGTCCCATTTTTTTTTCAGAATTTTATCTCACCCCTAAGGGTGGGTAAAGGGGTAAAAACCGGGTATGAATTTCCATTTTGGACACATATTAACCGATTCTAATGAAATTAAGAACGTAAATATAGTTCTTATAACAATAAAATATGATGGTGACCTTGAGCTGATCTGATGATGGAAACGGAAGGCAGTCAAGGGAACTCCTCAACGGTATATAGCAACTACCTCGTGTTTAGGCTTGAATGATTCGTATTGATTAGTAGGACTTTTTGGTATCATTTGCATCTTACTTTTGATTAAAAATTATTGCAAATAAACTAAAAACTATAAAATAAAATAATAATTTAAAAAAATAAAAAACCGACTTCAAAAAACCACTAAAATGTAAGTAATAATTTAAGGTTTACACAAATTATATGTGACAGTACAAATATACCTAAGCAGGAACTGTTCTTTTTTGAAGTTGGTGCCATATTTCTTCAGATTACTTTGTCACTGCACCAACATCAAAAAAGAACAGTTCCTGCTTAGGTATATTTGTACTGTCACATATAATTTGTGTAAACCTTAAATTATTACTTACATTTTAGTGGTTTTTTGAAGTCGGTTTTTTATACGTTATAATATAACTCGGACATCCCTATAGGCTTAGGTGCCAGAACAATATCATTTCGGATGTAACAACATGTAATATTACTGCCGAAGTAAAACAATGCTTCATATTATGTGCTTAACGTTCAAATTGGTTGATACTTTTTACGAGGTGCTTCTATTTAGTTGAATAAGTAAGGTAAGTATATTTACAACATATTTATTTAGTAGAAAAGATATATAATATACCTACTCGTACATCGCTAATAATCTTTATTACTGAAACAACTAGTTTACTAAGCATAAACTGGAGGAAGTTAGCTTAGTGGATTTACACGATAGAAGAAGAACTAGTGGCAATTAACTCCAAAAACCATTAAGTTTTAGGGCAATATTTTCCTCATAATTTCTGACATTGACTTGGTAAGTAAGTATTATACTCTTTTTCATTCAAGAACCACCAGTTGCAAAGTTAGCGTAGCTGAAATCTATGTAAGTATATAGGTATCTATGTACGGTACATAACATTATTTACTCTCTAACCTCACCGTCTGGCATCCTGATTTAATTAAGGGTAAACTTAAACGACTAGGCTTTGGTGTAGAATTTACGCGTATACTTGTACATACAGGTGCAAATGTATAGTAAGCCCTTAGATTAACAATATATGAATAAGACTAGCTGTTCCCGCGCGCTTCGCTTCGCCTTAAAAAGTTTTCCCGTGGGAATTCCGGGATAAAAAGTAGCCTATGTTCTTTCCCAGGGCCTAGACCGTATGTATACCAAATTTCATTCAAATCCGTTCAGTAGTTTTGGCGTGAAAGAGTAACAGACAGACAGACAGACAGACACAGTTACTTTCGCATTTATAATATTAAGTTAGGATGGTTTGTCACATACAAAAACATATAAAAAAGCAAAGCAAGCTGTCATACCGTTCAAGTTTTTTAAGTTCAACCTAATGACAACCATTGTACCAATGAACAAAGTCACAAATATTCTAACCGAACTAATTAAAAATCAGAACAAACTTGGAAAGTGAGGTGGTATTTGTCAGGACTTTTTTAACCTGACACTCTATTAGTTCGTAGTATAGTTTTTCAGAAGCGTCCGTAGTCGAGCGGGCCTCAGTGATTGTAACTGATCACTGAGGTTAAGCAACAACTGGCATGGTCAGCCATTGGATGGGTGAGCAATTTCAAGTGGTGCTTTTCTGGACGCTTCCGTGCTTCGGACGGCACGTTAAGCCGTGGGTCCCGGTTGCTGCCTCGGCAGCAGTCGTTAAGCCTAGTCAGAGGCCTTCGGGCGGCTTGAAAACATCTGACAGTCGGGTTGCCCACTTACCCGACAACTCTCTCAGCACAAGCTTGCTTGTGTTGGGGTCCACCAACCCGCACTTGGCCAGCGTGGTGGACTAGGCCTAAACCCTTCCTTCATTGTAAGGAGACCCGTGCCCCAGCAGTGGGGACGTGATGGGTCGTGATGATGATATTTTTTCAAAGGTCAAATATTGTATAAATCCAACTGACATCTATAAAATTTAGCAGGCTTGTCAGGCAATCGCAGAGTCGGACCATTTACACCAAATTTAATTAAAAATTGTTCAGCAAACAATCTACTGTAACGGCCGCGTATTTTGTAAACTTCTTTGATTAAAATTTGAATTATTTTACTTTTTTATCATTAATTAATTATAATTGATGAGAAGGTTTAGATTAAAATGTTTAAGGTGCCTCTAACTCTTACAATAACTGACATTTCGAAAACATAAGTACGCTTTAAGTTGGTAGGTATACTATAATCATATACTTATGTGGGGACATCTGACACACGGCTTTCCGAACCCAAGTTAGGCAGAGCCTGTCATATGGGTATTGGACAGCATATCTACACAAATACATAGATATACAGGGTGTTGCAAAATTGGTATACTAAGCCGAATCCTACATGTGCAGCATGATATATCTAAGCCCGAAACTAAAATCAGAATTTGAAAATTCGCGAAAAAAATTTTTTTTTTTCCCACAGTAAAAAGTCACGTGACCAACAAAGTTTCTATGGAAAATGAATTTTTTCTTTCGCGAATTTTCAAATTCTGATTTCAGTTTCGGGCTTAGATATAACATGCTGCACATGTAGGTTTCGGCTTAGTATACCCTTTTTGCAACACCCTGTATAAGCATATTACACCCAAAAATTATATCAAATGATTACCTATCTGCCCCGATGTATTATTACTTAAATAAAAATAAAGATCAAGAGTATACTTACTAAATAACTTTCAGTATGGGGCTTTGGCCTGGCTCTCAGGGTTCCGTATCAGTTACTTACCTGCAAAGAATTAAAAAAACTTATTGTTAGTCATGTGATTCGTTCAAACTTGAACTGTTATTGGTCATTCTTATAGACATTATTATACTTACTTACTTAATTTTAACAACTCTCATTTTTGAGCCGATACAAAAACAAAGGTAGACGGTCGAATGGCGTAGTGGTTAGTGGCCCTGACGGCTATGCCGAAGGTCCCAGGTTCAATTCCCAGCTGGGTCAGATATTTGTTTAAAGATATTTGTAAATCTATCTATGTATTTGTGTAGATATATCAGCCGTCCGAGACCCATATTACAGGCTCTGCCTAGTTTAGGGTCGGATGGCCGTGTGTGAGATGTCACCACATATTAGAAAAAAAGGTACCGTCGCTACAGTCAGAAAAGTTACAAATTTATATGCGCTATTAAAAGAATCGAATGAATTCGAATGCCTCCTTTTAGTTTGCATTGATGAGTGTTTAAAAGTAGGGTGGCCATCATGGGTTACCAAACAAACGGTAATTTTCCGTATATTTTTGGTTACGTGACTTTTACTGAAGGTTTTCGTTTCATGAATTTACAATAGGTTAGCCGGGCAGTTCTTCTTTTTAACCTACATAATGGATAAAAAATTATCCCGAATTTGAAAAAAATAACTTTAGCTTTTAAGTGAACTCTAATAATTTTTATGATAGCTACATTTCTATTCTATCGAAAAAGGTGGTTGGCCGCGAAGTTTAAGTATTTTTTCAAGATTTTCAGAACATAATACGTGGATAAGGCAAAGAAAATTACACCTTCGTCACAGAATCTTTTAATTTTTTTTAACGAAATAGTCTTCGTCGATTAAAATGAAACTTTTTTGATACGTTAATAAACAAAATACCATTTTAGAAAACATATGAAGGAATGGATTTTTAGTAATAACAAAATATTTATTAAGTAGTTATTACCACTCTGTCACAATTTCAGCTAAAATGAAGCTTGATTTTGCTATAAATATTTTTTCGCTACTAATTACAGTCAAAAATTAACAGCATAGACGTTAACATCAATGACTAAATTTAATATGATTTTTCCAAAGTTGCACTATTTATAACAGAACATATAAACGACCAAAAATAAGTTGACTACCAGGAGACACCAATCGTTACAGAGTGGTAAACGATGTGACATAGTTGTTATTCTATTAAATATGCGGTAGCGTTTTGGAATAAAACAGTTTTATTTAAAAATAATAATTTAGTAAATTACTTATAAATCATTATAGTTTCAAGTTAGTCAAAAAAATTACTGGAGATATCTTTATTATTAGTATAACTAATGAAATCACACTTGAGAACCTCTGGAGAGTGAAATATCCGTATTTCAGGAACTTAAAGGACAAATTTGTTCCAACTACATAAAATAGTGTTTATCTGCACAAATAATATTTTCGGCAACCTAAAATTTAAGTAACATAATGGAAAATTACGTAATTTGTTAAAGTTTTAACCAGCCATATTTCGAAAATACAGCAGTGGCTCTTAGAACTTGAAAAAAATACTCTTTCCTTTTTTAATTGCCTTAGAAGCTGGAAGGACTTTAACGTTATCATCAAACATCCGATAAATCATTCTCCACCATATTAAACAGTCTACCACATTCATCGTCTGTTCTTGAGAACAATAGCACGAAATTACCTTTTTCACAAACGAAACTTTTTATTAATGCAGCGCAAGTGTATTGAACATTCCTTTCGCTTCTTACTTTAACTAAAACGTGTAGTTTCTCTTCAATTTTTCTTTGATGAATTTCCTCAGGTTGGAGTGTTTCGTAAGAATGTGACAGATTTGTCGTGTGACAGAGGGGTAAAATGTGTTGCAAAGTCGATTAGCATTTAAACAGTAACATAAAATGTAATATTCACATGTTGATTGCAAAGTAATTGTTATTACCAATGAGTAAATAACAAAATAATAATTTAATTGTATTTTATTTTAACAATTACCTACGTGACGAAGCTGTCGCCGAATAAACACACGCACCTCCTGTCACACTTTGCGGGTGGCCGATACGCGGTGTCTGGATCTCAGAGGGGAAATCTTACCAAGGGGAAAAGGAGACCTTAAACTCTGATCGATGGCAATAAGGACGAGTGGCTCAAACAAATATTTTAAATGGCAACCTACGTGACAGAATGTAACTACTAAAACATTAGGTAGTAAGAGACAAATTTTCAACATTTTTTTAAAATATTTCTGAAATCATTTAAAAATATATATTTTGTTTTACTAAATAGGTAATATCTTCTGGAGTTTAAATAAATTTTTATATTTTATGTCGTCATATATATTTTTTGTAACATTATCGAATATGCGCAGGATGAAGTGGCGGGAGACAGCCAAGATTCGTATGAAATACACCTCTGTCACGCGGATTTACCACTCTGTAACGTAATTTTAAATACAAAAATATAAATTTATATTTTTGTAAACGTGCACAGCCGTTGTGTTTTTAGTACAATGCACGTTGAAATATAAATAAATAAATAAATATTTGAAAAACTCATGATTTTTTCTTCACAACTGATGGAGACTAAGTTATGTAGGTTAAAAAGAAGAACTGCCCACCCCCTTTCGATTTACCACTTTGGTAACCTGTTGATGGTCAAATTTTATTCACATTTGCGTGTGAACGTCTATATTATATTATAATCGATAAAGTCTCCGATAGAGCGGTGGTAGCTCAGTCGGGTAAGCGCTCGCTTCTCACGCAAGAGATGCGGGGTTCGAATCCCGGCGCTATCATGTACCAATGAGTTCTTTTAAATTAAGTACAATGTATTACCATCGCTCTTACGGTTAAGGAAAACATCGTGATGAAACCTGCATATCTAGATTTAGCACATGTGAACCCACCAACCCGCAGTGGACCAGCGTGGTGGGAAATGGTTCAAGCTTAGGAAGGCAGTTTAGACCCTGGGGATATCCACAAAGGTTCCACTCGAGAGAGCCCGGTGCAGGTACTTACACCCCCACAGAGAATAGAATAGAAGTCTCCGATATCGCGACCTCATGGCTACCGCTTCGATTGAAGCGTCCAAAATGCCGACAGGCGCATAAAAAACTCCGATCGCTTAGCAATTGTAATACAGGGCCGAGTGTAAAAGCGTCTTTATGTTTATTTTAGAGCTTTCCGACAAAGAGATTCGTCGGATTGAACCTTTTTGCACAAATCTCGAAGTTTTTACACTTTTGGAGAGTTATGTGCCGAGTATTCCATTGATCTTCGTACTGTGTCTGTTATATAACAGACACACATTATATATATGTTACTGTAAAAGCCCGAACAACGGTAAATCCTAGGATTTACCAGTAAATCTTAGGATTTACCAACATGAGTTGGTAAATGTAAGGATTTGTGAAAATGGGTAATTTTTTTCGGGCTTTTACCATCAGAATTTGGTAAATGCTAGGTTTTACCACTGACACCTAGTAAAAGTTGGTTTTGGGCATAAAACAAAGATTAATTATTACCTATTCATTTATTTCAACCCAATAACCACTTGTCGAAAGAAATTGGAGGTCAAGGCCATTCATCAACTTTTGGGCGATGTAATGCACCGGATTATGGTGTATTTATGTGTATAGTAATAGATGCGAATTATCATTGAATGCTGGATTATTGGAAAATAACTTTATTTTCACTCATACACTGAATGATAATTTAAACACGGAAACCGGAAGTAAAATAATTTTCACGTATTATTATTGTTGACGTCGAGTAAATTAGATTGCAATAATAAATATTTCTTAAGTTCGGTTAGTTATAAGTTATCATCATCATCACGACTCATTACGTCCCCACTGCTGGGGCACGGGTCTCCTTCCAATGAAGGAAGGGTTTCGATCTAGTCCACCACGCTGGCCTTGTGCGGGTTGGTGGACCCCAACACAAGCAAGCTTGTGCTGAGCGAGTTGTCGGGTAAGTGGGCAACCTGACTGTCAGACGTTTTCAAGCCGCCCGAAGGCCTCTGACTAGGCTTAACGACTGCTGCCGAAGCAGCAACCGGGACCCACGGCTTAACGTGCCGTCCGAAGCACGAAAGCATCCAGAAAAGAACCACTTGAAATCGGTCACCCATCCAATGGCTGACCATGCTGGTTGTTGCTAAACCTCAGTGATCAACCTCGACTACGTTCGAACCCGCTCGACTACGGACGCTTTGTTCGACTACGGAGGTTATAAGTTATAACCTGGCTTTTTCAACATTTACCGTGCCTTAATGTAAATCCTAAGATTTACCAAGTGAATAGTGGTAAAAGTGCGAATCGCAAAATCTTTCGGGCTTTTACCATTAAGAGTTGGTAAATCTTAGGTTTTACGCGTAAATCTTAGGATTTACCGTTGTTCGGGCTTTTACAGTAACATATACATTATATAAGCATTATATTATGCTTTTTGGATGATTGCCTAGCGTACACTTATACAGGCTGTTGCAAGGCGATGTAAGTATGCCGAATTTAGATTAACAATACAGGGTGTTGCAAAATTGGTATACTAAGCCGTAACCTACATGTGCAGCATGTTATATCTAGGTTTCGGCTTAGTATACCCTTTTTGCAACACCCTGTATAGTCAACTAGAAGTTCCCGCAATCGTTGCTTCGCCTTAAAAAAAATCCCGTGGAAATTCCGGCATAAAAAGTAGCTTATGTTCATTCTCAGGGTCTAGACTATCTGTATACCAAATTTCATTCAAATCGGTTCAGTTGTTTTGGCGTGAAAGAGTAACATACAGACAGACACAGTTACTTTCGCATTTATAATATTAGTTAGGATTAGGATGTACAACAAAATGGTGTATTACATACAAAAACAAAGCAAAAAACTGGCCGCATTTTTTTAGCCGTCAAACCGTTTTAAGTTCAACCTAATGCCAATAACTGTTGTATAACCAAAAACTGTTGGTTATCCCGAGTCCGCATTGTTCTATGGTTATAACCAATGAATAAAATCACAAATCTTCTTTATTCAAAACTAGCTGTTCCCGCGCGCTTCGCTTCGCCTTAAAAAGTTTTCCCGTGGGAATTCCGGGATAAAAAGTAGCCTATGTTCTTTCCCAGGGTCTAAACCGTATGTATACCAAATTTCATTCAAATCCGTTCAGTAGTTTTGGCGTGAAAGAGTAACAGACAGACAGACAGACAGACACAGTTACTTTCGCATTTATAATATTAGTTAGGATAGTTAGGATAAGATCTCAGTGGTTGAAGTGGGATGTTATTTTTGTAGACGTTTCTTTTGCACTGGCACTCTATCTAATTCGTACTAAAATGTCGTAGTTGCTGCAAGAACTTCCTATAATTTTGCTTACAAAACTAAAAAACAAACAACAAACAAACACTTACACCTTGTACTGATGTACTCCCTTGCGGGGTAGGCAGAGGTGCATTGCTGCACCCACTTTTCGTCTGTGTTATATTAGTCCCAATGTAATAGGGGGCGGGCCTATTGCCATTTTACGGGCACATCCAAGACCCGAAAACAAATATCTGTGTTTAAACAAATATCTGCCGGGACCTTCGGCACAAGAGTCAGCGTTGCTAACCTGCGTCATCCGGTCGTCCGGTTAAACATAAATAAACTGTTTTTGATAATTACAGGACACAATCCGAAAACAAAGTGGTCCAGATTAGTGCACAAGCCTCACATTCGAAACGCGGAATTAACTGGATATTTCCAGTATTTTCCGGAACATTCCACCATTAAACTACGCTTAAATATGATTTACAGCGGAGAGAACTTTAGCGGAATTTTTAAATGGCTCAAGAAAATGGCGGCTCTCTTGCGTCGGCACCTGCTTTTGTTTTTATTTTTAAAGGAGGGAACTTCTGTCTATTCACAGTAGTTTAAAGTCTGTTTTTTTAATCTCAGATACTAAGCCCCAATTTCTCCATAGTCGGTTATCTATCCGACCAAGGAACTGTACCCGTATCATGAAAATTCGAGCTAACGAATAGAATCGAATGCGAGTGCGACTATTGTCAACTTGACAGCACTTTCGAACACTTTTTACCTTTCGAATGAGTTTCGAAAAGAATGACCACAGAGTACATAATATTATTCTGACAATGACCTATGGAATGATAGCTGTCAAACTTTTGCAAATCTGTACACCGCAATACACCGCCATTTTGTTGTTGACAGGTTGACAGCACTTTCGAATACACTATCGAATAGAATGTGCTGCGTTTTTTCCGGATAGCTCTACTGGTTAATCAATTATACGTCATCTTCATATAAAATTCTTGACAGATGTGTCAAAAGTCAACCACTAATACCTGGTTATGGTCTAACGTCTAACCGACTATGGAGAAATTGGCACTAAATTGTCAGATTCTGAACGGTTTCTCAACAGTCGATGGTCTGTCGTTCTATTGGCGGGACAATCGACAGTTCTTTGATGAAACGTTCAGAATCTGTCAATTTAGTATCTGAGATTAAAAGCAGACTTTAGTTCAATCAATTATTGTCATTTTTGTCCGACTTGACTGAACTATTGGGACTTAAAAGCCTAGATATAATTATATGTGCGGTGGTGGTTGGGACATTTTATTTATTTTATTTTTATTCAGGTATTCTTTTATTGCATAATATAATAAAGTAATTAAGATATTGTTTTGAATATGAACCTATATGGATTCACTTTACTTGGACATTACTAACTGTAATAAAATTTTCATTAGGTAAGTATATTAAGTAAATCTTTGAAAACTATGAAGTTACATTTTATTAGTCATATACCGAGTTGCACAAAGGAACTAAGCTAATTTTGTCATTACATTTATGTCTGTCACTTTCTATCTGTATACTATCAAAGCAAGGCAGCAATACATTTAAGGTCGACGTTAGCATAACTTTTCTATTACTAATCTATTCAAATAATTATGAACTCCTATAAAAGATGTACGCTCCTTACTACTTTGATTTCGCCGTAAAGGCTTACGCACATTTCCTAACTTAAAACTTAACAATTATAAGCAGAAACATGACAGTTTACTTAAAAGTTATGTGCGTTGTTTTACTATCAGTCCCAGCAGCGAATTTACGGGCTTTCTAAGGCGGTTCTCACACTATACAGGGTGATTGGTAAGTCGATGTATTCCTTTAAATGGGTTGTAGTTGAAGGCATTTCCAGTCGATTGAACAGAATAATGCAGTATCCGAAAATCAAAAGTATTAAAAAAATTGTTAGTTTTTGAAATATTTTGCTTTTAAACATAAATTTCGGCAAAATTCTTAAAAAAACTTATAACTCAGAAACGGTTGACTTTCGGATAATGCATTATGGGGTTCAATTGACTGGAAACGCCTTCGTCTACAACCCATTTAAAGGAATACATCGACTTTCCAATCACCCTGGTAAGTACACTCACGGGCAATGAATAGGTTCCACTGAGAAAATCACCAAATTTCTCCTAATTCCTAAACGGAAAAGGCCGCCTTCTGCAAAATTGAAGTACATAATTTACAACATAACAGAGCATCAGGATATAGCCAACTAAAAACGGTAATATTTTGTAATTTTTATTACATTAAATTTTTGAAAAAACTAGGGTTGTTTGGTTTGTGTTTGCATTTTGTGAGTGGAACTTTTTCATTGCCCATGAGTGTATATGCGTTTTCTGTGTGTCAAACTGTGCGTGTTTCCTCTAAAAACGGAGATACCTAAAATCTGGCAATGGCAAATCAGAAAAACTAAAAGGTAAACTAAAGTATTTTAGCCAGTGTTTAATTACTTGATTACCTTTATTTTAGCACAAATATCTAAAATTACAATTATCATTGTAAACTGTGTGAATAAGTCTTTATACATTCCATGGAATAAGGAAAAAGTTGTGGCACACACACCACACAGCCTACTCACTACACACACACACACACACGATACAAATCAAAAACCTCCTTTTCTGTGTTCGTGAGAAACAAACAACCTACCAATTAGCATTATACAAGTTGAATTGTATGAGTGGCGTTTACATCATTATTATTATTAAATTAACTAGGCACATTTCTTTGTTTCTAGTTTTAATAGTATTGCTTGACGACCGAATGGCGTAGTAGTTAGTGACACTGACTACTGAGCCGAAGGTCCCGGGTTCGATTCCCGGCTGGGGCAGATATTTGTTCAAACACAGATATTTGTTCTCGGGTCTTGGATGTATCGGTAAAATGGCAATAGGCCCGCCCCCTATTACAGTGGACTAAACATAACACTGGCGAAAAGTGGGTGCAGCAATGCACCTCTGCTTACCCCGCAAGGGAGTACATTAGTACAAGGTGTGAGTGTTTGTTTTATTTCTTTGTTTCTAGTTTTAATAGTATTACTTGATGCGGTATACAGGATGTAGTGTATTTTTAATCCCCGAAAAAAGTTTAATGTGTCTTTGTATCTGTGTGTGTGTCATCATCAGCCAATAATCATCCACTGCTGGACATAGGCCTCTCCCAAGGAGCGCCACAACACTCGGCCCTCGGCCTTCGTCATCCAACCACTACCGGCTACCCGCCTAAGGTCGTCAGTCCAGCGGGCAGGATGGCGTCCCACGCTGCGTTTGCCTGTTCGTGGTCTCCACTCGAGAACTCGTCTACCCCGTGAGTGTGTAAGTAGGTATATCGTTTTATTTTTTTAGGTTGGTGAGTAATTGTTTTGTTACCTTTGAAAGATGTTCGTATTTTTTACGTTGAATGACTGGAATCTCTATCAAATATGAGGTAACTACTAATTATGTTACCTTTATGAAAATTGGCTTCAAAAGTATAGCCAGCAAAAAAGGCGTCAATATTTTCCCAACAAAACATTAACACCACACGTATAATGCGGTGGGTTTCCCAACACGCAGTTACTGGCATAACCGATGATTATATTTCAATTGTTCCAGGATAACACGGCAGCACAGGAAATGTACTAGAACAGGGTTTAATGGGAGCACTAGAAGTCTAGGGTTGGGGCTAGAAATGAATAGTATTTTTGCTGTGCATTTTTTTATCACATGATTGATTTGATTTTGATTTCAACTTTTATCAGTTAAAGTAGAGAGTTAAGGGAAAAAATATTTTCCTTTGAACAGGCCTATATGTACATCTGACCATTGACCAGCAATGATGCTACTGGGGCACGGCTCTCCTTCCAATGGAGGAAGGGTGTACGCCTAGTCCACCACGGTGGCCTAGCGCGGGTTGGTGGACCCCAACACAAGCAAGCTTGGTCTGAGAGAATTGTCGGGTAAGTGGGCAACCCAACTGTCAGAGGTTTTGGGTGCTTACATAGAGAATCAGGTTCCCTGTACCTACCTGTATCGGTAATCTGATTATGCGAAAGCGCACACTCACGGAGCATTTCCCGGATTTTTAAATGTCATGAGCGCTTTCGCATAATCAGGTTACCGGTACAGGTAGATAGATATAGGGAACCCGTTTCTCTATGTAAGCACCCTTTCAAGGCCTCTGTCTAGGCTTTACAACTGCTGCTGAAACAGCAACCATTTATGCGAAACTCGCGTAGAAAACCCTGTTTTGACATTTTATTTTTCAATTTACTCGTTCGGAAACCCTCATTTGGCCAGCTAACAATAGGTACTTACGTAGGTAAGGCTGCCGTGCACGGCTATCTCACAATCAAGACATGCAACGCGCAAACAGCCAACTGAGCACGTCGACAATTTATTCAAAATGGCCGCTTGTTAATTGTGTGTCGTTGAATTTTTAATTAGACATTTCCGTCGTTTTAGAGGCTAGTTGGGAAAATAATATGTAATGTATGAAATAACATAAATTATATATGTGGGGACATTTCACACACTGACATCCAGTTCCTAGCTAGGCAGAGTGTATTATATCGTCTTGGTATCGGACAACTGATTTATCTACATAGATCTACATTTTATCAAAGATGTGCTTTCTTTGACCATAACCAGCATCCTAACTACCACAACTTCCTAACTAATATTATAATTGCGAAAGTAACTGTCTTGTCTGTCTGTCTGTCTGTTACTCTTTCACGCCAAAACTACTGAACGGATTTGAATGAAATTTCGTATACATATGGTCTTGACCCTGAGAAAGAACATAGGCTACCTTTTATCCCGGAATTCTTACGGCAAAACTTTTTAAGGCGAAGCGAAGCTCGCGGAAACAGCTAGTAAGAAATAAAGATCATTCGCGTATATTCAGCGATCAGTGCCTATATGCGTAGCCTTTCTATACAGGGTGCTTCAAAAAGGATAGATAAAAGGGGATGACTCATTTTAAACCACTGTATCTAGAACACTAGGTATTTTGTCCGAAAAACCTCTGAATCATATCCCTACATGTAGTTCGTCCCACTACACTTTGTCTCGGATTCGCGACCACTAGTCTTTAATGTCTACTGTCAGTGGCGCGACGTAACGTCTTGTAAATAGTAACCATTTTGCAATGAATTCTAACACTAGACATTAAAGACTAATGGTCGAGAATTGGGGTCCAGGCCGTAAATTTCATGAAACAAATCATGTCAATCTACAAATATCCTGTAACCACTGAAAAGCATTAAATTATACTCTTAATTATGATCTTAGCATTAAGTCCACCTGATTGTACATCTACTTTTGTAAATTGTGCAATAACAGTATAAATAAATAAATACTAACATAATATATTATGTATGATATGTATGTGTATGTATATGATGTATGTATGTATATGTATATATGTGTTTGTATATATTTATATATGTATTACATTGTATACTAGCTGTTCCCGCGCGCTTCGCTTCGCCTTAAAAAGTTTTCCCGTGGGAATTTCGGGATAAAAGGTAGCCTACGTTCTTTCCCAGGGTCTAGACCGTATGTATACCAAATTTCATTCAAATCCGTTCAGTAGTTTTGGCGTGAAAGAGTAACAGACAGACAGACAGACAGACAGACAGACAGACAGACACAGTTACTTTCGCATTTATAATATTAGTTAGGATAATTGTGTATTATAATACATGTAGTAGGCGTATGTACTTGTGTGTATTTTTTATTTATTTTTTGCTTATATTTAGTGTGTAGTAGATAATAATAACTTAAATTATACTATATTCCTTGAGTAAGTACACTGTACCCCTTTTATATCTCTAGTCCATCCATCCAAAGGTTGTCTGGAAGAGATCGCTATAAGCGATAAGACCGCCTTTTGTACCCTAGTTAAGTGTCTATGTAAAATTGTTAATCATTTCTTGGTGTACAAATAAAGAGTACTCTATCTATCTATCTATCTATATTTATATTATACATTTTACACAGTAAATATAATTTTATATAATTGAAAAGGTGTTTAATTTCATGCGAAAGGTGAGCTAAAATCACCTAATAAGAATACATATTAATCCCATTATAGCAACGCAGCTCAATCTTATCAATTAATAACTTTAATGGCCGCCAGATTGTAGTTAAATTATAATTAATATTACATTTTTACTACAACGTTTTGTCGACACGCTATGAGAGGCAATCGAGCCTGAAAAGCCTGTTTGTTTTCACGCAATTTCAGGTTTCATGGAGTTTTTCAGTTACACAGAAAAGGCAGTATATAATCTGTCTATACATATTATAATTGTCATGATTTTAGTGAATATAATTATTTTAGCTACAAAGACTTGGTTGATTGGCAATCGATCATATCAGACGTTACTAGTATGGATCTGACAGATGTTTGTCAGGTAGTTTAAAGGTAAGCGTCCATCGTTCGGCATCGTATAGTGCGACAAACTTATCTGTTCCGGTGAGACCGAACTAAATTGATCCATATCTTATTACTCACACAGATTAGATGGGTTTATTAACACCGCAAGGGCGAATTAACAATACGAGCAAACATAAAATCTTATAGAATTAAGAAATATTAAACATTTATGTGAGCTGTCACCGGAACAGATAAGTTTGTGGCACTGTACGTAACGGACGCATCGCTTTCAGTATTCTTTGTAGATAGAAATTCAGACAAGTTCGTCCAATTCATCGGCATAGCCGTCAGCCAACCATCGACGCCGCCGTTTTTCTATACAATTACGAACATCCGTTTAGTCCGATACGTACGATACCGATAGGTAGACACTTACCTTAAGGATTGATTTTTGATTGCTAATGTGTCTGTGGAGTACGCTAGCAGGTATCGTCAAGGGAACAATATAAATCTCTCAATGTATGTTATGATAAAAGTTCAAAGTTCGCAGCTTTTGTTTCGCAATAAAAATGAATTTATCCGCCAATTGGT
Organism: Plutella xylostella; assembly: GCF_932276165.1. Classification (NCBI taxonomy): domain Eukaryota; kingdom Metazoa; phylum Arthropoda; class Insecta; order Lepidoptera; family Plutellidae; genus Plutella; species Plutella xylostella. The sequence goes on from NC_063991.1 coordinate 4,974,192, forward strand.
TTTTAATTAACTTCAGTTGCCAAACATGTTGTAAAAATTGAGTTATTCCGTTGGAAATGTGAATAAAGAGAGTATTCAATCGTTGCACATAGTTATTCAATTGGCTAACGTTTTTTTGTAGGCTTGATGCATTGTTCAAGTAATATGAGATGACCAAAAATGGTGTTGAGTAGTGACCCTATCACGTGAGTACAGCGGTGACTCACTTGCGAGTCACTACTGACTACCTCTTCGGGGATTACACTCCTGAATATATATATATTTTTATTGAACATACATACATAAATATTATGCACTCACGACTGTTATCCCCGAAGGAGTTGTCAGAGTCAGAGGTGGCTCACAAGTGACCCAATTTTCGCAGCACATTTGTACTCACGTGATAAGATTGCGAACCAAATGGCCGTTTTGGAATAAGTACAATGCACTTAGGATACACATCTAGAATCTAGATGTGCAGGTTTCCTCACGATGTTTTCCAACACCGTAAGAGCACGTGGTATTATTGTATACTCCTTAATGAACATTACTAATTTAAATGACGTATCTTTTTACGGTACGACTTTTCTTTTCATCCCCAAATTTCTAGTTACAATTTTCGTTCTAAAACACGTAACCCATACGTCTCTAGAACGCATCCGAGTCTGTAATCTACCACTGCAATATAAATCTTAGCGTCCTATCACGACGGTCGTATTTCAATTGAAACGAGCCCTCCTTCGGGTGACTTGCACTAATCTAACTTTTGAACGGCCATTTCGATCTAAATTTTACCGAGAACGAAAAATAAAAGGTTTTGAAGTATGTGTAAGTCCTATTTGAAGATAACATGTGGAATTGTAGATGATATACATTTGTTTAAATACTACATACATGTATTAATTTATACACTCACGAGCAATGAAAAAGTTCCACACAAAATGCCAACACCTTTTTAAAACGTGTGATATAAAAGTTTATATATTAAGTATAGACGACCGAATGGCGTAGTGGTTAGTGACCCTGACTACTGAGCCGATGGTCCCGGGTTCGATTCCCGGCCGGGGCAGATATTTGTTTAAACACAGATATTTGTTCTCGGGTCTTGGATGTGCCCGTAAAATGGCAATAGGCCCGCCCCCTATTACATTGGGACTAACATACACTCTGGCGAAAAGTGGGTGCAGCAATGCACCTCTGCCTACCCCGCAAGGGAGTACATTGGTACAAGGCGTGAGTGCGTGTTTTTTTTTTTTTTTTTATATAAAAGTTTACTACTTTCTTACAATAATGTTATTTCCATTTTCATTTTCAAAAGCGAACACAATATTTACGCTTTTCTTTGGTAATAATTGATGCTGTGCTAAATGTACGGCGACGTTACCCTTTTCCGTTAAGTAGTAATTTGGTTCTATTTTCACTGTTTTTTTTTCATTTCTCATGAGTGTAGAATTGTAACTACGAGAGCGAATGAAATTGATCCATATCTAAATTATATATTGATATAGATTGAGTGGGTTTATTAAACCACAAAGGCGAATTACCACTACAGACAAACTTAAAATCTTATAGAATGTAGAAATATTAGACATTTACGTGAGCTCTCACCGGAACAGATAATTTTGTGGCACTGTAATATAAATGATGCATTATAAATAAATAAAGATACAGAACAAAAATGGCGACACAAACTCACCTCAAATTGTCGTGCATGAATGACCCGATGACCATTGAGTCTTGATCTTGATGAATACCTGTGGAAGAAACTTTAAATTAGAATAATAAAGCTGTTCCCGCGAGCTTCGCTTCGCCTTAAAAAGGTTTTCCGTGGGAATCCCGCGATAAAAAGTGGCCTATGTTCTTTCTCAGGGTCTAGACCATATGTATACCAAATTTCATTCAAATCCGTTCAGTAGTTTTGGCGTGAAAGAGTAACAGACAGACAGACACAGTTACTTTCGCATTTATAATATAGCAGTTCCCGCGCGCTTCGCTTCGCCATAAAAAGTTTTCCTGTGGGAATTCCGGGGTAAAAAGTGGCCTTTGTTCTTTCTCGCCAAAATTGCTAAACGGACTTGAATGAAATTTGGTATACATATGGTCTAGACCCTGAGAAATAACATAGGCTACTTTTTATCCCGGAATCCCCACGGGAAAACTTTGAAAGGCGAAGCTAAGCTTGCGGGAACAGCTAGTCTGTCTATAAACAAAGATCTGCCTCGGCCAGGGATGAAACCCGGGACCGTCAGCATAGTAGTCTACTCACTAATCACTACACCATTCGGTCGAGATCGCAGGCAAAAGCCAGGCAATATCACGAACCATAGCCAGCATATCTAGTTGACGTTATGATGGGCTTCTCATGTGAGCTTTTCTAAAGCCATCGCGGCGCAGGAAACGTGGCACAGATGTCTGGTGCCGGCTGTATTTGCTGACTGGGAACTTAAAGCCAAACAGAGGTCTCATTGATGACAATTCTGAAGGCACTAATTCTATTTTAATGCAGTCAAACCCATAAATTCTTCATTTAAAACTCGACTCTTTTCTTATTTAGACCTTATCTGTGCTACCACAAAAAAACTTTAAACACTGTTTAACTAGTGTTTAAAACGAAATTTAACAGATTTTGTAGGCGTTTGACAGCGCTAAACACCTGTTAAATACTGTCTAAGTTTTTGTGGTAAAGCCCTAAGGGCAGATGTTTAGCGGTGTCAAACGCCTAGAAAATATGTCAAGCTTCGTTTTAAACACTTTAAAGTGTTTAAAGTTTTTTGTGGTAAGGAGGCTTACTGTGCTAAGGTTTTTGATAAAAACTTAATTCATTGGTACAGGCCAGGATTTGAACCCACGGCCTCTCAATTGAGAGGACGAGGCCTTATCCATTACGCAACCACCGCTCTATGTATCACCAATGCCGAGATATCACCGAAGGGATGTTTATCTCGAGTGAAAATAAAAATGCTATTCTGGCGATTTCGCGTAAAACGTCAAAATTTCTATATGAGTCGTCAAAATATTGAAGACCAGGTGTTGCCTTAAAAAGTTTTCCCGTAGAAATTCCGGGATAAAAAGTAGCCTATGTTCTTTCTCAGGGTCTAGACTATCTGTATACTATATTTCATTCAAATCAGTTCAGTAGTTTTAGCGTGAAAGAGTAACAGACAGATACAGTTACTTTCGCATTTATTATATTAGTTAGGATTTGAAATGGTCATATTAGGGGAGATTTTAAACGGAGATATATCTTGGTGTACGGAGCGGCTGGGACGTACAATCCGAAGGGAAGCAAAGTTTATCGCAACGCCGCCTCAAACCCATAAATCCCGAACTTCACGTATGTTAATGTACAAATACTTAGCACCGAAATGTATGTACAGTACAATTAAAGTACAAAATATTTATCTAATATATTTTTTGTTGTATTAAGCGTACTTTGAGCTGATATAGGTATATTGTATATTTATCCATACTATATATATATATATATATATATATTTATTTATTTATGTATTTATTGTATGTATTTATATGAGTATTTAATTAATAATAGTTAGTAAGTATCAATGTTATTTGGATATGTATTTTTCTTTTTAAAATATTATTTGTAAATACACCTTGTAAATGCCCATTTCTATGTTTAGTTCTTTTCTTACAACGGTTGTCTGGAAGAGATCGCTTTTAGCGATAAGACCGCCATTTGTGCATCTCTGTTATTTAAGTTAGATTTAAGTTTTTTATGGTGTGCAAATAAAGATTATTGTATTGTATTGTATTGTATTAAAGGAAGAGTATCCGGCCTTCCGACGAAATTAAGGAGCAAAGGATTGTTCTTGTTAGTTTGTCTGTTCTGGTATCAGACAGCTGATGTATCTACACAAATACATAGATTAATTATAAATATCAACACCCAAGACCCGAGTGCAAATATCTGTCTTTAAACAAGTTTTTGCCTTAGCCGGGAATCGAACCCGGCTAGTTGGCCGTACACTTCACTTTAAATAGATAAAAATCCAAAGAATCATTAACCGGTCTGTCGCAAACAAACGCGAAGTTTTCAACAGTCTGTTAAAAAAACGCTGAGCCCGCGCGCTTCGCTTCGCCTATGTTCTTTCCCAGGGTCTAGACCGTATGTATACCAAATTTCATTCAAATCCGTTCAGTAGTTTTGGCGTGTAAGAGTAACAGACAAACAGACAGTTACTTTCACATTTATAATATTAGTTAGGATTAGGATAGACCAACTGTTTACTGTATTTTAGTACGACTGTGACCAAAAACCCCCCATCAACCCCCCCTGAACACAAGACGCTAATGCGTTTCTAATGGCACACCCCCAGTTCGTTATTTATTATAATTTATATTTACTTACCACGTAGTATACTTGTAAGTGAATTTTGTGAAAGAGACTAATATATTTATAAACGGGGGGCGTGGTTTTTGCTTAGTCTTACGGTTTTTTTTATTTATTTCTCACAGGACGACCGAATGGCGTAGTGGTTAGTGACCCTGACTACTGAGCTGAAGGTCCCGTGTTCGATTCCCGGCTGGGGCAGATATTTGTTTAAACATAGATACATATATGTTCTCGGGTTTTGGATGTGCCCGTAAACTGGCAATAGGCCCGCCCCCTATTACATTGGGACTAACATAACACTGGCGAAAAATGGGTGCAGCAATGCACCTCTGCCTACCCCGCAAGGGAGTACATTAGTACAAGGTGTGAGTGTTTGTATTGTATTGTATATTCACAGGAAAAAGCTGAGTAATACCGAGTAAATATCATAGTTGTAGGCATGTATTATACTATGCGTCTATGTGCGTCTGATAGGCTAATTTCAACTTTAAGTGTCAATTTCTCCATTGTCGATTATCTAACCGACAGGGATTGATTTACGTAGGTGGTCTGAAAAGTTTCCGACCTCAACGTGAAGATGGCAACACACATCAATTAAAGTCAGGGAATGTAATTGTGCATCATTTGACAGCAACATTTCAAAATTTCAGCCATTTTTGACGCGCTGTTTTTATTTTACAGTCGTTTGAGTGAGTCGATGTGAGCATTTCTGTGAAAATGGAAAAAATCGAGTATCGAGCTGTCTTAAAATATTTGTTTTTGAAAGGGAACACCCCTACGCAAATCAAAGATGAGTTAGATTCTGTGTACGGGGACTCTTCACCGTCATTTACCACTGTAAAATTTTGGGCAGCCGAATTTAAACGTGGCTGTAAGAGCTTCGGAGATGATGAACGTTCGGGACGTCCAAAAACTGTAACTCTGACGATAACATCGCTAAAGTTCTCCAAATGGTGTTAGACGACCGCCAAATTAAAGTGAGAAAGGTAGCAGAGGCAATGAAAATGTCCAGAATTTATCACAAATTAAATCAAGATTTAGGCATGAGAAGGCTGTCCGCGCGTTGGCTGCCGCGTTTGCTAACGTCAGACCAACGACGTGTTCGAATGAACATTTCTAATGCTCTGTAAACGTCATCTCTAAATAAAATTCATGACAGATGTGTCAAAAGTTAACCACTACTCCCTGGTTATGCTCTAACCGAGAATGGAGAAATTGGCACTAAGTGACACAGTACACTCACGAGCAATGAAATAGTTCCACTCACAAAATCCCGAGACAATATCACCAAATAAAAAAATGGACACAATTTTAGCGTTTTCAGTTGGTAATATTCTGATGCGCTGTTAAATGTTCTTCAATATTGCAGACGGCGTCATAAAGCCAGTCTTTTCCGTTTAGGAATAATTTGTTGTTATTGTCACTGTTTTAAGTGTAATTAAAATTGCTCAGACAATGAGAATGCCACTAAAACATCACCCTGTAGTTGTTCGTGAGTACTTTCGCATGGCAATTTTATATGTGTATATGTGTGTATACAGGGTGTTGCAAAAAGGGTATACTAAGCCGAAACTAGCATGTGCAGCGTGTTATACCTAAGACCGAATCTGAAATCAAAATTTCAAAATTCTCGAAAAAAAAAAACATTCTCCATAGTAAAAAGTCACGTGACCAACTAAGTCTCTATGGAAAATGAATATTTTTTTTCACGAATTTTGAAATTCTGATTTCAGTTTCGGGCTTAGATATAACATGCTGCACATGCTGGTTTCGGCTTAGTATACCATTTTTGCAACACTCTGTATGTGTGTGTATAGTATAGGCACATTTTACAACCCCTAATCCAGCTATTATTGAATTCCGCCCGGCACTAAAACCTAAAGTAAGTTGTCTAAAATCATGTCTCCTTAGAGACGTTTTTTTACTTTATCCATGAAATTCAATTTATACCACAAATGGAAGGTCATAGTACGAAACTATCGAAGGATATACAGCCTGAAATGGGTTTTAAATGCAACGGTATGAGGTCGGATGTTGAGTGAAGATATTTGGGGGACTTACGGCTTTTTGATTCCGAACTGTTTGAAAGGTAGGGGCTATAACGTCTATAAGAAGAGGGTGGATTTTAATCATATTTTTTTTGATTCAACTATGAATTTGTTTCTTGTTTTAGGGTTCTGTACCTGAAAAGTTATATCGGTGCATTTATAGTTTCACTTTGTGTGTGTTTAAGTGTTCGGCTTAATGACCCAAAAAAAAACCAAAATCAGTTCAGCCGGGAGCTACGCTACCACAGGCAGATACACACGCACACATGCACAGAAACACCGATAAACAGACACGTCATACTCATAACACCCCTCTTTTGTGAATATTTTTTTGCATACGTGCATTTACTACGAGCTACGAGCTTGCTACGAAGCTACGGCGTAGCGGCGTAGCGCTACGATGCTACGCGGCGCCGTAGGCCTTGCGTAGGCCTACTATCCTAACTAGTCCTAACTAGTAGTATTATAAATGCGAAAGTAACTGTGTCTGTCTGTCTGTCTGTTACTCTTTCACTCCAAAAATACTGAACGGATTTGAATGAAATTTGGTATACATATGGTCTAGACCCTGAGACAGTCAATATTAGATTTATCATTACAACATGTTCAAAAATGTCTAAAATGCCACTGGAAACATTTTCCCCCCACCCTTTCCTCCCCTTCCTCTCAGGCCCTTTGTAATGCTATTATAAAGTACGTCACCAATTTCAAATGACAAATTGGTTTTGACAAGGCCTCTCCTTATAGTGCCACAATCTTATCTGTTCCGGTGGTCAAAATGTGCAACTAACGAAACGTCATTGTCAAACGTCATTTCATACTCTGTGCGTTATTTGAGTTGTCAATTTCAATTGTTGTTATTTAATTTGTTTTGTGATTTTCTGGGTGAAATACTACCAAAAGCGCTGTAATTTAATGCAAGAAAAGTAGTACTATATGTATTGGCTTTTATGCAGGAAGAATAACGTATTCAGGCGCCTTTAATTCCGTTTGAAAAATTGGAAGAACGAGTTGCAGCGGCTACAGGTTAGTGTTGCCAAATATGACGGATAATTTTACCCATATACTCCATGTAATTTTATGTAATATTTTCCAGAGAGGCCCGTGCCCCAGCAGTGGGGACGGGATGAGTCGTGATGATACTCGTGATGAAAATTATATAATCTTTATTTTTCTTTGATTACAGGTGTGATGGCATGACATGATACTTTAAATCTTAGGCAGTATACCAAGAAGAATTTCGCGCACCTGCAGCGATTTTAGACGAAATAATGATGATTTATGACATGTCATTATTTTCCCAACCAATCAAGAGTTGGCTGAAAGAAATTGCTTTTTGGCAATTAGCCTTTGGAAGGAGACCCGTGCCCCAGCAGTGGGGACGTGATGGGTCAAGATGATGATGATGATGATGTATTAGCCTTTGCACACTGTCTGAATTTATTTTAAAATTGTATGCTATTGTTTCTTGTTACTTTAGAAAATGTAAAATAAAGTGTTCAAAAATAATAATAATAATAATAATACTTAATTAATTGTTTTTTTTAAGTCTATCTATCTCGTTATTCCCACGACCCACATATATTACCTATAGCATTGTAATCTAGATTTAATCTCCTATATCAGAAGCAGAACATAATCAGAACTACACTGAAACAAATGTCGTTTGATATGTATATTATATCCACTTTCATTTACTATCGACCCTATATTTTGATTTATCTATAGTACTATACTTATGAATGTACCTAATTATTACAATAGGTAATAGCAGAAATGCATTGTCGTTTAAACCAGAAATAGGCAAAATTTAATCGAAAGCAACACTGGATTCGATCACAGCGATGTCGCCACCGGAACAGATAAGATTGTGGCACTATACTCAGATTTCATGTCTGATTTAGGGCGGATTCGGCCAACGTCGAGTAACTTTTTACTCACGAGTAAAGTACCAGTTACTCGCGAGTAAGCCGATTTTGCATTCTACCAAACCTGAAACCAAGATAAGTAGCTTATCCCAAGAATAAAATGTTATACCGCCAAAATTGACCGTGTAACGAGCTTATCCGAGAGTAATTTTGTAATGGCGGCGGCACATCAGCTGATTAGAAAACCGTCATAATGACATATAAACACATCTGTCAAAACATAAACAAAAGTAAGTTTATAGGCAAATTCTCAGAATAACAACAGCGAATAAAATATTAAAACATAAACAATTTCATACTATTATAATCCATACAAACTAAGTTGGCATGTCATTTCTATTGCATGCTTTGAAACGCAACTATTTTTATTTTAGTTGCATTACAGTTTCGTTCCTCGTTCATTCAATTAATCATGGTATAACTTGGTAGAATGCAAATGTACTTATCCTAGATATTTACTCGCGTATAAATTTTATTCCGGTATAGTTATTCTCGTGTAAGATGATGTTTGGACGAATTCGCCCTTAAAAGGGCGAGCATTTTTTATTGAAATTTGATACATATTTTTGATTTTGGGTCTGTGTTTTGTAGAAGAGTGGTTAAGTGGATACTACGGACTAGCAAACATGGCGTGTGACGACCTACAGTCGCAGAAAGAAGTGTAGTAGCTGGTCAGAGGAAGGCCGAGGATATAGTGTTGTGGAGCTCCTTGGGAGAGGCCATGTCCAACATAGGACGATCATGTTCATGTTACCGTACTTTGCAACTTCACTACTTAATTAACGGTGTAAAGACATGTCGCAGCGTTTTGTCGTCTATCGTGAATATAGACCTTTACAAACTTATTTTAAGAACTCCTTGTAAATAATGTTTATAAGTGTGGTATTTATGTTTAAACTAGGTACTTCACTTGTTTACTTATTACAAGCTTATTACCGAAGTTTATGTAGAGACTGTGGATACAAATAAGAATTACGCCCAAACTAAAGTCATTATTCAAGCATTTATTTGTTTAAGGGCCGATTTTTCAATGCTCAGATAGACAACCAGATAGCGTTTATTCGACAGATAGCGAAATATTGAATTTTTCAACCGTCAGATAGAACTTATTCGTCCAATAACTCAGTTAACTGGAGAATAAATCTATCTGCTGCTTGAGCCGCCAGATAGTGCTTATTCGATTGATAATTTGACATTTGAGGTTATTAAGTAAGTTCTTTTTTGTGTTTATACCAATTCTAAACTATACAAGCGCAGAGAATAATCGTCTTTTCAATGGATATTTTCGATGATATTGATGATTTGGCGATCGAAAAAGAGGTAGTAGGTAATGAACGAATGTATTAATCCTGTTGAAAGGAAAGTCAGAGTCGTCAAAACGAGGCCTGATCATTACAGCATGTGGGATGCAAAAGAATTTCATCGCCGAAAGGCGCCAGACTACAAACATTATGTTGATTTATTTTCAAGCATTAATTTTTAAAAAAAGAGGAATGTAGTAGCACTTCCTTCATAATAAAATATTAAGGTACATTATAGTTTTTCATTTTATGATAAGTAGGTAACCTATGCTACATATACCTAAGTATCTAAGACATCCCTCCTGCTTGGCGGCATGATCTTCTATGTCCAGTAGTGGACGGCTATAGGCTGAGGAGAAAAGAGAGAAACCATCCAGTACTTGATAATAAAACATAGGTGTTATTTCTTTCAGTTTTTATTCATTAAATTTAAATTAAGGATACGTTGAATGCTAATGTTGGAGTAAATGCCTAACACCTTTTCTTCTACATCGTTAAATGAAGGAGCATTTGAGGGCCCAGCTCCAGTTTTGTACATCTCCTGCCTTTGCAGGGAAGACTTCTTCTTACGACTTCTTCTTCATTGTTTTTTTGATGCCCTCGTACTTAAATTAAAGGATTTTCAATGAGTGGACTGGTTATACCACTGGAGTTAAAAGAAACTCAATTTTCTTCCATGCAGACCGCATGGATGAAAATTATTATTTGTTGCTGCATCGGTCTTTTTATTTTCTATGACATGTTTGAATAAAACTACCACTCACTAACACAGTAACTTCATTAATATTAAAATTCGCCGAACGCTCTCTTTTTTGTGATTCCATTGCGATCCAAAAATAACAAATATAAATACCAAAATTGAAACAACCCAATAAACAACCAAACAAAACAGTCAGTGAGGCTTGTGGCTTGACAGTGACAGTTGACTCTGACAATCAAAATAGTAGTCTGTCCTGCTTTAGCACTAGGTGTCTACATATACTTGTTTCACCTTTCCAGAGTTCAAGTAGAAAAATCGGTAAGATAGTTACCTATGGAATAAATCACAATTGAAAAATGGTTTAGCAACTACCAAGCCGATAAACAGCCAAATAAAATTATTCGCTAGATAGTTATTTGACCTTTTATCCTGGCATTGAAAAATCGGCCCTAATATAGGTACACACACACACATAGGTGATATACTTACAATGAAGGTCAGCTAAGCTATAATTTACCCGAAAGGGTTTTCTAAATTTAAATATTCTACAACTATCATATCTATTGGTTTTTTTATACACCTTATAGGTATTATTTATAATAACACACATTTAAATAATTGACTGTCAATAAAAGAAGATTTTTTCTACAAATTTCGTCTTCTTTTCTTAATTAATAAATTTATTTATGACTTTGGTACTATGTAGGTAAAGGTATTCCTGCAATCACATAACCCAGTACTGTCCTTACATATTGTCGTCATCAACTAGGTACACCTCAGTTCACCCGATACCTGCCAATTTGCACCTTTATGATAATAAAGGCATTCTTAATGTTCCAATATCAAAATCAAACATTTTTATTCATTGTAAAATGAATACATTCATCTTGACGCAAATCAATTAAAAACTCTACAATGCATGTGCTATTTTTAACCGACTTTGAAAAAAGGAGTTTCTCAATTTGTCTGTAAAACTGTAAGTATGTATTTTAAGGCTACCGAAATATTTCAGTATCGAATCTTTTAACTTCTTTAATTAATTCCGTATCCTTTTTTCTCAAATGATACATAGATAGATGAATAAATATAAATTACATTAGGCCCTGGAATTTACGAATTCGAATTGCAATCCCACTTCAGAGTCAATTGCGTACTTATTACCTAAGTACCTTCGCTTTCCGATTTCCACATTTTGCTGCCGAAGGAATCTTATCTAACCAAATATAATTTCTACTTCCCATAGGAAACGGAAAAGGTCGTCATTCCAGGGTCGTAAAACGATTATTAGCTCGCTTTTGCTTTTAAATACTTACCAAGAAGGTTAACACTAAAGTCGCTTACCTCTTTACAGGATCTAAAAGTCCAAACCACACACCACACTCACAAATCAAATAGGTCTTTTACAAAGCGCACTTCTTAACCAAACCCCCAATATATGGAGCCATTTTGAACAAGATTCCGCCTAAAAAACTACAAACATATTACACTGGAAACACCCGGAATAATGATTGCATAATTCGAAAACCGTTTCGAAATTAGAAATGAGTATTTATACGAGTGGAACTCCTTGGATTAGAATTTTTCCGAGGTTTTTTTTTCAGGATTTTGGCGCGTTCGACGCGTGCGTACGGCGCGGCGGTCGGCTGAGGTTTTCAGGCTGCATGTCAATACCCTAGCTGGGGGTGGTGGGAGCGAGACAAGGCACTGAAAGAGAAAGAGGCAGATATAGGGGTGGTTTACGCTGCTCAACGTTGCGTCGTACTTTCAGTCTGGAAGAATATTGAAATCCAACGATGCTGGAAAATGTTGGATAAAGAAATTGTTGTAAGGTTTCTCGGAATTTTAATTTTCAAACGCCTTTTTGGGTACAGGAAACGGATATTGTTGTTGTTTTTCGTTATGTGTTCGTAATTTATTACGTTATGGCTGGATCGTTTAAATAAGTGAGGTGTTATAAGTTTACGTAATATTTCTGTGTCAGAATGCGCTATTTATCTTGTTTCGTTGTTAAGAAGTTATAACTTATTTGGTTCGTTTGACCTTTGCGCTTTCCTGACCAAATAAAGTGGAAAGGATGTGCTACGGCGATGCCTTATGGAGAAAAGTAATATAAAATTAGACAGGCTCCTTCCTAATGGTAGGTTTTCACCCAAAAGTCGTACTAAATAGTTCAGAAGTTGTGACTTGTGACCTCTTTCGGATGTTCACTTCAACCTGGGACACCATTAGTACACAAAAATTTTAAAGTCATTTCTTCCAGACAACATATGAGTGGAAGGATATTTCGATGAAAAGTGTACCTCAACAATTAAATAATTGTCTGATAAATAAATAGTACCTGTACTGTACAAGTACATAATGTAATTGCACGAAGTAAATATATACTTACTTAAGGCCGCATGTGATTCCGCCACTAGTTACGGAGACATTGCGTTTTGAGTTTAATCCTGAAAATAATTCAGGTCTGTAGGCCGAGAGCCGGTCGTGCAATATATTAATTGAATTAATTGAATAATTTCAACGTTTATTTTGAAGGTAATCCCGCTTAAGTTGAATGTACCTAGCTTCGCCTTAAAAAGTTTTACCGTGGGAATACCACGATAAAAAGTAGCCTATGTTCTTTCTCAGAGACTATCTGTATACCAAATTTCAATCAAATCCGTTCAGTAGTTCTGGCGGTTAAGAGTAACAGACAGACAGACACAGTTACTTTCGCATTTATAATATTAGTTAGGACTACACTCGCGAGCAATGGAAACGTTCCACCCACAAAACGCCGACACCAAATGACCCTATATTTTAAATATTTAATTGATAATTTGAACACAATATTTACGTTTTTAGTTGGTAATATTCTGATTCTGTTAAACGTACTTCAATATTGCCCTTTTCCGTTTAGTTTTGAGTAAGTAGTTTGGTGCTATGCCACTGGAACTATTTATTGCCCGTCGTGATCCTACTAGTTAACATAATAAAGGCGAAAGTTCGTGAGTATGTTTGTGTGGGTGTATATGTTTGTTACTTCTTTAAGTCAAATCGGCTGAACCGATTTTAACAAAATTCGGTATGGAGTTAGCTGACACCCCGAATTAACACACAGGCTTTTCACTTTTTATTGCGGAATTCCCACGAAAAAACTTTTTAAGGCGAAGCGAAGCTCCCGGGAACAGCTAGTCATTAATAAACAAAGGTATACTTTTTTCCATCCCCTCTCCCGTTCTCCCATTACTTTTAAACCCCCGTAAGCCGGATCACCTGAAGCCAGCTCACAAGGCAGACGTAAATTACAGCCGGAGCAATAATGTGCCCGAGTGTACTCGCGAGTGCGTACGTAATTAGGGGCCCGGGTGTACCGTGCGGGGGACTGTTCTGGAGAGATGTGGAATTGGAAACGTTTAGTGCCAATTTCACCATTCTCTGTTAGAGCATAACCAGGGAGTAGTGGTTAACTTTTGACACATCTGTCATGAATTTTATATGGAGATGACGTTTAATTTATAAATCAATCCCTGTCGGTTAGATAACCGAGAATGGTGAAATTGGCACTTAAGCTTTAATTTTTAACCTTTACACCTAAAGATATCGGTTAACAATACTGGTAGCTATTCTAAAGGCAGGAATTAACATTTTAACGCTGTCATCTGTCAAACTATAAATTTGTCAAAAAAAAATACTTTTACGGGTCCACTCATGGACACGAATTTTCATTAAAGAAATTAAGGTTTTGACAGCTATAAAATTAGAATTTCTGCCTTCAGAATCGACCTCATTGTAAACGTTTTGTTTTAGTAAGTATAGTAAACTAGCTGTTCCCGCGAGCTTCGCTTCGCCTTAAAAAAGTTTTCCCGTGGGAATTCGGGGATAAAAAGTAGCCTATGTTTTTTCTCCAGGGCTAGACCATATCTGTACCAAATTTCATTCAAATCCGTTAGGAAGTTTTGTCTTGCAAGAGTAACAGACAGACAGACAGACACAGTTTCTTTCGTATTTATAACATTAGTTAGGATTAGGACTTGTTTAGCACGTATGTCGGGCTATCTGCTTTCGTAAGGTCCACTGATAATAATAATAATAATACCCACCCACCCGATGCCGGGGAGAACCCCTGTTCCTCATCTCTGGCTTGCCTTTATTGGTTGTCCAGAGTGAACACTGACGAGGGACAGGATCTCCCACCTCTTGCTTGCCTTCATTGGCTGGCTTGAGTGGTGTACCGCTAGAGCAGAAATGCTCGGAGGAAGGATGTATATCCAGTAAGTGCTTGTAGGGGTCTTGACCGGCATCCGCGATTGCTCTGAGAGCCTTGGTATACCTCTCCATCCTCAGCACCTCATGCCATGTTGCCCCCTTGTTGCTACGTCACTGTTATGTGCTAGTGACTGTTTTGGGGGGGCCATTTAATGTGTGTGCGAGTCACCCCCTGCCTTTTTATCCGTGTGTGAAACATATAGGTCCAGGCAGGGGCCATAGTCCTTCCATAGTCCCAGTTACCCAGTCCATTTAGCACCCCATTCCATAACCCTGTATTATTTTTCTCCATATCCTACAATAGTCCTGCACTAACCGCGGATTTTCCTTGGGTTTACTCTATAGTCTGCACAGAGAAAATCGTCGGTTGGTGTCACATTTCATATAGATTAATGTTGTCAAACGGGCCTCTACATGTTGGCTTCGGCCCCATGCACGCCTTCCAAATGTCCGGGACCCCATGGTCCCGAGATGGTAAAGACACAACATAATAATAATAATAATATGTGGGGACATCTCACACACGGCCATCCGACCCCAAGCTAGGCAGAGCCTGTGTTATGGGTATCGGACAGCTGATATATCTACACAAATACATAGATAGATACATATTAAATATAAATATCAACACCCAAGACCCGAGTACAAATATTTGTCTGTAAACAATTAAAGATAGTATTATTTGATAATGCCGTGATCGCCTATAATGGTTTTCACAACGAAATTTCTGTTATGTTAAATTTTCTGTTAAGTATGTCTGTTGTGTTAACTGCTGGAGATCCTTATGTTAATAAATAAATAAATAAATAAATAAATAAATAAATAAATAAATAAACAATTCCCATCATGTAGGTATAGCGCGAAAGTTTTTTATAACCTAAACTGTGTGAAGATTAACATAACATTTATATTATTACCAAAGGTTTTTAATAACCTAAACTGATTTTTCATCAATTTATACCTACTACTATGAATTTAGTATTGCATAAGAAAGTATGTTAGAGGTGAATAAAGCGAGATTTCATCTCGATCAAAATAAGGCCGTCATAAGTTTGAAAGTTAAAGACTCTTCGTAGGAATATAAGTACAGGATGTTTCAATCCGATTACACTAAAGCCTGTTTTTTATATCAGATACTACATTGACAGATTCTGAACGGTTCACCACAGTCCCGCCAATAGAACGATACGTCACTTAATCGCAGGACAATCATTGACAAAGGAATAAAGAGAGGACATGGCATATCTACGAAAAAAATGCGCCTACCTAAACTTTGGTGTCAATTAAAATGGCGGCTTTTTTCTTGAAAAATGTAAACAAACAAATTGTTTGACAGCTGAAGTACCTTGTGTTTGGATGTCAATCAACATGGCGACCGGTCGCAATGTTGTAATTTTAGGCAAAGACAAAAGTACTGTTGTCCTTTTTTACGTAGGATAACACCAATAAGTTAAAAAGAGACGACGATATATTTTTAAGTACCGATTTTTATGCCAGGTCCTCTCTTTATTCCTTTGTCAATGAGGACAATCGATTCTAGATGAACCGTTCAGAATCTGTGAATTTAGATCCGGATTAGATAGATTTAAACTGATCATACAATACTTTCTTGGATCGAACCTGCTTCCCTCCGCTTCCGGTATTACTGACCTACAAAACAGATGTTGCTTGAAAGAGATTGATGGATGTTTAGAAATATTTAGATTTAGTAAAAGGCGGGCTAACGGAACGGAGTGCGAGGCAATAATCGTCCAATGAAACCGTAGATAAACATCACTGTATCGCGATTCGCCATAAATACGGTTCTGTGACTGGTGGAACGCGAGTTTATCGACGTCGACAACAAACCAGTGTCGCGGCCGCTGATAAATAAATAAATAAATATGTGGGGACATCTCACACACGGCCATCCGACCCCAAGCTAGGCAGAACCTGTGTTATGTGTCGGACAGCTGATATATCTACACAAATACATAGATAGATAGATACTAAATATAAATATCTGATAACATTTGACTCACTCAGTAAGTACGTATACAAGCGCAATACCAATTGTAATCGCATCATAAAAAATCTGCGTAAAAGACTATAAAAACATCATATTTTTACGAAACTTGGTTAACCGACATATTTTAATGAAACACTGCGGGGTGACCCCTGTAATCACGTTACTTCGAGATTAAAACTCAATCCCGACTCGAATCACTTGCCCACCAGACTGTACCGGCGTACTGGCGGGTACAAAATGTAAAGTCTGTTTTTAATCTCAGATACTAAAGTGACAGATTCTGACCGGTTCATCAACAGTCGATTGTCCCGCGATTTAGTGACGTATCGTTCTATTGGCGGGAAAATCGACTGTAGACGAACCGTTCAGAATCTGTCAATTCAGTATCTGAGTTTAAAAAACAGACTTTAGTGAAAAAAAATAGAAAAATAAAAATAGAATAGAAAAAATGTAAGTAATGTGATTTTTTTGTTTGACAAGGTACAAACGTGACCTAGCTGCCTACTTCAGGACAATCTACTTACCTGTTTGGATCGAATCGAATTCATATACCTAACGATTTGCTTCGTAATACTCAAAGTACCTACTCTTTATCTTAGACAGAATACTTTCTGTCTACAACGCCGCTAGAAAGAACTTGAAAGAAGCCTCCAGCAGTAAACTGACACTTTTTTTCTATGAATTCTAGGGTAGGTATTTAACAATATAATGATGTCCATTCTGAAGGCAGAAATTCTAAATTTAGAGCTGTCAAAACCTTAATTTCTTTATTTAAAATTCGACTCTATCATTGTTTCCGTAAATGTCATTTTATGCTAGCAATTTTTTTAGTTTGACAGCGTTAAAATTAGCATTTCTGCCTTAATCGACATCAATACCATATCTATTTGATATTATGCACCTACATCGAAAACTTCATTTCGAAGCAGGTAGGTACATAAAATAAGTTTACCGGCAAAACAAAATATTTACATTCACTTGTGTGCACGTCTGTAGGTACGTTGGAACAAACAAAAAGGCAGGAGGGGTCCACCCTTTCATATTTGGATTGACTGACAGTCAGGGATGGATTCAGTGGTTAGGCCGAAATTTAAATAGATAGATAATCATAACTAATCAATAAAAAAATAAAAAAACACACTCTCACGCCTTGCACTAATGTACTCCCTTGCGGGGCAGGCAGAGGTGCATTGCTGCACCCACTTTTCGTCAGAGTGTTATGTTAGTCCCAATGTAATAGGGGGCGGGCCTATTGCCATTTTACGGGCACATTCAAGACCCGAGAACAAATATCT
The DNA here is from genome assembly GCF_932276165.1 of Plutella xylostella. NCBI lineage: Eukaryota > Metazoa > Arthropoda > Insecta > Lepidoptera > Plutellidae > Plutella > Plutella xylostella. The sequence goes on from NC_063991.1 coordinate 4,992,053, forward strand.
GTGTTTAAACAAATATCTGCCCCAGCCGGGAATCGAACCCGGGACCTTCGGCTCAGTAGTCAGGGTCACTAACCACTACGCCAGTCGGTCGTCTACTAATTAATACTTACTTATTAATCCTAACTAATATTATAAATGCGAAAGTAACTGTATCTGTCTGTCTCTCTGTTACTCTTTCACGCCAGAACTACTGAACGAATTTAAATTAAATTTGGTATAACATATGGTCTAGACCCTGAGAAAGAACATAGAGGCTACTTTTTATCCCGGGATTTACACGGGAAAACTTTTTAAGTGTAACTATTTCAGTATAATTTGTTTCAACCTGCAATACCTAAATGTTAAAGCAGACCATAAGGAAAAAGCAAGGAAAACGGTTACAAAAAACATTTCAGTCTGCATTGATTTTTTATCAAAAGTTTTGCAGTATTTTAAGTACCTAAGTATTAGTAAACGTAGGGTATACGTAGGGTTATATTAAGCTGAAAGGGGTTGAATATGGGCATATACTAACAATAAATATAGGACAACATCATATTTACTGTCATCAATTTTAACTAGTTACGATATTTTCGGCTAGAGGTCCTACTTTGTACCTCTCTGCGTTCGGTGTTTGACACAAGAGTTCCACATGACTGAGTCCGTCACTGGACTGTAAGCCAATTATGCCAGAGAATACATCGCATAACTATGTTATTTAATTATCTTCATAAACGCACCCTAAAATCTATTGCATGAACAATTCGTTTTGCGTAAAAATAGGCGACGTGGCTCCAATGTAATGAATAAATGTTTAGTTTAGCCGCAGGCTAGTTTTCTGATTGTTTTTCTGGGTGGTACCTAGAATAAATACCTATCTACCTATATAATTAATTGCTTTATGTTGTTGCAGGCCAATTCTCGGCCACACGGCTTTCGAGGCGTGTGCATAAATGTTAGGCGTATGTTAAGACTATTGGCTAACTCGTTTTGATACTTACCATGTGTGATGTAAGTACCTACTTAAATGAACTAGTTAGTATATTATGTTAGTATTTTAGTATCCATGTCCAACCATTTATAAACCATCTCTGTATAATTTTATACTTTTATACACCTAGCGACATCTATGAGTAAGAACAGCGACTATATGAACAAAACAAGGAGATAAAATTTTGCTACAAAAAGACATGTAAATCAAAACATACTTGACTATAGTTTTATTACTTCGATTAACAGGTGTAGATTGAAAGTAGATCATTTCCTATGTACGGATTCCAAAAGGAATGAAATGTAGCTACTCTTCTTTGTTATTAACTTTACAAAGATAAAGATACAATGCTCAAAGGTACTAGAATAGAAAGGAAAACCAAAAGAATAGAAAAAAAAAAGAAGGACATCAAAAGGAAAACCACAACAACTTTTAACCACCATGTAATGTAGAAATGAACATTATACTATCATTATTCTGTATTTCATAATTCAATTCACCAGACAACTCCCAATCAGCATCGTTTATTAGAACTAATATGCCTGGCCGCACAGATTCCCCCTGAAGAAAAAGTTCAGGCCGTTCGCGAAGGAGGTTATCCTTCAACCAGACAAGGAGGTCTCTTATTGTCCATTTTTCGTTATTATTCTCAGGAAAATACTTCTGCAGTGATGGCAGCTCGATAGTTCGCTTCTTTATTTTGTCAAATAATAGTTCTGCACCGCCTCCGAATAGTAATTCTACTGTAAGTTTGTCTGCCATTTTATTTTATTTGTTTGAATCTGTAACAAGAATATTTGCTGAAGGTAAGGTCAATTAATTTCATTGTTATTCATAGTTCTTATGTTTATAAGTACACAAACTTAGTTTTAATTGCACTAAGTAGTACTTTATTATTTCTTCAACTAATAAGTAGTACTTACTTACTTTCTTATATTTAAAAAATAATATTATGTTGAATATACTTACAAAAATATAGTTTTTTTGGTCAATCATTAACTAGTTAATTATTTACTAAGTAATTCTGCTTTGCTGTTCATAAAATATTTTATAATAAAGTAAAGAATTGTATTTTTATTTACTTTTCAAGAAATATTTAAGGTTATGTTTGGTTTGGTTTTGTTACAACTGTCAATGTCAACTGTCAAGTCACGTCATGACGTCACTGTGATCCACAGAACCATCTGCTTTTCACAGAATGCTATACTGGCTAGCGCTTCACGGACCAAGCAATCATAGAGTAGGTAACTTATAAACGGGAAGCAAGCAATGGATCAAGTGACTTGGATATTGAAGCGAATGTCTCTGACAACAACGAAAGCCTTATGAATGAAATCGGATTTCTCTCTACTTGTGGGCTAAACTAGTAGGTACACTAGGACCTAACCCGAACATACTAGCATTCTGGTTACCATGTAATCCATCTGCATAAATGAGAACCGCCTAGTACTAGTATATATCGCATTTTTTTTAAAAAGGTTTGTCGGGCTTTTTAGTTTTAGAAAAGTTAACATTGAAATGTTTGAAAACTAATAGGTATTAGGTACCTTCTTATTGTAGGTACTAAAATAAAAAATAAAAATCTAAAAATATTTATTTAAACACCATAGAATTTAAAAAAGTTAGTAGGTACAAATAGATAATTTTAGGAAATTAAATAAAAGGGTGATAGGTTATAAATTATCGAAATTCGGTGGCTTCCACACTAGGCTCAGCCTGTGTCGTGGATGCCAGTGTACATGGTTACAAATAAAATGATTAACTAAGTAGGTAGGTGGTACTTATAGAACTTTTAAATCTAAATAATGTTATTAGCTTAATAGGTATGCGTTAAGGTAGGTATTTAAATTATTAAAACTAAAGAGGTACTAACTAGGTAGGTAGTAGGCTGTGCTGTGCTGTATCTGGGGGCTGGGTCCGGGGAAAAGTTCTAGTAGTAGAGCAATCCACACACGACTTGTCAGGAGTCAATCAGTCAAACAGACACGGACTCTGATTAGCTAGGTCACTACTTCTTCTTCTTCTTTGGGTACCATCTCCTATCGGAGGTCGGCAATCATCTGGCTTATTCTTTCCTTCGAGACTGCTGCTCGGAACAAGGATGTGGTGTCGGTGTTGTACCAGTCTTTCCTTTTTAGGTCACTACTAGTCGTGCGAATTAACTGGGCACCTGAAGCTGTGTACAGACCGGCCCAACGATCGCCCAACGAACGCCCAACGATGGATATTTATCAGGGCAGATTGCAGCAACGAAGGTCAACGAAACCCGTTCGTTGCATTGACTTACTTATATTACTTACTGTTGGTTGGCGTTGGCCATAGGCGCGTTTGCCCAGTTGAAACCAGTGTGGAGCTCCAGCGTCATCACCCGGCGAACAAAAGTGAGGATTTTCGAGTCTAACGTGAAGTCAGTCCTGTTATACGGTTGCGAGACATGGTTCGTTCGGAAAGACCTATCCAGCAAGCTACAAGTATTTGTCAACAAATGCTTAAGGCGAATCCTGCGGATTAACTGGCCACGAACCATTTCGAACGCGGAGCTGTGGAGACTGACCAAGCAGAAACCTATCGACCAAGAAATCCTCATTAGAAAATGGAGGTGGCTGGGGCATACCCTTAGAAGACCTGGAGAAACTCCTTCGAAGCGCATACTCACCTGGCAGCCACCTGGAAGCCGTAAAAGAGGCCGCCCAAAAACAACCTGGCGATGTTCTGTGGAGAGTGAGGCAAAGGTTATGAGGATGGAGTGGGAGGATCTCGCAGCCGCTGCCCAAGATCGAGTCAGATGGAGAAATCTTCTCAAAGCCCTTTGTCCCTGCAGAGGGACGTCAGGATGGATGTATGATGATGATGATGGTTGGCGTTTGTTTGGCCGGTCTGTACGCAGCTTTACAGACAAAAACCAGAGGTTATATTAACTAGCTTTGGCGTATCCGGCATGACCCCTGGTTCTTGTTGGACAAGGTACAGTTAATTCGCACCAGTAGTATCTATAAAAGATTATTTCAGTAATAAAAGAGATCATCTTGATAGTACTTTATATCATTTATGTGTACAAAACATACAACTATAATATATTGTGAACAAAGTGATAATAGAATGCTATAGGTATAGAAAACATGGTGAACGCATAATAACGCATACTTTTATTTGTAATATTTGTACAATAAAGAGTTAAATAATAATAATACATATTTTTTTATTTTTCTTATGTAAATACCGGAAGTGTCGTAATTACATCTACTTCGATGGTAAACACGTAATATTAAATTTAGAATCTCATTCTTATTGCCTCAATTTTTATGTATAAGTAAGTAAGTTTTTTACATAATTGCGACCCAAAAGTCTTGGAGGCAAATTGAGTCACTCCCTTTCTTTTGTCTTCAAATACCAAAAATACAATAAGTATTGCACATGTTACACGCAGTCATGTAATTTTATAGTTATTTATTAACAAAACTGTCTTTAGTTATGTCCAACTAGCTGAGTACTATACAAAAATATAAAGCGTTATTAATTTATTTCACAAACATATTTTTATAAGTGTACGAGGTATTCTCAATGCTATAATCATTTTCTACCAGTCAACCTATTTACATGAGGTACTTAGGGGCCGTCCATTAATCACGTGAGGCTCAAAGGGGGGGGGGGGGGGGGGGGGAGGGGGTACGGAAAACCTCACGAAACATCACGAGGGGGAGGGGGGGGGGTCTCGTTAGACATGACGTGTATTAATTTTTTGTCAAAAAGCGTAGGTATTTCTGAACCGAAATTTTGAACGGCGCAAAAATTTGAATGATTTAGTATGACCTTGATTGACTCGCCTTTACATGGACTTCCAAAAAAATACACGTGATCCAGAGGGGGGGAGGGGGGGTTGGTCCTAAACCTCACCAAATATCACCAGGGGGGAGGGGGGGTGGGTCAAAAAATGAGAAAAACGACCTCACGTGATTAATGGACGGCCGCTTACAGAAAAACCAACAGTTTTTTATCATATAAGATTATGGTGCTACAAAAAATGGCATGTTTCTTCTGATTTACATGAACTAGCCAATTATATTGTGACTTAAACTATAGGCCCGGTAACGCCCTAAATAAAGCGTTAGTATAATTATTTGAGCGTCATATAGTTTTTTTTATCTTTTAATCACTAAAGTCTGGTTTTTAATCTCAGATACTAAATTGACAGATTCTGAACCGTTCACCAACTGTCGATTGTCCCGCCAATAGAACGATACGTCACTTAAACGCGGGACAATGGTCTGTGGATGAACTGTGATTAAAAAAACAGACTCTAATTTAATAATTAATCATTTAATTATTGTCAAACATCACGATCATCTTCTTACGTTATTGTAATATCTTGCACGTAAGTATTCATATAATTGAAAAAAGAAAGAAAGAAATTAATAAAAATAATATATTTTTTATTAATTTGGTTCTCCAACGTACATACCTAGCAAAAAAAGTTTCACATCTTTACAAAACTTGACTAGAAACTATAAAAACAATTACTAAAATACAAATCACAAACGAAAAATATCTATATACTTTTATGAAAAATTATTGATAGTTTTAATTGCACAAGATAGATGGCACCGATTCTAAAAGCACCAATTTTATTTTCAGCTCTTTCAGAACTTAAATATTGTGCGAAAAACTTATCTGTTCCGTTCCGGTGAGTGCGAACTAAATTGAGCCATATCTCATTATTTACTAATGAATTATATATTGATATAGATTAGATGGGTTTATTGAAACCACAAGAGCGAATTAACACTACTGGCAAACTTAAAATCTTATAGAATGAAGAAATACTACACATTTAAGTGAGCTGTCACCGGAACAGATAAGTTTGTGGCACTGTACAATGCAATAAGAGCTTTACACGGATGATTAAAAACTCGAATTTCAAACAAATAATTTTACGTAGCTAAATTTTACAATTGATGCTAAGAATCGCTACCATTTCGTTTCAGTAATAATACTTACCTAAAACTTGCATAAAATTCACTGAAAACTAGATAACAACTTTCTAAACATAATATTTGCGCGTAACATAAAAATATATACCTATTATAAAACATGTTTTATACATACATATTTAGCACATTTTAAATTATTATATTACAATCTCTTACTTCAGCATAAATTTTTCATCGACTAAATTAATTTAAACTCACATTGCATTGCTTTCAAAAATAGCCTTACTACACCGATAGATGTCGCTACAAGAGAACCTGAAAATATCATTCAATTTCCTCCGCAATACCGCCTGATTACAACGCTAGATGTCGCTACAACCCAACTTAAACTTGATTCCATTTCTTTCCGCTAGATGTCGCTACACGGCTACTCGGCCGCCGCAGTGTATGCTAACTAGCCTGTACAGTCAGGGCCAGATCTCTTAGCGCGTGTTTGATGGCGTCGTACGTAGCGAATGATACTCCTGTAGCCACCGGGCCTTTCACCCAGTTCATTGAGAGTCCTTTGAAGAAGCCGCGCCAGCCTTCGTTCCTGAAAAGGGATAGTGAATTTGAAATTAGAAAAAAAAAGCACATAGAGAACAAGAGACGGATGGAAGCGCTTGGTGTCAGTCTCTAGACTTATCGGAGGAGTAACAAGAAAGAAGAGGATAATAAACTATGCGAAATGGGGGCTAGTTACACGAAGTAAGGAGGATTACTGACAATTTGTTTCCATGGGAACTTAAAAAGTATGTATATTGTGCCTTTTGGTTAACTAACGTGGTTCTTACTGTACTAAAGGTACTCACTTATAAACTATTTTCAACGTATCGCTGATGGTGGCGTAGACGTAGGTCCCGTCGGACTTTAGTTTACCCGTTTGCATTCTGGAAGGAATAAAAAATACATATGTCAGTAAGAAAAATATAAAATCAATTAACTGGGTGGAAAAGATGAACATAAGGGATGTATGAACACAAACTATCTTTTTTTTTATTATGGGTCGCACCTACACTTTGAGACAATTTATATTTATTTATATTATTTGATTTTTCTTTTTGATTACCTAATAGGGACTATTTACTATAAATCACCATCAAGCAGTCTTTATCTACTCACCGTCGCCTCACAATGTCGAGCGGGTAGGACGCGGTCTGTCCGAGCGCGCCGGCCGCGCCGCCGCAGCACAGCGACACCCAGCCGCCAGGGGGCGCCAGGTAGTGCTCTGGGAACAGGTTTAATGTAATATTAAATACAGTCAACAAAAAAAATAGATTAAGTATACCCCTCAAGGTATTTGTTTTGCAAACAGTCACTATTCATTAACTATGCTGGAATGGAAGTATTGGAAGTTATAAGTATGCAAAATGTTGCACCCCACGGGTTAACGGATAGGCTACTTTTTGTTCCATTATTCCCACGGGAAACCTTTTTAAGCCAAAGCGAAGTTCGCGGGGAACAGGTAGTTACAACAGCTAAGAGTAATAAATGTTCTTAACGATGATCAGATGCCAACATTTTAAAATACAGTGCCAAAACTGATTTAGAGGAATTATTTTTATCCGCTAATAATTTATTTATACATTTTCTACAGGTACGATTTAAAGATTGTTTGTTGGATTATAACAATGTTTGACTTTTCTCTTTGAAATTTTGGTGGTTTACAAATTGGGCAAAATTATGCATAAGTACCTGTATATTTTCTCTTCAGCGTGTCATACGTGAAGAAAGAAACTCCAGCATACGGGATCACCCCGAGCACGGTAGGCCAGTAGCCTCTGGAAAGAATTAAAATACAGGATAAGCTATAAATAATGCTATTGAAATTGAAGATCGCTGTGATATTTTAACTTGACGATCCTCAGCATTCTGTGGGCGTCCGAGTAGGCTAAGCTGCTTGGCTGAAGATCGAGCACGATTTCTCATCAGCAAGTTGTGGAATATACCTACATATCTATACTTTGACATTGGCAGCATTCGCACTACTGTACCTATGACAGCTGTGAGTCTAGTATTACGAGTATTACGGATATACTGACAGCTGTCTTTCAGACGCATCTATCATCACTATGACGTTGACAGCTGTCACTCTATCTCTCAAATTCTGCCAATAACCAACATCCTGGAACCCCCTACATATTATGTCTCTAAAGCAGCCTCCCTCCTGACCTGTAGAGCGCCGGCGCGCCCTCCCTCGCCAGCAGCTGATGGAAGATGTCCCGCAGCGACCTCCGTGTGCCCGCCACCGCCATGCGCGCCCTCGCCAGGTCCAGTGGGTACGTCGCCGACTGTGACGTCACGCCCGCCAGAGCGCCCGCTATGAGGTGGACCACTTTGTTCTGTCTGTAACGAGGATTTAATAGTTGTAGAGATTTTTCGCCAATCTACTGTCTCTTAAACGTCACTATGGCATTGACAGCTGTCACTCTGAGCCAACAGCCAATTCTGCCAAGGTACGAGAAAAGTTATTCGATTGTTTTTATCGAATGAAAACTGCACCGATTTGAAAAATCCTTTCATTATTATAGTGCTACATTCATCCATGAATGCAAAAAAGGGTTAGTTATTCATTTATTTATGATTTAACTGCAAACTTTACAACAATAAAATCTACAATGAGGACATAATGCTAAAATCATCTTCTGCCAGTCAACCAACAGGAGGTTCAGAGAGTGGTCAGTTTATGTCGTTTTTTCCACTGCAATGACCTATCCATGTTCTCACGGGAAACCTTTTCAAGACTAACTGCTATCCGGGAAAAGCTATAAAAATTATGGAAACAGCAAACTCACTGTGCTTTCTGCGGCGTATCCACCCCAAGTGCCTTCTTCCACTTCTCGTGCGCAGTAAACTGCACCGCCGCATACGGTATAATACGCGCCATAGTAGCGGAATTGCCCCTCCATAGAGATAAGAACCCCTCTTTCCTATACGCGTCGAGAAGCCACTGGAACGCGGCCCGCCAGGAGTAGGGGGTGTGTCTGGGGAATAGAGGGTAGTTTGTACTGTTCAGTTGTGTGGTTGGAGGGTTGGTGTGTAGCGCCATCTAGGGGATAGAAAGGTAATTTATCTTGGTTTTTAGAGTTAAGGCGAGTGAAAAGGACAACTAGCGCAACGTACCAATAATTTTTTTTTGGCTTTAAGTGGTTTTAATCTAAGTACCTAGGTCAACTTTATGCATAGGTATGTATATCTGTATGTTTGTACCCTCTCCAACCCAACAATGTTTAAATGAATGAAAAGGCGATAAAGGTTTATGAATTTGACAAGGTAAAAAAGTGTGAAGAAAAGAGAATACTATAAACTTCCCGTGATGTAGGATAAAGGAAATGCTGTCACTCTCTGTAATTATAAGCGTAATACTCACGATATCTGAAAGATGATCTTGGTCCGGTCCAGCGGTGCTATGACCGTCTTGGCGACCGCCCCCGCCGCCGCGCCCGCCGCCAGAGACACCACGATCGACGTGGAGCCAGGCAGCTCCGCAGACACTGGAAAGAGCATAACTGACGTTAGTTGTGGCGCCATCTAGGGACGAAGAAGAAACGGGGATTACCGATAGATGGCACTATAGATATGTATAAAAGCATCATTGTATTCTAAGAAGTACCGGGGAAGCCGGGGATTACCGATAGATGGCGCTGAAATGGAATGCGCGTATAGATATCAGCTGTGGCGACATCTATCGACAAAGAAGACTATCGATAGATCGCGGACTACCGATAGATGGGGGTAATACGGAACCCGCGTATCGATGTACAGTAAATCACTGTTTAATCAATGGAAGTCTACATCGCGGTATCGAAATGTTTTGTAAGCATACCTATAGAGTTTTTTACTGCACTGCGCAAGAAAAAGTAAATAACGTCAAAACCAATCATAAAATTTGCTCAGCGTGGTATGCTCGGGTTTTTTCTGAAGGACTTATCCTATTACCCTATTCTCTGTGGGGGTGTAACCTGGCTCTCTCGAATGGGACCTTTAATTGTGCATATCTGGCATATCCCCTAGGTCTAAACTGCCTCCCTAAGCTTGGACCGTTTCCCACCACGCTGGTTCATGCGGGTTTACATGATCTAGATGTGCTAAACCTAGGTATGCAGGTTTCCTCACGATGTTTTCCTTCACCGTAAGAGCGATGGTATACACTGTACTTAAATTCAAAGAACTCATTCAGCGCCGGGATTCGTACCCACATCTTTGGAGTGAGAAGCGGCTGCTTACCGACTGAGCTACCGCCTCTCACTCTGAAGGAAGGAACACATAACAAATGATAAAAAAAACACACAAACACGCACTCACGCCTTGTACTAATGTACTCCCTTGCGGGGTAGGCAGAGGTGCATTGCTGCACCCACTTTTCGCCAGTGTTATGTTAGTCCCACAATGTAATAGGGGGCGGGCCTATTGCCATTTTACGGGCACATCCAAGACCCGAGAACAAATATCTGTGTTTAAACAAATATCTGCCCCCGCCGGGAATCGAACCCGGGACCATCGGCTCAGTAGTCAGGGTCACTAACCACTGCGCCATTCGGTCGTCATCACAAATGATTTCATTCGTAAGTTCGTAACATAACTTAAGTAACCGACATAACCGCACTGGCAGTGGCATTGGACATATCTGTCGAAGAACCGATAAGGCTTGCTAGTTCTCGAGTGGAGACCACGTAAAGGCAAAAGTATCGAGAAACGTGATAATAATGTTTATGAAATGCCATTTCAACGGATACATTCGTTTACTGCTACTGACTCTTGTGATATTAGGTTCGAATCGAATATTATTCATCAGTTACCTACATACCTACTTAAATTCATATAAGTAGCATAAGAATAAGAGATAATTGTTTGCTGTGGGTGTGTAGTGTGTATAATTAATGATAATGATAAATACGTAACGTTTGAGATAAGATATAAATACCTAGGTAAACTATTAATTCTTTACTGAATTCACAATCAGTTGCTAAGTATAATTAAGTACATTTGTATGTATGTATGTAGGAGTGTATGTAGGTACATTTAGGTATAATATATGTGATGCAATTCACGCAATATGCAACGTTAACTTACCAGAAGTAGCAGTTTGTTTACAACAACAAAGATACATTTTATGATTAGGTACCTACATAGCAAAAAAATATCAAAATGATGAATAGGTACCTAAGTATAGTCAATAAGTAGGTCATTAATAAGTATAGTACAGTGCCACAAACTTATCTGTTCCGGTGAGAGTTCACATAAATGTCTCATATTTCTTCATTCTATATGATTTTATGTTTGTTCGTATTTTTAATTTGCTCTTGCGGTGTTAATAAACCCATCTAGTCTTTAACAATATACAATTCATTAGTAAGTAATGAGATATGGATCAATTTAGTTCGCTCTCACCGGAACAGATAAGTTTGTCGCACTATATACACTTTAATCATGGCCATCCTGTAGTGTTGTTGACAGGTGTTTGATTTTTCGTGTTTTCAGGAAAAACTGTAGACAATACTGTTTTGAAAACATTCACAAATAACACAACAATGATGTCGATTCTGAACGCAGAAATTCTAAATTTAGTGCTGTCAAAACCTTAATTTCTTTGCTTAAAATTCGACTCTATGATTGTTTCCGTAAATGTCATTTTATGCTAGCAATTTTTTTAGTTTGACAGCGTTAAAATTAGAATTTCTGCCTTTAGAATCGACATAATTATTATTTTAATACTATGGAGGTAACCCATAGATAGTAATACTAACCTGAATACATGAATAAAGTTAACTATACAAAATAATTGTGGCACTCCTTTGGAATTTTTGAGAAAGACTTATAATGGAGGATGATTAATTCATGATGAAATCACAAGCTAAGTTTAGATTCAGCACATATTTTTTACAACTTTTTCTTTGTCTCTCTTTATACATAAAAACTGCTGTCACAGCTATTTATAAAACATTTTTTTATTTTAGTTGAATGTCCTGCCTGCACATGCACTTTCAATGAATAACAATGGGGTCACTGACCTGCCGGCGAGTGGGCTGTCATGGCTGCCACGTCACTTCATGCCTGAAACAAACAAACAATGTTGACTGGAAGAGAATGTTTTAAGGCATAAGATTTTTGCATCTTATCTTAACAAATGTCTGTAGAAATTTTTGGTGTAGGTACCTAAAAATGAAATCTAAATTTATGTTCACTTTTTATTGTCATTTTTAAGCTACCTACTGTAGTGTCTTGCTTGGTATGCAGAGGTGCGAAACCATAACCTACCCTATCACCAGTATTTTGTTAGTCTTATGCACAATATAGAACACATATGGGTTAAGGTTAAATATCTACCCACCTATATCAAGTGCCTACTCGATTTTATAGGGGATATACTACCTACCTATATCCTAGGACGAGTAACTATACTAATCTGTGTAATATCTGACAATAGTTACACAACAAATACAGGTATAGGTATAACAATAACTAATTTATTATTGAATATGGAACTTGTAGGCAAGTATGAGAATCCTAATCCTAATGAAAGTAACTGTGTCTGACTGTTACTCTTTCATGCCAAAACTACTAAACGGATTTTAATGAAATTTGGTATACATATGGTATAGACCCTGGGAAAGAACATGGGCTACTTTTTTTATCCCGGAATTCCCACGGGAAAACTTTTTAAGGCGAAGCGAAGCTCGGAGGAATAGCTAGTTAAGAATATTTTCACTACACTTGGAAATCTTGTAACATAACTGGAACAAAGTTAAAATCCATGACCACTAAATAAGCACACTTATTATTGTGAGACCATGAATAATTGAAACATGATTATTATGTATATTTAATTTAATTTAAAATAAGAAGTTTCAGCCATGAACAGGTATTTTTCTAATATTTCATTGAATTTTCTAATACTGTTGGAATATGTAACTGAAATATGAATCTGTTCTCTTAGTAACTGAAAGGAAGGGTCATCATAAGAAACCAAAACTTATCTGGTACAACTCCATGACTGAGGCTCACAAGCATTCTCCTTTATAAAGTCTTTTTTTAAATAAGCTGTATCTACGCTAGTAATATGAGATAGGTACTTACATAACAAAACAAACAAACCATATTCAAATATGAATAGATTAATATGTATAATGCTAGCCCAACTGTGGTTAGGCAACTCTATTGTAAAATCAGGTATAATTTATGTCAGAACCATTTCTACCATTGAACTATTAACTATTGGAGTTTAATTCAAATATTACAATGATTTATGTAGAAGCATGCAGGTTATATAAGTTTATGAATATTTAAAGGGCGCATTGTTATCAATTAGATGATTATAGAAATTTAAATAAGGTACAGGGACTGGGTACAAAGTCTAAATATTATAATAACCTTGAACCTTTATGTTAAATGACTGAAAATAAATACTTTTTTACTTTTTATCGGAACTTTGCATACACATAACAAAAATAACTTCTTTACCTCAATACTGTAAGCGGGAATACTGTGAAAAACACTGAATTTAACCACGAAAACTTTTATTTACACATTTTCAGCCAACAATAAACTTTACGGATTAGACAAAAGTTTATTTTGGGAGCGTAACCTCGGAGGTATCTCTACGGTTCATTTCGCAGGTTATTTTATCAACGTTTTAGTTATTTTTAAGACGTAATTCCACATACTTGGTCAAGTAAATACTAAAATACTACTGCGATGTGAATCAAAAATAAATTATGACAGATTGAACTGAAGATGAGTTGACAGCTGTCATAGTGTCAGCTGTTCCTTGACACTGTAGGTGTAGGTGCATTCAGAGTTATTTTGTGCGGTCGAATGTTAGTCAAGAAAGCAAGAGAATCGAGTCACGGATAATGAATAGATGGCAAATAAGCCGCTGAATGATAAATCACGGCTGATGATTGTGGGAAGGGTGCGGGTGGCGTTTTTTTTTTGCGTTTCTTTATGTACCTAATGCTCTCAAGTATTATAATAGGCAATACACAGATTAGGTTCAGATTGCACCTCCCTTCCTTCCTGCTGTCAACTCCGTGTTTTGAAGTTTGAGGTTATATTATTGTTTAAAGTTTCCAAGAAATGTGAAAACCCCGTATATTTCTAAATTACTGAAGAAAACTCACCACTGTTTCCTTTACCGTTTATTACTGTAAAATGAAGATATCTGAGGTAGGTTAGGGTCTAATTATTACATCTTTAACAGGTTATTAACCATTATTTCCACTACAATTTTGTCTTTTCCAGGTCCCTGGTGAAGACGCGGGAGTCACCTGCCGAACATACGTATTTCAGAACGAGAGCCATACGCTAGGGAATGCCTTAAAACATATAATTACTCGATAGTAAGTATTTCTGTGTTTGGGCCAAAACTGCCATCCATGTTAAATACTCTTTGTGTCTGAAAATGGGTACTTAAAGTCAGTAATACATGTGATTAGAAAAGAAAACTGCATTCCAGTTAGCAGTAGATGTGGATCTAACATCCCAAACCATCCATTACAGCTACCATCTTTTAACTTTCAAACTAAGTAAACACATTTTCATTTAAAAATCTTCTAATATCTTTCTACAATCCCCAGTGACGATGTAGAATTCTGCGGCTATACCGTACCCCACCCTGCTGAAGACAAGATGCACTTCCGGATACAAACCTTCGAGACTCCCGCACTTGAGGTGCTGAAGCGGGGACTCACCGACCTGGAGAAAGTCTGTGAACACACCATGGAGCTTTTTAAGACGGAAGTTGCGGCATTTAATAAAACATAGTTAATACATTTTGTGTCGTATTTGTTTTAAAATAACTTACTTATTATAGCTATCAACTGTATAATTCATCATTATTAACCAATTCAACATTTCGCATAGGCTTAGTGGTAAGCGAGTCAAGAACCCTTGACCCTAAATAAGATTAATTTGTTCATTGTTACCTCACACTAGGTTGTAAATTTTACAGTAAAATTATTTGTTGATTGTAAGTTTATCAGTCAACCACTTCTTTTGGAGAAGAACTGGCGAAAGAAACTCCTGCTGCTAGAAAACAATGTTGTTTCACCCCAATTTGGTGGACAGGCAGCCTACCTTTCCTGTGCCCCGTTAGTGTGAGGCCCCATTTGTGCGTTGCGTCGCGTCGCCCCAAAGGAATGATCGTCCTAACCACCCAAAAATGTATGACAGTGACGTCTCGCTGCGACGACGCAACGCACTATTGGGGCTCGCCCTTACCCTGGGGCGTACCAATACTACCAATCCGGCGGATTGGTACGCCCGTGAATGTGGGCCTTAACACAATGGATTGAGATAGGAGCTCACATCACATCACACCTTTACTACTACCATACAGGGTGGCCCAATCTTTGGGCCACCCTGTATAACGAGTACTACTTGTTATTCTATGCTACTACTATGAACTAGATCTTGGGTTGGTGGAATAGAATGATGGAAGGGTTTTCAATTTCATGTCATGCTTTCTCTAGCTCTGAAGGCCTAGCACGAGGCGTAAGATGTAACGCCAAGACGTGACAAAAAATATTGCGTCGCGCCCACTCACATCGCTTGGCTTTGAGAGCGACTGCGACGGAAAACTTGTCATCTCTTGCGCCTTGTGCTAGGCCTTCTGAGGGTACACAAGCATGGGTAGTATTGGGTAGCACCCTCCCTTTCACAGGTCCACAACTCGAATACCTATCATTCATCTACTCACTCGTGTCATCCCAGGCAATGGCTAGGTTACCTACATAGTAGCTATTTAGTTACCTATTTTCATACAAGGACACTATCCTGGAGTCAACTGAGTCATCAGCAGCTGTTAACTTGCTACTGCTGAATATACGAGACTCACATATGTATAGATTATATCTCTAGATAATCCTTAATTCTATCAGTACTATTATGCATATTATAAAACCTACTTGGATACTTTAGGAAAGGAAAAAAAAAACAGAAAAACTTTTCAGCCATTTATTTCATGTTTCAACAAACATGGAAGTAAAATTAAGCTTTGAACTCCGAGTACGGCGACTTGGTCAGCGGGATGTCCCTCCACAAGTCTGGGGTCAGGTAGGCGTAGGTCTTCGCGATGGCAGCGTACGTGGCCTTGGCGAAGTTACCCAGGGTGCCGGTGGAGCCTCGGGCTGACGTGTAGCAGTCCTGCACTCCAGCCATCTGCAGCAGCTTCTTGGGGACTGGAGCAGACACGATACCGGTACCACGAGGAGCTGGGATCAGCCTCACGGTGACGGAACCACACTTGCCGGTGACCTGGCGACAAGGTGACAGAGTATTAGAGATGGAGGGAAGGTAAGAAGTGTGTTGATGAGGTTGGAAAGGTAGTCAGACGCGTTACAGACTTCACTGGTTAGACCTCAGGGGATACCACGAATGAAATGATTAATCAGTCTCATCATACAAAAAAAGTTAGAATAAATACCACATGGCAAGATTTCCTGTGTACAGTAGAGTTTGTATACCATGGTATTTAGTTTATTAACAAAGCTAGGTTATAAAGAAGGCAATATTTACCTTGCAAGGCACGGTGTGGGGCTTGCCGATCTTGTTGCCCCAGTATCCTCTGCGGACGGGCAGCACGGACAGCTTAGCGAGGATGATGGCACCGCGGATAGCCGTGGCCACTTCCTTGCTGCACTTCACACCCAGACCGATGTGTCCGTTGTTGTCCCCAATAGCCACGAAGGCCTTGAAGCGGGTACGCTGACCAGCACGGGTCTGCTTCTGGACCGGCATGATCTTGAGCACCTCATCGTTCAGAGACGGGCCCAGGAAGAAGTCGATGATCTCGAACTCTTTGATGGGCAGAGAGAACAGGTAGATGCTCTCGAGCTTGTCGATCTTTCCTTCACGGACTAAGCGACCGAGCTTGGTTACTGGCACCCATTCCTTTTGGTCTTCCTTGCCGCGTCCACGGCCACGGCCGCGACCGCGACCGCGTCCGCGCGGGCCCCCGCGCCCCCTGTCGCCCCCCCGAGACCCGAAGCCTCCGCGGAAACCGCCACGACCACCGGCAGGAGCTGCGTCCGCCATTCTGGAAATTTTAACGACGCCATGTTGAAACATTCACAGAAATTGAGCTTTTGGAGGTGGGTTTGAAGGGTGATCAGACGCGTTAAGGCCATCACTGTGTCTCCACTATGGTAGATACCGCGAATGCATTGGTTTAAGTTCTCATCATGTCGAGGAAAAGTGAACACGTGGTTTTTAGGTTAGGAATATAACAAAAATACGAAATAAAATGGATCGAACTATAGGTAAATGAACTAAGCGATAGGAGAGTTAAATATGTAGGGGGATGGAAATAAAGATTAGCTAGAAATATTAATATAAAATGAAACTTACGTAAAGACGTGAATACGGAGAGAAGTTCAAACACAAAATGGCCGAATTTTTGGGAAGCCGAGAAAAGTTGAGTGTTTGACAGTAGTGATGTTCATAATCGATTATACATAATCGATTTTTACATCGTAATCGATATCAACTACAAGGATCTAATCAAATATTTTGTTTAATGTGTTTTTGTCGTTTGTCAATATTATATTAGTGTTAGGTATAGCGATATTGAAAATAATATGTAATAAGCGGCGATTACAATAGACAGTGTAGTGCACTACATGTATTGTAGCCTAGTGTAATTGCCGCTATACTTATATGAATATTATGTATTGCATTAACATTTTAACGTGTATTCATCGAAGTAAATAAGTTTTCTGTTCTCGCCGTTGTCAGAAACATCTCTATTACTGCGGAAAACTCTACAAGAAGAAACAAATTTCTCTCATGTAACCTAAAATTGCAAATCTATACAAAAATGCGACTATACAGGGTGTTGCAAAAAGGGTATACTAAGCCGAAACCTACATGTGCAGCATGGTATATCGAAGCCCGAAACTGAAATCAGAATTTCGAAATTCGCGAAAAAAAATATTGATTTTTCATAGAAACTTTGTTGGTCACGTGTCTTTTTACTATGGAGAAAGAGTTTTTTTTTCGCGAATTTCCAATATCTGATTTCATTTTCGGGCTTAGATATACCATGCTGCACATGGAGTTTTCGGCTTAGTATACCAATTTTGTAACACCCTGTATACTATGTAAAATGCGACAGAAATAGGACTCATGCAATATTTTACAAAATATTCTGAGTATGAAATAATACTGTCCATTCATAATAGGTAGGTATATTCATTTTTGGGAATGAAGATATTATTTCTTTCAGCACTATTAAAGTATATCGATTATTTATTTTATAATAATACCTAGGACAAAGGATAAGCCTCGCCATTCAGCGGGGCAATGCGGCCAGCCTCTTGGGAACCTTGCCAAACGACGGCGGTGACCTAGAAAATATTTTTTATCTTTTAAGGTAGGTAGTTAGGTAGTTTTATAACATCTTAATATTTATAGGTATTATTTTAGTTTATGTTTATTAGTCGTTATCGTTAACCCCTTTTATAATCGAGTAAAAATACTACTGATCATTATCCCCTCCATATGTTTTAGATAACCACAGATTAAAATAAAAGTTAAGCTGTGTATTAAAACGTTGTAAAAAAATACCTCATCTCGACCAACTTCTCCAACAATACGTTACAATATCCAACCAAAAACTTGTCGTTATTATTCTGAGGTTTGAAGGTTTGTGTGTAATATTCCGAGAACTTTTAAATATTTATTGGTATCATTAGATGATAGAGTAGTAAAGTAATCTCCACTACAAAACCATTGCCTAATAATGTAACCACCTACTAACATTAAAACTAAATTTGAAGGCTCCCTTTTGATGAATAAAAACAAACCCCTATCTCTGCAGGTAACTTACTTAAGTAGGTAGGTACTTAGTTACCTTATTCAAAGTTATAGGTAGGTGTTAGTACCTACTTATATCTTTGAATCGCATACCTTATATATTGGTAACTACAGGGACATTAGTGAAATTGCCGTATAGGTACCCTTCATATACCTACGTAACTATGCCTAATCAATACTTAGGTTAATAATGATAAGCGCATTTAAGTATATTTACCTTTAACTGCTTATCTCGGATGCATCAGCTGGGTTCAGGTATTATTGACCGTCCAATTTCAGCAATTCCCACTAAAACCGTATCTTATCTGATAGCATACTGACCCTACAGTATGGCCCTCTATACTTAATATTGATTATAATATCAATCCATTATGTTCTGTATAATAAGTACCTACTTACTTAATAAGAAGGTAATTACTAAGGTACCTACATAGTGTTTAAGTAGGTCGGTTGATTTATGTACCTATAAGTACCTAATTAAGTATTGTGTATGTATTTTTATGTATATATTTATAATGTATATATTATTATATTATATAATAGTTATATGGTATGTATTATTAATTTATTATGTAATATAGTATGTACTTCTATGTAAGTATATTTGTAATATTATAGTTAGTTTGTAGTTTATTAATGAATCTACATTTCCTTTTAACATGTACACTACACCCAATCTTATCTCTTATTCCCTCCATCCAAAGGTTGTCTGGCAGAGATCACTTTTAGTGATAAGACCGCCTTTTGTACCCTAATTAAGTTGCAATTTGTAATTCCTATGATTCTTTGTTGGTGTGCAAATAAAGAGTATTCTATCTATCTATCTATCTACCTACTTAGTTACTTATATGCTTACCTACGACTAGCTGTTAAAATGTTTTCCCGTGGAAATTCCACGATAAAAAGTTGCCCTTGTGTTAATCCATACCCAATCTCATTAAAATTGGTTCAGTCGTTTTGACGTGAAGAAGTAACAAATGGATGATAAAGTAGGATGAACGGTCGGCCAGCTCAGTTGTGTTAAGTGATGACGTTGTTTAGAAAGATTAACTTACAAAATCATCCTGTAAACCTACATTGTTATATCGCAAATATCTTATCTCTACAATACTTTCTGACTCATACACGTAAACATAATTAGGTAGAGACACTTTCAACGATAATACAGGAAGGTGTAACTGTTTAGATACAGTGTAACTAACATTTAGAGTAGAACACAGTGATTTATTTAAGAATTGTTATTATTAAAATACTGTGTGTAAAGTGAGCTATAATATGGAACACCCAGCATTTTCTGAAGCGGGTCAGACGGCTGGTTTAGAAATATGGACGATAGATGTAAGTTTCATTTGATAACTCCTGACTTGACTGAAAAAGAGAGGTATTATCGGAGCTATAACGTAAAATCTATAAGATAGTTAGATAACTATCATCATCATCATCAGCCAATAATCACCCACTGCTGGACATAGGCCTCTCCCAACGAGCGCCACAACACTCGGTCCTCGGCCTTCTTCATCCAGCCACTACCGGATATACCTAGGTATAATAGATTAGCTTAGCAGAAAATTTCAAGAGCTTATACCCTTCTATCTGTCTATCCTTCTGGGTCCCTATAGTACCTACTTTAGGTATTAGTCGCTATATTCTATATGTAAAACTGCTTACAGAACTTCGAACCAGTTGCGATAGAGCGGAAAAAATATGGCAAGTTCTACGAGGGAGACTCCTATATTGTTTTACATGTGAGTTAATAAGAATACCTACATATTCTATCTGATTAAGAACTATAAGTATTAACTATCCTACACAAAGGATTTAATGGAAAAGTTTAAGTACATGATGATATAGTTACGTATGTAACTACCTACTTATTGGTTACTCACGGCACAGGCTTAGCCTAGTGTGAGGACCCCAGCTACCATAGTTTTTTAATCTGGTCCCAATTTGCTATCGGCATTTTGTGAGTAGAACATTTTTATTGCTCGTCAGTCGTCACTGAACTTACCTACATAGTTAATCTAAAACCCCAACAAACCCCAACAGACAAACCAATCCGCCACCTCCTCCTTCACCTACAACGTCCACTTCTGGCTCGGCGCGCACACCTCTCAAGACAAGATGGGCGCGGCTGCCATCCTCACAGTCGCTCTAGACGACATGTTGGGCGGGCGGGCGGTGCAGCACCGCGAGGTGCAGGGGCACGAGAGCAGCCTGTTCCAGGGGTATTTTAAACCTGGTAAGTGTGGTTAACACAGCACGTTTATATCATATTATATTTTAGCCGCGTACCACCTCAACTCGCTGGTTCTGGCAGAATTACCAGCGCTGTATACTTTTTTGTACAGCACATGCTGAGTCAGAGCCATTTTACTGACATAATACACACCACAATTATTGTTATTCTTTATGCCACTGTACCTACATTGTTGTTTTGTATTTGTGATGTGTATTTTGTGAGTGAATAAATGATGTCACTCACATCGCGCAGCCTCAAGAGCGAGGGCGAAATGGACCGTGGTCATGTCTTAAATGGGCCCCGTGCTAGCCCTTCGGGGGGTCAATCTATCACGACTCTGTCTCGTTGTATTATTAAGCGTGCCGATTGAGTGTCCAATCCCCGTTTGTTCGTTCGTAGTATAATAGAGCCATCCCCCTGGGGCCTATCGAACTTTTTCAAGTACAATGTTTATCATGTTGAAAGTGCAACTTTTTACAACATGTTCTTCCTAACTACCACCCTAGAGATACACAGGGTATCCATTTTACAGCTCTCATCTTCTAAGTAGTCTTGTTACAGCCTAGAGGCATATTTCAAGTTAAAGAGTCTATTGTATGTTTCAGCGATCAGATACCTGCCGGGCGGGCTGGAGTCAGGGTTCACGGAGGTGGAGACCAACGCGGGCGCGCCGCTGCGGCTGCTGCGCCTGTCCGGCTGCGATAATATGAGGATTGAGGAGGTGAGCTTATATCAAAGAAGGAAAGAAAAGAAAAGACATTTGTTTAGAGCTACAAAAATACACCACATACACAGAAAAACGATTTAAGTACTTAAAATACACTAATAAATCAAACACTAGGTATCTGTACACAAAACACAAAAAAACGACCAGCCCCATTTATTAGCTCCCACACCACCATCTGTTTCTTTTGCAAGGTATCCACCTATCTACCCACTAACCGCTGCCAAGCATTATAATAAGTGCAAAACGATAAGTGCTTCCAAATTAGGGTAAGTAATACGAGGTATAAAAACGAATGGTATAACATTCACAAGATATACGCCCATATGATATAAATTTATTAAGTATATATAATAAATGTGTTAGCTGTAAGTTTTCTTAAATAAATAAATAAATAAATAAATAAATAACGATCACTGTGCATAACAAACGAAAGGCATAATTACTAAATACATAATTTCGTAAAGAATAACGTTCAAAAAGTATAATTTCAATTGATATAACGATTAAAATGCATAATATTCATAATATATAACGTTTATAACATATATTCTACAACGGATATAATTATCATAATGTATAATGCTCAAAAAGTATAATAGATTGTCGTATAGTTTTTTTTAATTATTATTGATGTTATGTGGGGGGAACGCTCCGCTCCGCTTCGCTGCGCTCCGCTTTGGTTTCGACGAACATGTGCACCTAACACGCTCCTCCTCGCTTTGCTCGTCGTCGCACCTATCTTTAGGTTTTGGTACTAGGGGCTTTCACAGCATTATTATTATTGGGGCTAAGAGGAGAGACGCTCCGCTCCGCTTCGCTGCGCTCCGCTTTGGTTTCGCCGACCATGTGCACCTAACACGCTCCTCCTCGCTTTGCTCGTCGTCGCACCTATCTTTAGGTTTTGGTACTAGGGGCTTTCACAGCATTATTATTATTGGGGCTAAGAGGAGAGACGCTCCGCTCCGCTTCGCTGCGCTCCGCTTTGGTTTCGACGACCATGTGCACCTAACACGCTCCTCCTCGCTTTGCTCGTCGTCGCACCTATCTTTAGGTTTTGGTGCTAGGGGGTTTGACGGTGTTGGGTTAACACAGATTATGGGTTAATACAGGTTAAACACAGATTATGTTATATGTTAGTATGTTTTATGAACTTTATACTAAATGATAGTATATATTTTAAACGATATACGTAATGTATGTTATACGAATTGATATTAGTCCTCGTAAGTATTATATATTTTGATATTATATCAAATGTACGTTATACCAATTGAATTTTATACCTTATGAAAATATAGATTTTGTTGTTATACGTAACGTTCATTATATGTTGTGAACGTTATTAATGTGAAATTATACATTTCGTTTTTATACGTCGCAATACGCACCCTCCAAATTAACCCAATGTTCTTCCACTACACTTCGGTCCAAACAACTTGGTAGTTCTGTAGTTGACAGCGAACTTTTGTCAAACTAACAAACCGTCTGTTCATCCTCCACTCTATTCATTCTTGGACTAACTAGCTAGCCCTAACCTATCATTATTTTTATCTTCACCCCTTGCTTCCTCCAGGTGCCAGCTGAAGCCGCCTCCCTCCACCGAGACCAGTGCTTCATCCTGGAGCTGGACCACGACATCTTCGTGCTCATGCCGAGCTCGGCGCGCGCCACGCAGCGCCGCAGGGTCGTCGCCGTCGCCAACAAACTCAGGGATGAGGAGCATAACGGGAGGGCTGCTATTGAGATTTTAGGTAGGCTTTGTTGCCTTATAAACGAAGGAATCTCCTAGAATGGGTTCTAGAAGCGGGTGTAGAAAAGCCTCCCCAAAACACCCTGCTGCCGCTGCATGGGTTCGTTATTGACGTAGGTAAACGTCACTATATCGCGATTCACGATAAATAGCGATTGGTGGAACGCGCTTAGCGAGTTTATCGACGTCGATAACGTACCCGTGTAGCGGCCGCTGCCGCTGGTCTGCTTTGTCAATAACATTCGTCGTTTTAGGGCGACATGCACCAAAATGTTAAACCTATATTTAATATTTTGGTGCAAGTGGCCTTTAGTGATGATCAAGCTATTCGCCAGAAATTAAAATTGAAATGCTGTTCAACAGATGAGTTCTCACCTGATGAAGACTTCGATCGATTCTTCGAGGCTCTCGGCTCCGGCTCCAGGGATGAGATGGACGACGCTTCCAGTGAGGAGGTAAGCATCATCATCACCATCGTCAGGCAGTATAGCACTGCTGACCTGGCAAACATCAGTCTATCAGGTTATGTCAAATTGCAGCTAGCATTGTTCCGTTCATACTCAGGTCCTAGTCTATGGTCAAGCTGAAAGAAATTCCAATCTACGTTTGTGGCTTCTCGCGAGAAATCAAGAAAGTCATAGAAAAAAGAGAATTTTACTATACAATATAATTTAATAATGACACTACATATACCTACATGTTTTTCAGGAATTCACGAGGGATGGAACCACGGTGTACTTGTACAAGGTGTTATACGGTGACGAGTTTGAACTGGACGCACTCAACAAGCCATTCAAACAAAAGCACCTCGCATCAGATGTAAGTTCTTCTTCTCAATGTGGATTGAATACATACATTATATAGGTTCTTAAATCTACAATGGGCATGTAGATTACATCTAGACTTTTTCATGTCTACAAATATAGGTAGTAGCAAATTTATAAAAGTCGTACCTACTTTCAACAAAACTGTTCAGGATGACCCTTTCAGTCACACCCTTTCAGCTTACTAGAGGTATAAGTACTTACAAACCCTTTTTGTCATATCCTATAGAACATAAGAAAGGCTTGATGCAATCGGTAACTAAATCTAGTAAAGGAATTCGCAATGTACAGTCAGCTGCATAAGTAGCTAACTATTGTCATAGACTAATACTATTGTATACCTTTGATATTGTACACTTTTGTACATTGTCAAAATCACAAACTGCCTGTGCATTCATTCATTTTTGATATAGATAGATAGATAGATAGAGTAGGTACTCTTTATTTGTACACCAAGAAATTATTAACAATTTTACATAGACACTTAACTAGGGTACAAAAGGCGGTCTTATCGCTTATAGCGATCTGTTCCAGTCAACCTTTGGATGGATGGACTAGAGATATATAAAAAACCGGCCAAGTGCGAGTCGGGCTCGCGCACAAAGGGTTCCGTAGCAGCAAATATAATAATTAACCAAAATTACAGTTAAATCAACCTATCTCAAAAACTATAAGAGATACTTTGATCAAACCAAAAATCGTTGAAAGAGTTAATTAGCATGCATCACCTCTATTTTTTTTAGAATTTTATACCCAGTAGTTATAAAAATAGAGGGGGGGGGACATACTTTTTACGACTTTGAGAGCTGATATCTCAAAAACCGTTCACTTTAAGAAAAATGTTTTTTAGAAAACTTTATATCATTTTAAACCTTTCCATTGATACCCCACACGGGTATTTACATCGAAAAAAAAAATTTCATCCCTCAGTTACATGTATGGGGGGCCCCACCCCCAATTCTTTTTTTTACTATTTAGTGTCATATTTTTGTAGCGGTTCATACAACACATATTCCCATCAAATTTCATCACTGTAGTACTTATAGTTTCCGAGTAAATCGGCTGTGACAGACGGACAGACGGACAGACGGACAGACGGACATGACGAAACTATAAGGGTTCCGTTTTTGCCATTTTGGCTACGGAACCCTAAAAAGGGGTACAGTGTACTTACTCAAGGAATATAGTTTAATTTAATTTATTATTATCTAACTACACACTAAATATAGGCTTAAAATAAATAAAATACACACAAGTACATACGCCAACTACATGTATTATAATACACAATTATATATAATATACACACACACACACACACACACACTCACGCCTTGTACTAATGTACTCCCTTGCGGGGTAGGCAGAGGTGCATTGCTGCACCCACTTTTCGCCAGAGTGTTATGTTAGTCCCAATGTAATAGGGGGCGGGCCTATTGCCATTTTACGGGCACATCCAAGACCTGAGAACAAATATCTGTGTTTAAACAAATATCTGCCCCAGCCGGGAATCGAACCCGGGACCATCGGCTCAGTAGTCAGGTCACTAACCACTACGCCATTCGGTCGTCATAATATAATACATATATAAATATATACACACACATATATACATATACATACATATATATCACATACATATTATACCTACATACATGATTTTATAATACTTATTTAATGATCTGATAACAGCTAAACAGTTGATTTAAGGTAGTGTTCTTTCACCATTCTCTTAAAGGTTTCCAGAGTTGGTGCTTGTCGGATTTTTGATGGAAGATCATTCCACAAAGTGATAGCGCGAGCCGTGTAAGAAGCACTGAAGAATTTAGTGGTATTAGGAGGGATATTAAGGCGGAGATTGTGGGTAGAGCGCAGTGTCAGGTTGTGAGATTCACAACGAAGCTGAAAGCGTTCTTTTAAGTAAGCGGGGTATGTTGGGTTAAAGAGTATGGAATATAAAAGTGAAAGAATGTGGGTATTGCGACGAAGACGAATAGGGAGCCACTTGAGTTTAGCGCGAAAATCGGAAACATGGTCATATTTACGTAAGCCAAATATAAACCGTATAGAAAAATTTTGGAGTCGCTCAAGCTTATTTAACTGCTCCTCAGTTAAATCTGGATAGCAAGAATCGGCATAATCTAAAATAGGTAGAAGTAAAGACTGAGAAAGCTCAATTTTGGTGGTAGTGGGTATAATATGTAGTTAGGTACTCGTAGTTTGACAAGATACAAAAGTGTATAGCGACTTATGAAGCTCACCGTAAATTTTTATACGACATGCTACCTTTCAGGAGATCTTCATCCTAGACACCCCGGACTCCGGTATCTTCATCTGGATCGGCTCCAGTGCGGATGAGGAGAACAAGAAGAACTATCATGACATTGTCCAGAAGTACTTGGATGTTAAGGGATACCCCGCTTGGGTGAGTTAAATTCAGATCACAAGTATTTTCTTTCACGCATCTTTTACATCAGCCAGATATGGTAGTCAGACTGTACACCTTATTTTGCATTGGTTGTGCTGTTGCTATCATCACATAGTAAATTGAGGTAACTAAGTATTAATTCTTGTTCTTCATAGGACTGAGTTTTCTATTCCATTCTATTCTCTGTGGGGGCGTAAGTACCTGCACCTAGCTCTCTCGAATGGAACCTTTGCGCATATCTCCTAGGTCTAAACTGCCTAAGTAAGGACTGAGTTTTATTTTTGTCGTATAATACGTCGTACCGGATACCCAGAACTTGGCAACCGATGCTCCACTACTGCACCATTGTATACCACATATTTACAGTTTACGGAAGCTAATCTGGTCCCCATATTTCAGCTGCACGCTACCAGGGTCACAGAAGGCGCGGAGAGCTCTCTCTTCAAGCAATACTTCGCCCATTGGGACGTCAACGACAACGCCTACATTAAAAGTTATGCTTCAGGCATTGGTGAGAATATTTACAGTCCTATCCTATTCATCTACCATCTATCTACCATCCACCCATCGACCGAATGGCATAGCGGTTAGTAGTTAACCAGCTCTGTCTGCTGTACCACACTGTCATCAGATGTGGTTTGATTCCCGAATGGGGTAGGTATTTAGCTGTCGGGTCTTGAGTGTTAAATGTTTGTGCTATGTGATATCTCCAACCCGACAGCCAAACTTGGAGATTTTAATTACAGCAATAAATCCTCAGTCTTCTTGTAGGCCCTCGACATGCAGTCTTTTGTTTTTGTAAAGGGATACCCTTCCCTTCTAACCGCTGACTTCTTGGATGTCTTTAGGATCTCTCACGAATTTGCGGAACTATAAATAGCGTGATAATCCATAATTTTCTGGGTGCAATATTAAAGCCTCTTCTATCCTCAGACGCAGGCTACGGCTCCGGTGAAGACGACGCCGTGGTGGCTAAGCTGGTGGGCAAGAGCGCCGCCGCCAGCCGGTACATGCCTGACGATGGCTCCGGGACATTCACTGTGTTCAGGTAACTTCACAACATAGTGGTATATAGGTACAGAGTGCTACAACAGTAGGTACTGTGTTGAGGTAACTATTTAGCTGCAGGAAGAGAGGAAAACCAAGAAAGACGTGGCTTGATTGCGTGATAGAAAATATGAGAGAGTGTGGAGTGAATGAGTAAAATGGCGTGACATGACAAACAAAGCCGACCCTAAATAAGGTTTTCCTTAGAGTAGGGATTAGAAGAAGAAAGTAACTAGTTGTAGGGTATAAAAGGTATGTAACGGGTAAGTAATACGAGGTATAAAAACGAATGGTATAACATTCACAAGGTATACGCCCATATGATATAAATTTATTAAGTATAACGATCACTGTGCATAACAAACGAAAGGCATAATTACTAAATACATAATTTCGTAAAGAATAACGTTCAAAAAGTATAATTTCAATTGATATAACGATTAAAATGCATAACGTTTATAATATATAACGTTTATAACATATATTCTACAACGGATATAATTATCATAATGTATAATGCACAAAAAGTATAGAAGATTGTCGTATCGTATTTTCATTATCATTGATGTTTTGTGGGGGGAACGCTCCGCTCCGCTTCGCTGCGCTCTGCTTTGGTTTCGACGAACATGTGCACCTAACAAGCTCCTCCTCGCTTTGCTCGTCGTCGCACCTATCTTTAGGTTTTGGTACTAGGGGTTTTGGCATTATTATTATTATTGACGCTATGTGGGGAGACGCTCCGCTCCGCTTCGCTGCGCTCCGCTTTGGTTTCGACGAACATGTGCACCTAACACGCTCCTCCTCGCTTTGCTCGTCGTCGCACCTATCTTTAGGTTTTGGTACTAGGGGTTTTGGCATTATTATTATTATTGACGCTATGTGGGGAGACGCTCCGCTCCGCTTCGCTGCGCTCCGCTTTGGTTTCGACGAACATGTGCACCTAACACGCTCCTCCTCGCTTTACTCGTCGTCGCACCTATCTTTAGGTTTTGGTACTAGGGGTTTTGGCATTATTATTATTATTGACGCTATGTGGGGAGACGCTCCGCTCCGCTTCGCTGCGCTCCGCTTTGGTTTCGACGAACATGTGCACCTAACACGCTCCTCCTCGCTTTGCTCGTCGTCGCACCTATCTTTAGGTTTTGGTACTAGGGGTTTTGACATTATTATTATTATTGACGCTGTGTGGGGAGACGCTCCGCTCCGCTTCGCTGCGCTCCGCTTTGGTTTCGACGAACATGTGCACCTAACACGCTCCTCCTCGCTTTGCTCGTCGTCGCACCTATCTTTAGGTTTTGGTGCTAAGGGGTTTTGACATTATTATTATTATTGACGCTATGTGGGGAGACGCTCCGCTCCGCTTCGCTGCGCTCCGCTTTGGTTTCGACGAACATGTGCACCTAACACGCTCCTCCTCGCTTTGCTCGTCGTCGCACCTATCTTTAGGTTTTGGTGCTAAGGGGTTTGACGGTGTTTGGTAATTAAACACAGATTATGTTATTGTATGTTAGTATGTTTTATGAACTGTATACTAAATGATAGTATATATTTTAAACGATATACGTAATGTATGTTATACGAATTGATATTAGTCCTCGTAAGTATTATATATTTTGATATTATATAAAATGTACGTTATACCAATTGAATCTTATACCTTATGAAAATATAGATTTTGTTGTTATACGTAACGTTCATTATATTATTATGTTGTGAACGTTATTAATGTGAAATTATACATTTCGTTTTTATACGTCGCAATACGCACCCGTATGTAACTTGTAAAAGGCCTTTTACTGCTCATTCTATTGTTATACCTTCAAATTGTGCTGTAAGTTTTCCTAAAATAAAATAAATAAATAAATAAGTAGGTATAAATCGGATTATAACACGCCCCTGTTCCCACTTCCAGTTGCCTGTACCATCAAATTAGAGATCCACAAAAATGCAATCGCAGCCAAACTTAAGCACTTTCAAGTTGTTTGGACCAAACTATAACTATATGTATAATTTTACTGTTCAGGTTCGCCGGCGGTGAGCAAGAGGACATCATGGAGACGCTCTCATCATCATCGTCAGGCGCGCGCGTGCTGCACGCCGGCGCGGTCTACGTGGTCCAGTACCAGTACGAGGGGGATAGCTATGTGGTCTACAATTGGGTGGTAAGAAATAACACCTAAAACATATGCAAGAAGGTCGGGTGGTGTTGTGGTTAGTG
Source organism: Plutella xylostella (assembly GCF_932276165.1). Lineage (NCBI taxonomy): Eukaryota > Metazoa > Arthropoda > Insecta > Lepidoptera > Plutellidae > Plutella > Plutella xylostella. The sequence goes on from NC_063991.1 coordinate 5,022,036, forward strand.
ACTCTGACTCTGACTGCTGTGACTGAGGTTCGATCCCCGGCCATTCAGATATTTGTAAATTGTTCTACGGTCTTGGGTGGTAAATGTTTGTGTTGTGATGTCTCCAAACCGTCTGCCAAGTGTGTAGACTATGGCAATCATTCTCCACTTTCTGAGGAGGCTCTCTGTTCTGCAGTGAAATGTTCACAAGCTATTATAACTATATGCACTTGTCAAAATGAATAACATACATATTTGATTTGATCATTTTTTGACGCAATCATTATTTCACTGTTTTTAGGGAGCTGACTCTAGTTCAGAGGACAGGGCTGCTGCAGCGGAGCTGGTGACGCAGTTGGAAGATGAGGTACCTATCTATCACCTACGATACTTACTAAGGATATAGCTTCTCTTCGGACCCCTATGGTTTCGGTTTCGACAGAAATATAAGTTACCGACGCATAGCTAAACTATTCGGTTGATTGTCAGATCCATAAATCAATGCTACTTATGATGCTAATAGTTTACGAAGGCTTACAGTAGCTAATGGAAAGCTTGCCCGTCATTTTATAATTTTTGGTTCTTTAATTTTCAGCTGGAAGGAAAGACAACACTAGTGAGGGTGCCCCAAGGGAAGGAGCCTAAACACTTCTTAGGGTTGTTCAAAGGCAAGTTTCTATCATCATTATCATCAGCCCATACTTAATCATTTACTGCTGGACATAGGTCTCTCCGAAGGAGCGATATAACTCTACCATTGGACTTCTACAGAGTGTTGCAAAAAGGTCCGAAAGAGGGGTCATTCTGAACAACTTTTGTTCTACAACCCCCTGAGTCACTCGATCCCTTTGGGCTTATCCCTTTTTGCAACACACTGTATAGTTGTATACTTCCACTAATACCAGCTACTTGTCTAAGGTCTTCGCTCCATTCAACGCTACGTTTAAACCTTGAATACCACTCGATAACTCATCAGGCGTAACTGTTCTTCGGGAGATATCTCCGGTCCACTACCACTACAGCTGTAGACTTTAATTTTGATTCAATTTGAATACCCAGGATGGTACATTAATAGTCATACATATTTTCCAGGTCATTTGGTGATAGTTTTCGGTTCGAAGGAGAATGATTACGCTCCGGACAACGCGAATCATGATTATGAAGACACAAACGTGCGACTTTTTAGAGTGAGTACCTACCTGTAGGTACCTAGGTCTACATCTATTTTAGTAGGTAGAGCTATCCCAAATATCTACAATATTACCTATGTGCATATCCCCAAGGTCTAAACTCCCTTCCTAAGCTGTACCATTTACCACCACGCTCACTGGTCCTCTGCGTTAGTTCTAAATCTAGATAATATGTATAAGTAAGTAGGTGTTCTCACGATGTTTTCTGTCTGGCTGAGCTCTGCATACTCCTCTTTATTCTTCGCCAAGCGCAACCGCTGTTCTAAGCCACTCCTGTCCATTCTCTTATATTGCGCAGTCACGACTGTGCCAACAAGCCCTAGGCACTAATCTCCTCCAACCTCCCCAGGTGGAAGGCACGGCTCTAGGCGTGGATATGCGCGCGACGCAGGTCCCCGAGACGGCGGCCTCGTTGGAGGATGATGACGTGTTCGTGCTGCAGACTGCGGACACCCTGTATGTGAGGGTGGGGAAGGTGAGTGGGCCTCAGGACATCCTGTATGTGAGAGTGGGGAAGGTGAGGATGGGTGTGGAGTTTGGGGAAGAAATATTAGGAAGGAATTGTTTTCTGTAGGGCTCTGAAAAGGAGCGCCACAACACTCTTTTCTCAGCCATCCCCAATCAATGGCCATCTCTTAATTTACACCTGGCAACGGTAAATAAGTATACCTACAGAACCAGAAACTGATAATACCATTAGGTAGACGCGAGTTCTCAAGAGGCAACGACGGGAAGACTAATGTTGCGTGTGGGGGCTCTTTTGCAAACAATCCTTAAGCCTACATGTTGTCCGAGCGTAAACAAAATGTTGCTGATCAGGATTCATTTCCACCACTTTTATTTCAGGAATCAGACGACACCGAGAAGACAGCGGCTCTAGAGTTCATAGAGTCGTTTGTGACAGAAGACGGTAACATCGTGACCTTCGACCAGGGGGACGAGAGCGACGAGTTCTGGGAGATATTGGGTACGTCTCATCATTAGCATGTCGTCTCATCGTAGTAGGTATATTGCCTAGATATCAGTTTAAAAAATATCATTCATAACAGTTAGGTTAGGTTGGGTTATTTATCTACTAGGTGTATATTTAAGCTAGCTTAGCTATGACGAGCTTCGCTTCGCCTTAAAAACATCCGTTGGAATTCCGGGACAACTCATCCAGGAATCCAGGGTGTCAGCTTTCAACTAGCCAAATTTTATAAAAATTACCATATTTCATCTTCATAACTGATCATCATCACCTAACTTTAGTCCAAAACGTAGCGGATTTAGGTAACTGTTCTGTATCTATCTTATCTGTTGTTTGTGGTACAAATAAATGATTTACCTATCTATCTATTAACCAGGCGGTAAACCAGACGACCTAGAAGACAACTCCACCTGGAAAGCCACGGTGTCCCGGCGCGCGCACGCCGCCACCACTCTCACGGCCGTGTCTGTCAACATGCGGGGGAAGGTGCGGTTTGAAGAGCTGCCGGAGTTCGCGCAGGAGGTAAGGAATCGCCAGGGTTACTGTTCATCACCATATCAGCCTATAGCAGTTAACTGGACGTAGGCAATTAGGAATTACCAGCCTCCTTTAGCAAGTCGTCGCCCCCATTAAGCCGGAGCGCGGAGGGCGTCCTACACTAACATAGCATTTTTCAGTGCAATTAATGCTTGATTACCTACTGTCGCAGATTTTTGTGTTTTGTTGTGTCCGCGCCCTTACAGAAACAACTGTTGGTTGGCTTTATGAATATAATAACTAGATGTTCCTCGTGATGGACTCTTACTCATCTTTCATGGTCTTCCCGTTTCAGTCCCGTTCCATATCCATCCCCATCCACTCCTTTCCCTTCTATGCTCTACTTAGTCAGTATACGAAAGATGCCTGGCTACTGCGGCTACTCATAGCATATGGAATCCAGTTTGGAAGCTACATACCTACCTATTGTAAACCAAGTAGTTAGGAAAATAAACATTTTCATGTCCAATGTGTTCCCAGGACCTGTCCGACGACGGCGTCTACATCCTGGACACTGGAGAAGAGCTGTACTTCTGGCGCGGCGCCGCCGCCCCCGCGAGGGTGTTGGCCGCCAAGGAGGACATTGTTGAGGTATTACGAGGATTGGCTACGTGGAAAGGGATGCTTCTATTCATGGGGGTGCGTTTGTGCCACCAGTGTCTAACGTAATTATTGTGATAATAGCACCTGGGTGAATACTGTAACAGCTGTGGGGTTACCACCACCGCGCATTAGCAACCGACAATCCTGCAGTATCGGTTATCTGTGAAATCTTATGGATTTGACTATGTTTGCTCAGCTATTTGAGCAATGCTCCTAGGATTATCGATTGGCGATTGCTAATGTGTCGGAGGTGGTATGGTAGTTATACCTCTTGCAACATCCTATACTATAAATGAAGCGTAATACAGTCTGCCTTTCATAATTGTACAAGATTTTAGGGTAGAGCATATCTTCATATCCTAAGCTACAGGTTTTCCACCTATTTAGGGAGTAGAGACTTGACCCTTGTTCTACTGTACCTATGTAAAACAAGAATGTAAGAATGTTTTTGAAATAAAGATTGTTATTATCCCTGCCCACAGCAATACATATCAGACGACGGCCTCGACCGCACGGCGACATCAGCCCTCGTGGTGAGCGTGAGGCAGGGCGCAGAGCCGGCTGTCTTCAGGGCACACTTCCCGGACTGGGATGAGGATATGTGGACGGTAGGTTAGAGTTTGTTTTTACCGCCTATAGCCCAATAGAACGTACGTCACTTAATCGCGAGACAATCGAAGACTGTTGATTAACCTGTGGCGGACTCCTAGCCACTAGTTCAGACGAAGATCAACAGATGGCGCTCGGAACGCAATACAGAGAAGATGTATGGGACCTACGCAAATTACTATGAAGATCCTACATCGCGCATTCGAAGTTTCTCACCTACTCTGCAATATATAGAAATCCCCAACGCTAACCGTTGGGCAGCTGCCCGCCAGGCCACACCACCCGGCCTGGTCGGAGGATCCTCCCTTTGCATGGGGATGCTCCAACACCTTCAGCATCTCCATAAACCGTTCAGAATCTGTCAATTTAGTATCTGAGGTTAAACAACAGACTTTAAATCTAAAGATATGTTCTAATAAGCATGATAATCGGATTATCTTGTAACTTTTTGGTAAAAAGCTCTTGCGTAGAAGTTAATGCGACGGCGGCGGCGCTAGTTAGCCTATAGTAACAGCCATAGTCTCCATAGGAGAGGCTGTACTAAGCATTGAACTATTATTGGCTGATGATGATGAATGATGCTTGTATTTTTTAAGTTTTACTAAACATGTTAATTTGGTTTCAGAATCAAACGTCTTACGAAGATATAAAGAACGAAGTTAAAGCTGGGAACGCATAAATTGTAGCAAATCACAATGTTAGTAAAACGTGTCCAAGAAAGCTAACTTTGCAATAGGAACAAGTGGCAACCCTCTTGTAAAGTCAGACTGCTCTTACCTACACAAGAATTAAATGCACTATTATGTAATGAATAAGAGTAATAGCACATTTTTTTAAGTTAGTGATAAGGTCACAGAAATAAATAGGTTTCTATCTTGTATTAAAAATATTTATTAAAAATATCAAAACGATGGCTTCAGTGATTACAACTAAGTTATTTTATTTTTATACATTATTATTTACACCTCTTTAGGATGTTTTTAAATCTGTATAATGATAGATTGTTTTAATAAAATTCATAACTAAAACATCTTCTCATTATTGTAACGATATGTTTTATTCAATAACAACAATAAACGTTTTGATTTCTTTAGCTTGTAATATCACTTCAAAACCTGTCGTTTCCCTAGATTCGCTCCTCTCTTCATCTTCAAAAGGCGTTTCAATATTCCATCTCATTCTCTCCTTACCAACATTTTGATTTGCCGCCAACATAACCTCTTTGACAGCTGTCAAACTGACGTTTTCGAAAAGCTTCTTAATGTCAAACTGTATGCTTTCTTTGCCGTCCGACTTCTCTAAATAATTCTCCAATCGGATTAAAACTTGCTTATCGTTCCACGGTTCCAGAGTCAACAGATGGAGTCCGATCGGCAACGAGTATTTCACTCCGCCATGACAGTTTTTCAACTTCAAATAATCCTCCTTGCTAATCTGTGTGTCTGCAAAGATCATCTGTGGTCTTAAATGGTGTTCCAGAAGCTTCTTTCTTTCGTAGATTAGACTATCCTTATTTTTGAGATCAGATAAGACTAGCCAGTGGTTCCCTCTAACGTTAAGACCCTGGTCATTGGCAGTTTCATTCAAAGCTTCGTTAACTCCGAAAGCGTCATCTTCTAACAGTCTTCTGTGTAACATCAGTTCTATTTGCCCTTCAGTCAATGACGCACCACCTTCAGATCTGTCAGTCAATACTGAAAATCTATATTTGTCATCTTCTATGCTGATTTTGTTGGTCACCGGATAGTAATTGCCGGCAATCGGCTCATCCAGTGTAAGGTTCCATTGCGGTCTGTAGTTCAGCTTTCGTTTCAGCATTTGCCTTCCATTGGAGTCCGTGTAGAATTCGCCATTATTAATCATATTACTGTTATACATAGCTACAATTTCTTTCCCAATATTATCCTCAATTGGAATCGACCCGATAACCCAATCTATTTCGACCCAATTCACCAATAAAGGATGCACATAGCTTCTGACACTCAAAGAAACATATTCTGTGAAGACACAACGTAGTTCATTGACGATAGAACCAGAGATGGAGGTGCATTTCTTATCGTAGATAAAGGGTTTGGTGACATTAGGACGAAAGATGTAGGCGCCAGAACTTCTCCTTGAGGGGGCCCGGTTGTCGCCAATAGCGGCGCGGTAGAACGCCATGTCGAAGGATACAGACATGAATCCTCCACTCGGATGCGGTATGTAGATGGCAGGGTTCTCGACGTTGAATGAAGCGTTCGATGCCTGCAAATAAGAGGTAAGGTGTTATTGCCAAAATGAAACTAAAATACTTTTTGTGTGTTAATTGAAAGCAAATAATTAGGAGTTTTGTAGGTATTTTTTTGTTCAAAAACTGCTTTATGTATTCTCTTCAGTAGAGCCAAAAAAACCTCTCACCTGATCCCTCATGACAACCTCCTCAGCCTCAGGGTACACCTGCACGATCATGGGATCATCCGACAGCATCCTCATCTCATCTTCGCTGAGCGGCGGAAGGTTCACGACTGGCTTCACTGCTGGCTTGTGCTTCATCTGTTTCACTATTCGACTCTCTTTTATTAGCTTTTGAAGCTCTGCTATGTTGACGTTCGCTGGGGATATAAAAACATTGGTACCTATGTAAAGATTTGAAAAAATATGATGAGAATTTAGATACCTAACTGAGACAAGATATTTGAAATTTAAATTATCTAACGCTTACAACTTGTTTTGTTTCTTAGTTATAACAAATGATAGCTTGGAGCGGCTTAATCAATTTTAAGTAAAGTTGAGACATAATATTTTAAAGTATTACCTTCATCTTCCTTATTATCCTTCAAGATATCCAGCGTAGGGTCTAAATATTTATCATTATCAGTATTCACAAACACTTTTTCTGTATTTTCAAATTTAGCTTCCTTTTCGTCTTCGTCGTCAAATCCTGTATCTTGATTCAACTTGACCGGTCTTTCTACATCCTTTTTATCCATTGCATCTATAGTTTCAATATTAACAAAACTCTGCTCCCTCACATTTTTCCAATAATCGTTGACGCTTTCGTAGAAGTCCATCTTTCTTTTATCATCTTTTGTCTCTCTATTGACACTTCTCTTTTCTCTTTTCACTGTATTTGGTTCTACTTCTACAAAGAAGTTCTTATATCCTAGAGGTTTGACTTTGATTGCTACAAAGACTAATTCATGGGTCGCTGTGGATTTTCTTGTTGGTATTTCAATGACCTCTTTCGGTATTGGTACCAGTTGCGTTTCAATGTAGTCACCTGGAGAAATATAATGCAGAGTTAAATTATTTTATTGAAAGATATATGAAAGAGCCTGTGAAGAAAAATTTCAGTCAGCTTTTTAAGTAGCTATACACTGTTATACTTAGTATATACTAGTATATACTAAGTCTATGGTTATACCTGTTCAAACTAACAAACGGTATCAATGTTAAAATGTACGGTTTGTGAGTTTGACAAGTTACAAAAGGTACGTACACAAGAAACCGACCTACATTGCACAAAATATACAACTATAGTTAGATAAGTGAATATAGTTTACCATTAGGCGCAGTGACTCTGTATTTCTGCTCTGTGACGGGTATCCTAACTGGAATAGCATCCAACTTCCACGCCAAGGGGTTGTAGATTGACACCTGTGGGTCAAGCAATGAAGCATTGATTAGCTATTACCTATATTATTATTATAACCTTCGGTGCTGTTAGTTCCTGCTGACTGATGGAACTTTTTTCCATATTAAATTAAAGTCTAAATTGATAAATGTTGTTCTAGCTATTACCACTGGGAACGCTACCTAGAGTGCGTTACGTCGTCTCAAAGGAATGGTCCAGGAAATGGAAAAGGAATGAAAAAATGCGGTCTTAACCCTTAGAAGTCACTCTTTAGGTGCTCTAGGAGGTGCGGATGGAAAGTGGCCGCTATTGGTTTATTGCGGTAAGAACGCGCTTCGAATCCTCTCTTATCATTCAGCCGCCATTTTGTCATTCTCACCATAAATCGCTGAGAGTGCTCGGAGACGTGGCAGGAGGACTCGTTGAGCATGCAACGGTGCCACTTGAAGTCAACTGTACCGTTGTTGGACATCAGCTTGCTGGGGACAACAAAGAATTATGTTAAATAAGTATGTAAAACTGAATATTTATCAAATAAGTAAGCATATAAAACTGTAGTTGTAATACCACAATATGACCATACAATTTAAGTGCAAACGTGTGTTAAGTGGGTTTTAACTTAATTTGTTTGTTACCACAGTTAAAGGATAAGCCTCCTTACATGATTGATAATATATTAAAGTCTCAAAGTCAACTTCCACCATCATACAGGGTGTTAACTTAATTGCGTTGGAGCGGGAAATGGTAGATACAGCTGATGATACTGAACACGATAAGACATTAAAAAACATATTTTATTTGCTTTAAGCTGACCAACATAAAACAGTTTTATTTAGTACATTTTAAAATTTCATAGTCACCCTATTCAGGTTTAGGTACGTTTGACAGAATGACCATGAACTTGAAAGCCAAGATCAAGGCCAAACAATTCAAAGCCAAGGTCAAAAAAAAGTATGCGTGCATCTGCACCACACTCGTGGAGCCACATCGTCAAGGTACCTACCGAGATTTTGGGTACTCAAAGTACCCAATCCATTGTAGACATTTCATTTTACTCCATAAGTATCACTTTATTAATACACAATTATCTTTTATGAATACAGAACATTTTCATTTTATGCTTCATAACATAGGTCACACGTATTCACAGCACAGCACAACATAAAACGAAATGAGGAACAAGGCTTGGTAATCAAAAGATAGAATTGTAGGTACCTTTTCCCTTTTAGGTAATAATTGTAAAAAATGATTGTAAACAAGTAAACAACAATGACTGACTGACAGACTAGATCCACAGAGAAGGTAATGACTATCATAAATACTCGATGGTTATGATACGCGAGATTGTTATTATTCTACTGGTATTTAAAGTGAGGCCATACTTATTATGAGGATTTCCGTACTATTCGTCATCAAAGACGTCTCAATCGCAAGTACACAACACAAATCGAGATGAGCAAGTGTAAGTAAACCAATTCGTCATTGAAGTAGACCCTGTTATCATCCTGTTATGCATTGTGGTCTTTTATCTTTAGCTGCATACAGACCGGCCAAACGAACGCCAACGAACGGATTTTGTTGACCTTGGTTGCTCAATCTGCCCCTGTATTATGTATGATAAATGTCCATCGGTGGGCGTTCGTTGGGCCGGTCTGTACGCATCTTTAGGTAATAAAAGAAAAATAAAATGTGGTGAGTATCAAGGGTGAATACTAAACGCTTACCTTATTCTGAGTAAAAAGGTTTAATTATTGTTCTGAGCTCCTAGAAAGTCATAAATTATATTCTGTACGATCTATCAAACTTTATGACAATCAGCTGTTTAATTGTTGATTAGTATGTCATTAATCACCATGAATAATTTGAATTTTATTTAATAATTGTTATTACCTACTGTGTAATTAATAACAATCATAGTTACATCAAATAAATTATGAAAAGTGAAGTTGATAACAAATTTACAGTGTGTGTTCTTTTGCAATCGAATGTCTCATTGGTTATGTGTTTGTGTAGGGTGACCATGTTTTTGATTAAGGTAAAACTTTCCACTTTACTTTAGACTTTAAACATAAATATTCGAGATTCTGATGTTTTTTTTCTTAGAAACGTGCTTGGTTAGACTAATACTAACCCCCATTTCCCGCTCAAACGCATTCTAGTTAACACCCTGTATACTTCCTTCAAGATAACAAAAAACACAAAAAAAGTCCCAACTTACTTGACAGCCTCGGCAGTAACTTCCACGGCGCCGGCGACCGCGGCTGACAGCATGCGCTCGTAGTCGTGAGCCACGTGGGCCTTCTCCGTGCCCGTCACCGCGTCGTGGTGCTGCATCACTCCTGTGGGGTAACCACCACCGAACGAAAATTATAAATAATATAGGCCCAAGTATTGCACCTTGTGGGACGCCTGAGCAGCCTAGCTCGATTTCTAATAACAACCACTCGAATGCTTCCATTTTTATTGGCTAGCAATCGTCCATACATAGGTCATAGGTCAGTCGTGAGCCGCGTGATCCTTCTCCGTACCCGGTCGTGGTGCTGCATCACCCCTTTACGTTATGTTATTATTTATAAATACTATAAACAATATGGGCACAAGTATTGAACCTTGTGGGATGCCTGTGCAGACTGGCTCGATTTCTTTTTATAACCAATCGCTGGCTTTTATTTATTTATTTTTATAATATATCTTATTTAATTAAGTGTGATGAATAACATCGACGTTGACGACGACGACGACGACGACGCAGGCGATGATGTTTTAGGTATGGAGTGTCTAATATGACCTCTATCGTTAATGTGTAGTATAAATAATAGAGAACCAAGTATTGAACCTTGAGGGACGCCTGGGAAACTTTGAACGAATCCATATTTATGTACATAATTATAATAAATTTTAATCTTACCCATAGTGCTCTTAAGTTCATCGATAGCATCCATGTTCTTTGAATCCAGTTGCGCTAACACTTGCAATTGCTTCACCATCTATAGATAAACAGAAACTAAAATTAGTCTAAAACCTCAGCTTAATACTAAAAATCATGTCCTAAAGGTATGAGACAAGAAAATATCAGTCTTAAAATAAATTTCCAAATAGCTGATCGAATTTGTTTTATGATAGTGACTGCTCCACAGCTACCGTACTACCATCGAAAACAGCATCGCTTATCTGTCAAACAGCTGTCAGATTTATACAAGTTGTGTCAGTTTCGTTGGATAAGCAATGCTACTTAAAGATAGTTGATTGCCAGGCTACACAGCTTCGTTATCGACGCCGACATAGCGGAAGCTGTCGGTGATGGCAAGATCGCTTCGCCAACATTCATCTAACGAGCTGATGGGCGTCCCACGCTCACCTGCAGCACGTTATTCCCCTCGCGCTCGTACAGCTTGATGGTGGGCTTGGACGTGAAGTAGCCGGTCCAGAACGAGTTGGGGTCGCTAGCGTACGGGAAGAAGTCGTCTCGTTTGGTGGGCAAAGTCGGGCTGTGGAGAGATAGAATAGAATACTCTTTATTTTGCACCATTAAAGAAAGCATTACAATACGAGATTGGGAGGTTAAGCTACGTAGGTTTGATAAGGTCACAGTGACTCTATATGACGAAAAACGAAGGTTCGGAGTGCTGCGCGAGCCACGACTCTGTTTCGTTGTGCAACGTGCCGATTTCACGACAGCTCTCGTTCGCTCGTTTTTCGTCAATATAGGGTTACCCTTCAGGTTGTATTAGACAATGTTTTTCACTATCAAAGAAGAACCTGTGGATAATCCTGAATAAAGACTGGCTATAGGTACAGTCTGTACGATTATTCAACGTCAAGCCGATAGAAAAAAGTCACAAACAACACATCTTTTGCTCTTAAAAAATTTAAAACTCGATTTGGTTTTTCATTCTTTAAGTATTATACGATTCTGTTGGTCCTGTACAAGGAACGAATTTAAAAAAAAAAAACACTGATAAACTAATTAAAATCTACAGATAATTATGATAGTAAACTATAATATGTACTTACTTCGCATCATGCACAGCCTTCAAGTAGCAGTTTGGTGTGGAATAGAACAAGTGCACTTTACCCTCCGCCACTCGGTTTGTGTGTCTGAAAACAGATCATGAGATTACAACCTTTGACCTTAGTAGAAAGGGGCACTACTGGTCAATCTGAACAACTTTTGTTCAATCATTGTAGAAAATAAACCAATAATATAAGTAAATAGTTTTTTGGGATGGACAACTCTCTCTTTTGTTGACTGTATGTCTAGTAGGTACCTAGCTTCTATTATCTATTATAAGATTAGCCTTGACGATTCGATTCAGATTCAGTTCAAATCTAGGTAGGTATGTAGATAGATACCCTAGAGTAAACGCTACACAAGCGCGAATAATTTTTCATATACTTTATGAAATAGAATGTTAAAGTAATAAATTAACTACTCCTGCTACCATTAGGTACTGATTAACTATTGTTATGATAAGGAGTAAACAAAGTAATACAATACTTACGCTTATTAATAATTACCATTAATTTCATGCTATTTATGCAGACACATTCGCTTTACATAATAACAAAACCAAAATTCATGCACGTAAATTAGTTGACACGGTAATATAAATCATGCAATAAGAGAACTACCAACAGGGCAAAAATCGTCAACTTCTGGACATAGGCTTCTTCTAAGTAGCACCCGAATACTCTTACAGAGGAACCCTGATCCCTTTCCATTCTCCGCCCCGTATCATAAGGTTTTACATAACGTGGAAAAGATCCACTTTATTCGTCTTACGTACATATTTTCACAAACGAAATTGTACAGTTTGGAGCAAACAAACCTGACCCCTCACAGGTAGCAGTCACTGACAAATAACAGTAGTCAATGACTCTAAGAGGAGTCAGGTTTGTTTGCCTTAGACAGTACTTCCAACCACCCAACTCACTCAATAAGCTTGTCCAAGTTGGTGTACCACATCCCGGCATCTTGATACGTGAAGTCCCCGCCCATGGTCAGGACGATATGGCCGGAGCGGTAGTGGCTAGCCTCTGCGTTGATGTACTGGAGGAGGGCGGATACCTGGGAGGATACCGTACGGTTCTTGTTATGGTGTCCGGGACAAACTTTAGGGGATAACAAGGTTTTGTCCGAGATTCTATCATCATCATAATCTAGTAACTATAATATAACTTGCACAAAGTGGCGGGTTGTGAACGAATGTCTGATGTCATCTGAAATTATGGGGTGCCGGAGCTCCATACTTGGCCGTATACGTCTGGCGCACTCTTGGTAAGCGACTGGCAAATGATGGGATTGGCTAATCTTGGTGACAAACCCGAAGTAACCTATGGTCTACTCTCTTGAATTTTAACAATAGTGTACTTTTGTCCACGGCCTTCCTTATTTGACCACTATTAGCTAACTACCTGTCTATCATTCAAATTTGTCTACAATAAACCACTACCTGCCCGACTTAAAGTAGCTTAATTTTGGTATCCTAGAAAACCCCAAAAACACAGTTTTGTGTACACTTGGACAAACTTATTGAATAAGTAATATAACCAAGCACAGATACCCGTATTATTACCAAAAGAACATGCTTAACACCAATCAACATGCTAGTTTTAAAGAGCAAAGTTTACTTACTGAATAAGTTTATCCAAGTTTGAGAACCACATGCCCGCGTCTTGATATTGAAAGTCATCGCCCATTGTAACCAAGATATTGTCGGTTACGTAGTGTGAGGACATTCTGTCCGTTACGTTTAGGAAATCGGACACCTATTTGAGAAGGATAATGTTTGGTTTTATAAAGAAATGCTGGACATAGCATAAGCCTCTTTTATGAAGCTACATGACGCTTTGTCTTCAGCCTTCCTCATCTAACCACTACCAGCTACCTGTCTAAGTTTGTTTGTAACAATTTCTAAGGCGTCCCAGGCTATACGTTTGCCTGTTCGTGGTCTCCACCATCCAATGGTGATCCTAAAGTAAATAAATAGTTACAAGACAAACACAAGCCTTATATCAAACCATGCCCATACACAAGTAGGTATGCCCTTTAATACATAGGTAGTAATGGCTTTATAAACAATTCATGAAACATCCAACCAACACTTCAGCATGCTTTGAGAACTCACTGGATAAGTTTGTCTAAGTTTGTGAACCACATGAGTGCATCTTGGTATTGGAAATCCTCTCCCATAGTCACCAGGATATTGCCGGTGGTATACCCGGCCGCCATCTTTGATGTGATGTTCAGAAATTCTGCAACCTATTTTGGAAATATGTCAATACTCAATAGGTACGTAAAGAGTTTCAAAAAAAGCTGTTAAGGGCTGGTTATTTCTGTTTAAAAACCTATAACTGGGTGGATGATTTCTCGATCGGAGACCACAAACAGGCATTTGTTGGTTGGGGTTGGGACCAAATTTCGCTGAACCTTAAAAGTAGAGACTAGATGAGGAAGACCGATGACAGAGTTGTGACGCTTCTCAGGAGAGGCCTGTATCTTGCAGAGGATTATTTTAAGATGTTGATGATGGTTTACCAATGATTTCAAAAGGAAGGATACGCCCTTCAGAACATTTTACTCAAACTTTCTTCATACAAGCAAAATAACTGCCATCTGTCATAATTTGTTGGAATTACGTCAGAGCCGAGTTACTTATCCTGACGACGCAACCTTGTACGTGCGTTCATATTTTACCGTCACCGGACAGTTGGTACATAAAAATATGAGTGAGTTGCATGCGGACGTCCGTACAAGGTTACATCATGCGGCCATTGTAGACTTTGGTAGTAAAATAAATTATCGCTTTAAAATGTGTTTATTTATTAATTAAGGATGATACGATATTCCATATTCCTTTTTGACCTTCGTATCATAGTTTTTTAGCCTTTCACAACAAAAATAGGCATATTTATCACAAGAAACAAAGACTCATCTCTCCGTCACAGACAACTGTCGACTGAGGACCGTTGGCCCTAAAATGTTTATTTTAAGGCCAACGCGCGGGTGCCATTTTCTTGAATGGTTTGGCCTGTCCTTACGCAGTAATATATATGTCAATGTGGTTTACTCTTTACGGGCTGCTGAGGATAAATTTATTTTCACGAGACCTGACCATAATAGCTGCCAGTAAAAGTCACAACTTTGTACAGCATAGTGCAAAGAAAAACCAAAGAGGTATTTCGTACTATACGTTTAAGTAGTTTTTGCGTTGAAAAATAACAAAGTCATACACAGATTGTACACACAGTCATACACAGATTGTACACACAGTCATACACACATTGTATTGACCATTGTCTGCTATATTAAAAGTTAGTCACTCTTTCAATAGATGTCGCTACTGTCAGTAAAGTTCGTCATTATTTCCATAGATGTCGCTACTGTCAGAAGTCAGCTTTCTTTGCACTCTACGCCGACGGCCGACGCTCTCTTTCCGCTAATATATTAAAAGTTCGTCATTATTTCCATAGATGTCGCTACTATATTAAAAGTTCGTCACTCTTTCAATAGATGTCGCTACTATCAGTAAAGTTTGTCACTATTCCCATAGATGTCGCCATTGTTAAAAGTCAGCTTTCTTTGCACTCAACTACTAGTGCACAAAATAATATTCCTAGACTGACAATTACTGTGTAAGTGACTCACCCGTCTGTCGACATTGTGCGCGGGGCTGGCGACGTCGTCGACGACGGGCTCGTCGCCGCACAGCACGTCGAAGCAGAACCCGGGCGGCGGCGAGTACGTGTTGTATAGGACGCCGGTGAATATGTCGGATTTTTCGCCTGTTGACGGTGTTATGATTAGAAAAACTTGCGCACAGGATTCTGTGGTACGGGTGATTAACTGAATAGTGTTGCCAAAGCGGTAAGTAAATATAGCAAGCCGAAAGAAAATGACTCAATTCAGACCGAAAGAGAGTGACTCAATTTAGAATGGCAGCCTGAGTCGCCCCTATCGGCTTACTTTTCTCTTTTTTAACACCCGGTGTAAATAGAATCTCAAATCTTAATGCGCAGTGTTCCAAACTGGATAGCACCACCGTTCCCGAGATAAAGTTTCTTAATAAACAGGCAGACAGACGGACGGACAACAAAGTCACCCTTTAATCCATTAGAGTTACGGATACCTAAAACAGCAACTTAAATACAACAAATATACGTACCCAAATCGTCATCCCCCCGCCACAGCATCTCCATCCTCCTATCCCTCAACCTTGCCCCCTTGTCCTGATAATCTATTCTTCCGAGGAACAGCCCCTGGAACCCCATGCCCGCCAGCAGGGAGGCGAATTCACGCGAGTGGCCGAATGGGTCGATCTGCCAGCCTACGGTGGGTATGCCGCATTGGCCGAATGTGTCTTTGAGTTTTCTGGTAAGGGAAAAATGGGATCGTTAGTCACTTCATAGGTTTTTCACGCATAATGCCCCTTTAGAGGCTAAATGTGGAAAATTTGCTCGCTTCACCTTAAATAGTTACCTGTGGGAAATTTGGGATAAAAATTAGCCTATGTGTGTAGCCAATTAATTCTGGGTGCCAGCTTAATCTGCTGTATATTATGGGTTGCAAAAGGAGCATCCCCTAATGACATATCTGCTGTACTTTATACAGGATGTTGAAAACGTGGTATACTATGCTTTTTCGCGAATTTCCAATAGTCCTAGAGCTAAATTTGTACAAAATGTCCCCCTGGGCCACTCTCTTTCGGCGTAGTATACCACTTTTGCAACAGCCTGTAGTTACGCTTATGTATCACATGACACGCTAAGAAGAATAGCAACCCGCTTTTCTAAACTACGCGATATATTTATAGTGATCTGTAGCTCTAGACAACTCGGTCATAAACTATAAAGTACAGTAACTATACCGTCAGCCTACACCATGGAGAAGCGCTAAGAAGCATAAGAAGTCCGCTCACCTCAACCCCCAAGTGAACTGGTCAATAGTGCTCTGATAATGTGTAGTCGCTTCATCGTTCATGCTCCACGCACCGCCGATGAACTGCAGGCGGCCTTCCTTCACCAGGGTCTTAACCTGCATCAGGGAAACATCACCATCATGTATCTCGCAGGTTTGCTGTTAGAAAGTGCTCTTAGCATTAAGCCCACCTTTTGTGCTTTTATTTATTTTATTAGTGCAATGAGAATTAAATAAATATACAAATCATCAGTCGGTTTTTAGGCATAAAATACCGGCTCACAGCTCTTCAGCTTGTGGATTTTAAGAGCTATGTTGGTTACTTTAGAGTGCCGTGGTGGCTAAGGATTAATGGATAAGGCCTCTTTCTCAGGCGGAGTGTCCAAATTCTGGCATGTACATGTATAAGGCAGATAAATCTGACCCTTCCAGAAGCTGTTACTATGAGAGGGGGGTCAGGTTTCTCTGCACATGACCGTACCAATGAAATACTTTCAATTAAGGAATTCAAGTACGATCATACCACGTGCCCTTACGTTGAAGGTAAACAGTGAGGAAACATGCAGATCTAGATGTTTGACTGACTTAGTATTATCCTCACGCCACAGTGGCAAACCGTTGAGAATGAGAGAACAATGATTCAAAGTAGAACAATGATTTATTACCTTCTGCTGCGTCGCATCGTTCTGTTTGTTCCACCATTTCCAGAAGAATGCTGTCTCTACGTAGATAAACCTGGTGGATGATGAAAAATATATATACAGATATTTGTTTAAACACAGATATTTGTTCTCAGGTCTTGGATGTGCCCGTAAAATGGCAATAGGCCCGCCCCCTATTACATTGGGACTAACAAAACACTCTGGCGAAAAGTGGGTGCAGCAATGCACCTCTGCCTACCCCGCAAGGGAGTACATTAGTACAAGGCGTGAGTGCGTGTGTGTGTGGATGATGAAAAATCATTATAAAGTCGTTGCAACTATAAGTAACTGTTCTGCTGTTCTAAGTTTCAGGTTTACAGATGATGCGATTTGAATCTATAATGTAAAAAAACTGTAAGTATAATATTTTTTTATTAGAATTTAATGTCACTTATTATGTGTTCTTTCGAAACACACAGCGTTGAGTGAAGAAGCAATTATTTGATTTCTTAGTATAAATAGGAAAAAATGGGTTTTTACATACCAATCTGCTGTATTTTCCTCTCTTTCACTTCAGCCAGTGGACAGTGCAGTCTAGAATCTGGATTCTACTCTGTGACGCGCTGTCAAATTTCTGTCATAGCTTTTTGATTTCTTGAATCAAACGCGTTTATATATTTTTGAAAATGGATTTTTTACTAATAATCCATGATAATATTCGTGTTTGTGGAATAAAACAATCAATAAAAGTGTTAATTCACTTAATGTATAAAAAACTCTGTATGAGACATCGTACTTTTCGTCAATGTACAAAAAATAATTTCGCGCCGCTACCGACGCTCCGCCCGCGGGCCGGTATTAATATTTTTTTCAGAAAACCGAGAAGATCACAAGATTACGTGAAGATATTATGATAAATCTCTGTGATAGTGTGAAATATGCTCTCCAGCAATTGGATTCATACCTACCTTCGAAGTCTGAACTGAGTAAGTCAGAAAACTATTTCACGCATGAATCTTTTACGGAACAAAAACATTGCAATTTACAAATGATATTTTATCTTTGTGCTTATACCTTTAAACCAGAAACCAGCTCTGTTCAATGGTGTTTCTTTATTCAAATAGTATTTACGTTGTTACATACTGTATTTACATAGTTTAACTCCATTTGGTAAAGCTAAAAATTCTCATAAGAGAATGCTTACTTATATGAGAACATTTAATTTTGTTCCTATTCATTTAATGCCATGTTATCTAGCATTAGGAAGCCTCTCAGATGGGCTACAGATGCTTGTTAGACCTTTGGTTGTTGGGTTTATAACCTTTACACTGCTTACTTTGAATTTAAATGTTTCAATTCTAAACATGGTATTGATTCTTGGTTTCACAAGTTTGAAAATATTTTCACATCTGGTATTAATTAGTTAACATGTACCTACCTATAGTACCTATCTACATAATATACCAACCTTTTGATTGCTGCATGCATAGATGTGTTGTCGCAAAATATTTGTAATTTGTTGATTACATTATTTATTTACCAAGTGTTTATGAAGGGTGACACAATGAAAATAAGTCACTATTTATGCCCTTATGTGGGTCACCTCTGACTACCCCTTCGGGGATTTGCAGTCGTGTGTATATTATACAGAGAACTTTACACTTATATTAGCAGTTTCACTATTGAGACTGTCATCTTAAAATAAATTAAATATGACATGCAGTGCTGTGGTTGACAATATTGACTTGCAACCAATGGCTTAAGCCAGTAGCATAGTTTGACCTAGCGGATGGGTTGATGAGATTATAATTTATAAAATCTCTTGGCTAATATTTATCCCTATATTTACAACTTTTGTTGTCTTATAGGTTTTTTACCATAATACCTTCTTACAACTTATATGTATACATGTTGTTTTATGCTCACATAGCATTTAAAACTGGCTCGGGGCCCCTATTTACCATATTGACTTAGTTATTAACCATAATAACTTCTTACAACATGTATGTATACATATAAATATGTTGTTTTTTGCTCACCCACAGGATTTAAACTGGCTCGTGGCCTTTTTATTCCTATTTACCTATTACCTAGGTATACATATTATGTCCTTTTACATGCGGGTGTAATGGACAGAGCAACAAAATACATTGCCAGTCTAAATGCTGATAGGCACTGGCTATGATGAACTCATGGATCATCTCATAATGTATTTTAACTTTGCATAATTTCATTAAACTTTCGGAAAGTTATATGTAGCAGTTACTAACTGCAATATTATTGATGACACACACATTGGTGGTGTCGGACCCATCTTCAAGTATCTAATTATTGGGGATTTTATGCAAAGTTTATGAAGGTTTGAACTTTTATAAGTTCATTGTAATACATTGACCAGTCGAAATGCTGTTTATGGCACTGGTGAAGTAAAATGTATTATATTATATTTGCATAATTGCTGGAACCTTCCTCGCGGAGAGGTAAAATCTTATATGGTATCTGCAATTATTCACACACATTGTTCATGGGATACCTATATATGCGAAGTTTATGATGGTTCACAACCGCTTTATATAGCATTTAACCAGTCGAAAAGCCATGGGCTCTGGTAAACTAAAATGCATTGCAATTATTGCAATTATAGTTTTTGCAATTATATATGCAAATATTATGATGTTTAACAACCATTTGTATAGCTTTTAACCAGTCGAAAAGCCATGGGCTCTGGTGAACTTAACTGTACTTATTTTATTATTACATAAAAATAATTAACTATTTACTTGCTATCTGTAATATATTTTCATGATTATAACTTTTTCAAAGTTGTTCATGTCATACCCTTGACTTTGTAGCTATTTGGGGTTTTTAAGCAAGAATTTATGGGAGTTTCAATACTTAATACTCAATCATTTATTGCATCCATAAGTCTTACAGTTTAAAACTGATAATAGGCATAATCCACTCATAAAAAGGTGAATTGCCAATTTTTTCTCCTGTTTACCAAAGCAGCTGCCCGCCAGAACAAAACACAGCCCAAACAGGTTGGGAGATCCTCCCTTTCCAGTGGGGATAGCATGGGACCACCATCACATCCCTATTTATTTTTACAAATAACACCACTTAACGGTTTCTGGCTAAACCCATAATGACAAGATTGTTGCCGCGGAGGCCATGTGCTATTGGGACATTTGATTATTGATATGCAGTGGCCAAACATAATGAAAGCTGATGAAGCAGCTTTCTAGGCCCAAGCCCTTCCTTCATTGGAAGGAGACCCGTTCCCCAGCAGTAGGGACGTGATGGGTTGATGTTGAAGCGTCTGCGCCTTGGCAGCTAGAGTTACACATTTTCAATCTAATATATTGTGTTGTAACTTGCTTACTTTTTCAGGGATCTTTTCTTGAAAGACATAACCTGAGATCTCATATCTTCTATCTTAATGGTGAGCTCTTGTATTGTGCCTATACTTAATATTGCATGTACAATACATATTTTTTCTGAATTTAATTTGGTCTTAATAGCTAACACAGGCTTGCCATAAAGAAGAGCTCAGTGATTACAACAGTAAAGTTGACTTCAGAATGAATGTTTATTCAGTAGACATTGGCATTAATATCACCTATACAAGGTGTATGCCACAGCACATATATTACCACTATGTTGGCTGATATTGTTTGAGCCCGGATTTGAGTACTCCTCATCTAGTGTACCCACATGGCAGGTGGTTGTCAAATGATTTTGCCCAGGTAGCTTTCTATTACCCACATTGCACAAGTTTGTAGTCTCTGGAGAGTACAAACATGAGATAGCTACAAGTCTAAGTGCCTATTATTGTCCTGGACTTTTGTTCACCAAGTTGTGTTAACATTTGGCCTTTATGAGCCTTTCTAAGGATCTATCTGGTAAGGTGCCTATATTATATTGATTTTTATATGTATACCATATACCTACATCATGTGGAGCCTATGACTGATGGCTGTGAAAATACCTATCCAATTATCCATATTAGTTGGGCTATTGAATAGGCCCTATAAAGTGTTTACTTGCATTTATGGTGGATTATATTGCAGTAGTAAATTGTTTATCAAGTATAGATAGAGATGATGTGCGGTTCTGAAACTTTATATTTCAACCTGAGAGAAGGGTGTAAGCCTAATAGCTGTACAAAAGCTGTTTCTATTCTAACTGGCCCTTTACTTAAGTAGGTTGCTACCTACATGCAGGCTTGACTTTTTAAAGACTGTTGGTCCTGTAAAATCTTGGTAAAATTAGTCATGTTTGATTGAAATTGGTACATCTATAAATTTTTCCGTGTACCTAGAGACTAGTCATCACCCATGTATATCTCAAAAGGAAAATTATGATAGTGTACACATAGACAGCTGTCATGTAATCCTATTGCAGTAGGCTATTCAACTACCAAGCAAGGGTGGTGCAGTGACATAAGTCTAATACAATCCATATTTCTGTGCTTTATAAAGTTCAATTTTACTTCAACTAAAAAGGAATACTACCTAATAATATGTATGACTACCTAATAGGTACAAATTACCTATGGTTATGTATTACCTAGAGGGCCTATGTAATACAAATTGATAGGTACTTATATAAAGACAATGATGTAAAATTTTATATTTTCTATTGTCTGTTTCTATGCTATTAGGTATTCCTCACACCTGGATTGGTCCTTTACTAGTTCTAACTTTAATTTGATAAGAAATTGGCTTATTTATGTTATACTTACTTACTTAAATTACTAATGGTATGATTTATGATCCCATTAGCAACATACTTACAGATCATAAGTGTAGGTAAGTATGTGACATGTTGTGTATCACACTAGGTATGTAGTGGATACACACCTATTGATCATTAACTAGAGTACCTATGTACTTATAAATTTAGTTTTTAATTAATTTTCTTTCTTTTAGGTGCAAGTACCTTTATGATGAAGGTGCATTTTAAGTATGTTTCCTTTACAACTATGATGTTGTCTAACAGGAATCTTTATTGTATTTTAGGTATATTTTACCTAAAAAGGAGATCACATAGCGTTTAGATTTTCTAATCTCTTTCACCAGCAGATAACAAACAAGTCTTCACTCAACGCTGTGTGTTTCGAAAGAACACATAATAGACCTGTTTTGCATTACAACAAAACAGATATTATGTGTATGAAGAAACACACAGCGTTGCAGCAACGGCTTGCAGGTGAGTTTTGAAGACTACTATGTCAGAAATTTGACAGCGCGTCACAGAGTAGAATCCAGATTCTAGACTGCACTGTCCACTGGCTGAAGTGAAAGAGAGGAAAATACAGCAGATTGGTATGTAAAAACCCATTTTTTCCTATTTATACTAAGAAATCAAATAATTGCTTCTTCACTCAACGCTGTGTGTTTCTTCATACACATAATATCTGTTTTGTTGTAATGCAAAACAGGTCTATTTTGAATAAGTAAATAATAATGTGTTATGGGTTGTCGATTCCAAAATTTTCGGTGGTAGTAGAGTACGGGTCAGAGAAACCTAACCACTAGCAGCATTGTCCTAGTGTTTCTTAGTCCCAGGCTGTACGGCAGGAAACAGAAGATTTAGTAGAGAACTCACCTTCGTTTCGGGTCCTCCCAGAGTTCCTTCACCACGGAGTCCAGGATGTACTGGACACCGGCCTTCTGGATGTTGTTGCGACCTGGATACGAGAACAAATCGAGTTAATATCTATCTTCTATTTCAAACACGTATTTATCGTCGTATTATTTCAGGAATATTATCGCATCAAAAAAAAACAATTTATCGATGACATAGATCATTTTGCAATAAGACGATATCCAGTAACTACAACTAAAACAAACCCAAAAAGGGGAAACACAATGGGATTATTATACTTAATGGTTAAAAAAATCTATGAATGGTTTTTTTTCAGTAGTTCAGGAGCATCATTAGCAATTTACGTAATTCTGTCATCTGCATACATTATTTGTTAAAAGTCTCATGATAGTTTTTTGTAGTTTTCGACAAACTATAAAACTTGTATGTACAGTAAGGGGCAGAAAATCCTGACCCCTCTCAGAAGCATTGTTACTATGGGAGGGGGGTCAGGTTTCTCTGCACCTGACCGTACTAGACATTTTTTAACTCACTCCCATAATAATACTGGTCGACGGTCTTCAGCCAGCCGACGTCGTCGTGTGTGTGCGGCACTATGTGGACATTCAGAACCCCCTCCTTCACTTGATTGCAGCTCTGAAACGAACAAAGGTTGTCTGGAGGAGATCGCTTGTGCTTTGAGTATACTACCGCCTTTTGTACGCCAATTAAGCCGTTTATCAAACTTTTTGTTGCTGTACAATAAATAGTTCTCTATCTATGTCGCTATTATCATCATGATCACCATCAAGTCTGTTGGAATTTCCGGTGCCTATACATATACACTAACGGTCTTATTCATAAAAAGTTACGGGAGACCTATAGGCCTGCTATAAGCAAATGTCAAAAAAACTTTATTCATAAACGATCAATAGCGCTAAAGAACTCTCCAACTGATTCGTAAAACCTTGATATGCTAAAGTTGGCTGGACCCTACTATACACCTTACGTAAGCCTCCTCTTGTACAAAAACATGGCGGCCGGTCAACAGCTGTTCTGCTTTATTGACGATTTGACATTTGTTGTGAGTTAATATTTGCTGAAAATAAGTTGCCATGGTAACGTAAAAATTTAATTATTTTTTTTGTGGGTTTTGGCTTGGCCACTGCGCCTTTAAGCCAACGTAAACTTTTTTAAGTGCCGCGCCGTGGCTAACATAGATAATAGAGATTGATAAATGAATGAAAGTTTTCGCTATTTTTGTTTATGGTTTCGTCGGACCGGCAACTTAATAGGGTAAATGTCAAAATGTTTGGTCTGTGAAATCTATTAGCATCACTATAGTTATTGAAGGTTTACGGAACTATTATGAATAGAGATTTTTACGAAACCTCAAATAGGCTTAGGGTGGATTCGTCCAAACATCACGTTACACGAGAATAACTATACCGGAATTAAAATTATACGCGAATAAATATCTAGGATAAGTACATTTGCATTCTACCAAGTTATACCATGATTAAATTGAATGAACGAGGAACGAAACTGTAATGCAACTAAAATAAAAATAGCTGCGTTTCAAAGCATGCAATAGAAATGACATGCCAACTTAGTTTGAATGGATTATAAAAGTATGAAATTGTTTATGTTTTAATATTTTATTCGCTGTTGTTATTCTGAGACTTTGCCTTTTAACGTACTTTTGTTTATGTTTTGACAGATGTGTTTATATGTCATTATGACGGTTTTCTAATCAGCTGATGTGCTGCCGCCATTACAAAATTACTCTCGGATAAGCTCGTTACACGGTCAATTTTGGCGGTATAACATTTTATTCTTGGGATAAGCTAGTTATCTTGGTTTCAGGTTTGGTAGAATGCAAAATCTGCTTACTCGCGAGTAACTGGTACTTTACTCGTGAGTAAACAGTTACTCGACGTTGGCCGAATCCGCCCTTAATGTGTTCCGTAACTATTGAGCTCAGTAAACCTACTTTAAGGTTTTTTTATGAATAAGACCGTAAAACTTTTGAACAGCTGCACCGATTTTAAGAGAGGGTAGAACCGTGGGGGTAATATTACCTATTAGTAAAAAAAAAAAACAAATAGATAATCGGTTCAGCCGTTTCGGGGCTACGCTACCATAGACAGATACACAGACACACAGACAAGTCGTGCGTGTGAGGCACTATGTGGAAATTCAGGACTCCCTCCTTCACTTGGTTGCAGCTCTGGAACGAACATTATGTTATCATCATCAGCATGAGCTCCTGAAGTTGACATAATATAGTCGAGGCTTCGCTTCATGACCCAGAGGTCCCGGGTTCGATTCCCGGGTAGGACCATCAATTTGTGTTTCTAAATTGTGGTTCTAAGTTTGGTTAGGACACAGAAGGCTGATCACCTGATGTCCGAAACAGTGAAACGATCCATGCTGTCGGATGGGCATGTAAAGCAGTCGGTCCTGCGCCTAGCTCTCTCCAGTCGTGTCGGTCAATCCGTCCCATTGGGCTATGATAGTGATGGAACAGAGAGTGCTCCTGTGTACTGCGCACACACTTGGGCACTATAATCTACTCCTGCGTAGATGGCTGATCTCAAATGAGACTGGCCGCCGTGGTCGAAATTCGGCTAGGAGGACATTAATTAATATAGTCGAGGAAAAATACCTAATGCCCTAAAACTTGAAAAACCCTTTTTTGCCAGTCAAATCGGGTCTATTTTGTTCATTTTGTCATATTCAATGATTGTGTCATTAGTGTCCGATAAGGATATTTTGCATTGGGAAAAAGATGGGAGATATTTTTTTCTTTAACTGGTAGCTGTTAGGTAAATGGATGAAGAAGAATAAGACATACGTGAGACCATATAAATTACAAAGTTTAAATATTACTGTTGCCCTAATAAACTTTTTGTTGTTGTTATGTATTCACCGTTTTTCAGTTGCTTTAGCGTTCAGAGTCTAATTGCCAATTTCCCCATTCTCGGTTAGAGCATAACCAGGGAGTAGTGGTTAACTTTTTACACATCTATCATGAATTTTACATGGAGCTGACGTTTAATTTATAAATCAATCCCTGTCGGTTAGATAACCGACAATTGAGAAATTGGCACTAAGGGACAGTTATTTGATGCCTAGTTAACTCAACCATTGGCCAAAAATGGCAACCATTAGTTAAAATAAAGATAACAACATTTTAGAGTCACTCAAACAAGAACCTGGGAATTTATCTACGGAATTTTTACGTTTTGTGTAGTTAAACAAAAATGCCCATCAAAAACACATTTAACTGTTTATCTCCTACTTTTGTTTACTAACTCACTAATCTATCTGTTCTAGTGATACTGGCTAAGTGTCTCCGGTCGTTACACTTATGAGTATGACGGAGAGTGGTTTGGGGTCAAAAGACAAGAGTTATCGGTATACAATGATAATAAGGAGTACCTATACTTACTGTATTTATTCAGCCTGTCACTTATAATATAAATTACAAGCTGTTCCCGCGAGCTTCGCTTCGCTTTAAAAAGTTTTCCCGTGGGTATACCGCGATAAAAAGTAGCCTATATGTTCTTTCTCAGGGTCTAGACTCTAGAGTCTAGCTAGACTATCTGTATACCAAATTTAATTCAAATCCGTTCAGTAGTATTGGCGTCATGACAGACAAACAGAAACAGTTACTTTCGCATTTATAATATTAGTTAGGATTTATTTATACCTAACTGATCATAAATATAAGGGTTTTAATTAGGTTTATTTTCATAAAATATGACGCTTACATTATTATCGTGACAAGCGATTGCGGTTACCTAGAAACATGATACAGACCACCACGACCCATCACGTCCCCACTGCTGGGGCACGGGTCTCCTTCCAATGAAGGAAGGGTTTTAGGCCTAGTCCACCACGCTGGCCTTGTGCAGGTTGGTGGACGACACCTATTTATTATAATTATTATATACATAGCTATACTTATTACTTTATACTTACCTATTGAGTTTTGTTTACTATGGAAACATTGAGACCACTAATGTTAAATTAATTTTCATTTGTATTAAACCTTTTGACTTATTGATAAGTAATTAATTGGCCTTTAGGTATTTCCATAATACACAAACACTTTAGGATTTAATTGAAATATCTAATATCGACTTCTTTATTATACCCATGTGAATGTTAAGAGGTACGATTTCCAGGGTTCGAATCCTAGGAGAGAACGACTTTTACTCATCAAAAACATATTTAAATAAATAAATTCTTTATTTAGCCAGAAAAGTATTGACAGAAAAACAATACAAAGTGGGACCTGCACTAGGAAAAACCTGTAACGCGTTTCAATTTACAACAGATTTGACAGTTTGTGATAATAATATAATATATGTAATACTGTTAACGTTATTTCATCATCATCATCAGCCAATAATCATCCACTGCTGGACATAGGCCTTTCCCAAGAAGCAGCACAACACTCGGTCCTCGGCCTTCCTCATCCATCCACTACCGGCTACCCGCCTAAGGTCATCATCACCATCACCAAAGGTTAACTGGTACAAAATGCTGCTAGCATTAAGTTCGCCTTTGTACCAATTTACTTTGTGCAATAAAAAAAATAATAATAATAATAAGGTCGTCAGTCCAGCGGGCAGGAGGGCGTCCCACGCTGCGTTAAAAAAACTAAAATATTGGTAATAAATACGGCGATTATTATAGTGCCTATGGCAAATATTCGTGAGAAGACCACTTGTGTTTGCCTTGTGTCTGGTTGTTATTTATCTAACTATACCTACTAAAAATAATAAAATATTATGTAGGTAACTAGGCAAGTAAGTACCTATGTGGGTATTTTTATAGCAACTTAATTTACAGGGTGTCTTTCAAAGTACTTACAGGAGTGACTCTGGTGCTCTTTCTGACCAACGTTATTGGATCAAGTCCAAATTTGAAGTTATTAGCATTCAATGAGTACCTACTTAGTTCAATCTTCTGTCGTAGCGCTAGTGTTACAAAAAATCATTCGCTTTTAGAGTAAATAATTGACGCTTTGCCTGCCGTCCTGCCAGTGATGACGTATGGTGCAGAGACGTGGACACTGACGGTAGGACTGGTCCACCGATTTAAAGTCGCTCAGCGTGCTATGGAGAGAGCTATGCTTGGGGTTTCTCTGATGGATCGTATCAGAAATGAGGTTATCCGTCAGAGGACTAAGATTACCGACATAGCTGTCAAAATATGCAAGCTGAAGTGGCAGTGGGCTGGTCATATCTGCCGAAGAATCGATAACCGTTGGGGTAGACGAGTTCTCGAGTGGAGACCACGAACAGGCAAACGCAGCGTGGGACGCCCTCCTGCCCGCTGGACTGACGACCTTAGGCGGGTGGCGGGTAGTGATTGGATGAGGAAGGCCGAGGACCGAGTGTTGTGGCGCTCCTTAGGAGAGGCCTATGTCCAGCAGTGGATGATTATTGGCTGATGATGAATTGACGCTTTTGCTTTCCTCTAGACCAGTGTGCCAATCACGAATATGGTTGACTCTAGTCGATAGGTACTTCAATAGCAATTTGTATGACATCTTGTTCAGCGCCCCTGTGAATTTATTCTGAATCACCCTAGGTAGTTAACCGCTGTTACCTACAGTGCGACAAAATTATCTGTTCCGGTGAGGGCGAACTAAATTGATCCATATATCATTACTTACTGATGAATTATGTATTGATATAGATTAGGTGGGTTTATTAAAACCGCAAGAGCGAATTACCACTACAGGCAAACGTGAAATCTTATAGAATGAAGAAATATTCGACACTAGCTGTTCCCGCGCGCTTCGCTTCGCCTTAAAAAATTTTCCCGTAGGAATTCCGGGATAAAAAGTAGCCTATGTTCATTCCCAGGGTCTAGACCGTATGTATACCAAATTTCATTCAAATTCGTTCAGTAGTTTTGGCGTGAAAGAGTAACAGACAGACAGACAGACAGACAGACACAGTTACTTTCGCATTTATAATATTAGTTAGGATTTACGTGAGCTTTCACCGGAACAGATAAGTTTGTGGCACTCTATGTCAAATAACTTACATCATAAGGGCACTGTCTCTGGTCGAAGGGTGACGCTGAGACGACCGCCACACACACACACAATGTTAACGCATAGAACGTTAACATTGTCAGATTCTGGAACAAAAAATCAGAAAATAAGAAGTTATAAAAATACTAGGTAGTTAGGTATAAGAGAGCTGAAGTGGGGCCTGGTACTCTGTGAATAAAAGATATTCAGGATGGTCTCCAGAGACATCCCTTTTCGGCTTACTACACTCACGAGCAATTAAATAGTTCCAGCCAGAGAATCGAACCCGCGACCTTAGGGTCAATTCAGACGTACCACAACCACACCACAACCACGCGGTGTGGTCGGGCGTATATTTTGTATTGACAATGAATAATCCAATTCACACGTGCCACATTTTGCCGTTGTTATCGACCACCTGTGTAATACGACCACATCGCAACCACATCGCAACGGCAACGCCGCCACGCGGCGGTGGCACCGCGGCCACCTCCTCTCCCTATTAAATGCATACGACGACGTGGTTACCACATCGCAACGACAGCGACAACGCAACCACATCGACATTTTGTCGCTGCCACAACGCAACTGCAAAAAGCCGCTGTCACACAATTCACACGTAACCACAGCTTGACCACATTTTGTCGCTGCGACGTGGTGTGGTTGTGGTACGTGTGAATTGACGCTAGACACAGCAATCACAGTCACTAACCATTACACCACTCGGTTGTCTAAAGTAAGACGTGGTAAGACTAAAGTATTTAGCTAAACTAGTCCATTACTACAATTGATACAGTTTGAAGTCACAAAGCTCTTGGTAGCCTGCCAAGATATACTTTAGGATCTTCAATAAGGCTTATAGAGCAAACAGGTACTTGACTAGGGTTGTCACAGCTGCCTATTTCTTTAAATATAGCTTGGTCTTGCTTAGTGCTTTGACGGAAGGCCTAAAGACAGGGCTTTGATTCCCGGTACAGGGAATGTATTTCTTTAAACATGTTATAATGTAGGTATATTATTTAAGTAGTTACTATCGGGTAAATTTAGCGCTCTGTACAAACGTAAATGGTTTGTTCAAAATTGGCTGTGAACAATGATTATACCTAAGTATATATCATATAATTTATAAAATTATGCGTCTTTTACATATTAGCAATTAAAATTGACGGCGTCTTATTCAGATAATACTTATTCACTATTCCACCCTGTCCCAATAACTGTGGTTGCCTATCAACAACCTAAATTCTATTTTACAATTTATTCCACATACTGAAGGATGTATCAAATTATCAGAAATAAATGAATTAAATTCAATCAAAAACTCCTGTAGTGTCACCCCTACCTCACATTTAGTGTCCGAGGTACATTTTTCCCGTCTGTTCCTAACTGTCAGTTAACTGTCGATCGTTTCTTTAAGGATGCATTATCGGGACCGGACTTCACCGGACCCGCGTTTCTAGGAATCCATCTGTGGCCCGGTATTCTCTGACTGACGGTTTATAGCTGATAAGAGCTCTATTTGTCTTTATTACAGGGTTTTAGAAAATTTACAAGTATAGTGCGACAAACTTATCTGTTCCGGTGAAAGCTAACTAAATTGATCCATATCTCATTATTTACTAATGAATTATATATTGATATAGATTAGATGGGTTTATTGAAACCACAAGAGTGAATTACCACTACTGGCAAACTTAAAATCTTATAGAATGAAGAAATATTACACATTTACATGAACTGTCACCGGAACAGATAAGTTTGTGGCACTGTACCTAATGTTGACGGCAACACAAGTCTATTTTTAATTATTGCTTATGGTCACTTCCGTATTCTATTCTGTTACAATAAATCTGCTGGTGAGGCAGGCTGGTGGTCCGTTGGTGAGGCAACAATCGAAGTTGTGCAAGAATATGTCTACCTCGGGCAGACTATTCGGCTAGGCAGAAGCAACTTCGACAAGGAGGCTGCAAGGCGCATCCAACTGGGTTGGGCTGCATTCGGGAAACTTCGTCACATATTCTCCTCGGCCATTCCTCAGAGCCTGAAGACAAAAGTCTTCAACCAGTGCGTCCTGCCAGTGATGACGTATGGTGCAGAGACGTGGACACTGACGGTAGGACTGGTCCACCGATTTAAAGTCGCTCAGCGTGCTATGGAGAGAGCTATGCTTGGGGTTTCTCTGATGGATCGTATCAGAAATGAGGTTATCCGTCAGAGGACTAAGGTTACCGACATAGCTGTCAAAATATGCAAGCTGAAGTGGCAGTAGGCTGGTCATATCTGCCGAAGAACCGATAACCGTTGGGATAGACGAGTTCTCGAGTGGAGACCACGAACAGGCAAACGCAGCGTGGGACGCCCTCCTGCCCGCTGGACTGACGACCTTAGGCGGAGGACCGAGTGTTGTGGCGCTCCTTGGGAGAGGCCTATGTCCAGCAGTGGATTATTATTGGCTGATGATGAAATCTGCTGTAGGTACGGTGCTCTTGTGTTGTGATAAAATAAAATACTGTCTCACTGTGAAACTTTGGTTTTAATCAAGAAGACCTACCAGCCCAACCTACAGTCAAAACAAACACCTAAAATTGGTGATTGTACCTACTGCAACTTCCTTTCTTGTTGTGTACAAATAAGTAATACTCTATTTATTTATCTATCTAAAGTAAAGTAAGAGTTCATTCTGAATAACTTAAGTATGTTCCACGACTTTGTCTAATTCTTACTACTTACTATTAAGTATACCCTGTATATTTTACTCCATAGAATGAAGACAATGGATTATCAATCTTATGCCCAGTTTCTCACGTGTTAATGTCAAGTTAAGCACTCAATATGCAACGAATTAATTGGCTTTACATCTTAATCATAACAGCTAAACCTAATCGTACATACATAATATACAATCGTTGCACGATACATAAATATGTATGACTGTTTTTTTCTTTAAACTGATTTAACACTATAATTTACGAGTACGAGTAGATAACTAATAGAAGCATTTAACTATAAAAACGGACATTCTCTGATTAAGTGGCTACACATATTTTTACAAAAAATACCTGAAAATCCAGCTGGAGTTAAGTAGGTAACTTATAAATAAATCTACTTTTAAATGCTTCCTCATA
Organism: Plutella xylostella; assembly: GCF_932276165.1. NCBI lineage: Eukaryota > Metazoa > Arthropoda > Insecta > Lepidoptera > Plutellidae > Plutella > Plutella xylostella. Next base: position 5,053,867 of record NC_063991.1, read on the forward strand.
AATTCGTAATATAGACAGAATAGCGTGTCTAACTTTACATACATTATGTACAGTCATAAAAAATCTCAACAATAAGTAACTTTTGGTGCTTCAAAAGCCGTTAAAAATAAGCCAGATTATGTGTCTTTTTATGTATTTCCTCAAGTAAATCAAGAGTAAATAGCATAATTGTGTAGCTGTCCAAACGGGCCTATTATATTTCGACGACTGTAGGTACAAAAATATACTGGTAGGCAGGTAAGTATGCTACACTGAAACCTGGACAAGTAGACCTTCAAGGGACATGGGGAGGGCATATCCAGGTTTATTTATTACGTACTAGTTGTTCCCGCGAGCTTCGCTTCGCCTTAAAAAGTGGGTTTCCCGTGGGAATTCCGGGATAAAAAGTAGCCTATGTTCTTTCTCAGGGTCTAGACCATATGTATACTAAATTTCATTCAAATCCGTTCAGTAGTTTTGGCGTGAAAGAGTAAGAGACATACAGACACAGTTACTTTCGCATTTATAGTTTTATAAATAGTTACTTAGCTGACTCCAGAGGTAAGGCGAGCTATAAATTTGGGTATTTCTTAAAAAAAACAAAAAAAAAATATTTTTTTAAAACTTTTTTTTTATATTTTTTTATTAATGTTATTGGAAAGTGTATTGAAAATAATGAATTTTAATATCTTCAATCAAGCTTAACAGGCTTTGCAAGGGGTAGAAAATGAGGTGTGAAAGTATGGTTGTGACAAATTAAATTCCTTGTTTAAAATTCGACTTTATGACTGAATGGCGTAAATCTCATTTTCAATATTCCAAATCAAAGTTTTCACAGAAATAAAATTAAAGTTTGTGCCTTCAGAATAACTATATATTTTTTTATAAGGTAGTTACGTCACATCCATGTTCGACATGGATGTGACATGTTAAAACATGGCACGACCATGGCCTCAGAAAGCTATGGCTGTGACTGCCATGGTTGTGACATTTTCGCACCGTGCCTGACATTATTTTAAAATTCGTCATTATTTTTGCAATTTGTTACTTTTATCTGTAAGTACATTGTTTAAGTTATAAATTACGAAAAACAAACTGACAATACAGTTGAGCTTACCTTATATAACTTGAACACGGTCTGGACAGGTTCAGAGTGTTAATTTATAAAATAAAACATAAAAAATATTATTAATTTACACCCCACCATTCATGCCGGCCAAGAAAGGGTAGGTCAAACAGTGTTGATATAGCAGAAAAATATATAGTTATAGCAGATACATGTCGCCAAGTTCTACCCTTTTTTCAAGTGTAAATATTTTGAGCCACGGCTGTGACAAAAAAACATCGGACAAACTTTACGAAAGGTTATGGTTTAAACTTACTTAGCTAAACAACATGAAATATATGTATTGTGATAAGTTAATTACATATAAAATGATTATATAATGTTTTTTTGTCTGAAAAAGCACCAATTAATTCCAGAAAAATATTTTGTTGAGTAATTCGGTGAGCGGACATCGCACGGCTGTGACATTTTGGGGGGGATATTGAAATCTATAAATACAAGGCTTATGTATTTTAATGCATAATTAACTTGCCTGTATGATAAAAAATATGATTTACTGTTTTAATTCATACCTAACAACTATGAGTGCTTCCACCTAGCCGATTCTTACGTAAGACAGTATTTTTTATAAGAATAAGAAATACCCATTTAAGAAAAAATAATAATCTTAGATATATACCGATCTATTTATTTATGTAGGTATCTATCATAGCATAGGCATTTGCTTTGTTTCCCTAAAAGTGGTAAGTAGTTAAGTACTCAGAGGGCCGGTTTCCCACTTATCCAGGTTTCACTGTAGAGGTACCTCTACCATCAAATTAAAATAAGCAGTTTAATTAGGTACGTACTAACATCTAGGTAGACACTTTATTTGATCCTCAATGCGAAAATGTCCGGGCAGTGGAATTTTATTGGTTAACTAGCTGTTCCCACGCGCTTCGCTTCGCCTTAAAAAGTTTTCCCGTGGGAATTCCGGGACAAAAAGTAGCCAATGTTCTTTCCCAGGGTCTAGACCGTGTGTATACCAAATTTCATTCAAATCCGTTTAGTAGTTTTGGCGTGAAAGAGTAACAGACAGACACAGTTACTTTCGCATTTATAATATTAGTAGGGATGATTCCATACGAAATGCCTGGAACAGCCTATTTACCTACGTATTTTTTAATGCATGGTATTTTGTAGTTTTTACCTAGGATAAGGTAGTAATAACTATGATATACATGAACACTTACCTTATAAAAGTAAATAAAAGAATTGCGCGGGCTAAAGTTTGCCTGGTAACTAATACCTGGGCCATTATTTTATTTTGGGTACAATTGGACATACTTTTACAGATATTTTTTTCAAAAATAAACTTCTTATTAATTAACCTTTTAATATTTATTTATGTTAATTAACATTTATATTATTCATTAAATACATTTGCAGCGATGTTTTCTTGCTATTTCTTAAAGTTATTGACGTTTAATCGAGGAACGATGAGAAAAAAATACTACTGCGTTACTTTCATACAAAATTATGTTTTATTGTTAGGAACATAATATTTTGGTTCGTAAACATATACCAGATAAAAAGTAAGAAAAAAAACATTAATCTAACAGTTTAAATTACAAAATATTCTCAGTTTTGTTATTCATTCTATAATAAAGTTTCCCACTGCGTTACCAATCAATAAGTTTTAATGCAATACTTTTCGAAAAAAGGACAAAATAATCATAATTTTTTGCTCAAAGTTTTAGAAATAGCTCAAAATAAGGTGAATTATAATTATTATATTTAGTTTAACATTCTTTCTAATATAGAGTAGCTAAAATGTTTGTGAATACTCTCAGGAAACGAGGGACAAATAGATAACGCTGTGGTTAATTGGTAACACAGTGGTATCTCAATCACAATCTTTATACTTTCTTCAATTAAAACTAATCATAATGTGAAAAAACTATCAAACTAAAATTAACAGAACTCTTTGTTTAATATCAAACATTAAAATCGCTGAAAATATAACAACTTAATACTAAGAAATATTTCTCATTTTTTTTGCCTATAAAGCCGTTGTTTTTCAGCCGCTGTTTACGCCATTGAGTCTGAAATGTTATACTGTAACAATATAATATGCTCAAATGTTATATTTGTACCATAAATTGAGTAACAGATACCTGAAAACTATAAGAAAAACCCCTGAGTTACTATAGCTACAACTACGTTACTGAAAAAGTAACGAAGTGTAGCGGTAACGCAGTTGTAAAACAATAACCTATTTGAAGTTAGTACTTAAATGAATACACATACATGGGATATCAAAATGCCCTAATAATTGTTACTAATTATTACATATATTGCATGAAATAAAATAATAAATATCTATAAAACTCACCGTATGTCGCCGGTAACTCAGTGGCGTCACAATAAATACACGCGCTTCTCTCCAGGACTCTCATCCGAAAGACTTGGTCATTTTATCCGTCCCGCTCTCCTTCCTGCACTCCGATACAAATACACAGCCATTCAAATGATCTTAGGTGTAAGAAAGTGAAAACAAGTTTATTTATGATTGAATTTCCTAGGGTAACCTAGTGTAGGTGTATTTTTGCTTACGCTTGGGGACTCGGCCAGGAATATTAATTGTCCCATAATATGTTCATATAAAATCATGAATATTACCGTGAAGTAAAGTTTAAATAATGACATATTCGTTATAATATTCAAAAAAATTGTTTCCATTATATTTTTTTACACACGTTGTGCTTGTTTCATATGACTCGCTACGAGGGACAGACAATTTTTGTATGAAAAACAATTGCGTTACCAAAAACAACAACAGAGTTACCGTAATTTGTAAATAAATAAAGTATTTTACATAAATTCATTATATTTTCTGTGACCGGTGTCTTATTTAATTGCTACAGACGGTAGCTACATTCCTGAATTTCATTATTTAATTTTTAAAAAATGTTTCTTTGTAGGGGACCGATAATGGTCCCTAAAATAAAATAATGGCCCACCTAAGTTTTGATAGGGCAATAATAATATTATAGTTAGTTGACTATATGAAATAATGGGCAGCTTTCATCAACGCCAGGCATATCGACAGGTATTGTTTGGTCAGCATTTAAATCTAAAAATACCACGCTAATTTTCGACAACAAAGTCTTTTCAGGCACAATGTTCATGTCAATTAAATAATTGCCCCCATCGTACATAATAAAAATTGCATTTTATGAAAATAATTTCATATTTCAATTTCTGAAACTAGACAGTACTTTGAGTAGAATAAATTTACTTACATTAAAGGGTACTCCGATTGTGAAAAACTGTTTCGCATTACGATTTTAAATACGAAATTTTAACTTGATTCGCGTGCACCCTCCTCCACTCACAAAATGTCACTGATTCACAGAACAGATTTCTCTAATATCGATGCTTTGAAGTTTGACATTGACATGCATTTGACAGATTACAATGAAGGGCATTCTGTGAAAGTTTATCATATTGTTTCAGAATAATAACGTAACCTCTTCCTTTTTAAGACAATTTCACACTCTTGAATTTAAGGACTGCCGTGAGAGGAAGTCAGAGGGCCTATACCTGGATCTTTTATTCGACGGAATTCTGACATTTCAAAAGTGATGCTACTTAAAAAGCTCTTAACCGAAAAAAGGAAAAATTTGGATCCATTTCTGGGCAATAAAAAAATAAAATGACAGATAATGTATGGAATTCATATTAATTACTTTATTTTATTCTTTAGCTGGCATCACTTCCTACTAAATTCAGGGATAGTAAACCTTTTTAATCGATTTCAAAAAAAGATTCTTTATTCGGTACATACTTGGATGTACTTATGTAAGATTATTGGGACTGCACAACAAACAAATATACTTGCAAAATTTTATAGATGTGTGTATGTTTATAATGTTTGTCCACGCATATCTCCGAAACGTTTCAACCAATTGTCACTATTAATTTTTTTAATGGCTTACATTGAGCAGTCTAAGTATCATCATAATCGGTTAGTATTAATAATGATAAGATATTCTATTCTATTCTCTTTGGGGATGTAAGTACCTGCACCTGGCTCTCTCGAGTGGAACCTTTGTGCATATCCCCAAGGTCTAAACTGCCTTCCTAAGCTTGGACCATTTCCCACCACGCTCGTTCACATAATTATCTAGATGTGCTAAATCTAGATATGCAGGTTTCGTCACGATGTTTTCCTTCACCGTAAGAGCGCTTACCCGACAGAGCTACCACCGCTCTTATTATTTTTTAATAATCGATTAGATATTTCAATAATCAATTATATATTTTCTTTATTTATTAATTTATACTTTAATTAAGTATATTATTTTTGTGATGTAAAGGGACGTAATTATTACTCACCGTAGGTATATCCCCTTTTAATTTGGAGCGCCGCACTTAATAAAATGCATAGGTCTGTACATTCACTAACAAATATAATGTATAGAGTAGTTTAGACTTAGATGCTCAGGGGTGTCACTCTCTAAATCGACGAACGAACGAACAAGAATTGTCACGCAATCGGCACGCTTGATACAACGAGATAGAGCCGAGCTCTTGTTCGTTCGTTCGTTTGATTTTGGTAGTGACCCTCTAGACTCGTATTGAAAAAAGGGCTCAGCCAAAAAAGGTTTGTGATCTCTGACATGTCAAAAGTAGATAACTGTCAGAATTCCGTCGAATAAAAGATCCAGGTATAGTTTAGGTTTTTCTCAATCGATCGAGCCGTGGAAATTTACGCACATTTGTGTGGCGCGCGCGGAGCTAGTGCAGCGCTTGTACCGCTAGATGGCAGCTCTCACCCTATCTCAAAAGAAACAAATCGATATCGGGTGATGGAGCTATGGAGTATACTATTCTATGCGATCGTTTTGAGGGAATCTTCACATTTACATATATTATGGGATTCATAAGTGGCAGTCATTTTGGCTACATTGTAGAGTAATTATCCCAAGAAAACCCACCCAACCTCATCAACAATCAACTTGTAAATAAAACAGCACAAATAACCTTAACAATAATATATTAAACATAACGTAGTCTAGTCCGCCTTCACCTTGCTGGCGGGCGCGTCGTCGTGCCCATCCTGCTTGCGTTTACGGTTTTGGTAGTTGCCTTTACCTGGAACAATGGTGCAATTTATTAAATAACGCACTGGTTTACCGTACAGTAAAAAATGGGAGTTTTTTTTTCTAACCGCCAGAGAAAGCTTATAATTACTAGCGTAAGGACAGAGCCAACTGCTCAAGAAAATGGCACCCTCGCGCTGGTCCCAAATTTTCATACATCTGTTATAATTTGATAATTTTCATCATGAAATCATTGAGTACAACATGGATTCATATCCATATTCAACAGCGCTAACCTAACAGCCAAAACCTGGTCAACGTATATCTACTTTTACTCAATAAACATAAACTTGTCCTTTCACCGCAAGCGAAAAAGCTCATTTACAACCTGTAAGTATAGTTTATCTATATGCATAGGTTATATTTAGTTACTCACCTCTGTAGTTCCCCTTGCCCCCCCTATTCTGGTACTTGTTGTTCCGCTGGTTCTTCCTCCGCTTGCTCATCTCGTCCACGGTGCGCTGCAGGTACTCCGTCTCCTCGTCCCCCTCGAGCACGGTGAACAGCACCTCGGAGTCCCCGATCTTGAGCTTGCCGTCTGTTAGTTTTGAGTGGAGCTCCTGTTGGCATGGAATAATGTAATTAATAAGCTGTTCACGAAAGGTTTGCTTCATAGAATGTGCTATGTTTTGGATTGCTTCATCGTAAATCTATGTTTGCATGGTGTTACAAACGACTAAGCCATGGGTATTAAAGAGCTTACGTGTAATATGGCATGGCTTTTGACTAATTTTGAACTTAATTAAAACTATTTAACATATTCTGCTTTAGCGAAGGTCACAATAGTTACCTTAGCAGAGTCCTCTTTGGTCAGTCGCACCCATCCATCTTTGTCGCCAACTTTGAAGTCGATGTATGCCACTTCTGCGCCTGAAATGCAAAATACATATTGTTTTAGGCAAAATTATTATTATTTGTGTCTATCTTGAGTTACATTATGAGAAATAGATAACTTCGTGCGCGCTTGGTTCAATTCCAAACTTGGTTCAACTGCAATTACTGTATGCCTTTGTGTGTGTGTGACACGCAAGTGACTCACCCAGTGGTTCCAACGCCGACTTGACATCCTCCCTGGTGGTCTTGTCGTGGCACTATGTGTGTGTATGTATGAGAACGTATGTGTGACTCGTAAGTGACTCACCCAGTGGCTCCAGCGCTCACTTCAAATCCTCTCTGATGGTCTTGTCGTGGCACTCTATGTCTGTATGTGTGCATATGTGTAAGTGACTAGCAAGTGACTCACCCAGTGGTTCCAGCGCTGACTTGACATCTTCTCTGGTGGTCTTGTCAAGGCACTCAATGTCTGCATGTGTGCATATATGTGTAAGTGACTCGCAAGTGACCTCACCTAGAGGTTCTAACATTGACTTGACTTTCCTTACGGCACTTTGGTGTCTGTTTTTGTGCATTTGTGTAAGTGATTCGTAAGTGACTCACCAAGTGGTCCTAACTTCTAACTTGACATCTTCTCTGGTGGTCTTGTTGTGGCACTCAATGTCTGTATGTGTGTATATGTGTAAGTGACTAGCAAGTGACTCACCTAGTGGTTCTAACACTGACTTGACATCCTTACGGCACTTGGTACTATCGACCTGTTTAAACTGCAATTGCTGTACACATATAAATATATGTGTGTGTGTGTGGGTGTGTGTGTGTGACTAGCAAGTGACTCACCCAGTGGTTCTAACGCCGACTTGACATCCTCTCTGGTGGTCTTGTCGTGGCACTCTGTGTGTGTATGTATGTTATTCGCAAGTGACTCACCCAGTGGCTCCAGCGCTGACTTGACATCTTCTCTGGTGGTCTTGTCGTGGCACTCAATGCCTGTATGTATGCATATATGTAAGTGACTAGCAAATGACTCACCCAGTGGTTCTAACGCCGACTTGACATCCTCCCTGGTAGTCTTGTCGAGGCATTCAATGTCTGTATCATATGTATGTATATGTGTGACTAGCAAGTGACTCACCCAGTGGTTCCAACGCCGACTTGACATCTTCCCTGGTGGTCTTGTCGAGGCATTCAATGTCTGTATCATATGTATGTATATGTGTGACTCGCAAGTGACTCACCCAGCGGCTCCAGCGCCGACTTGACATCCTCTCTGGTAGTCTTGTCGTGGCACTCGGAGAACTTGAGCACGGTCCCTGTCGGGAGCTTGATCTCGTGCTTGTCTTCTTGTTTAGACTGGAATGGGAAGAGGATAACGTAAGATAAGTAAATAAATATGGACATAAATGTACGGAGGCTATTGAAAGAGCCTTCTATTCTTTTCTCTGTGGGGGTGTAAGTAATGAAGGAAGGGTTTAGGCCTAGTCCACCACGCTCTGGCCTAGTGCGGGTTGGTGGACCCCAACACAAGCAAGCTTGTGCTGAGAGAGTTGTCGGGTAAGTGGGCAACCCGACTGCCAGATGTTTTCAAGCCGCCCGAAGGCTTCTGACTAGGCTTAACGACTGTTGCCGAAGCAGCGATCAGTTACGATCACTGAAGCCGAAGCCCATTCGACTACGGACGCTTCGCGACCTATCACGTGACTTCACATAAAAACCTCTGACTACCCCGTCAGGGATTACAGTCGTGGGCATTATTTATTGAACTTATTAAATTCTAAGGTCGTTACCTCTCCGTCTTTCCCCTTCTTGTCCTTCTTCTCCTTCCTCGCCAGGTACTCCTGCTGCTTCTCCTGCAGGTACTCGTCTTGGGGGCGCAGGATCAGCTCGGTCTCCTTGTACTTGAGGTCTTTGAGGGTCAGGAACTTTTGTGCCTGGAAAGGATGGATGGATGGATTGTTTATTTGTACACACAACGGGAAGGTAATAGCATGTACAATTTTACATTGTACATAAATAAAGCTCATTTCGTATATTATAGATATTTCGGATTATTTTACTTCAAAAAACCACATTATGTATTTATTTTAGGACGGATTTTTTATAGTTGCCTGAATAGTCAGAGCAATAAAATTGTTGCTGTTACTGTCTATTACAAACATTCACATGTGAGAGCATGAAAACTATTATTCAGATAACTTTTATCTAATCATTCATAAATCAGCCTCTATAGAGTCCACAGTGACAAACGCTACCGGTATTCCAACAACAAACCCTAACCTCGCTAACAAAGTCAACTCCTAAACCAAACTCAATCTCCCTAAAATCTCCCGCATACCTCCTCAACAGACAGAATCTACAAAAATCTCCACCTCTAAAACAAATGAAACCTAAGAACACGAGACAAAGTGATCCTAAGAAATGGATCCTTAAAAATAATCTCCAAAACACCTCCGCTTACCTCCTCAACCAGCTTGAACGTGGCGAACGCGGATCCCTTGAACTCCCTCTCCTTGCTGGCGCGGTCCAGGCACCTCCTCATCACCACGTTCTCCACGTCTCCGTGCGGCTTGAAGTACGAGAGCATGGAGACTAGCGGAGCGCCGTTAGGGAGAGGTTATTGTAGTGATTTTGACTGATATAAGCTACTTTTTGTGTCCTAGCATTGGTATAGGTAGTAACTTACTGCAACCGCTACATGGGTTTGTTCATCGATGTCGATAAACTGGTTAAATTAGCGTTCCATCAATCACAGCGTCGTATTTATAGTGAATCGACTGCTATTTTTTATATCCTAGCATTGGAATAGGTAGTAACTTACTGCAACCGCTACATGGGTTCGTTATCGACGTCGATAAACAACACACAACGCCGTATTTATGGCGAATCGCGATATAGTAACGTTTATCTACGTCGATATGAAACCTGTCTAGCGGCAGCTAGTAACCAACCTACAAATTTTCGCCTAAATATCTCTCCAACCTACAAATGACCACCGCAATTTTCAAAATATCTCCATAACCTCCTGAAAAACACCTCCATCCACTCTCCAACCTCCATCTTTAAGACACTAAAATCTCCAAAACACCTCCCTATATAGTTATTAAACACCTTCCAAAATCTCCGCTTACCTCCTCAGCCAGCTTGAACGTGGCGAACTCGGATCCCTTGAGCTTCCTCTCCTTGCTGGCGCGGTCCAGGCACCTCCTCATCACCACGTTCTCCACGTCTCCGTGCGGCTTGAAGTGCGAGAGCATGGAGACTAGCGGAGCGCCGTTAGGGAGAGGTTATTGTAGTGATTTAGACTGACATAGGCTACTTTTTGTGTCCTAGCATTGGAATAGGTAGTAACTTACTGCGGCCAATACACAGGTTTGTGTGTTTTTAAATCCTAGCATTGGAATAGGTAGTAACATACTGCAACCGCTACATGGGTTCGTTATCGACGTCGATAAACTGGTATAATGCGCGTTCCACCAATCACAGCGTCGTGTTTATAGCGAATGGCGATATAGTGTTGTTTATCTACATCGATAATGAACCTGTGTAGCGGCAGCTGGAAGCTTGCAGACTAAATCTCGACCTCCAAACCATGATAATCTTCAAAATATCTACCCAACCGACAAATTATCTCCTTGATCTCGCAATCTCCATCTTTAAGACACTGAAACACCTCCAAAATCACTAAAAAAACCTCCAAAATCTCCGCTTACCTCCTCAACCACCTTGAATGTGGCGAACACGGATCCCTTGAACTTCCTCTCCTTGCTGGCGCGGTCCAGGTACCTCCTCATCACCACGTTTTCCACGTCTCCATGGGTCTTGAAGTACGAGAGCATCTCGTCGAGGGTGGCGTCTTTGGGGAAACCCTGGGGATGGAGAAGAGTGTGAAATTAGATTAAAATGTTTGACTCAATCTGCTGCACGGGATCATTTTCAAACGTAACTAAACACCGCAATTCGCGATAAATATGGCGCTGTGATTGGTGGATTGCTATGAACTGTGTGCGCTGTTTATCGACATCGATAAGAACGGTTCTACCTTTTTTGGCATAAGATTTATTTGCCTAATCTCGTATTGCATAGTAACGTTTGGTCAAAGTCTCGTTACGCCGAAAATCGTATGGCATAAATCTCGTTTAGTAAAAAGTTATTTCGCATAACATTGTTTACCCTAATAATGGTATGGCCAAATCTTGAATAGCCTAATAATGCTATGGCATAGGTTTATACAAAGTAATAATATTCGTTTGGCTTTAACTTTGACGGAGCGTCTCCCTACATAGCGCAAACTGGTGCCTTGTATTGTTTCCGCTGTTTGGAAAACGCTCCGCCCCGCGCTACGTGTATGTACGGTCACATGCAGAGAAACCTGACCCCCCTCCCATAGTAGCAATGCTTCTAAGAGGGGTCAGATTTATCTGCCTCATACTGTACCTTGACATAGACGGTGCGTGTCATGAGTTCCTTCCGTCTCTCCTCCGTCATCTCGGGCACCAGCAACTCCGGGTTACGACGCACCTTCTTGTTGTCTTCTGATACCTGTGGAAGACCAGGTGGTGTTAGTATTACTAGGTGGGATAACTGAGTTCTTAAGTGGAGATCATGAAAAGGCAAGTGTAGAACAGGCATCCACCCGTACTATTGGACTGACAGCCTTAGATAGGTAGCTAGTAGTGGCTGGATGAGGAATACCATGGACAAAGTGTTGTGGCGGTCTTTGTGAGAGGTCTATATCCATCAGAGGATAACTAATTAACTATGTGCTACTGTAGTATTTCTATATAACCAGAATATTGTCTTGCAATAAGCTGGCAGTTTTGATTACATTGCTCTGTGTCTGGTTTACAGATGTGCATCAATATGTGATACAATCCCATAGGCAGACAAAATACACGTCCACAAACTGTATTATATTTCTTAATTTTTGCACTGTTCAACTATTGTATGAGGCCAAAACATAGTAACACAACTAGTCTTAAATCAAACATCCATATTTTTTCAGCATCTGTTCACAAACTTTGTCAGTTGTGTATTTATTTATTTAGTTCATCTAAATGTGCAGCAGAGCTGCAGGACTTATACAGGACAATATTTTGGATGTACACTTTAGCCAAAGACACCATGTATTAAGAATTTAGGGTATCATGTCTTTATTATTAAACCATTTCAATAATTTCACAAACATTACCTCAAGCAATCCCGACGTAGCTTTGTTCAAAGCATTAGCAATGACCTCCAGGTCAGTGGTGAGCTTGGCGAGGCGGTTGAACCGAGTCAGCACGTCGAGGGGCACCCACCCGTCGTCCAGCTTCACCTGCTCGCGGAGGAACTTGTCTCGGGGGAGGTTGGCGTCACCTGGAATTGGTTAAGTTGGTGTTGTGGAATATGCGTAGGTACAAGTGTAATATGTACTTGGTTGTGTTGTGTGAATTTTAATGTCTGCAGGTTTGACCTATCACAGTATGTACCATATTGATAGTTAATCGTGAAGGACACATGCAGCAGCCGCAGAATAGTCAGGAATGAATATCAAACCTATTTACAGTGGTCATAGTATGTGAACTTTTAATTTTATTTGAGTCAAATTTGCAACTACAATTTTTTTTTTATTTTGGTTGTTGCATTACTTCCTTTAACTTCTGTATAGTACGATACGAGTGTGTAAGCCGTTAACCTAACACCACTCTATCCAGATTCAGTCTAGCATTCTGTTTGTTTACGAAAGCAAAAAGGTTAGAGGTTAGAATGAGGTCTTACCGAAGTAATACTCGACTTGTCTGATGATGGAGCTCTCCAATGCAGTCTCCTCTTCCACGTTGTTGGCTGCCTCGTTCTCCTCTCCATTCTTGCTTTCTGTGGCGACTTCTTTTTCCGTCATTTCGAAAACCTGTAACGAAAACCGGGAATGTTGAGAAATTGAGTTTTCGTTCGATTATTACAAGTAAATACCGTAAGGTATGTTTATATACTTACTGTTTTTGGCAAATGGAATGGAAAATCAACACGTGATACCACACTTGTATTGGTTTTGAATTAAAAAGACGCTTGTAGACCACGAAACACGTGTTTACTTTCGTCGGTGGTGCGGTGAATAGCACACAGATAATGACAGTTGACAGTTTAACAGCTCACAGATTAAAATTCACAGACAACATGTCATGCAAGTGCTGTAGTATTATCGATCGAGAATCGATTATTTGCATGACGCTAATAAGTGGTATGACAATAAATGCTGCCTCCACACACATCGTCACCATTCCATCACATTATTACCGTTAAAATTTATGTAGGTAACAATATAATTTACTGAAGGAGTAATAAAATTATAAAATTATAAATAATTATAAATATTGTAATATAATCCAGTGTTATTTTTACTAAACATTTCTTGCTGTATAAAAAATTGTTACAAAATGATTAATTATTGATAAAAAATAAATGCTTTTTTTGTAGAAAGTATATAAATTGTAGGGTAGTATAGTACCTATTGATTAGCACCATTTTAAAAGTAGGTTATTATGTTATATTACTTATTATACTTTGTAGGTACGCAACACAGAATAATAAAATGTATTACTTTAATTTTAATTTCAGTTTTACACAATAGGATTTCAGTGTTACACAATGACACCAACGTTTAAAACATTTTTTTAAACATTTATTTAAACATTTAAACATTTATTTATAAAAACCAATACAAATATACATAATTTCATGAGCACTGTCCTCTGAACTAGAAAACTCTGTATTTCAGAGGATTGTGAAGTTCCTTCCTCCATTGTTAAAAAATCTTTTAAAATATCACACATTCACGAAGCTGAATTGAAGTGATTATTATTATGCAAGATGCATCAAGATTTCATCAAGTATTTTTGTAACCTAAGTAGTTGTATATCTATGAATGAATCGATTGTAGTATAGTATCGTGATCGTGCATCGTTGTAGTTGTTCTCTGTGGCGCACTTGACAGCTGACAAGTGTGACAGTCCGACGTTTGATTTGATATGACATTATGACAATCCATCATCCGTCATTCCGCATGTCAATTTACGATTTATCTCTCGGTGAATTAATTGATTCACGTAATTAAATACAAAAATCAAGGAGATGATCAGTGTTCGGTGTATTAAAAGTTAATCACTGTGTCCTAACAACTATTAGGTAAGTAATCCTTCATATCAAACACTAGACTCGCTTACAAAAATGCGTCTAAAATTAGCCACTTGCTTGTGTGTGGGCGAATGCACCTGTAGTAGTGTGTCCGTATAGGTGGTTATACACTTGTGTGCGTTGTTTACGTGCGGCTGTGTGTGTGCACGTCAAAATTCTCGGAAATTGAGCGGGGTCGGGAGACCGCTCAATACAGGTAAAATACACGCGTAGAATTCTACAAAATCAGCCAGTTCAGTCCCCGGGCAGACCCGCGCCTCTCCCCGCGCGAAATCAATCACAACCTTTTCAGACCCTGTAAAAATCGCATGTAAACATTTGCCATGTTTAGTGGACTCATATAACTGCATTTCAAGGTCGGCAGTTGTTTTTTCCTCGTGTTTACGGGAACTTCGTTCTTTGGCGTTAATTATTCCATTATGCGGTTCTGTAAGTAGCGTTTTATCCCCTACATTAATAGGCCATTGTTGTGTGGTGCATAGCTTTTGTAGTTTCCATAACAAGCCAGCCCCAATGGTAGTTATCTTTGAACTTGAATTCCTGGAACTGAGTTCCTATTTATGAATTCTGGAAGGCACTCTTCTAACCATGTCTGGAATCAATTAAATGTAGCCACAGGGCTGGTTCACATAATTTGTATGTTTTGGTTGAGAATGCAGTTGTGGATATTTAAGTGAGAACTTATTCTTAGTAAAATGTTTTAGTGCAAGATAGTATAGTTTTATGAGTATATCCTGTGTTGTATCTGTTTGTCAGACACTCTAAACCATTAGAAAACCATATGATTACTTTCATCTGTATGAAAAAAGTATACAAAATAAGCCCTATTTGAAGATCTAGAAGTCCTACAGCTTCTTTTGTGTCCTTAGCTCTTTCCTCTTTAAAACGCAGCAAAAGCAGTTTGTTTAGACCAAACTGTAGTATTTTGGTTCGCTGAATTTGTTGTTGCCATCGTGGTGAAAATGGATCTGGGCCTCTAGTACGAGTTTTGCAATTTATGTACGAACGAAAAAAATTTTTGGTTTTCTTCTGTCACTTGCATATACATTATCTGTCAAAAGTTTCATGATAGTTTCCGCTAGAAGCACCACTTTGTATGTCAGAAAACTGAAACTTTAATAGTTTTCCACGAACTATCAAACCTGTACTAGATGGGCTTAACTCTTTCCTCTTTAAAACGCAGAAAAACTATCAGTTAGCTAGACTAAACTGTAGTAGATACTACAGTTAGTACCTGAAGTTGGCTGTGATTTCATTTTGTGCTTTGTCAAACTAACGAACTGTCAGTCTTTGAAAGAATAGCGGGCGGTTTTTAGTTTGATAATATAAAAAAGTGCATTTGCTCATTGTCAACTACTAAGAACTATAAAGTTGTTCAAATGGATCTGTATCCATTTCGTTTCGACAGTTGTTAGTTTAGTTAGGTACAGACCTAAACCTATGTATTATTTTAATAGTTTGTACTCATGAAATAAGTTTTCATTTTCAGAAGCAGTGATCACATCACCTGGTTAACTAAGAGAAACTTTCTGAGGTAAGATTTTCTCAATTTAAGAGCAATATAGTTTAAAAGAAACTTTATTTGCATACCACAAATTATAGTAGAACTCTAACACTGTGTCACACCTGTGTACACCGCGCATCACCGCGTGGATTTTACATTTTTATCTGTGCCTTTCATCTGTGACAAACATCAGAGCTGATCAAAGATTTGTCACAGGACCCACAGGCCGGACCTATACATGAATAAATATATTTATTGCAAAAATAATCTTAAGCTAACTAATACATCCCGCAAAACTTAGTACATATTGGTTTCTCTGTGGGGAGGGAATTGCACTTCTTTTTCTATGATTACATTTTAACATACACAAGGCACAGCTGATACGTCAATCATGGAGGGCCCCTTTTTGCATCCCAAGTGAAGTATGGTCATGTGCAGAGAAACCTGACCCCCCTGTCATAGTAACAATGCTTCCTAGAGGGGTCAGATTTGTCTGCCTTATACTGTACAAGTTAGTGTTCATAGTTCCTAGTGTACCTGAAAGTGGTTGTTTGTTGCAGCCGCGATGACGCTGTGGGCGCGCGCTCAGCAACTGCCGCCGGAGCCGCTGGCCAAGGTAACTACTTCATAAATATCATAATAATTTTAGAAGTGGAAATCCCTTCTTCGAGCTCTGTCTCTGATGATGGAAGGAACACAGTATTTCATCATCATCACCTATGTATTTACACATTGTTCATAGTAATTATATTGTATTTTCTCTTGTCTTGTCACACGTTACCCCTTTCTTTATACTCTATATTTCCTTTCAATGTGGTTGTCTGGAAGAGATTACTTTTAGTAATAAGGCCGCCGATTGTACCATTTTTCTTTTCTATGTTTTTGAAACTATTTCTGTTTGTGTGCAATAAAGTGTATTTTATCTTTATCTTTATCTTTATCTTTATCTATGATGTGAGGTGTGAGAAATTGCAAATCTTAATTTATAGGCCTAATAAACTTTTTTTGTTTTGTCTGATTCTAGCATATAAGTGGATTTCTTTTGAGTAAAAATGTGCAATAGCGTAGTAGGTACATGCTTCTTTATTTTCTAGCGTTCAATAGTATATTTTTTCTAGTATTTACAACTTTTTTTATGTCAGGCAGTATTTATTCTTTTGTTTTGTGTAAATCCTACATAAATAAAATAACTTTTGTTAGTTTCTTAGAATTATAAAAAAAATTGATAACAGATTAATAAAATTAAAATTGCGATCGTCATCGACGTAAAAAACCCATATTTTGTTTTGGAAGACTTGATAAAACATGAAACAACATCCTGTCTAAATTTGATAAAGACCTAAATTCGACTTGGATACTAAAGGTTAGGGAATATTTATTGCAGACTTTGCGATAAGTAACCCAACTTAAACACACACATACCTATACAGGCCGTAAATAGTGGTAGGATATTGGTCTCCTCTGAGGATGGTTATTTTATTAGCATAAGTTCCACTCTTGGCTGATGGGTTGAAGATATCACACAACACAAACATTAAACACTTAAACTTGGGCATAAATAAATTATTAAACAAATATTGCCTCTGATGCCTCTCATGCGCCGCAACACTCATCCTTCCTCATCCAGCTACTGCCAGTTACGCTATTTACTTTTAGACACATAATCAAAGTTAAACACTATAATGTTGTATAATATGTATGTAATTAAGTATACAAAGACGGACCATTCGTCCAGCAACCTTCAATTTAGTGGAGAACTAAATACACTACATTCATTCTTACTTGGCATAAAAGGTAAACAATCAATGTGTGTCTTTTTATTTTGAATTTATTTAAAAAGTCACTAAAGTACACTTGATGGCAATCAAATATTTGATTTAATCTGAACTACGTTTTAAAATAAATCCTAAAAACCAATGAAATACTTACTAGTAAAATGACTAATATGTAAATAAAGAATTTATTTTTGCTATAATTTATCTGTTTAATGCCTAATATTTTTATTAAAAAGACACACAAAGATTGTTTACCAAGTAAGAATTAATGTAGTATACTTTAGTGATGTAACGAATATTCGCATTCGCATTCGCATTCGCGAATATTCGCACATTTTTGGATATTCGCATTCGCATTCGCATTCGCAAAATTTTGTGCGAATGTTTTGCGAATATCAGTACTTATTAGAAAAAAAGTATTTGAAAATAATGGTAGGTTAACAAAATCAAAATCCATTCGTCTATAACCTTTTAGCACAAGTTACCCTCTTTATCTCATTACCTTTATCATTTGGTATTTATTTAATTATTTTTTTGGGCAATGAAACTTTAGAAATAGTTAATACAAGGTGGGCCAAAAGTAATCACCCTATTGGAAGTTGCTCTCATTTGTACAAATGAAAGCCAATTTCAATTTTTTTTTTGATTTGGTGGACTAGACAAATGCAGAATACAAGTTCAGAGGCCATGGAGTGATATACTCCCCAAGATCGCGGAATAATTGTGTATACTTATTCAGTATTCGGGACGCCTTTTTTTCGTTTTATCTGTCATTTTTCCCTGCAAAATCGCCCGATTTTTCCGTTTGAGACGGTTTTGAGGGGTTTTTTGAAGACCCGTGTTTATGTGAATAAGCCCGTGTCTCTGGAAGCCCTTAAGGCGAGTGCGAGAATCTCTCGGCCGAAGTTCTCGCTGGAGTGATGATAAATGCCATAAAAGGAGCCCGTATGGCAATCAATTGTGACGGCGTCAAAATAGACGCGACAAGAAATAGTTCAACTTAAAAAATACAGACAACAAATAGCCCCTATTTTTTTAAACATTTAATAGAAAATTTTAATAAAATATTAACGTTTTTAGTTGGTAATATTCTGATTCGTCGTTAAATGAACTTAAAAATTGCAGAAGTCGTCATTAAGTTTTTTTTTCTATTACGAGTAATTTGTTGTTTTTCTTAATGGATCATTTTCATTGCCCGTGAGTGTAAATAAACAAACAAAAAGCGTATTTTCACAGTATAGTGTCAGAGCAAGATAGCCATACATTTAAATACGTTTAAATGTTTCGTGTAAAACGTCCTCAGAAACTGCACACAGTCGCAATGTGTCGTAAGTGTTACGGAGCAAAATAAAGTTTAAAAAAAAATTGCGTTTAGTATTGTTTAGTCTGATCCGGAATGCGCCTAGACCGGAATGTACCTCGTTCAGTACGAGACTACCACCAAACCATACAAATAACGCAAAATTTGAACACAAACTGAATATTCGCATTCGCATTCGCATTCGCGAATGTGGATTTCAGATATTCGCATTCGCATTCGCATTCGCGAATGTCCAAAAACACACATTCGTTACATCACTAGTATACTTATATGGAAGTTGTTTTAATATTTATTTATTTATTTTTCCAGGTGCAAGCGATATACGGCACCCACTTCCCGCTGGAGGTGCGCCACTGCCTGGCGCCGTGGCTCGAGGCTAAGATATGGTGAGTCTTGTTCTTCTTAACATGTTGGTTACAAACTAGACCATATTGTAGTGACATGTTACTTATATTATAAACTGTTCCTAACTAGTTGTACTAATTATTAAAAAAGCTGACTACATTGTATTTACATGAAATACTTGCTCATTCTAATTATTTCTTCATCCAAAAGTAACACAAAAGATAACGCTTTTAGCTAAAAGATCGGGTATTTTCTACTCCAACTGTATCAATAAAGTAGGTAATCAATCAACATCACAACCCATCACTGCTGGGGAACGGGTCTCCTTCCAATAAAGGAAGGGTTTAGGCCTAGTCCACCATGCTGGCCTAGTGCGGGTTGGTGGAACCCAACACATGCAACAATAAAGTAATATTGTATTGTATTCTCCAGGAGCGAGCCAGACCTGGCTGAGCAGAGTATGTTCGTGGAAGAGCTAGTGCGAGAGATACAGGTACACTAAGAACTGTCAATAATACCTACATACCACATACAGTGTGAAAATATATCAGTGGCATTCCATTTGTTTCCCAGTCATATTGACCAACTTGCATTACGTGATCATCTCTGAAATTGCCAAAAAACACAGCTGTTTCACAGCAAGACTTAGCCATCCTGTATGGAACAGCTTCTTTTTGCAATTTCAGTATTGGTTTCATACTTTTTACTACTACTTTACTAATAAAATTCCAAAAACAAATGTTAGAAATATGTAGGTTAAAACAATTATAAAACATTCGAATTGAATTTAAATTTAGCCTACATTTTGATATTTCAAAATTAAATTGTAAAAACTTTTACTTTAAATTTAGGTATTAAATCAAATCACTTTGACTTTACCTTTCACTTCCCCAGGTGCAAGCGGCGCAGATGACGGCGCCGGAGCTGTTCGTGACGCGCATGAAGCTGGCCGACGCCGCCAAGATGCTGCAGGCCACGTACGGGTGAGTGTGTCTGCCGGGAAGCCGGTATTCGGTTTCGTACCGAATTACGTTCGGCCTAGAGGATTATAATTGATATCAGATAACAATTTTCCATGTCAAAATCAAAACACTGTAGTAATGTCACAGATTTTGTACCATAACTTTGTTCTCTTTTAATTAAAAAACAACTTTCTAATAGCCTGAGTTATTAACGACTCCAAGTTACAATATCTCTTGCAACACAAAATTACCCTTTCAGAAATTAATATACATATAAGTATTATGTTTCTTTCATCTAACCAACCACCCCCTTTTCCCTCCTCAGCCACGCCCCCCACGACCTATTCTCGTACGTGAAGAACTGTCTGCTGACGGAGATGGAGCTGGTGAAGACCTCCACGGACTCGCTGTACGGGGGCCCCGCCGAGAGGAAGTACGGGGAGGTGAGATATTACACACAATGTACATACAGATTTAAAAATATGGTGCTGCCATTGTTCCATATTTAACGGTGTTCAATCGTGAAGAAACAAAACGCTCGTTATTTTTTGACGGCTTAACCGATTTTGATGAGACATGTCTCTTTAAACGCGGCATGATGCCCTCTTTCTATCAAAAGAACCCGCATCTAAATCGGTTCAGCCGTTTCGGAGCTAAGAGCCGATATATGAAATGGTGCGCCCTTTATACCATAAGTAACAGTAAGTAGTCTCATATACAAATGAGATCTGTTCTCGTACGTGAAGAACTGCCTGCTGACGGAGATGGAGCTGGTGAAGACCTCCACGGACTCGCTGTACGGGGGCCCCGCCGAGAGGAAGTACGGGGAGGTGAGGGGAGATATATTTTATACCTATGAACATAATATTTCGTAAGAATGGTGCTGCATTTGTGCCATATGTAACGGTATTCAGGTGTGTTGTAACAAAACGCTCGTAGTTTTTAAACGGCTGAACCGATTTGGATGAAACATAGCTCTCTAAATGCGCAATTACGTCATCTGTCTAACAAAAAACCCCGCATCCGAATTGGTCCAGCCAAAGTGACACGTCTATAAAAAGCGCGAGGCGGCTATACCATAAGTAACAGTATTGATCTGGCGCGTGGTTTCGTGTGCAGTGAAATCAGTTACCGTACCAACACCGAACATTTGCAATTAACAAACCTTATTAAGCAGCGGCAGCGTCGCTCGCTTATCAAATCTGACGTAACTTGCATGGATCTGACAGATGTGTGACAGGCGACCGAAACTGTTTATTAATTGCAGCAGTTCTACTGGTTCAAGGGATTGTATAAATCATGTAGTATATTTTCGTAATTTAAGTCTGTAACCCCCCCTTTTCCCCCCCAGCTCCTCCACGGCCTGCAAGAAGTGCGCCAACGCGTTGCGCTCGCGCACCAGGACATCAACACTCTGCAGACCAGCATGGAGACGTTCTCGCTGCAGTACCACGAGTGCAACAAGCAGAAGAGTGAGTAGATTACTCTTAGCTGTAAGGACGCCTTTTGTGGCTTTTGGTAGGTTTTCAGTATCTTTGTATGGATGATAAGGCAAAAAGTAGCGAACGGATTTTGACGAAATTTAGTATGTAGGAAACTGAAAACGTAGCTTATTACAGAGGCTACTTTTTATCTCGGAATTCCCACGGGAAATCCATTTATAGTGACGCTAACCCGCGGGCAACAACTAGTTAGTGAGTAGATTACTCTTGGCGATAAGATTGCGTTTTAGGAAGGTTTCAAGTATATTTGTATAGATGTTAAGGCGAAAAATTCTGAACGGATTGTCATGAAATTTAGTATGCAGGAAGCTGATAGCTTGGATTAATATATAGGCTACTATTTATCCCGGAATTCCTAGGGGAAAGCCTTTTAAAGCAACGCGAAGCGGGTAACAGCTAGTCTGTGAAATATCCTTTAAACTTTGTCCTTTTTTAATTTTTATAATTATTCTTCATTTCTTATTTTCTTCTTATCCTTAAGTGCATTGTACTTATTCCAAAACGGCGATATGGTTAACAACCTATCACGTGAGTACAAATGTGCTGCGAAAAGTGGGTGGCTCGCTTGTGAGCCACCTCTGACTACCCCTTCGGGGATTACAGTCGTGAGTGCATATGTATGTAATAATGTATGTAATAAATATTTCTGTTTCTTTCTCAAGGTCACCTCAACTTCTTGCCGACGGCCGGTCGACCGATCAACAGTGACTATAGAGAGATAGAGGCGTGCCTTCGCTTGCAAGTCGACCAGATGGAGATCAAGCTGAATGAGACCGTAAGTTGTAGGGCATAGAGTCGACAATAGATCAACAGTGACTATGAGACCGTAAGTTAGGGGGATAGGGTTGGGAACTTATCAATTCTTAAGGCTGCCATTCAACATAACTAGCGTCCCCATTAAAAAAAATAAAAAGTTTATGTTTAAATGATTCTGATTTTTTTCCAAAAGTGCTAGGGACTTAGTTTATCATGCGTTATTTGTGTTTATATTTTATGTTTGTGTATGTATGTTGTGTAATGGTCAGATAAATTTTGTCTGAGGAATAAAATTGATGTTTTCTCTGCCTAATACAAACATTCAGAAGCGATAGCATCAGGTTTATTCCTCAGATAACTTTTATCTGACTAGGTATTGAAAAATCAGTACTAAATAAAATAGTTTTTTCTTTGATTGCTAATGTGTCGGTGGCAATAATTCAACAAGCTGACTGCTATGCCGAAGCTACTGCTGAGTTAGCAGATGGTCGAATGGCGTAGTGGTTAGTGGCCCTGACTGCTATGCCGAAGGTCCCGGGTTCGATTCCCGGCTGGGGCAGATATTTGTTTTAAGACAGATATTTGTACTCGGGTCTTGGGTGTTCATATTTAATATAAATCTATCTATGTATTTGTGTAGATATATCAGCTGTCTGATACCCATAACACAGGCTCTGACTAGCTTGGGGTCGGATGGCCGTGTGTGAGATGTCCCCTCATATTATTATTATAAATAAGGCAGCTGACTGTACCTGCCTTCTTTCTAATCTTGTTCTATTATTGGCAGGTGATCCAGTTCCATCGAAACACCCTTATTGTGGTGGACAATTTAAAGAAGAACATCGAGATGTTGAGGGACCTGCAGAGTGAGGTGCTCGACACTGAGCTCATTAGGTGAGGACATCTCTTGTGAAAATAAATGTAAATTATACAGGGTGTTGCAAAAAGGGTTTACTAAACCGAAAAAGGGTCACTCAGGGAGCTTTTCTAAAAAACCTTTAAACTAGGAATTTTTAAAATTCACGATTAAAAAAATCCTTCCACTTGAAACTTTGTTGGTCACGTGACTTATTACTATACACAACGTTTTTTTGTCGCGAATTTTGAGACACCCCCTTTTGGCCTAGTATACCCTTTTTGGAACACCCTGTAGAACGTTGTATGGTAAAAACTCGCAACACGCTGATCGTGGTGGACAATTTAAAGAAGAACATCGAGATGTTGAGGGACCTGCAGAGCGAGGTGCTCGACACTGAGCTCATTAGGTGAGGACATAGTAGAATAGAGTCCGACAACGCTAACTTTCATCATCATCATTACAACCCATGACATCCCCACTGCTTGGTCACGGGTCTGCTTCCAAAGAAGGGTTTAGGCCTATTCCACCACGCTGGCCAAGTGCGGGTTGGTGGACCCCAACACAAGCAAGCTTGTGCTGAGATAGATGCCGGTTGGGTGGGCAACCCGACGAATACCTCTGCCAAAGCGCATAATTTTGGCAAAAATAATAATGCGTGAAAATTGTTACAATAATGAAACTAGTTCAGTTCAATATTACATATTGTATAAGAAAACTCTCAACATGTATACTTACTACAAAAGTTATTGTGGGAGCTCATTTGAAATCTCTGTCTGTAAAAGTTATAGCGAAACAAAAAAAAAACCAATGACAACGTGTTAAAATTGATGGCAAGCAAAACTTTGAATTTTATATAATCGCGCTCCCTACCTTCAAAGTTTACTTATAAAACTCAACCCTCAACACTTCGTTTCCGTTTCCAGATGGAAACGCGAGCAGCAGCTGCACGGAAACGGCATCCAGATGCGCACCAACCTGGACACCATCCAGGAGCTGTGCGAGGCGCTGGCGGAGCTGATCTGGAACACCAGGCAGCAGGTTATTAAGGTAAACAAAGCACAAAATTTTATATAAGTATCATAGGTGTAGTGTGTGACTGTCACTATTCTGACTAGCTCATCCTTTCACCACATATTACATGACACGTTAATAACGAAAAATCCTCACCTTTATTGCAAGCTATATATGTTAGTAGGCCGGTCATACAACTCATAAACATCTGCCACAGAAGCTATAACCGTTGGTGTAGACTAGTAGTAATTGATAAACTTAGAAAACAAATCCGAAGAGACATAATATGCCTAAGAAGTTGTGTACACACATTTTGGTAAAAGTGTCCCCACTCAGCACGTGCCCGTACATTGCAGGTGAACCAGTACAACAGCCACAGCCCGCTGGAGCTGCGCCAGCAGCACTACGTCGAGATACTCAAGGAGATGACTAACCAGGTATGTCATTAATTATTTATATTTGAAATGTTTCTAAAAGTGTGACCCTGACTACTGAGCCGATGGTCCCGGGTTCGATTCCCGGCTGGGGCAGATATTTGTTTAAACACAGATATTTGTTCTCGGGTCTTGGATGTGCCCGTAAAATGGCAATAGGCCCGCCCCCTATTACATTGGGACTAACATAACACTCTGGCGAAAAGTGGGTGCAGCAATGCACCTCTGCCTACCCCGCAAGGGAGTACATTAGTACAAGGCGTGAGTGCGTGTGTGTGTGTTTCCAAAAGGCAACTTGATTTTATCTGATATTTTCTATGAATCACCATTTTACCAGAACACACACTGATTTCTATCTATATCTATTCAACTAACAAAAACTTTTCACTTTTACTGACTTTTGTACTACCTAATAATTTTCGGGTGAGTTACACTATTTTTGCGTGTATTTTATAAGAAACAAAACATTTTTGTCGTAAAAAGAATACATTCTTGACGAAAATATTACGTAGTTGTCATGCTTTATGCATCCAAGACCAAAAAACATTAGTTCTGCATCCACCCACCTCATAAGCACAGATTTTCAGTTGTATTTTTTGTTATTATGAATCTTAAAAAATATAATATTTCGCTAAACTTATATGTATAAATTTCTCGTTCAGATAACGGGTCTGCTGTCGACACTGGTGACATCTACGTTCGTCATCGAAAAACAACCGCCGCAAGTTATGAAGACCAACACAAGGTGAGATTTTATACAAATATTTATACAGGGTCTTGCGAAAGTGGTATGTTGTGGCATCCCAGAGGTGCAGAGGGTCTCCACTAACGTCCGCCACTTCCGCCCAACTTCAGCTGTACTTTTGGCCTCGCTCCAGCTTAGTCCAGCGGCTCGCAGCTCGCTTTCGAAATGGTATAGTAAACCGAAAGAGAGTGGCTCCAAGGATCATTGTGGACAACTGTATAAACAAGTGTACAAAAGGTGGACTTAGTGCCTTTACCAGTCAATCCACAAAAAAGGTCTAAAAACATATTATTATGTTCTAAAAAAGTGGTAATGGTAAGGATTCATCATTGGAAATGTTTAAATTAAATGAAAGACGCAATGTTTTAGCGTGTAATGCAAATGAAATAAATACATTGTAGTGACTTACTGTTTTTGTTGTTTCCAGGTTCACGGCCACAGTTCGTCTGCTGGTCGGAGGCCAGTTGAATGTGCACATGACTCCCCCACGAGTCACTGTGAGTATACTCTCTTAATTTACACAACAGGGTCGAATTCTATCAGTGACGATCATGATGGCTGATTGATCAATGTACCCGAAATATATTATAATGTAACTTACAATAATTTGAGTCCCTTATTTAAAATTATGTATCCATTACAGCACTTTGTACCGACTGGCCAATCCTTTCAACACTGTGGCAAAACCTAGTGTAGCTCTAGTAGCTTTTGTTTGTCACCTACACGATAAGAAGATTTCTAGCATTGTCTCGTTAGCACGGCTCAATTACTGACGACGTAGATAAATGATACTACATCGCGATTAGCGATAAACACGATTATTTTGATTGGTTAAACGTGCACTAAACGAGCTTATCTACATACAAATACAATATGACTTTATTGAAAAACAACATAAATTACGTTACAAGTAAGAGTTAGCACAACAGGCAGCCTTATCGCTAAAACCGATCTCTTCCAAGCAACTTTTAAAAGACTTAACTTGGAATAAATAAGGAAGATATATTATATATAGACGACCGAATGGCGTAGTGGTTAGTGACCCTGACTACTGAGCCGATGGTCCCGGGTTCGATTCCCGGCTGGGGCAGATATTTGTTTAAACACAGATATTTGTTCTCGGGTCTTGGATGTGCCCGTAAAATGGCAATAGGCCCGCCCCCTATTACATTGGGACTAACATAACACTCTGGCGAAAAGTGGGTGCAGCAATGCACCTCTGCCTACCCCGCAAGGGAGTACATTAGTACAAGGCGTGAGTGCGTGTGTATATATTATATGCCGTGCGGTTCTGCGGTAGATACTGATATCTTTAGCTAATCGTATGATTACCTATTTCTTTTTTTCCCTCCACCAGGTGACAATAATAGCGGAACCCCACGCCCAGCAGCTCCTGAAGGCCGTCCCCGACGGGCAGGTGAAGCCCCCCGAGTGCGGCGAGATCCTCAACAACCAGGGCACCATGGAGTTCAACACCTCCAACAAGCAGCTGGCCGTCAGCTTCCGGTCAGTGCACGATAGATGGCGTTGTAGCGAGATTTGTGATATTTGTAGGGAGTCGAGAGGTTTTGTATGGAGTTCTACATCGCGGTAGCTAAGTTTTATAGCTGGCTGCGTATATATACCATTCGCTATCGCTATCGCGAATGGTTAGTATGTAGGTGTGAGTGTATTAGACATACGGGTTCGTTATCGACGTAGAGAAACGTTACTATATCGCGATTCGCTATAAATACAGCGCTAAAATTGGTGGAACGCACATTTAACGAGTTTATTGACGTCGAATGTCGATAACAAACCACAGAGACTGTTATAAGAGAAATTGTAAACGATTAATATAAAACAAGATAAATAGAAGGTGCGATAATGGGGAAAAACATTCGGTTTCTCAGAATGATTTAGGTGTCTATGATCGCTAATGGAAGAATGGCATTGTATTCGTTCACCATAGACTACAATACCAGTAGAGGGTCCCCCACGCCCAGCAGCTCCTGAAGGCCGTCCCCGACGGGCAGGTGAAGCCCCCCGAGTGCGGCGAGATCCTCAACAACCAGGGCACCATGGAGTTCAACACCTCCAACAAGCAGCTGGCCGTCAGCTTCCGGTCAGTGCACGATAGATGGCGTTGTAGCGAGATTTGGGGAATCTGTAGGGAATAGAGCGGTTTTGTATGGAGTTCTACATCGCGGTATTGAAGTTTTTTTACTCGCTGCGTATATATACTAATCGCTGTCGCTAATGGTTAGTTAGTGTATTAGAGGCAGCGGCCGCTAGACGGGTTCGTTATCGATGTAGATAAAAGTTACTGTATCGCGTTTCGCTATAAATACAGCGCTGTAATTGGTGTAACGGGCATTAAACGAGTTTATCGACGTCAAATGTCGATAACAAAACGCAGGGACACTATAAAATAGACAGATTAATAAAAGGTGCTATAACGTTGGGATCAATAGCTTATGTAGGAATAGAATAGATTCGCTCCTCCATAGAATATAAGCTTAGTAAGCGAGGTGTCTATTTGTTAATGGAGAAATGGCATTAAACTCGTGTCACCATAGACTAGAACGCCAGTAGAGGGCCCCCCACGCCCAGCAGCTCCTGAAGGCCGTCCCCGACGGGCAGGTGAAGCCCCCCGAGTGCGGCGAGATCCTCAACAACCAGGGCACCATGGAGTTCAACACCTCCAACAAGCAGCTGGCCGTCAGCTTCCGGTCAGTGCGGGATAGGGATAGGTGGCGGGAATAGTGCGGTTGACTATAGTTTTATGTCGCGGTATCGAAGTTTTATAGCTGGCTGTAATAAATACAAATTTTCGAAACGTAATGGGAGATTTTCAACCATAGACAACAACAATAGACAAAATCCGATTATAGATGGCGCTAGTAAAACTTCATGCTCAACAGCACTGCATATATTTTTTTAGCCGGCATTGATTCCAGTCCTTTCAGCCCATACAAAAACTCAATGGATGTGAATTCAACCAAATGCAATAAGTAGCTGTTATATTATACATAATATTAAGTGTTAACTAGTTTAAGACAGGTTTGTACCATTTATGACATCTTCCATTCTCTCAGAAGAATGCAGCTCATAAAAAAAACGACAGGCCGGATGCGTGTGATATTGGTCGATTTTGGAATTTTTAAACGTCAAGTGAAAATCTCCCATTGTCGAGCAGTGACGGCCAGGTCAAGCTACACCAGACAGCTTGGTTGTAGGATCTTGCGTTTAGAAATAATATCAAAATTGTGAAAAAACAAAAAAACTCTGTTTTTTTGTCATCGAACAGTGTTCATGAGTTTGCCTTTTTCATATTGTTTCTTAATCTGCGACGTAATGATTTATACTTCGAGCTATGACCTAAAAAATATTGACATTCTATTGTAATTTTCAAGCAATCTTGCAGCAGCAATTCTGAACCTATATTCTCATATCCTTAATACCCCCTTCCCCCCACAGAAACATGCAGCTGCGCAAGATCAAGCGCGCCGAGAAGAAGGGCACAGAGAGCGTGATGGACGAGAAGCTGACGCTGTTCTTCCACTCCAAGTTCAAGGTCGGAGGCGGGGAGCTCGACTTTCAGGTGAGACCTTGACCTTTAGTAGGGGAAAGGGAAATTGTTACTTTACGTTATTTTGAATTTTAGTAGCTTGAGTTGCGGGCGAAAAGCAATGAAAAAAATTGTGTTGCCATGCCGTATTAAGGCTTGGTGTTTCAATAATGGTGTACTAAGCCGAAAGCGAGTGACTCGGAGGGTCATTCTGAATAACTTTTGTTCAAGAGTTTTAAAATAATAGCTAAAATAAATGGTTCTCCATAGTAAATAATCACGTGAGTCACGTGACCAACAAAGTTTATATGGAGATTAGGGTTTCGTTTTTCCCGACCTTTTTCTGTTCCCGGGAAACAAGAATTTTTTTCAAGATTTCCCGGGAATTCCCGGGAAACGGGAATTTATTTTAAATATTCGGCTATTTTCGGGTATTAAAAGTCTATTAAAACACTTACAATTTAATCAAATATACTTTTATCACTCGTATCGTAGTCAAGCCTGCCGATATTTTTTGTTTGGTTTAAGGTTAGAGAAACAGTTAAATAAAGATGAAAATATAGCATAAAATCGATTAAAAACAAAACCCGGGAATTCCCGGGAATGCTATTTTTTTCCCGGTTTCGGGAAGCACAAATTTCCCGGGAATTCCCGGGAACACGGGAACGAAACCCTAATGGAGATGCAAATATGTTTTTGCGAATTACCAAAACTCGAAGACCCAAAGTTGTAGAAATGAACCACTAAGTCACCCGCTTCACGTTACTTGCGGTGCCTAGGCAAACCTAACTCCTACCCATTTCCCCCCGCCAGGTGTGGACGCTATCCCTCCCCGTGGTGGTGATAGTGCACGGCAACCAGGAGCCGCACGGCTGGGCCACCGTCACGTGGGACAACGCCTTCAGCCAGCTGGAGCGCCTGCCCTTCGCAGTACCTGATAAGGTAGAGTAATTAAGAGACAAAGTTGGCCGGATCCGGTTTTTTTACCGGATCAGGTAGCCGGATCCGGTTTTTTTACCGGACTTTTACAGAAAATTTGTCACGGTAACTAAACTAACCCTGGTCCAGCTTTCGTGTTTATCAACCGGCTGAGAGGAAGATCTACACTGGGCTGCAAAAATATTCTCGCTTCAAAATTATAATACTTTTATACACTCCGCAGGTGACGTGGGGCCAGCTGTCCGAGACGCTGTACTACAAGTTCAAGTCGCAGACGAACGGGGGCGAGTTGTCGCAGGACAACCTGAGGTTCTTGGCTGAGAAGATATTTAGGTGAGTGTTTACTGTTTAACAATGCGCTAGTGATGTCGATTCTGAAGGCAGAAATTCTTATTTTAGAGCTGTCAAAATTGAATTTTCTTTGTTTATAATTCGACTCTGTGGGTAATCTTGTTTTTTAGTTTGGCAGCTTTAAAATTAGAATTACTGGCTTTAGCATCGATATCATTGTGATATTATCACCACCCATCACGTTCCCACTAATGGGGCACGGGTCTCCTTCCAATGAAGGGGGGGGGGGGGGGGGTTTAGACCTAGTTTAGTTCACCATGCTGGCCTAGTGCGGGTTGGTGGACCCGCGGTGTTTGAGGCAATAATCGACCAATGAAAATTGCATTAGCGAAGTTTTAAGCAATTTCATTTTAATCTATTTTTACCTCACACACCGCTCTGTTCCAGTGGACAGCCATACGTATCGCATGACGCATCAAACGGATTTTTATAAATGCGTCCGTTGACGCTTACCTTTAATGTGGACAAACTTACCAAGTTTCATAAAAATCCGTTCAGTAGTTTTTACATGAAAAATCCCACACTCTGTAGGTAATGTGTAATCTTTGTTGGCGAATAAAAAAAAACCAAGTCACCCCCTTTTTGCCGTGAATACATCTCTAACTCCAAACCACCTCCACAGGTGCAACCTGCCCCTAAGCACGGCGGAGCTAAACGCCATGACAGTGTCCTGGACACAGTTCTGCAAAGATGCCCTGCCGGAGAGAAGCTTCACCTTCTGGGAGTGGTTCTACATGGTGGTCAAGGTCACCAGGGATTATTTGAAGGAGCTTTGGCGCGAGGGGTGAGTTTTGGGGGAGAGATATGGGGAGATTGCGGTTTTTTGACAGTTTTGGGTAGGGGAGAGATGTGGGATGGTTTGAGTGTGATTTTATGGTGGGGAGATTTGTGTAGATTGAGTGGGAGTGATTCTACATGGTGGTGAAGGTCACCAGGGATTATCTGAAGGAGTTGTGGCGCGAGGGGTGAGTTTTGGGGAATCTCCACGGTGGGGAGATTGCAGTTTTTATAGTTTTGGGTTGGGTGAGGGTAGGGAAGTGGTGTGGGTGTGATTTTTCGGTGTGGAGATTTAGGAAGATTGTTTAGGAGTGGTTCTACATGGTGGTCAAGGTGACAAGAGACTACCTGAAGGAGCTGTGGCGCGAGGGGTGAGTTTTGGGCAATCTCCACGTAGGGGAGATTTGGGGAGAATGCTGTTTTTTTGGCAGTTTTGGGGCGGGGAGATGTGTGGGATGGTTTGTGTGTGATTTTATGGTTGGGAGATTTGTGGAGATTGCGTGAGAGTGGTTTTATTTGGTGGTGAAGGTCACCAAAGACTAATAGAAATATTTATGACTAGAATAGAATAGAAAACGTTTATTATCAAACATATACACGGACAAAGTAGAAAAAAAACAATATTTAAAATAAAATCTAAGAAAACACTTGTGTTTACAATATGTGTTTTGTTTACTACACGAAAAGTTTTGAACAATCTTCATGTTTGAGAGATTTCAGGAGGTTGCCTTGTTTGTTAATTTTTCGAAAGATGCTGTTGAAATGCTGTGTAAAGGTTTAGATATAAAACACATGTAATCTACTCGTTGTGAAGAGTTAATATTTACATCTGCTATTCACCTCCACAGCCTAATCATGGGCTTCATACAGAAGAAGCAGGCTGAAGACATGCTGTCCAAGTGCCAGAGCGGCACGTTTCTGCTCCGGTTCTCTGACTCCGAGCTGGGAGGGATCACTATTGCGTGGATTGCTGGTGAGTCACCTGGGTATTATCAAAATGGGTAGAAAAATGGCGGTTTTTGCATGAGATGTAGATACAAAAAGACTAAAAGAGCACTTTTTAGGAACGGAGAGTAGTTTGAAAAAGATTGACGTTCATCAGTAAATTGTATATTTAATATTTATACGATGAATGAAAGCATTTGACTTTGACTTTTAACTTTGAATATTTATTTATACGGTGTCCCAAACTGCACTGCAGTCTCCAATAAAAAAAAGTAAATGAAATATTTAATTTATTGTGTATCGAAACTAATGCCAATCCTACACAAGGCTAGTTTTACAAGGAGGATACAAACTAAAATAAGTTTTAGTATAAGTTTAGTACTTTTCTATACAAATCCAATACAAATATAGAAGTACTTGCTTACTTACTCTATCTTGCTACCCTACTTAAAATCTAGCCTGTTGCCCAAGCATAAAGAACCTTTTTATTTATTATACCCTTGTCCAGAATACTTTCTCCTCAATCACCAATAACCTTCTCTCCCTCCTTCCAGAAAACGAAGTGTACAGTCTCCAACCGTTCACCTCCCGCGACCTCACACTCCGCTCTCTAGCGGACCGCGTGTTGGACCTGCCGCAACTCCAGTATCTCTACCCTAATAGCCACAAGAACGACAAGTTTGCGAGCTTCTACACTAAGCAGGGTGAGTTTGGCGAAATTACTCAAATTACACAGGATTTTGAAGGTTTAGGCAGTTTTCTAGAGGAAAAACGAAGAAATTCGGGTAAAATCGCGGGATTTTTAAAGGTATCTGTGAGAAAATAGCGAAAACGGTGACCATTTTGAATCGACTGTGGCGCCATCTAGCGCTCTTTCATATAACTCTTACCAGAACACGGAAAAACTCGTATTATTAAAGTTATACATAAGAGAAACATTATAAAATCTACGAAATTCACTAAAACGGCGGCCATTTTGAATCGACTGTGGCGCCATCTACTCTCTAGCGGACCGCGTGTTAGACCTGCCACAACTACAGTGTCTCTACCCCAACAGCCACAAGAACGACAAGTTTGCGAGCTTCTACACTAAACAGGGTAAGAAATAATCAAAAACTCAGAAATAGTGAAAAAATGGGTGAAATCGGTCGAGAAATGCCCGAAAAAGAAGAAAAACTACGAAAACAGCGGCCATTTTGAAACGATAGTGGCGCCATCTAGCGCTCTTTCATATAAATTCTTAGCAAAACGCAGTTTTTTAAGGTATACATAAGAAAAACTGTGTCAAAACTTAATATTAACTAAAACAGCGGCCATTTTATAGAAACTTCTCTCAAAACACCTAAAAACGCTTGCTATTAAGGTAAGAAAAACTATGTAAATACTACGAAATTCACTAAAACGGCGTGGACTGTGGCGCCATCTAGCGCTCTTTCATAGAAATTCGTACCAAAACACGAATTTAAAAGATATACGTAAGAAGAACGTCGTAAAAACTGCGAAATTCACTGAAACGGAGTCCATTTTGAGTCGACTGTGGCGCCATCTACTCGCTCTCTAGCGGACCGCGTGCTAGACCTGCCGCAGCTGCAGTACCTCTACCCTAATAGCCACAAGAACGACAAGTTTACGAGCTTCTACACTAAGCAGGGTGAGTTTGAGGTTGGAAACTGTGAAAAAATTAGGGAAATCGGATGAAAAATGTGTGAAATAGGAAAAAAACTATGAAAATTCGGGTAGAAACGGGGGATTTTGAATCGACTGCGGTGGCGCGTCTAGCGCCTTTTTATAGAAATTCTTACCAAAACACGTAAAACGAGTATCACTAAAGGTGTACATAAGAAAAACGGTAAAACTTAACCCGTTCTCCGCATACGTATAACTCCTCATTTTTCCCAAGCATGATAACCACAATTTTCATACCCTCTTTTCAGACAATCCTACTCACGCATTTCTTTTTTTTTTTTTCATCCCAAAACAGAGAAGAAGCCCCAATCCAACGGCTACGTGGAAGCGGTCTTGGTCACCAAACTGCCCGACCAGTTCAACAGCCAGACCTCGCCCGACTCGCATCGCAACACGCCCTCCGTGCAGAGCAGGTAATTGTCGACCTTGTTAATGTAGCGTAGAGTTGATATTTAATTGGACCAGTTCAACAGCCAGACCTCGCCCGACTCCCACCGCAACACGCCCTCCGTGCAGAGCAGGTAATTGTGAACCTTGTTGCTGTAGCATAGAGTTGATATTTGATTGGACCAGTTCAACAGCCAGACCTCGCCCGACTCGCACCGCAACACGCCCTCCGTGCAGAGCAGGTAATTGTGAACCTTGTTGCTGTAGCATAGAGTTGATATTTGATTGGACCAGTTCAACAGCCAGACCTCGCCCGACTCGCACCGCAACACGCCCTCCGTGCAGAGCAGGTAATTGTGAACCTTGTTGCTGTAGCATAGAATTGGTATTTGATTGTGTAGGGAAATATAGATGTTGTGGAATTAGCACCGCAACACGCCCTCCGTGCAGAGCAGGTAATTTTCGACCTTGTTACTGTAGCATAGAGTCTGTAATTTATTGGTCGCAGAGAAAGAGAGTGGCCGCTCCAAATAGATCTTGTCGCATTAGCACCGCAACACGCCTTAAGTGTAGAGCAGGTAATTGACGACTTTATTAGACTGCGGGGCAGTCACAACAGCATCCTGGAGGTCATAGCCGATAGGATAGACTGTAAGTTGCTAAAACACTGGATAAAATTACTTATAAACTAACACTAGTATAAGAACATTTGTTTTACTAACACATCTATGAACTATGTTGTTTGATGCAATAAAGATATAATAATAATTACTGTAGCTTAGAGTCTGTAATTGATTGTGCTGATAGATTCACTGATGGATTTCACTTTATACCAAAACGACCAAAGTTATTCATCCGAAGTGGTCCGAAACTTAAGTTATCCTAGTACCACGGTGTTTGGAAGCTATAGTAACGTTCTTGGGACCCCTTCCACTTCGTTGAATCGGGGAATTAAAAAAAACACCCGTTGCGAAGTTAGAGTGGTCCAGATTCTAGTGTTTGTGTTGTGCTAACTGGAATCGGCCTATGTCCAGCGGTGGATGATTTTTGGTTGATTGTGACATTTGATATTATGTGGAGGGCTGAGCTGAGCGTGCATAGATCTTGCTCTATGGAGAATATACAGAGTGTTGCAAAATTTCCATAGCTCTGCCCGATACCCATTATTCTGGTCATCATTTTAATTTAAAATTCCATTTTTTACATATATATAAATATAAATTTACAAATACATTTTTGCGGCACCCCGTATTGTATCTGAAATGCAAGTTTACACAATGTTGTTCTTACCTGTTTTGTTTTTTTTAGTTTTTAAACATTTATGATTATTTTTTCTTTTCACTCTTTTAGGTTCATGTCAGATTTTTAGTTGCAGACTGCAAGATTATTTATGGACTCTCTAATTTAGTTAAACTGGCGTAAAACACAGTCTAACTTTTAGTTCAAACCATTATTCACTTACGAGCTATGAAAAAGTTCCCGCAGGTTAATTTAAAAATTTTATACAATATTTACGTTTTTGGTTGGTAATATTCTGATACACTGTTCAATGTACGGTAAGCTGCATAAGAAGCTATACACTTTTGTACCGTATCAAACTACCTACTAAACAAAACGTTAGTGTATGCATGAATTAATAGGCAGTTAGTGAGTTTGACAACGATCAAAAGTGTATAGCTACTTATGCAGCTGACTGTACTTCAATATTGCAGACGGCGTCATTATGTCAGCTAGCCTTTTCCGTTTAGGAGTAATTTGGTGCTATAGTGCGACAAACTTATCTGTTCCGGTGAGACCGAACTAAATTGATCCATATCTCATAACTTACCAATGAATTATATATTCATATAGATTAGATGGGTTTATTAAAACCGAAAGGGTGAATTACCACTATAGGCAAACGTAAAATCTTACAGAATCAAGAAATATTAGACATTTACGTGAGTTCTCACCGGAATAGATAAGATTGTGGCACTGTAGCTACTTATGCAGCTGACTGTTATGTCAGCTAGCCTTTTCCGTTTAGGAGTAATTTGGTGCTATGTCACTGGAACTTTTTCATTGCTTGTGAGTGTATAATATGACAGTGTTAAGTTAAAATACCTATATATATCACAGTGGATATTCTGGCTTGGTTTTTCATGACTAAAAACTTAAGTTTAGGTTAGACTGTGTTTTAGTGTTTAGGTTAGACTGTGTTGTAATTTATTATAAGTATTATTATTTTCCAAATTAATAGTCACATCCTTAGTTTTTTTTAACGCTTTTTATATTATAATTTTTATACAAAATAACGTTACTCCGTTCTGATTTGGTTGTATTTTTTTTAAATAATTAATTTAAATTGCGACGAAATAAGTTTCTTTATTTATTATGTTGGCACGCTTTAGTATGATTCAGTACTCAAATAAACGTGTGTAAAGATTATAAAGCCCATACAGCCGGTTTCCGAACTGGTCACAAATAATTTAATCGTCTGTTTATTTTCTCATTTTGGAAACCGGATATTCATTCGTGTATTTGTTTTCTAGCTGCCAACCCACGATACTGCAGTTGTAAAGTCTGTTTCTGCAGGAAGAGACAGTTGGTTAATGATTTAGTTAATTTTTTATAGTTAATAGGTGCAATATTAAGGTTATACTTTTAAAAAAATTAAGATATAAGAAAAAAAACATAACTCAGTATTATGTGTAAGCTATTGGCAATTGTGTACTTAGTTTATTAATATGCTTATTTACTATTATTATGTACTTGACACGTGTATGTAGGAGTAATGGTTTTTTACGGTAGTTGAATGGAATGGGAGGTTAAAAAAACAAAGATGGCGCTAGGTGAGGATGATGTCTATGTTCAGCCTAGAATGGTTATTACCTGACGATAAATAAGAATAGTATAAAAATCGCCAAGTTAAAGACTAAATCAAGGATCAAAAGTGTATTTATTTAAATTTAAATAGTTATAACAGATATTGGGCACAGTTTCAGGCGTGTCAATTTTTTTATTCATATTCTATGCATTTATTTTTTATATTCTAGTTTAAAAACAATTTCATAACTTTGTTTTAAATAATGAATATTGCGCTTGTAACTGAGACCGTCAAGTTAAGCAGAACTTAAGTGTGACATTTTGCTTTTTAGCTTTGAGTGTCTGAATTGACATTGAGCAAGACTTAATTCATGATTAGGTAGAATTGCTCTATGAGAAACCGGGCCTAATAGTATTATTTTTATCATATCAATGAGTTGTGATCCAATGTTTGGAGTAATCCTTTGTATATTTAATACACGAATTTATATATTTAATCTACATCCGGATACCAGTGTAATGTAAAAAACGTCAATTAAATATGGCGGAATTTTTGCAAGAATCACATTGTTACTTAAAAATTTAAAAAAATATCGTTAGGTATTGTAAAAAAATACATTGACCTCCTTCGAATATTGTATGGGAACTATTAAATATGTATTTAAATAAAAGAATTTTGAAAAGCTATTTATTCTGGACTGCAAAGCCATGTCCGTATAATTATGTACTTTCTTTCATATACAAGCACAATTTTGTTTTGATCTTTTCATATGACATATACATATGCACTCACGACTATAATCCCCGAAGGGGTAGTCAGAGGTGGCTCACAAGTGAGCCACCCACTTTTCGCAGCATATTTGTACTCACATGAATCACGTGATAGGTTGCGAACCATATCGCCGTCTTTATATATGAATGATATATATTATTAGTATAAAAACAACGAACATTTATACATAATAATATAATGTAAGTAAGTGTTTTTAGGTAGGATACTTGAATGACTTTCCTTAATATATGAGCACAAAATAATAACT
This sequence comes from Plutella xylostella, assembly GCF_932276165.1. Lineage (NCBI taxonomy): Eukaryota > Metazoa > Arthropoda > Insecta > Lepidoptera > Plutellidae > Plutella > Plutella xylostella. Next base: position 5,091,757 of record NC_063991.1, read on the forward strand.
TATCCCTAACATCTTGATAGCACAAAATGCCAATTTGTACTATTTATACTAACAAGAAAATGATCTCAAATTGTGTATTATAAAAAAATTCGTATTAAAATTTTAGGATAAATAAAATACTTGAATTAAATATTGGGCTAGAAATTGCCAAAGTAGCCTCGTTTGTTCATACAGAATGATATGATAAATCTGTCTCAAATTTTGCGTGGGACGCCCCTCGGCTCGATGGACTGACACTAGTAGGGTGCTTACATAGAAAATCGGGTTCCCTGTATCTACCTGTACCGGTAACCTGATTATGCGAAAGCGCTCACTCACGGAGCATTTCCCGGATTTTGAAATGTCATGAGCGCTTTCGCATAATCAGGTTACCGGTACGGGTAGATACAGGGAACCCGATTCTCTATGTAAGCACCCATAGATAGGTAGCTGGATATGGCTGAATGAGGAACAGAGTTCTGTGGCGCTCATTGAGATAAGCCTATGTATCACCATTAAAATACACCATTCACCATTTCATCACCATTAAAATACAGACACCGTTTTTCTAAATACGATGAATTTTGATACTGATAATAAAAGTTGATTGTATTGTTATAATTTTCGTGCATAAAAAATGGCGCCTCTAGCGGGAATTGTAAGATATCTGACACAAAGAGTCGGCAGATGACAGAAAGAACTGCAACTTTTCGTTTATTTTGTTAAAAAAATGTACAAAAATTCAAAAAGAGAAATCGATCGAAAATTATTTAAAACCATAATTCTTTGGTTAAAAAAAACATCAAATACATATTTGCCCCTCACCCTAAGACTGATTCTCCATGGTAGGCTGGTAGATTGGAGATAAAAATGTAATTGGTCGAATTTAATGAAATTTCATAGACTAAAATCATACTCCTACTGTTAAGTGCTGCCATCTAGTATGAGTTAACTAGGAGAATTATAGCAAAATATGTACTGTTTTGAGTTATGAACACATTTTTAAAACAATCGTATCTCAAGGATAAAAGGTATTAAATTTAATTGCGATATTTTTGTTGTCTGGGTCCAAAACAAGCATTTTTTTACCTATTTAAAAGATAATTCCTTCTTTAATCTCAGACTATTTATCGTGTTTAGGTATTTATACATTGACTAGGTGTTTTTCTAAGATTTAAATATACTGATAGGATATCAATAGGTATACGTATGGATCAATTTTGAATAGGTAAGGCACTATTAAATGTTTAGATTTAAATATATTATTATATGTAAAATATATGCATACACTCATGTCGTGTTAAACCCTACTTGTTTTAATCATATTTTATATCGTCTTGTAGTTTTTTTTGTATAAATTTGGTGCTAAATTGTTTTGTTTTTAAAGTCACTTTTTATAATAATTATATATCAAATTAATTAATGTCAATTTTAGGTAAAAAATATATTGAAATTGAAATACCTTTATATATATAATGTGTATGATATATTTAACATTTTATTATATGCGGAGGACTGTAATCCCCGAAGGGGTAGTCAGAGGTGATTCGTAAGCGAGTCACCCGTATTTCGCATGCATTTGTACTCACGTTATTAAATCTTTTGTGAAGTTTCAAACCTTATTGCTGTTCTAGTACAATAATTTACTTCATGTTGTAACAAAATCCATTTTATTATGGACATTGACGCCCGAAGGTATAGCAGAATTTTATAAGTTTTAATCCGTTCTTAATATTTTATATTTTTACATAATGATTATATATTATTGTAGGCTATAGTTTATAAAAATGACTATAGAACTTGTGTCAACGGATGTGACTATCCCCCGGTTTCTACACCTTGACTGTTGTTTAACGTTACAATCTGATTTAATGCCAATTTCTCCATAGTCGGCTAGTCGGCTATCTAACTGACCAAGGATTGGTTATACGTCATCTCCATATAAATTCTTCACAGATGTGTCAAAAGTCAACCACTAATACCTGGTTATGCGCTAACCGACTAGGAGAAATTGGCACTGAATCGGCCACCGACTAGCGGTGACCAATCGAGTGTCTAGTTAGATCATTAATTTAAGCTGTAACATTGAACCTGCTTTTAGAAACTGGGGGCAATTAAATGTATCGATTGAAGATAAGCGTCCACCTATTGGTTTCGTACGTATCGGACCAAACGGATTGTCATAAATGTATGGAGAAACGGCGTCGGCAATGCCGATGGAGTGGACGCACTTGTGTGAATTTCTATACAAAGAATGCGATGCGTCCGTTGCGTACGAAGCCGAAAGGTGGAGGCTTACCTTAAGTATTATAATGTTAAGTATTTTACTATATAATTATACATTTTGCCGTTAAATGTTATGAATGGTCATTACATGTTTGTAAGAATAAATGTCACAAAAAAACACTTTTTTCTTGTAATTTTTCTCTTGCATAAAAAATAGTCTTTGAAACTAAAGTCTAATGTTTAAGATAAATGTGTTTCGGTCAAAAAAATGCCCTCAAGATATTTTTTTAGTCTTACATTTACTTATTTTTAATGAAATATAAAGACTATTTTTTATTGGTTCCTTTCCACTACGAAAATGCAACACAGACGATCGGCAATTTTTGTTTTCTATTTCCAACCTTATTCACTTACTTTTTGTGATCAAATTCGTTTGGAACGCGCTAACAGTAACATTTTTTGTATATATTTTTTTTGTTCGCGGTCTGTGCTGCCTTTTTGGCAAGAGAGATTTTAGTGACGTTTTTTTTGTTGGTTTTTTTATAATTTTTTTCGACCGAATTCGCACTAATTGTGTTGCATTTTCTTCTTTTCCCGATCCTCCTGCCGACGTCTCTACGCGACGAAAATTACGTAAAAAAACATTTAAAAAAACACACAAATACACACACAATTATCTTTTTCTTACCTTGAATATTCATACAAAATTTACGAAAAAATTTCACACTTATACACACAAAACTATCTACATCTTACCTTGAATATTCATACAAATATTTTTCAAATAAATCTCACACTACAACGACATCTAACCGAACCAAAAAACCCAAATAACATTACAAACGAACGACAAAACCATTTTTAACACATTTTTTTCTATATTTTATCTTTACAAAAACAATCCCACACAACTCACATTATCACAAACATCCATTTTATTTCCACATTATCAAAAACACACACCTCCCACGCAACACCACACCACCAAAAAACACGCACCCCCACGCAACACGCAAAACAAAATGGCGGCGGCACAGCTACGTCAGCAACCACGACACTCTGATGGACGAGACATTCTTCGAGCACCTCCGGGCACTGAACCCGGAGCAGTTTGACGAGCTGGACTTCTACGGCACTAACAGCATGGAGGGGTGAGTGGAAATGTGAAGATATATTAATATACAGGGTGTTGCAAAAAGGGTATACTAAAGCTGCGTACAGACCGGCCCAACGAACGCCCAACGATGGATATTTATCATACATAATACAGGGCAGATTGCAGCAACGAAGGTCAACGAAATCCGTTCGTTGACGTTCGTTTGGCCGGTCTGTACGCAGCATAAGTCGAAACCTACGTGTGCAGCATGTTATATCTAAGCCTTTTAAATTTTTGATGTAATCAAAATGTCAAAACTCTCAAAAAAGTATACCCTTTTTGCAACATTCTGTGTAAATAAATAGAAAGAAAGATACATTTATTTGACACACTGAGACAGAATAATAAGACAGAAAAAGAAAAAGAAACAACAACAAAATAAAGAGAATACTTAATACAGAACAAACAAAACAAATAAAGGTGGCTGTCCAGAATGTCAAAACGGCACCAGCTAACTACTTACTACGTACTTCTTACCCTAAAATTCGTAGACTGTATTAAAATTTTGCAACAAAGTTAAAATTTATTTGAAACACACGAGTTTAATCAATCAAAAACTGTACAGGGTATTTGAAAAAGTGGTATACTTACAAAGCCAAAAGACGGTGACTTCTATGACTTAAAAACTTGGCAAAAAATATATACTTATCCGTCTTACAGTTGTTAGCTGTAGCTTTCCTAAAAAACCTGAAACTTGATGTGGCAGTGGACCGATAAATCTTAAAGGTCCCAGTCTGCTGGACCGACGACCTTAGACAAGTAGCCGGTAGTGGCTGGATGAGGAAGGCCGAGGCCCATTCAATCCTCTCCTTGGGAAAGGGCTATGTCGTGAACGATTCTAGAAGGAATAGATTCTATTCTATTCTCTGTGGGGGTGTAAGTGCCTGCACCTGGCTCTCTCGAGTGGAACCTTTGTGCATATCCCCAAGGTCTAAACTGCCTTCCTAAGCTTGGACCATTTCCCACCACGCTGGTCCACTGCGGGTTGGTGGGTTCACATATCTAGATGTGCTGAATCTAGATATGCAGATTTCCTCACGATGTTTTCCTTCACGGTAAGAGCGATGGTATACATTGTACTTAAGTTAAAAGAACTCATTGGTACATGTCAGCGCCGGGATTTATCCGACTGAGCTACCACCGCTCAAGGAATAGATGTTTAGACACCAATTAAACACTACTATGGTCAGATAAAGGGTATTTTGTAACTGTATATTTTTTTCGCAGGTAATCAAAATATACGCATATTATGGGAAACACCATTATTTTTATTATTATTATGTGAATTAATGTAAGTATAAATGTCTTCTTTTCAATTTGACAAATTCTATTCTGTACCTAGAAGTTTTTTTTATGAATTTTGTAACTGTGCCATACATATTTCTTTCTTCATAAAAACATATTATATTTTTTGTTATATAAATAATAATCGAAGAAATATATAAAATATACATTTTGCTTTCTATTGATGTTCGTATGGATTCATTACAGTTTTTTTTGCACAATTATTGTATATTTTAAAGATTGAATTTGTTTTTTATGGGGAAAATCATAGCAGTTTCTCTGTCGTATTTATGATAGTATGGTGCCATTTATTCGTGAATATTTAAACGCATTAAATTTAAAAGCTATGACATTATGACATGATGTATTTTCTAAAATCATGTTTTTATTTGTGGCGACCAAAAATATGCTTTTCACAGAATTAACTAAATATAATAGTGTTATGTGCATTTAAAATTTAATATTATTAGGACTATGACATTTAAAGAGTTATTGTGAATGAAAACACAAGAAAAATACATTTATATTCAAATAAACAACTTTGATATACAAATGTATTTTGTGTCAATATATTACTGTATATGTAATGTGTTGTAAAATACAGGGTGTTTAAATAAAATGGGTCTGTACTTATGTATTTTGAAAAAATCGATCATGTGGTTGAATTTCCCAGGAGCATCGCTACCATAACACCCTGTATACAATATTTAGTACGGATGTGTTCGGAAAAGGGTGGCTTTATGAAATGTATTAAAATTTAAATCATAGTTATATTTACATCGTCGTTTTAGGATCAAAAATGCGTATAAGTATAAAATTATTTTAGAAAACTAGGCTTCTATTTATCTACTCTTCGGAAAGATAGCGATAAAAATGTTTTTCACTGTCGAAAATATATTTAGCTTTTTTTTGCTACTTACTGAATATTTAGCTGCCTTATTGACAGAATGAAATATCTTAATTTGATAAAAGGTTGCGTATAGAAACCAGAATTCACTATGCTAAAACAAATGACAGAAGATGATTGTAAGCATGATATATACCTAGATACTGCATTTTAAACGAACAACCTTGAATGCCAATTTCCCCATAGTCGGTTAGAGCATAACCAGGTATTATAGTGGTTGACTTTTGACACATCTGTCAAGAACTTTATATGGAGATGACATAAATTTATGAACCAATCCTTGGTCGATTAGATAACCGACTATGGAGAAATTGGGGATAAACCATGTTTATAGAATTTGACATGGTATTTGACAGATACGTAAGGTATTTGAAGAAATCTTGTTTTTCGTGTCTACTTAATAAAACCGATAGCTTCCAAATCTTCGAGTTTTTATGTTCGATGGCAGATTTATACAGGGTGTTGCAGAAAGGGTATACTAAGCTGAAACCTACATGTGCAGCATGGTATATCTAAGCCTGAAAATGAAATCAGAATTTAAAAAATTCCACTCCATAGTAAAAAGTTTCGTGACCGACACAAGTAGTTTCTATGGAAAATGTATTTTTTTTCTCGAATTTTGAAATTCTGATTTCAGTTTTGGGCTTAGATATACCATGCTGCACATGTAGGTTTCAGCTTAGTATACCCTTTTTGGAACACCCTGTATATAATATACGAACAAGATGGAGTGTCAGTGCAAAAGAAACGTTTAGATAGATAGATAGATAGATAGATAAGTTATTTATTTACTTAACACAACACATACACAGGTTACACAGCAAGATTTCTAACATAATTTTTTTAGATTACATAAACACAAAACATTATTATAAGACATGCAGATAGAAATGCAACACGTGTATTTAGCATGTTAGCAAAAGGGTTCTGACTCAGCATAATACTATGATACTACGTTTCGGCAAATAACACCCTACTTCTTTCACCGAGCTCTTATTTTGAATTAATTCGGTTAGAAGATTCGTGACCTTATTCGTTATTATTATTAAACTCTTTATTGAACAAAATTAATTGTTACAAAGGCGAACTTAATGCTAGCAGCATTTTCTACCAGTTAACCTTTGGTGATGTTGAAAAAGTGATTGGTAGTGCTTACGATAGAAGATGGTCTAAATTGAGTACCTAACCAAAATATTAATATAACTATACCTATACAATATAAGTGAATAATTACATACATACACATATACATACATAAACTTAAAATTACTATCATCATCATCACATAGATAGGGATCAGTTAAGCTGAATGTTCTGCTCTTGGAGGTAGTGGATACGAACTTTAGATTAAAAAAAAAAGATCTATAGACTTATTTTGCCTTATATCCAGTGGTAACTTGTTCCACAAGCGAACCGCTGTGACAGTCATGTTCGTTGGTGCTATGGTTGAACTTAAAACGGTTTGAAGGTAAACAATGCGGTCAGTTTTTTTTTGTTTATGAATGTAACGCTCCATCTTGTTGGTATATGGTTAATCTAAGGAGTAAATACAGCGACGACGATTAGGAGAAAACGTAGACATTTACTTATATAAATATGGACAAAAGTAGCTTTACTTGAGCTTATTAATTTTAACCTAACCTAAATATTTGATTGGTGAATATGTATAATTGTTAGTATAATTATGTACCAAGAAAGTTTGAATTATAATGTTATGTTATCCAACTGCCTGTGGCACTACAGTCGTCGAAATATAATAGGCCCGTTTGGACACTTCCAAAATGTATGGGATGACAGCTGGTGTCAAACCTAAATCATGAAAATCTAAACAATATGTAACTTTTGGTGCTTTAAAAGTTCTTTTTTCTTTTGGCCGTTAAATATTAAGCCTGATTATGCGTATTTTTATGTATTTCATCAAGTAAATCAAGAGTAAATAGCAAATTTGTGTAGCTGTCCAAACGGGCCTATTATATTTGTACAATAAAGAGTTATGTAAATAAATATTTCAACGACTGGTAACGCTAAGGATTACCTGGATACCTTTTGAAATTAAATGGAACGAAATATATTGATTTCATTGTAAAATTTTATTAATTGAAGAAGTCTTCTTCTTATCGTGTCGACGACAAACGAACAAAGTCGCTAAATTATACATGCCCAGAACTGGGCCACTGATACTGCACCGCTGGTAGCGGTCATGAGCTCTTCCCGCGTACAGGTGTAGGGACACGCGGGGCATGAAGTGAGGTGCACCATAGTTTGTGGCGCTTCACACAGGCAGTTCAGATTTAAGAAGTCTAAAATAAACTACCATCCACTCGGAAAGACCTATTTCTCTAACTCTAGTTCCTATGAGAAAAGCACGTTTTTTAAAAATCCAGTCTTGTCAATTTAAAAATAAATCATGATAAGTGTTTTAATTGTAGGATAAGACCCACGAAAGGTTAGTGTAAAGGCTAAGTGCCAATTTCTCCATTCTCGGCTAGAGCATAACCAGGGAGTAGTGGTAAACTTTTGACACATCTGTCAAGAATTTTATATGGAGATGACGTTTAATTTATAAATCAATCCCTGTAATAACCGACAATGGAGAAATTGGCACTAAAGGCCGGTTTTATATGATCCGTAGTAAATTTTAACCATTGATCAAGTGACTTATAAGTTTTGTTGTTGCGAATTTAGACCATTTTTAACTAACTATGGATCTAAAATCCGGCCCTAAGCCAAGTTAACATGAGTTGAATGTATACTTAAGATTGTTAAGGAAGGAATAGTCAAACATATTTGGAGTTTACCTAGTATTATTGCATTAGTATACCTATTGTGAAAGTAGGATAAAAACAGAATTTATGCTGGCAATGTCCTAGCCAATCAGAGCTTGACTTGACAATTAGATTGACCAATGAGAAGAGAGCTTAATGGCTGAACGCCAGTGGCGATATCGAGATTTTTAGGCCATCCAATAATTCATATTTTACTTAAATCTTATTCAATGTTGACTGTGTAAAATGTGTAATTTAGGATTTAAAGAGAAATAGCACATATGACACCACCCTAAGTTTGAAATAAATTGTGTGTGCTTATACATTTTATGCAATATATTATGTACTTATAAATATAAAGTAGTTAGCACCATCTGCAACTAACAGTCTATAGGAAAAAATTATATGAATTGGTCACCAAAATATGAAATTACAATATGAATTTTAAAAGTTAACATGTAAGGTTGAAAATAGTTTTAGTCCTTATTACCAAGTGTCTAAACTTAAGTTCTTATAGTGTTTTAATTTTATACAGGATGCATTTTGACCAGTCGTTGACCCGACAGATGTATATGCCCCAAAGCAACAGAAAAAGGTCCGATGCTATTAAAAAAAAAATTGTCATTAAAGAACTATAATTAGTTACTTGTTTGTACTTTTTAACACCATTTTGTCCACCAACCCGCACTAGGCCAGCGTGGTGGACTAGGCCTAAACCCTTCCTTCAATGGAAGGAGACCCGTGCCCCAGCAGTGGGGACGTGATGGGTCGGATGATGACTTTTTAACAAGTCTTCGGGTTGACGACTAGTTTAGATACACTCTGTATTTATGCATAGATGTTCACTTAATATTGTGATGTTTAATGAAATAAATATAATAACTGTTATATTTTGTTGTTTCTCTTATTTTCATTTGACGAAATACTATAGGGTTCGATTCCCGGCTGGGGCAGATATTTGTTTAAACACAGATATTTGTTCTCGGGTCTTGGATGTGCCCGTAAAATGGTAATAGGCCCGCCCCCTATTACATTGGGACTAACATACACTCTGGCGAAAAGTGGGTGCAGCAATGCACCTCTGCCTACCTCGCAAGGGAGTACATTAGTACAAAGCGTGAGTGTGTGTGTGTGTGTGAAATACTATAGGACGAAGGCAAGTAAGTACCATTTAGATACATAAATAGATAAATAAGTTATTTATTTATATTTCAATATAAGGTTTCATAAAATGGAATAAAAACAGAGTTTCTCACTTTGTGTAATATTTTTAATTAATAATATTATGCATTAATATCACAGTCAAGCTATAGTTAAATAATTGTATAAAACTAAGATAAACCTACATGGCGTGTTATTGTACAGTTTTTTAACAACTAGGTATTTCAACTAAAAGTATTAATTTGTTGTTTGACACATACTAATATAACTCACTATGGGTCTCTCTTACTTAAACTTGGTATACACATATGTATTTGAAAAAATCAGAAGTTTGTGGCGTATGGCAAAAACAATACTTAGTGCCAATTTCGCCATAGTGGGTTAGCATAACCAGGGATTATTGCGTGACTTTTGACACATCTGTCAATAATTTAATATAGAGATGACGCATACGCATAATTGATCAAACTTTCCCTGGTTACGATCTAACCGACAATGGAGAAATTGGCACTTAACCCCTTAAAATAAAGTTATGGTTTTGGACTTTCATTCAATGGCAAACAGTTCCAAATACGATAGCCATATTTCGTCTTGGCTAGTACTAACAAAAACTTTTGACCTATAAAAATATTGAAGTCTCCTTATTCATAAAAAAAGTTACTGGACGCTTTAGCTATTGCACTGTTTGGTCACTCTCTGAACAATTTGTTCTTTGATAGAGAGGGACTAAACAGTTCTATAGCTAAAGCGTCCACTAACTTTTTTATGAATAAGCCCTGTAGGAATATACTTTTTTGACATAAACATCTTGGACACAAGCCCATTTAGGACAGGACCACTGTAGTCGGCTGACAGTAGTGGCTGGATAAGCAAGACAGAGTGTTGTGTTCCTTGGAAGAAGCCTATTTCCAGTAGTGGACGATATCTTTCTGATGATGATGCGTCTTCATCTTCCAAACCACGAGAACGGATCGAAGGGATTAAACGTTCTTACGTTTGAGTTGTACTGTTTATCAGCTGATATCCTTCTTCTATGCGAAGACTCGGCCCTGTAGAAAAATAATAATATGATACAGTTTAAAAAGTAAAGAACTGCTAGCACTATCTATCAAATTGTAATAGAACTAAGTATACGACGCTAGATGGCGCTAAATCGTAAAACTCAGTGTTCATACACACAAAATAAACTTTGCTACTCGTCACTAGATGGCGCTAAAACGTAAAACGGATGTCCAACAAATGTACCGGTAAAGGAACAGTCCCCGGGTGTCCTGGCTGCAGCTGTGGCCGAGCCACGTGTCGTTGCCGCTGCAGCGACCCTGCTTCAACTCCTCCCAGCTCATGCATCTGAGAATTATGGTATGAGCAATTTATTTTATTTCTGGTTTTAGAGGTGTGGCCAATATTAACTTGTATAAACTGAAGCGGAAAATACCTGTTTCAATTCAATCGAAATAGCGCTTTTACAACATCATGCGGCGGATGTCTCCGAGAGGGTAAATCCATCAATCATTGCCAACTTCCGTTATCCATCACAAATTCACAACCCATCACATCCCCACTGCTGGGGCTCGGCTCTCCTTTCAGTGAAGGAAGGTTTAGGCTTAGTCCACCACGCGGGCACTGTGCAGGTTGGTGGACCACTTGCGTTATACCAGGTTAAATTGTATCAGTGTGGACCGTTCCTGCTATTATATGGGTACATAAGATACATTGACCGGGCGAAGTCACTTATAAAATGCCACTTTGAACAGCTCTCTCTCTGCACATACCTCTGCGCCATGAGCGTGTTGGCGTCGACGGCGGAGGCGGCGTACAGCTTCCACGCCTGCGCGTGGTCGCACTCCATGCTGAACCGACGATTCTGTGGATGTAGAATAGATTGTTTGCAAGCGGTGCTGTTATGAGCCTTGTCGGGCGACTGACTGCTTTCTAGATTGTGTTCTTACGAATATTATGTCTAATAATTGTAATTTATTAAATATTTAGAGTTTTATTCGTCGCGAAATGGGGAGTAATCTGAAAATCAGCGCTGTAAGGATGGTATATTTATTTATTTTATACTTTATTGCACAAATATGAAATATAAGTGTACAAAAGGTGGGCTTAATGCTAAAAGCATTTTCTACCAGCCAACCGGTAAACAGGTGGTTGCAAAAAGGGTAAGTATAGTAAGCTGAAAGAGGGTGACTCAGAAGGTCATTCTGAACAACTTTTGTTCTACGAGTATTAAAAATTTAACCCCTGTCACCCTCTTTTCGGCTTAGGCCTAATTTCACACCATTCGGTTAGGTTAAAAATGCCTCGGTTTGGTTACATCATGGACGGTTAAGGTTAGTGAGTGTCCCACCATGCTAATTCAAGGGGTTAACTCCCTTGATCGGGTGATAAATTTAATTGCTGCTGTGGGGATACTCTTTTTACAACATTACTAATAGTAAAATCCGAAGCAAGTCTACCGCTTTGTGGTGTTTCTATGGTCAAGTACCTTGCACTCCGGATGTCTGCTGACGTACACGTCGGCGTGCCCCACGGGCTGCTCCAGCCCGAGTACCCCAGCGCTCGTGTGCACTACCTGGACCAGGGGACAGGAGATAAATTAGTTAAAAAGAGAGCAGGTGCAAGATAGACTCGCGAATGAAGGGTTCCGTACCTATTAGATAGGACGCCAATATGTTTGCCAGCACACATTAGTATTTCTATGAAATACAATGTTAATAACTAATTTTGCGGTTGGTGGTCGCTTAACTTTAATAATTAAGTATTAATGAATGCAAATAAGCAACAACCTGGCTTGCGGCTCCAATTTACACAGTAGCTAGGCTGGCTGAGGTGAAAATAAGGGGATATCGATATGTACAAAGGTTTCTCTCGAGCCACGTACTTACCAAAAACTTCGCTCTCCCTTAGAATATAAGTCTGTATTCTATACAGGGGTCAGTTTTATTTGCCCTAGACTGTACGCCTCGTCTCTCTTCGCCCCCTCTCAGAACAGAATAGAATACAGGGGTCAGTTATCTTTGCCCTACACTTTATGCCAGCCTCACCTATACAAACTTGGCGTCTCTCCTACAAAAACAGGGGACAATTTTGTAGGATCTCAGAATAGAATACAGGGGTCAGTTATCTTTGCCCTACACTTTATGCCAGCCTCACCTGCACAAACTTGGCGTCTCTCCTGTCCACTCGGAAGGCGGCGTTGTGCGCGAAGCACGGCTTGGCCGGGTCCAGCGCTATGATGCGCTCCAACTTCCTGACAACACACAGATGGACAGAATGTTAGTTAACATAATCATAAATATAAGTGTAGCCCTTCCTGCGCTCGCCTTTCAATGTTTTGAGTGAATAGTTTGTAAATTTTCACAGAACTAAAGTTACCGTCAACGGCAACGAGTAGTCGATAACAGGCAAACGTAGCGTGAGCCCTCGTGTAGCCCTCTGGCCATTAAAACAACGACCTTAGACAGGTTTTTCATGAAATTATAGATTCTAAAAGTAGTGCCACCTAGTGGTAGGTCACTACTTGCTATAGAGGAACATAGGCAGCGCCATCAATTGGTGAGTAGCAGCCACAGATCACCTGTTTATTTATTTATACTTTATTGCACAATATACTATAGTAATAATGTACAATCAGGTGGACTTAATGCTAAAAGCATTTTCTGCCACTCAACCTGCAGGAGGTACAAGATAAAAAAGTATGGCATGACATATAGTAGATTAGAACAGACTAGCGCCATCTATGAGCATTAGGAGGTATAGTGCCACAAACTTATCTGTACCGGTGACAGTTAACTAATTTGGTCCATATCTCATTATTTACTAATAAATTATATATTGATATAGATTAGATGGGTTTATAAAAACCTCAAGGGTAAATTACCATTACGGGAAAACTTAACATCTTAAAGAATGAAGAAATATTAGACATTTACGTGAGCTCTCACCGGAACAGATAAGTTTGTGGCACTGTACATAACAGCGACAGACACCTGTTCCTGAGATAATATATTAGAGCAGCGCTACCGCCATCTAGCGGTAAACATCGGTATCACCTGTTCATGTGTCTCTGCACGAGCTTGCCCGTCATGCCGGCGACGTGCGCGCCCAGACTGAAGCCGATCAGGTGGATGGACTCCAGGGGGACTCCTGGAAGAGTGGTTATTAAATTAATAAAATTATGTGGTATGTGGGATTGTGAAATCATGGGCCTTCAACTCTCTCAGCACAATAAGCTTGCTTGTGTAGGCTTGCTATAGAAAGAAAGAAAGAAGAAAGAAAATACATTTATTTCACACACACACAGAAACCACACAACAATAAAATAAAACAAATAATAATAAAAAAAAGCTTAAAGTAAAGCGAAATAAGCAAGGGTGTTGCTTCCCGGTGCTGAAACGGGTTCTAGCTCAGCTTGGTGCTATGGTAAGCTATAGCGCTGGTATAGGCTGACGATGATGATAATGAATATGAAATACATTTTAAACTCACCTCTAGCCACCATCCGCTTGATCATATGGTAGAGCTGATGAGCCACCGCCTTCACCCGCGCGGCCGAGCCCAGGTACCCGCGGCAGAAGGCGCGCTGCGTGTCTAGCACGTGCACCGAGGAGTACCTGAGGGGTAGGCAAGATAGTGAGGTGTATCTGAGTGGGTAGGCAAGGTAGGTTTGTAGGTGGTTAGACTTTTGAAGTGAAAATTGGGGGTTTGCTGGATGGGTAGGCAATTTTGAAGAATACACTATGCAATCTCTCCTTTCTTGTTAAGTGTAGGTACTTCTACATTTAAAGTACTGGGTATTCTGAGGGAAACGTGGCAGTTTTGGAAAACGCGGAAGTTATGATTTTTTTCTAGTTGATCTTACATTTCACCTTAATATAGAAACTTTATAAATATTTAGTAGTATAATTATTTCTTTCTATCTACCTGGTAAGCAATGCCCCGACTAGCGCGTCGGCTGCTTCGTCACTAGGAGTGTTCCACCAGCCCGGCACGTACACCGCCACCTATGTATGTCAAATATATGATTACTAACTATCTAAGTAGGTAGGTATACCGATGTCAAAGGAAACTACTCGCCAGAATAAATAGTTCCGCCCAGAAAATGCCAACATCAAATAGCACCAAATGGATGGGCTGTTAAATGTAGGTACAAGGTAGTAAGGGGGGCAGAAAAAGCTGACCCCTCTCAGTAGCATTGTTTCTAGAGGGGGGTCAGGTTTCTCTACACATGACCGTCTTTCAATATTGCAGACGAAGTCATTAAGCTAGCGTTTTCCATTGCCATTTGATGCTATTGTCTCTGGAACTTCTTCATTGCCGCGATTGTATTTATTTACACATTGAAGAAGTAACTACCTCAGCTCCGGGCGCAGAGCGGTACTCCACTGACTCCAACCGATGAAGGTCTGACGCGTGCAGCCGAGACAGCACCAGCGTCAGAGGCAGCATGTCGCCTGGAGAGATAGAGAGATATTATACAGGTTGTCTTCAGTTTTTTGCAAGAAGTAAAGTGGTATGGTATGCATGAAGAGTTGTGTGTCCTTCTTCCGACATGACGATGATTATAGATAGGCCAGACAGATTGTCATAAATGTACGGAGAAACGGCGTCGGCAATGCCGATGAAGTGGACGCACTTTTGTTTGAAACAAAAAATATTGAATGCGATGCGTCCGTTGCGTTCGTTGCCAAAACGCTTACCTTAACGGGACACTCTGCATAAAAAAGCAATAACCTTATATTCTAAGAACTTAGGTGCTACGGCGGAAGGAAGGTTCACGCTTCATGTTAAAACTGTATTTATATCAGGATATGACCTGTTTTTATTGCCCGCGGTAGGTATCGTTACAGTGGTGTAGGCTTGCTGCATCCACTTACACTACTGAAACTTATGTTATATAGGTACCTACACCTATTATATAAAATGAAATTAAATAAATATACCATCATCTGTACATTCGGAAATTAAAACTTTGGGACTCTATCTGTAGGTAAAACCTCCTCGTTAGCCTCCAAAACTACAGGCCTGATTTCGTTTCGTTATTTTTGTCAGGTATCTACCTACTTACTTAATTATTTAAATATGACAATGTTCTAAATGTAAACATAAACAAAGCGACGCCGACATAATGCTAACTACCTAGTCAGCAGTAAGTACAATGAAGTCTGTTTGCTGACCGTGCATAAAGTTTTAATGTATTTGTCAGCGAACCAAAATTTAAAGATGGTAAGTAAATACGCGAGTAAATATTAATCCTCAACTGCAGTCCTTCATCGTAAGTATTCAAACTTAAACTGTAGCCATATGACCTTGCTGAGTTGGGCAGTTTTGTTTTGATGATGGTCACACGATGACTATCTTAATGTTTTTGAGCAAATTCATCAAGAAATGCAAATATTAGGTAGCTAATTATGTTTGTTGCGCACATATTATGGTTTCCGTAGTTTAAAATATATGCGTAATCACATGTTTTATTGAACTTATAACAATGCACTAAATTAGGCACTTCGCAGCTATGCAAAATTCCATAAGTAGGTACTTACATATACATACTTACATACATACATATGCCCGCACGACTGTAATCCCCGAAGGGGTAGTCAGAGGTGGCTCACAAGCGAGCCACACACTTTTTGCAGTACATACAAATATAGGTTGATCACGTGATAGGTTGCGAACCATACCGTCGTTTTGGAATAAGTACAGTGCACTTAGGATATACATCGAGAATCTATTTTACCAACTTTTACGAAATAAGAATAATCGGGCTAGCGTAACAAAGCGGATTTCACATACAAAAGAGTTCAACGCAGCACCGAAAAGTTAAGGCACCGCGTTGAATTCTTTTGGTCTAATAATTTTATAAAAGTAAAAAGTTGTGTTTTTCTGTTCTCTGAATGAAAAATATTGCTGTTTCAACCAACAAAATAGATGAATATCTTTTAAATATAGTTTAAATACAGTTTGATCGGAATTGAAACATAATTACGAGTTGAAAATTATTTAATCGATAGGTATACAGTCGAACTAAAAGTCCTGACAATAAAGAGTGCGATTTTATTAAGACTTTTTATGATTGTCAGTTATTTACTTACTTTTACATGCATTCAAAAAATAATATATACCGTTCGGTTATGGTTTTTAACGGGTTTGTTTTTAAATAAATACAATTAGTTAGGATCCATTTCCGTTTTCAGAACTTTATAGTTTTACTGTAAGTAGGTGTTCAGATGTTTACAAGTTCTGTGAAATTGAGTAATTTGAAATGAGAGTGGTCTTCGAATCATTCGTCTGTAGATTTTTCCATTAAAATATTCAAAATTCATGCTCTGCAGTATATTCTTACCTTTTTACTAATAATATTTAAGTAGGTAGCCTCTTATTTTGATTCACCCACGTACAAAACATACCTACTTAACGAGATAGGTCAGACGTGAGTTTATGCACTTTTTAAAGCATTTATGATCTCAATTTAGAAGCCACGTTCCCACGTTATGTTTATTTATAAAAAAAAAAGTACCTATCATCCTTAATCGAAGTACTTAAGTAACTAAGTATTTGTACAGTGAACCTAAAAATAACCTTACCCACGTTAAAAAAAACGCCGACATTAGACGCATAACTTTTGAACGGCTAAGTTGATTTTGAAAAAATATGGCTATGGACACTGGGCATAACACAACCTATGACCCAGATATGCTACCACAGACAAATAGATTCACAGACACTTTAAACTTATAACACTGCTCCATTTAGTCGTAGCCTAAAACAAACTAGGTATATTATAGGTACTTACAAGTAGAAGCAGCAACTTTGATCAGCTCCTCAAAGTCGATGATCCCGGGCAGCAGGTCCGTGACGGACGCCACCGCCGCCGCCACCAGCCAGCCCGCCAGGCACCCCGCCGCCGGCACCCAGCCCACTCGCATGGCCAGGGGAGTCACTGTCTAAGACAGGAAACTAAGTTCCGGAGCGAGCCGTCAGTATTTTGTTTCTCTGTTCGTCTTCTTCCAATGAACATCAGAGTAAGGTTTGTCCAATGATTGGCCAGGGTTAACGTCAATCGCTGACGCAGAGACTTCTTGGCTGAGCAGAGGGTGCTGATGGTGGTTAATGAGGAAGTCGTTGGTTGGTTGATGATGTCTGGAGGTTGTGAGCTATGTGCTGGTTTTCAGCAACTTGTTGGTTCTCTTAACACAATGTATGTTGTAGATAACTAATATTATGATGGGTTAACAAAGTTACTACCGATTACGATGTATTTTTTTTTAGATATTTCAGTGATAAAAAATACACTATTTTACTTAAGTCCAAATACAGTCCGAGAGATGAAAGGCATAGACAACCGATACATACATAGGAATGTAGGTACTTGTACTTCACCTCAAAAAATGCAATGTTGCATTAATTTTAGTAAACATTATGGTTGATTTATGAAACAAATTTAGCATGCTGCATGATTAATAAAACTTTTTTTTAATTTCCTTAATATGAAAATGATTTTAAATTTTTTTATAGCAATATATTTTACCTAGGTACTTAGGTATTTACATTTTTTAGCACCACATTTATCAACAGAGCAAATAAAACTAGAACACTGTCACACAACACAACGAAACCCGGAAGGTTGTCCGTAAGGAACTAGCGGCGGTAAGTCAGGCGCGACCGATAGCCGCTGCGGTGGCGAGGCTTATGTAACTGACGGGGCTTGAAATAAAAAAAACAACAGTTGAAACACGCCGCATCACAGTCGGTTCAGCCGGAAAGCGTAAGTTACCCTTGATCTAGAGATGGGGTTAGTACACTCACGGGCAATGAAAAGTTTCCACTGAGAAAAGCACGAAATTACCTACTCCTGAACGGAAAATGCTAGCTTAATGACGCCTTCTGCGACATTGAAGTACATTTAACTGAGCATCAGGATATTACCAACTAAAAACGATAATATATTTTGTTCAAATTTTAATTTAAGTAAATATTTAAAAAAATTGGGGCCGTTTGTTGTCGACATTTTGTGAGTGGAACTGTTTCTTTGCCCGTGAGTGTATTAACGATTTTAGGTCTATTAACCTTTAAATGACATGAAGTTATAATCCTACTAACCTACATTTCTTCAATGACGTAGGTTTATATAGAATCATATACATCCTGTTTATGCTTGGTCATAGGTTTAAGTATTAGTACTTAGTAGCTGTTCCCGTGTGCCCGTCGCTTTGCTTTAAAAACTTTTCCCGTGGGAATACCGCGATATAAAGTAAGTACTATTAATGTGTTAATCCAGGGTGTCAGCCAACTCAATAACAAATTTCTTTAAAATTGGTTCAGCCGTTTTGACGTAAAGAAGTAACAAACATACTTACACTCATTCATACACACATACACATAGATACATACGCCCATACACACATACTTACTCACAAACTTTCGCATTTATAATATTAGTAAGTACTTATAGGATAGTAGGACTTATATATCTTATCGACATCGACAAACCTCACACTCGGCCCATCACTAGCGGCTCATCCCGCGGCTGTCCTCGGTATTAGATACCGATCAATTATTTGTTCACTAACAATACCTTTGATTTAATAAATCATATTTTTACTTGTAAGCCGGTGCATGGGTAGGTGAGCCTCAAATGTCATGGCTAGATGTCTACCTATAATGAGATGGTTACGGTTTCCGGAAGAAGTTAAATAAATATACCTACTCACGATTCACGAGCAATGAAAACGTTCCACCTGCCGCTGCCGTTTACTTTCAATATGTCAATGGTTTTTTTTTCATTGCTCGTGAATGTATTTAATAGAAAGAAGGCATAGGCCCCTGCTGTTTCTATTCTATTCTTTTATCTGTTGGCTGAAAGTACCTCGTGGTTCTCTCTTAACCAGCTGAAAACCAGCGCTATGGCCTAACGT
This sequence comes from Plutella xylostella, assembly GCF_932276165.1. Classification (NCBI taxonomy): domain Eukaryota; kingdom Metazoa; phylum Arthropoda; class Insecta; order Lepidoptera; family Plutellidae; genus Plutella; species Plutella xylostella. The sequence continues at coordinate 5,111,155 of NC_063991.1, forward strand.
AGCATCAGCTGAGTTAGAACCCGTTTTTATCATTTATTTTTGTATAGCAGTTCCCGCGCGCTTCGCTTCGCCTTAAAAAGGTTTTCCGTGGGAATCCCGGGATAAAAAGTAGCCTATGTTCTTTCCCAGGGTCTAGACCGTATGTATACCAAATTTCATTCAAATCCGTTCAGTTTTGGCGTGAAAGAGTAATGAACATAGCCTACTTTTTATCCCGGAATTCCCACGGGAAAACTTTTTAAGGCGAAGCGAAGCGCGCGGGAACAGCTAGTATTATATATATTATATTATTATATTATATATTTCCTAAGTTTTAATTGTAAAGGTCTCTGTCGATCAATGGACTGTATAAGGCACCTGTGTCAGTCGGCGGACATCATCGCACTCCAGGAGACCTGGCTGCTGCAGCATGACATACCGCTACTGGGAACCATAGATGCGGACTTCGCGTATGCCGGCAACACAGCCGTGGACCTGTCGGCGGGCGTGCTGCGGGGGCGCCCCTACGGAGGCGTGGCGCTTCTGTGGCGGAAGAGCTTGTTCCCGTGCGTGTCTTTAATACAGTGCAAAAGTGTGCGTCTTATAGGTATTAAAGTGTCTATGAGTGAGAGATCGATGATAATATTCTCAGTGTACATGCCTACCGACGAACGTGACAACATGACTGAGCTAATAGATTGCTTAGGTGAAATTTGTGCGATTATTGACAGTGAGGATGTGGATCTGGTGTACCTGTTGGGTGACTATAATGCGCATCCTGACATGCCCTTTTATAATGAACTTAAGACTTTCTGTAGCGAGCAACAACTTAGTGTAGTGGATAGCGAGCTATTGCCGGCGGATTCATACACATATGTGAGTGACAGTCATGGGTGCAGGCGTTGGCTTGATCACTGTGTCACTTCATCAGCCGCTAAACTAACTGTTTCAAGTGCTAAGATACATTATGGTGTGTTTTGGTCCGACCACTTTCCCCTAGAAATTGTTTGTAATTTAGATAATAATGTGCCAAAAAAATGTGTTGTCAATAATAATAATATGAAATCTACTAATTTATTAAAGAATGTTGTATGGGGAGAAAGGGAACAATCTCAAATAAATAACTATCATAAAATATGTCACAGTAAACTGAAATATATTGATTTTCCACAGGAAATGAGCGATTGCTGTGATAACATGTGTAAAAATTTAGAACATAGAACAATAATTGATAAACGGTATACATCCATTGTTACAACTCTTGTTGGGGCGTCCGTGTCTAGTTGTAGCTTTAAAAAACCAAAGAAGGGTGGTTATGTCACAGGTTGGAATAAACATGTACACATGGCGCATAAGAGTGCAAGACTTTGTTTTCAGGAATGGTCTTTTCATGGCAAGCCAAGGTCTGGCCGATTGTATGAAGCTATGTGCTCCTCAAGAAAAGAGTTTAAGTCTTAACTAAAATTTTGTTTGAATAACAAAGACCAAATTAAGATGGACATCATCGCCGCGCATCAAAAATCAAAGAACTTTGCTCAATTCTGGAAGTCAACTAAGAAGTTGAGTCCTAAAGTGAGCCTTCCAGTGAGTGTGGATGGTGTGAGTGGATCCTGTGACATAGCCAATCTTTTTGGTAGGCATTTTAAAGTAGAGCCACTTCTTCAAAATAAGACGGTCGAGCCGGTGCTCGCTGCTGAGAACCTCATCAGTGACAACCCTCCAATAAGAGTCACAGCGGCTGAGATTGCCATGGTCATTAAACAAATGACCAGAGGGAAGTCACCCGGACACGATGGACTCAGCATCGAGCATCTGCAGTACGCAGGTGTTCACCTTCCCAGGGTCTTGTCAATGTTTTACACGTTCTGCATTCGGCATAACTACCTACCAGCCGACCTCATGAAAACGGTGGTGGTACCGCTAATCAAAAATAAAACTGGTGATGCCTCTGACAAGTCTAATTACAGGCCCATCTCGTTAGCAACCGTGTTGGCAAAGGTGCTGGACAGTGTGCTTAACAAATACCTAAATCAACATGTGTCTCTGCATGACGCACAGTTCGGATTTCGACAAGGGTTATCCACTGAATCCGCTGTGTTGTGTCTTAAGCACACTGTTCGGTACTATACTGACAGAAACACACCTATCTTTGCATGCTTTTTGGACTTGTCAAAGGCATTCGATCTGGTGTCTTATAATGTTTTATGGGAGAAAATGCGTACCACCACAACTGTGCCAACTGAAATCACTAATGTGTTAAAGTACTGGTATGGCAACCAAGACAACTGTGTTCGCTGGGACGGTGAGTACTCTGATGATTATAAATTGATTGTGTAAATAAATTTATTAATGTGTTTGTGTTTGTATTTAGCCTAACCTAGTATTAAGATTCATTGTTACTAACACTTACTATGGACTATGAGGTCTGAAAATAAATATATTTATTATTATTATTATTATTATTATAATATAGTAAGGATTAGTAAGGATAAGGATTGTTTCTGTTTATGTGTGAAATACCTAAATATTTTTTCTTTCTTTCTCTCGAATTAAACCTTTATGACTGCCTTCCTAATCTTCCATTTAGTACCAGCAGGCTGGTTGACTGCGGGTTGGTAGGGTAGGTATGTATTATGATGTTATGCAGGTTCCAGCAGATAATAGCAAAGCTAGAACTGGACTATTTAATAGCGGGAATTTTTAAAAATACCTTTAAGACATTGCCGTTGGTACTGAGTCAATGGTGTAAAATTACAATGCAAAGCTACGCATCCTGTAATGTCGCATTGTTTACAATAGCAAGAGTTGGGTGGATTTCAACAAGTCCTAAAAAATCTTCATTTCCGTGGACTTTTTTATCTTTAGGTTTTTTATATTGAAAAAGCGCTTTTATTAAAGTTTTGGTTAATGTTAGTGTTTTTACTTAATGGCTAGCAGATAAGTTAAAAACTTAACGAGATACAGATGATCAAAAATTTCGTGCCACGGCGATGACACATGCGTTCACGGCAATGAAATAAGCGTCCACGGCAATGAAAAAAACATCCACGGCAATGAAACTAACGTCCACGGCAATGAAATAACTGTGCTATGGATATGAAAGAATCAATCCACTGCAATAAAAAAAAAACTGTGAGGGAAACGCAAACTTTAGACAGATTATGTATGGTAGAAATATTTGGATAGATATTGGAACGAAAGAAAGAACGACAGTATGTATAAAATAATAAAGAATGTGGTATGGAATTCTTTAAGTAGTATTATGGGGTTCGTATTGCGACTTATAAAAACGAAATGTTTAATTTCACATTAATATCGTTCACAACATGTAATTAACCTTACCTATTATAACATCTATATTTTCATAATGTATTATATTATACATGTTGCCAGTGATGACCTACGGTGCCGAGACGTGGTCTTTAGGCCTCTTAAATAGGCTTAGAGTCACCCAGCGAGCTATGAAAAGGGCTATGCTCGGCTTATCTCTACGTGATCGAATCAGAAATGAAGAGATCCGTAGAAGAACCAAAGTAACCGACATGGCCTATCAAGTCAGTAAGCTGAAATGGCAATGGGCCGGACACATTGCTCGAAGGACTGATGGTCGGTGGAGCAGAAGAGTCCTCGAGTGGAGACCACGTACCGGCAAGCGCAGCGTTAGGCGGCCTTCCACGAGATGGACGGACGATATAGTCAAGTCCGCGGGGAAGCACTGGATGCGGGCCGCCTCCGATCGGACAAGGTGGAAATCATTGGGGGAGGCCTATGTTCAGCAGTGGACGTCCTATGGCGGAGATGATGATGATGATGATAATATTATACAGTATACAAACTGTTAATTTTATGTAAAGTTCATAAAATATATTATGATATGACATGATCCGTGCTGAATTACAAATCACCGAACAAACCACCAAAAGCACCAAAACCTAAAGATAGGTGCAGTTAGGTGCACATGTTCGTCAACAGCGAAGTGGGACGCAGCATGTGCATAAACCGTTCCTGCTCGCTTTCCTCGTCATCGCACCTATCTTAAAGTTTTGGTGCTAGGGGTTTTGATGGTGTTGATTTTACACAGATAACGTGATATGATAGAATATTTTATGAGCTCTATGCTAAATGAAAGTATATTTTAATTGATATAATAATATGAAATGTATTTTATCATCATCAGCCTATAATCATCCACTGCTGGACATATGTCTCTCCCAAGGAGCGCCACAACAATCGGTCCTCGGCCTTCCTAATCCACCTACTACCGGCTACCTGCCTAAGCTTGCACATTTTGACAGCTATGTCGGTAACCTTAATCCTGTGACGGATAACCTCTTTTCTGATACGATCCATTAGTTAGAGAAACCCCAAGCGTAGCTCTCTCCATAGCACTCTGAGCCAGTCCTGGACCAGTCCCACTGTCAGTGTCTACGTCTCTGCACCATACGTTATTACTGGCAGGGTGCACTGGTTGAAGACCTTTGTCTTCAGGCTCTGAGGAATGGCCGAGGAGCATATATGTGACGATGATTCCCGAATGCAGCCCAACCCAGTTAGATGCGCTTTTCAGCCTCCTTGTCTAAAGTGCTTCTGCCTAGCCGAATAGTCTGCTTGAGGTAGACATATAGTTGTCTCACCGACGATCACCGGCTCCCGTTTGATGTGAACATTCTACATGACTTTCGTCTTGCCCAAGTTCATACCGAGGCCTACACGTTGGCAAGCAGTATTTAGGCCACTTAGCATCCAGCTGAGTTCCTGCGGAGATGTATATTCTATGCTATTCTATTATCTGCTGGGGGTGTAAGTACCTGCACCTGGCTCTCTCGAATGGAACCTTTTTTCATATACACAAGGTCTAAACTGCCTTTTTAATCTTGGACCATTTCCGACCACGCTGGTCCACTGCGGGTCGGTGGGTTCACATATCTAGATGTGCTAAATCTAGATATGCAGATTTCCTCACGATGTTTTCCTTCGTCGTAAGAGCGATGGTATACATTGTACTTAAATTCAAAGAACTCATTGGTACATGTCAGCGCCGGGATTTGCACCCGCATCTCTGGCATGTGAAGCGGGCGCTTGAGCTAAAACAGATCTTATTTATACATAACGTTAATTATAATACTTATTTTGTGATTGTTATTAATGATAAATTATACATTTAGTTTTTATATATCGCGATACGCGCCCGTTTTATTGAACTGCAAAAAGAGGTAATTTGACAAGTCCTGTAGGTAATTTCAGTGATCGGTATTACCTGTATTACAAAAGATGGTAAATATATTTTTATTTGCCTAATCATACATACCATGGCGATGAAAACATATGTCACGGAAATGAATAACCTGGCCACGGCAATGAATAACCAGGCCACGGCAATGAATAGACATTATTTTACAAGACATGGCGATGAAATTTTTTTCATTGCCGTGACTTTTTTTTCATTGCCATAGCAAATTTTGGCCACGGAAACCACGGAAATGAAAGCATGGCGATGAAAATCAAGTCATTAAATATAAATAACAAAAAAAGTATTAACTATTCGAAGAAACTAACACTTTATAAGATGAATATTTTCAAAATTCTTTGTTATGAATGGTTACTCAAGAAGACAAACTTAATTTTATAGAAGTTATATCTATCCACGGCGATGAAAGAAAAAATGTCCAGTGACCAAAAACAAATATAACTTTCACTATAGCGCGAAAACGTGGGCACCTATGTACCTCTTTCCACGTCGAGTAGTTAGGCAACACTTGTAAAAAACGATTAGCGCACCGAGGGGGGGGCCCAATTTCATAGATAAAACAATATCCTTGATCATGTTTAGGTCACGGCGATGAAATGTAGTTCTGGGACACATGAATTTTCACTTACCGTTCGTTATATTCATTATTTATTTGAATAAATGTATTTCGCTACAATACTTTAACTAATAATGTATCAAATGAAACTAAGTTTAAATCTAAACACTCAATATTTTTTCATCAATGAAGAATAATACAAAACGAGATGACCTGGGGACAAACACGGCAATGAAAGATTTGGAGGTTTAATATTTTTTTGTAAAGTATCCATTAATCCTATTGATAAAATATTTAGTGCTTCATATAGATTACTATTCCACATAACCGGAAAAAAATATTAGAAAATTAGAACTTTGTTTTTTAGTACCGATTACATTGATGCCACGCAAATTTTGGCCGCGGGAAATTCACCCAGTTGTGTTACGAGAACAAGGAAATTTACAACATTTAGCAATAAACGTAATAGAAGAATTGAATAATTCATTACTTCCGCATCAAAATGTCGCCTTTGTTTGATCTCGTCAGTCTTTGGTTATTTATAAATTAGGTGATTAGGTATAATACAGAGTAGGCAATACTACATTATACTAGAAACTACCTATTTATCTATGATATTTATATACACTCACGGGCAATGAAAAGGTTCCGATGAGAAAAACACCAAATTACTCCTAAACGGAAAAGGCTACCTTAACGACGCCTTTTGCAACATTATTAAAGTACTTACATTTAAAAGAGCATCAGGATATTACCAACTAAAATCGGTAATATTTTGTTGCAATCTTAAATTAAATCTTTGAAAAAATTGGGATCGTTTGTTGTCGGAATTTCGTGAGTCGAACTTCTTCATTTCCCGGCAGTGTATATACTAGAAAGTACCTATTTATATTGGGATACGATAACATTATTTAGTAGGTAGTTAAGTACATGTCGCATATAAATTATATCAAATTATCAAGTATTCACGTCAATAATATTGTGTAGTGTAATATTGTGTACTCCGCCTAGTACCTATTGTAGATCAAAATGCATCTAGACAAACATTGCATTCTACTTTTTTATCGATACTTACTTCTACGTGTAGGTATATATATCTACCTACTATATATATTACCTATTATAGAGAAGCGAGATTATTATAGATTATTATTAGATACATACGTATAAAAATCAAAAGAAATATACCATCAAGAATGCATTAAATATTTTAAATGTCGAGTTGTCTTAATTATTTTAATTGTAGGTTAAACTTTATGATTCATAATTTGTTAACTGCACATAAATTATGTCAGAAATCTATTTCGGTGTTATATGCACATTTCCTTATTACTCCTCAAGTTTAGGAATTAACATCTATAGCCATAAACTATGCCTAACAGTGGAAACTTACGTGTATTAAATAATAACTTTATTTCATTGTAATAATAAAATTAAGTATTCTGTTTCCCTAAAACAAATAAACAAACTAAGTTAGATGACACAGGTTACAACTTTATCAGTGCAATACTCTACATTAAAAGGCATTGGATACGCTGGATGGCGTCCCACGCTAATACGCTTGCCTGTTCGTGGTCTCCATTCGAGAAATCTACTACCACAATGGTCATAGGATATTTGGAAGATATTTATGTAGGTATGACCTGTTCGTGGTCTCGAACAGGCAAACGCAGCGTGGGACGCCCTCCTGCCCGCTGGACTAACGATCTTAGGCGGGTAGCCGGTCGTGGTTGGATGAGGAAGGCCGAGGACCGAGTGTTGTGGCGCTCCTTGGGAAAGGCCTATGTCCAGCAGTGGATGATTATTGGCTGATGATGATGATGATGAATGTAGGTATGACCAGGCCACTACCACTTCAGTTTGCAAATTTTAAGAGCTAACTATACCTACTTATATCGGTAGCATTGGTTCTCAAAATATTCAGAGATAACTCAAGCATATCTAAGAACTCAAGAACCCAGGTACTGTAGGCCTATAAAAGCCTAACTACCTATAAGGATATGCTAATGATGAAGTAAAAAGAGAACAGTAGGTTAGCGTTCACGATGCTAAAAATATTAGAATTAAATAATAATAAAGAAAAAACTTTCTCAAATTCTTAACACACATTTTTTATAAAAAGATATTTAAAAACAGTTTCACTTTCTTTATAACTACCTAACGGTAATCCTTAAAATAGGCATCTTTCAAAGTTAAAATAAATGATACCTACATGATAAACAGAACAATAATGTGGATTGAGTCATAAAAATAATAAGTTTCGTGGCAAATCTTAACAAAATGAAGGTTAAGAAATGAAGTAGGTACCTGATAAATCAGTAGTAGCAAACTTAGTACGTACTTAGGCTATATCTAACTAAATAGGCAACAGTACTTCATCATCATCATCAGGTCCTGGGATCCCTAATCAAGGACATAGGGCTCGAAGTGTAGATTTCCACTCTGACCGGCGGTCCAGTGCCACGCCCTCGACTTCGTGCCAGCTCATGCCCAACTAAGTACTTACTTAACTATTTTAACATTTCCAAATTTTCTTTCAAGGAAAATTCTTATATTTTGAGTGCATTGTCTCTATGGGTCATTTATTTATGTACCTATTGACGAACGTTGATCGTTCTCAACTGTCCGTGAGTTGGCATATTCTAGATCGATAACCTTCCCAAGGTCATCAATTATTACGAATTCAAATGATACTCGGGAGGACAACTTTGAATTTACGAATATTATTGTGCTATCTAATTAATCAGCTGTTGGTTCAGAGGCCTTCGGGCGACTTGAAAACATCTGACAGTCGGGTTGCCCACTTACCCGACAACTCTCTCAGCACAAGCTTGCTTGTGTTGGGGTCCACCAACCCGCACTTGGCCAGCGTGGTGGACTAAACCCTTCCTTCATTGGAAGGAGACCCGTGCCCCAGCAGTGGGGACGTAATGGGTCGTGATGATGGTTCATAATCTCAGATTTACGCTCAATTCAAACTAAACAAAATACCTATATCGATACATAGGTATAAACATATAAATAAGGAGACTTGAAAAAAAAACTCGTGTTCTATAAACTATATAATAGGTATAGCCTCTTTTTCACATTTGTTTCTTTGAAAGTGGAAAGACCTTGCAATGAGAAGATTCCATAATTGAATTGTTTATAAATTATAACGCAGAATGAAGGTGCTGCGCACAATCATGCGAGGATTATTGTAGTATCTTTAAGCTTGTTTTTTATGTATTCATTCTTACCTATAATTCAATAAATAAAAAATAAATAAAGAGAAATACATGTTATAACAACATGACAACTCTCTCAGCACAAGCCTGTTTGTGCCACCAACCCGCACTAGGCCAGCGTGGTGGAATAGGCCTAAACCCTTCCTTCACTGGAAGGAGACCCGTCCCCCAGTAGTGGGGACGTGATGGGTCGTGATGATGATGATAGGACTCATGTTTAAAAATTTGATTAAAGACAGATATTTGTACTCGGGTCTTGGGTGTTGATATTTATAATTAATATGTATCTATCTATGTATTTGTGTAGATATATCAGCTGTCCGATATCCATAATACAGGCTCTGCCAGGCTTGGGGTCGAATGGCCGTGTGTGAGATGTCCCCACATATTTATTTATTTATTATTATGTCGCAGGGTCGGAGTGCCCCCCCTGTCGCGTGTAGCGGCGCCGGCGCAGCTATGGATGGCCGCGAACTAGAAATATCAACTCTTAAAAATAATTAAATATGTATCTCACGCGATCCGTAAATATCATTACAGTCAATTTGTGCCGACGATCAGTCGCGAAACCTGAGAAAATATACAGTTACCTAATTATTATGCTTAGTTACAAAGTTAAGTGCTATGATTATAACAAAGTATGAGTTATAGTTAGATGAAATATATAGCTAACTTACACAACGACAAAGTTAGGTAGGTACCTAGTTATCATAAAAAATTGTACTGTACTTAATAAATAATATTTTCTTTCTTTCTTTCATTGCCATCTGGTAAATAATTTAATATTGATCACTAGGCATAGCTATTTATACACTTAAGTATAAGTTCTTATATATTATAAGTGTTAAGTATAAGTTATTCATACATAATACTAAGCATAGGTACCTACGTACGTAGGCACTTAAACTTCCTAAAAACATAATAACTATATCTGCTGAGTCAGAAAGGTCAAACTATTTATAAATCAAGGCCAAAAATTACAGCAGTTTTTTTATAATAAGCATTTCGTAATGAAAACAAGTACATAATAGGATCTACCTATAGTTCAACTGTTTAGTTCTCACAATTTAGCGACACGCATGTTTTAAACAAGATGTCGCAACTATAAACAGTAAATACCTAAGTAAATAAGTTTTGGTGATACTATTATAACAATAATATTTGTGAGTTATGGGTTTTAAACAAGGGCTAACTGCTAACTCCCCAAACTAACTACATAAGTACGTATAATTATCATCTTCCACCAGTAAAAAACGTGCCCTTTTCAGATCACTGATAAAATTTCTATGTTTTTTTAACGGACGTGTCATCATACGTACATCGTACATATAAAAAACACTGACATTGCTATTGCTACAATGATTTACGGCTCTAAAGTCTGTTTTTTAATCTCCGATACTAAATTGACAGATTCTAAAAAACGGTTCGTCAACAGACAATTTTCTCGCGAAGAGAACGATACGTCTCTGAATCGCGGGACAATCGACTGTTGAAGAGCCGTTCAAACTGTCAATTTAGTATCTGAGATTAAAAAACAGACTTTAGTAGCTCAACAACCTTATGTATTCTGCCGCCAGGTTGCACCCTAAGTAAGATCATCTTGATGGCCTTAACTTTGCAACACAAACATCTGCATGTCACCTATCTAATGTAACATCTAACGAACTACATACAGATAGTGATGATTGTGAACATACTGATGATGTGATAGAGATGTTATAATTATGTTGTGTTATAGTATTACTGTGACCTAAACCTGGATTTTATATGGTGTTTTTATTGTATTATCTCTCATTTGTATCTCTTCCTGAAATATCTGATGTTACCCCTGAAAAAAAACTTCATTACGGATATTATACATGCATCTATTTTATACAGAGTGTATGGTGTCGGTTTACTCGCCAATGGGTAGGTAATTTAAGATACTGTATATTGTGAGACCTTAGCTAATTATCTACACTCACGAGCAATGAAAAGGTTCCACTAAGAAAAACACCAAATTAATCATTAACAAAAAAGGCTAGCTTAATTATGCCTTCTGCAACATTGAAGTACATCAAACAGAGCATCAGGATATTACCAACATAATACGGTAATATTTTGCACAAATTTTAAATTAAATGTTTGAAAAAGTTGGGGTCTTTTGTTGTCGGTATTTTGTGAGCGGAACTATTTCATTGCCCGTGAGTGTAAGTACAGAAACTATAAGAAGTGATAAAGTTTGCTCAGATTTTTTATCGCAGACTATTTCCATTTTAGGCAGAAAAAAAATCAGTCTTTAAATTACCTTAAAAAGGCGGATTTGGAGTTTGATGTTTAGCAACTATATTTTTTTTCTAAATAGACATAATACAATGTTTATGGACCCGATATCTGATAGATATTATAGCGAAGCTTCTACCACTAGGCCACAACGGCAGTGGCTAGGCTAGATAGGTATTAAGATAATTACATAATAGATAAAAACCAAAGAATTCGCAAGGTGTCGAATGGAGATCACGAAATGTCTAAAACATCGTGACAAAAAGCTGCGGTCGCCATCATTTGTAATCACATTTATAAGGCGCAAGGAATGTCAGATTACGGGTTAAAACTAGGTAAAATGCCGATGTAGATAGGTACATCACTATAGTGAATGAGGTAAAGAAAATATTATTATACTGTCGCAAAAGCAATGATTTGATGATTTCAAAGGAAGGATAGGCTTGTTAAAATATTTCGCCTAAAGAAAATGTCAATCGCGCGATGGCCCCTACCTACCCTATTCAAATTATGACAGATATGAGATTTTGGGGCCAACGCGAAGGTGCCATTTTCTCGAGTGGGCCTGTCCTTACGCTAGTAATAAGCGTAAGTCAAAGGCCAAAAGCGGCGAGAACCTTTATAGTAATTTGCTCATTTACAAAAGTTGTAGACCAAACTAAACAGGGGTGCAACAATGCACCATTGCCTACCTTGCAAGACATGAGTGAGAGGTAAAACGCATAACTTTAGGTAGGTACTAAAATCCCGTTACTAAGTAGGTATCTCATGATAGGTCGTTGTCTTGTGCCCGTCTAAGTAGGACAAAGTATCTTATTTGGCAACTGTAATGTTACTTGTTGATGTGATGTGAATATGTTATGTTTAAATACTGTTATTTAAAAGCCGTTTAACGGTTCCAAAACGGATACTGAAGTATAAGGCCAAAGTGGTGGTAATTACCTAATTATACAGGATGCTCCAAAAGAGTAAGGTATTGTAAGTCGAAAAAGGATAGAAAATCCTAGGGGAAGTTATAGTGTCTGTCAATAAAGAAATGATAAGAAAATGACGGTCAAACACATACTATCTCGATCTAATCTCAATAACCCCCTTTCTATTATGGGCCTTACCACAAAAATATAGATACTGTAATACCACAAAAAACTTTAAACACTGTTTAACAAGTGTTTAAAACAAAATTTGTCATATTTTGTAGGCGTTTGACAGCGCTAAACACCTTTCAAATACTGTCTAAGTTTTTGTGGTAAGGCCCATAGTATTTAAATGACAATGGGCAGATTGGGACCACCCTCCAATAGCATTAAGACTAACATCGTTGGATAGGTCTTGTCAATAGGAATAACTTTTTCTTTAACAGCTTTGTTGTCACAGTTGTCCGTTCAGAGATATATGACATATAAGTTCCGATAGGATAAAATGTAGTTTTATAATTAATGGCGGAGGAGTGTTGTGTTTGTGGTCATCGTATATGGTGAGTAAAGCTGTCAAAGCAAAAGTTATTCCTATTGACAAGACCTATCCAACGACATTAGTCTTACTGCTATGGGAGGGTGGTCCAGCCTCCAATAGCAGTAAGATGAACTGACGAGTATCGTAACTTATAAGTCAAATATCTCTGAACGGACAACTGTGACAACAAAGCTGTCAAAGCAAAAGTTATTCCTATTGACAAGACCTATCCAACGATGTTAGTCTTATTGCTATTGGAGGGTGGTCCCAGCTCCCATATATTTTTGCCCATCCTCTTTTAACAGATGTTTAGCGCTGTAAAACGCCAAATCAACCTGTCGAATTTCGTGTTAAACACTTGTTAAACAATGTTTAACGATTTTTGTGGTAATACAGTAAACTACCAATTTAAAGAGTTTTTGATACAGTAAGACACAAATAAGTAGGTATAGGGATAAATACATAGAGCAAATTATGCGTTTAAATGCAATTTTATTAAAATATCATCACTAAATCTACATTACAATCTAATCACTGTTTCCATATAATTAACTAACTCCTATAGCCGACATAGTAGTTTTATAGTAATACCTACATAGGTAATGGAAGCAAATTTCTTTCTTTTTACAATTATGCAATGACTTATCATATTGCAATAGCCTCAAAACCTATAGTTTTTCTAACAAGCTATATTATTATAATGTTTTAAGAGTGTATTAATAAATACATACCTATTTTTAATGAAATAAATGTACTTATAGGAATTTATTAAAATTGTCAAGCATTATCACATTTTGACAAATCGTATTACTACAGCTTAATTAATTATATATCTATCAGATTTCGACCAATTTATTTATCCGTCTGACCAACAAGGCAAAAGTGACTCGCACCAATATCATTATTCAATCCAAATACTTATCTTTACACAGGCTATTTAAAATTATAGCTTCCTTAAGATCCGAAACGTCTATTCACATATTCACATTCACAATATACAACACTAAACTAATAGAAGTCCACAAATCCACAATCACAAACACAACACTCGTCTTATCCAATCAAAATCGTCGGCACCAGCCTCTATTCTGCGCGTACGAGCGTCACGAACCGCGATTGGCCGACGTGGCGGGCCGAGCTCGCTGATTGGTCGGTCTGGCGCCCGTGGCTGTATACCTGGATAGATAGATATAACGTTAATTTTTTCCACTTTCTTATACAGGTTGTTGCAAAATTCGTATACTAAGCCGAAACCTACATGTGCAGCATGGTATATCTAAGCGCGAATCTGAAATCAGAATTTGGAAATTCGCGAAAAAAAAAATTATTTTCCCATAGTAAAAAGTCACGTGACCAACAAAGTTTCTATGGAAAATGAATTTTTTTTTTCGCCCTTTTGCAACACCCTGTATACACAACAAAACCCTATTACAGAAGATATACTTATAACTAGGTAGTAACACATAACAATTACATAACGCCTTCAAAAGTTTTCCCGTAGGAATTCCGAGATAAAAAGTAGCCTATAAAGATAAAATACACTTTATTGCACACAAAACGAAATAGTATCACAAACATAGAAAAGAAAAATGGTACAATTGGCGGCCTTATTACTAAAAGTAATCTCTTCCAGACAACCACATTGAAAGGAAATATAAAGTATAAAGAAAGGGGTAACGTGTGACAAGACAAGAGAAAATACAACATAATTACTATGAACAATGTGTAAATACCTACATACAATAATACTTAAATATATTATGAACATATATAAATACTTTAAACCTACATAGCTATTAATAATTATATACCTAGACCTTATATGTAATAATACAATACATACATAAATAAATATCTATATATATATATATATATATATTATGCTGGTTTATTCTAATCTGGATAAGCTAAATTTAAGTAGTGCTGTCTGAGCTTGTTTTTGAAGGATGGTAGAGAGGGTGCGAGTCTGATTTCCATGGGCAGATCGTTCCATAATTTAACAGCCTGAAAAGTGAAGGAACCCTCATAAAACACCGTGGTGCAAGAGGGAACATGAAGGCGAAAGGCCTATGTTCTTTCTCAGGGACTAGACCATCTAATACAGATTCTGTATACCAAATTTGACAAATTTCATTCAAATCTGTTTAGTAGTTTTGGCGTGAAAGATTAAGGCAGAGTTACTTTCGCGTTATAATATTAATATTATACAGGGTGTTGCAAAAAGATTTTCTTTTCGCGATTTTCCAAAACTCGTAGAACAAAAGTTGTTCAGAATGACCCCATGACTCACCCCCTTTCGGCTTAGTATACCCTTTTTGTAACACCCTGCCCCTGTAGCACGCGGCGCTATTAAGACGTGACAAAAGTTCTCCGTCGCTCTCGCTCTTGATGCTGCGCGATTTGAGTGAGCGCTATGCAAAACTTTTGTCATCCCTTAAATGCGCCCTGTGCTAGCCCTTCTGTATATAATATTTAGCTCTCTCCAGTCGTGTCGGTCAATCCGTCCCATTGGGCTATGGGAGTGATGGAACAGAGAGTGCTCCTGTGTACTGCGCACACACTTGGGCACTATAATCTACTCCTGCGTAGATGGCTGATCTCAATAGAGATTGAGGACATTAAAAAAATATAATAATAAGTATATTCACCTCGACCCGGACGGGCGGCGGGTCTCACGGCGCGGGGCGCGCGCTCCAGCCGGCGTCGCCGTTGTCTGTGAGCGTGTACTCGCGGTTGTCTTCGACTACGACTTGTTCCGACATGTCCTCTTTTATGTTTTCCTGGGGGGAGACAAAGGGATCGTTAAGAAATGTGTGATAAGATTATTCTTTATTTGTACGTAAAACACTGACACAATTACAAAAAACTTAATCTAAAGCATATGTACAAACGGCGGTCTTATCGCTAAAGCGATTTCTTCAAGACAACCATTGGGAGGAAGGATATTTCTATGAAACGGGTTAAGTGTAAGAAAAGCTTCTGATTTCGGTTAAAACATATTTTAGAGGTAGAGATTTAACCAGCAAACTGCTTTGATTCTTTGTTTAGGATGAAAAAAATGCGTCAACATAAAATAGGAACAAAATGCATGTCATGTAATTTTGAAATTATTTTCACTGTTTAGTAAACCAGTATACCTAGCACGGGCCGCAAGACGCGCAAAACCATAAGTGACAAAAGTTTTTCTCGCGCTCTTTCGTTATTCCTAGTTCTGTGAGAGAGCGCAACACAAATCTTTTATCACGTCTTGTCGTGCGTGTCTTGCGCCCCGTGCTAGGCCTGCTGTACGTACCTCCTCCACGTACTCCACCTCCTCGGCCTCGTACTGCAGCAGCTCCGCGCCCTCCTCCACTATCACCTGACAAATACAATAAGCAAAATTAATGGATTTGTAAATGTAATCACATAAGAACATTGACTGTTATATTACTAGGGTAAGGACGAAGGACACGGCCAACCGCTCAAGAAAATGCCACCGTCGCGCTGGCCCCAAAATTTTATAATGACAGTGACATTTTCTTTATTAAAAATGATCTGACGGGCGCATGCATCCATTTGAAATCATTGCTTACTATAGCAAGCCCTTTTTAGCACCCTGTATGATATCGTTTATCTATTTAATATGTATCTATCAATGTATTTTGTAGCTATATCAGCTGTCCGACACCCATATCACAGGTTCTGCCTAGTTTGGGGTCGGATTGCCGTGTGTGAGATGTCCCCACTTATTTATTAATATTACTAAAGGTCGTCGAATGGCGTAGTGGTTAGTGACCCTGACTACTGAGCCGATGGTCCCGGGTTCGATTCCCGGCTGGGGCAGATATTTGTTTAAACACAGATATTTGTTCTCGGGTCTTGGATGTGCCCGTGAAATGGCAATAGGCCCGCCCCCTATTACATTGGGACTAACATACACTCTGGCGAAAAGTGGGCGCAGCAATGCACCTCTGCCTACCCCGCAAGGGAGTACATTAGTACAAGGCGTGAGTGCGTGTTTTTTTTTAGTTTTTTTTTTTTTTTTACTAAAGGTCGTCGTGCGTACCTGCTGCGCCTGCCTCAGCTCCTCCTCGTCATCAGCGGACCCCGCCTCCACCAGCAGCTGCTGAGAGTTGATCATGCCGATCAGCTCCTGGTACTTCGTTCTAGAGTAGAGAAGAGAATGTTGCAGTATGCGTTGCCAATGGTGAGCAGATCTTTACAGCCGGACAGGGTAATGTTAAGATTCAATTGGAAAAAGTAAAGACTATCAGCGATGTTCTGTATGTACCTAAACTGACAGCCAACTTGTTATCTGTCAGTGCTATAACTAAAAAGGGTTATAGGGTTATTTTTGATGATAAAAGTTGTAAAATATATGATGATGGTGAGGTTATTGCCACAGCCAGTCATGTAAATGGTATGTATCAGTTGAATGATGGAACATCAGGTAGGGAGCAGGGCAACTGTTTTGTTTGTCCACAGATTGAATCAGATTTAAGCAGTGAGTCTGCTGTTCCTGAGGAGAAGGAGTTATCCATGGCGGCTAAATCTGGTAACAAAACTACCCAGGATACTTGGCATCGCCGGTTGGGTCATCTGAATTCCAGAAGCATGCATCTTCTGAAAAATGGTATGTGTGATGGTGTTGATTATGACGTAGGTAAATTTGAAGCATGTGTTGCTTGTGTCAAAGGTAAACAGAGTCATTTGCCATTTCCGAAGGCATCAAAGAGCAGAGCCACAGATGTGTTAGGGCTTGTACATACGGATCTGTGTGGTCCGATGCCTGTGCAATCTTTCAGTGGTGCTAAGTATGTATTGACGTTTATCGATGATTACAGTAGAAAGACGTTTGTTTATTTTCTAAGAAATAAAAGTGAAGTTTTCGAAAACTTCAAATATTTCAAGGCAATGGTGGAGAATCAAACAAACAAGAAAATCAAGGAGCTTCGTAGCGACAATGGAGGTGAGTATGTTAGTTCTCAGTTCCGGGAATTCCTCAAGAAGCATGGCATCCGACATCAAACTACTATCCCGCATTCGCCGCAGCAAAATGGAGTGGCAGAGCGGGCAAACCGCACGATCGTCGAGAAGGCCAGATGTATGCTACAGGACGCTGGACTAGACCAGAGGGTATGGGCAGAGGCTGTTAATACGGCTGTATATTTAAAAAACAGAAGCCCAAGCCGTGCTGTGCCTGGAGCTACCCCTGAACAGAGATGGACCAATCAAAAGGTAAATCTAAGCCATTTACGTACTTTTGGTTGTGTAGTGTATGCTCTTACCGAGAATCGAACAAAACTAGATTCCAAATGCAAAGAGTACATATTCGTCGGTTACTGTGAGGACAGTAAGGGCTACAGACTGCTAGATCCTTGTAATCCAAGTAAGTGTATAAAAGCTAGAAATGTCACATTCTTCGAAAATAAGTTTTTCAAGAAAGTTAGTAATGACGGTGACATGTTCTACATGGTGGAGTTGGACTGTTCGGCAAATAGCAGCGAGGAAAGGATGCCATCTGATGGTTCCGCTGCTAGTGCAGGTCCTTCTCCAAGTCAGCAGGTTGTCCCTACAGAGAGGCGAAGCGTGGTGTCAAGGGCATCAAGTTCTGAGTTGTCATTGTCAGACGATGAAACGTCAGGTTCTGATCCCACCTATGTACCAGGAGACTCTACGCTGGATTCCGTGGACTCCAACTTTTGCGTGAGTACTCAGGATGAACCGCTCGAGTCAGCCCATACGGTGATGCTGAGCCATGGTTGCGACGAGCCGATGACGGTGTCTGAAGCACTGAACGGGCCAGAAGCCAAACACTGGCTTACAGCGATGCAAGATGAGTATCAGTCCTTTTTAGATAATAAATGCTGGAATCTTGCTGAACCTATTGAAGGTCAGAAGCCTGTGCGCTGTAAATGGGTCTTTAAGAAGAAGTATGGATTAGATGGGAAACTATTAAGATATAAAGCTCGCCTTGTTGCGAAAGGCTACACACAAAAATATGGCCTTGATTATGATGAAACATTTTCACCTGTAATCAGGCATTCCACTCTGAGATCACTATTTGCTGTAGCAGCTGAATTTGAAATGGACATTAACCATCTAGACGTTAAAACTGCATTTCTAAATGGAGATCTCAAAGAAAATGTGTATATGGAACAGCCTGAAGGATTCCAGGTGAAGGGCAGTGAAGGTAAGGTTTACAAGCTCAATAAGGCCATATACGGTTTGAAACAAGCCTCAAGGTCGTGGTATGAAAAAATCACAGATGTATTACTGAACAAACTGAAGTTCTGCAGACTATCATCCGAACCTTGTGTCTTTTTTCAAAAGAATGATGATGAATTGATGATTTTAGCTCTGTATGTCGATGATATACTGTTATTTACTGTGCCAAATTCGAAACAGAAAATAAAAATCAAGCAGCAGCTAATGAACGAATTCGAAATGAAGGATTTGGGTGAAGTTCATCAATTTCTTGGTATGAGAGTTGCTAAAAATAGTGAAGGTATATTTTTAGATCAAACAATGTACATAGAGAAGATCCTTGAGCGATTTGGCATGCAAGACTGCAAGCCAGCGGTAACACCTATGGAGACCAAACATAAGCTTGAAAAAGCTACGATTTCTGATGCTAATTTAGAGTATAGAAATTTGGTAGGGTGTTTGATGTATCTCTCAGTTTGTACGAGGCCTGATATAACGCATGCCGTCAGTGTCTTGAGCCAATTCAACGACTGTTACAATTTGTCTCACTGGAAAGCGGCAAAGCGTGTGCTACGATATCTTAAAGGTACGTTAAACTATAAACTAAAGTTCACAAAGAGCGGCCTAGATGTAAAAGGTTACGTTGATGCAGATTGGGCCAGCTGCGAGATTGACCGTAGGTCATATACAGGGTACGTATTTAAATTAGGTAACTCTGTTATTTCATGGGAGAGCCGTAAACAACGAACAGTTGCCCTCTCCAGTACCGAAGCTGAATATATGGCAATATCAGATTCATGCAAAGAGGCGTTATTTATCCGTACTTTGCTATATGAATTGTTAGGAAAATTTTCTAAGATATTGATCCATAATGACAGTCAATCAGCTCAAAAGTTATGTAAAAACATGATGTTTCATGCTAGGACCAAACATATCGATGTAAGGCATCACTTTATCAGAGATGTAATAGCTAGAAATATTATAAACTTGTGTTTTTTGCCAACGAATGATATGCCAGCTGATTTCATGACAAAGCCAGTAACTAGAGAGAAACATAATTACTTTGTTCAAATATTAGGTTTGATCTAAGTAGGTATCATAGTTATTATGTAAGTACTTTGATTTATAAGTTGATAGGTACTTATGTGTTTTATAGGGTAAATGCTCCTGTTGTTGTACCTACTTATATTTTTATAGGGTAAAAGCCCCTATTGTTGTGTTACTGTTTTGTTGTTATTTGAATGTTTTATTAAGGGCCACTATTTTATGGAGACTGATTTTATTTTGAAATGATTTTGGTTTCTGTTATAAGTACTTTTGTTTTTGTAACTTAAGTTTGTGAATTAGTTTCAAGTTTAAGGAGTAAGGTCACAGTACATATTATTATACTAGTTTAAGGGCCACTGTTAGAATAATGATATAAACTAGTACAACCTTATTGTGTGATTGTATTCTATTTAAGAAAAGCAATGTGCTCTATGTACAACTGACATCTTCCTCTTTATCGTCTTACCTGTCTAACCGTGTACATCCAAATAAAAATCCAAATTACAAAAAGCAATCTAGCTGTTTTCACTTACGCCTACCCAATAGAGAATGTTTATTTACTTGGTTATTTTTTGCACAAATATTGCATACATCTTGCTTTTGCAGAACGAGAGTGTTTACTTGATTATTTACTGCAGGAATGTTACATACGTCTTCAGAACGAAGGTAAGTCACGTAAAAAAACAACATCACTATTGGTTTCTAACTTGTTTCTACGTTTTTTCTACATATTTATGTGATTCATTCAGCGCTTAGCATCATTTATTTATTTTATTTTATTTGATACTTTGCACTTTGCAGTGCACAAATATTGACGCAATACGTCGTCTACTACCAAATAGCGCCTTTAAAAAATGCTTTCACCTATCAGCATTGTACCTACGTATCAGACCAAATGAATTCTCATAAATTTATGGAGAAACAGCTTCGGAAAAGCCGATGAAGTGGACGCAAATGTGTGAATATACAAAGAATACTGAATCCGATGAGTCCGTTGCGTACGATGCCGAGAATTGTACACTTACTTTTACGGTACAAATCTAGAACCTAGAATCTAGATATAACATCAACAAAATACTCACTTCTGATCCTCAGTCATATTCGCCTCATTATGGTGCTTCAAATGATAATTCAAATGGCTGCTCTGCTTAAATCTCTTCTCGCAGATAACACACTGGAACGGCGACACATTCGTATGAGTCCTCATGTGTTGCTTCAAGTGCACGGACTGTATAAATGTTTTCCCGCAGATAACACACCGGTATGGCTTCACTTTGGTGTGTGTTCGTAAGTGTTGGTCGAGGCCTGACTTTTGTGTGAAGGACTTCTGGCAATAGGAGCAGGGGAAGGGGCGGTCGCCTGAAAAAAACAGATTAAATGTTAATTATAATAATAACAATATAATAATAAACACTCACACCTTGTACTAATGTACTCCCTTGCGGGTTAGACAGAGGTGCATTGCTGCACCCACTTTTCGCCAGAGTGTTATGTTAGTCCCAATGTAATAGGGGGCGGGCCTGTTGCCATTTAACGGGCACATCCAAGACCCGAGAACAAATATCTGCACCAGCCGGGAATCGAACCCGGGACCTTCGGCTCAGTAGTCAGCGTTGCTAACCGCTGCGCCATCCGTTCGTCTTCTCTTCATAATTACAGAGTTGTAATTGGTGGAACGAGTTTATCGACGTCAATAACGGAAAAGCAAAAAAAATACGTGATCAACGTGAATCCTATATTACACATAACACACTCGTCTTCAAACTAATCCGAGTGCATGCGATCAAGTGTCAAAAATCAAAATTTCTATACAAATGTCGGCACGATGGTTTTTATAGAAATTAGTGCATTTGTGGCACCTATAGGTACTCTGTCCATTATATTATTGGTTTTTTGACATTCGAAATCCCATACGTATTTGACGACTGCAAAGGAAAACCAACATTTAATTACCAGACATAAGGAAACGTCAAAAATACAATAACATAGTGGAAGCCCTATAGTCATGTTTGTCTATGCTCGCGACACGATTTGCTCCGTAAATCCATTATTACACATAACGCACTCGTCTTCAAACTAACCCGTGTGCATGCGCATGTGCTGCAGCACGCCGCCCTGCTGCGTGAATCTCTTGTGGCAGATAGCGCACTCGAACGGCTTCAGTTTGACGTGCACTGTGTTCATGTGGGTGGTTAGGTCGGCGTTGTTCTGGAATCCTGAGCCGCACACCTGGCAAAGTCAAAAATCTAGTTGTATTTATTTTAAGATTTATGTCGATTGTAAAGTGAGGAATTTCAGATTTTGATAGTGTAAATTTTGTTTTGGTGCCTTCAGAATGGCTTACATTGTTACCAAAGGGGTAAAACCTGCTTATGAGGGTGATGATTTAGCTGCAGAAACATAGTATGCTACACGTATGTGTCGCTCAGAATCTGGAAAGAGTTATGGTCTGTCTTTTTATCATCAACCATTAACCAACTTCTTTGCATATGGCTCTCCCAACTACCTATAGGTAATCTGTCCTCGACAATCTGAGGCCGTCGGTCGAGCGGACTGAGGGCGTCCCACGCTTGCCTGTCTGTGGTCCTCACCCCTTTTATCATATTAATGGTCTTTACCTCAATTTTATAAGCTCATAAAAAACTAATTAAAATATTGAACTCACGTGGCACGGATAAGGCGAAGTCGCCTCTTCGCCGATGGATGAAGCCAGCACTTTCTCGCAAACCTGAAACAGACACCAACAATTAAAATATCGATCAAGTCTTATTATGTATTGTACAAATCTTTTACATAAAGTACAGAGTGTTACTAAAGTGGTATATAAATCCGAAAGCGTTTGTTCCATGACATTTGAAAATTCGTGAAAAACTGTAGGGTGAAACCTCACGTGACCAAAGTTTCTACGGAAAGCAAATTTGGAGACCAGAAGTTGTAGACCTTCTATGGAGATTGAACCCATAAACCCGTGGACATAGCCCTCACCTGGCACTTCACGGCCTTGCGTCTCCTCGTATGTTCATCTCTAAAGTGTATGGAGTAGTCGCAGCACGAGAAGAAGATCTGGTGGCACGCGCCGTCGGGGCCCACCGTGGAGGGCTGGAGGCACTGAGGCACATAGCGCTCTTACCACATTCCTACCTACATACTGAGAGATGGGATCAATGGAGTTCGGACCCATACAAATGGAAACTGTGGAGGCAGGACCCGTATGATGATATTACTCGACTAATGGAAATTGAACCCATGGAGATAGGACCAACCAAGTAAGACACCTATCCATGGAAATCAAACTTATGGAGATAGGACCCGTAGCTGCAAGACACTACTCATGGAGATAGGACCAGCAGAGATAGGACCGATCTAATGGAGATAGGACCTATGGATATTGACCCTGTGGAGATAGGACTTATCTAATGGAGATAGGACATCTGGTCATAGGACCAATCCAATGGAGATAGGCCCCATGGAGATAGGACCCATGGAGATAGGACCCATAGCATTAAAACCCAAAAACAGTAGACCCTTCTTTTGGAGCCTCAATGGCGATATACCCTATAGACACTTATGGAGATAGCCCTCACCTGGCATTTCACAGCCTTGCATCGCCACGTGTGTTCATCTCTGAAGTGTATGGAGTAGTCGCAGCACGAGAAGAAGATCTGGTGGCACACGCCGTCGGGGCCCACCGTGGAGGGCTGGAGACACTGAGGCACATAGCGCTCTTACCACACACCTACCTACATACTGAGAGATAAGATCAATGGAGTTGGACCCATGGAATTCGACCTTGTGGAGATACGAACCATGGAGATAGGACCCGTATGGATAAGACACTACTCACAGAGATAGGACCTTTGGAGATAGGACCCGTGGATATAGGACTCATAAGGTAGCCGTAGAACCTATGGAAAATGGAGATAGGACCCGTGCATTCAGTACCCATACCCATGGAGATAGGACCTATGGAGATAGGATATATGAAATAGTACCTATCCAATGGAGATAGGACCTATGGAGATAGGACCCATAGCATTACAACATTTACAACCCAAAAACAGTAGACCCATCTTTTGGAGACAGGCTCAATGGCGATAGGCCCTATAGACACTTAGGTATGGAGATAGCCCTCACCTGGCATTTCACAGCCTTGCGTCTCCTCGTATGTTCATCTCTGAAGTGTATGGAGTAGTCGCAGCACGAGAAGAAGATCTGGTGGCACGCGCCGTCGGGGCCGACTGTGGAGGGCTGGAGACACTCGAAGGGACCGCTGGAATAAAACCAATTAAGTATTTATATATGTAAGTCTTTATTGCATAAGTATAAGAAATAAATGTACAAAAGTTGGGCTTAATAAAAAGCATTTTCTACTCGGCAACCTGCATGAGGTGCAAGAAAACTAGGAAAAAGGAGTGCAAAAAAGAAAAAAAGTATGAAAGACAGAACTCAAAATGTGGTTATCTACAAGGTGTTGCAAAAAGGGCATAGCTGAGAAGGGGTGACGCAAGGGGTCATTCTGAATTCTGAACAACATTTGTTCAACAAGTTTTGGAAACTCGCAAAAAAAGTATCTTTTTCCATAGTAAAAAAGTCACGTGACCCGCAAAGTTGGAGGGTTGGAGACTCTCGTAGGGACCGCTGGGAGTGGATAAATAGATGGGCTTGATATAGGAGAAACGTACTATTAGTGTAGGCGCACACTAAAGCCTGTTTTTTTTACTCAGATACTAAATTGATAGTTGTTTTTTTTACTCAGATACTAAATTGATAATAGTCGATTGTCCCGCGATTAAGTGACGTATCATTCTATTGGAGGAACAATCGACCGTTGATCAACCGTTCAGAATCTGTCAATTTAGTATCTGAGATAAAAAAACAGACTTTAGTGTGTCGGTGGTGGTACGGCAGCAATTCTACTCACGATATCGGCACCACCTCTCGCTCCCTCTCCCTCTTGTTCTTCCTCCTCGGGCTGTCTTCATCCTCCGAGCTTCTCTTCTGTCTTCTGTTCTTGTTGGTCTCTTCTAGGTTCAGTTTACCGTCCTCGGCCTGGTGAGTGTGATTTGTGGTGGTTAGGATTTAGTAAAATGTATACAAGTACCACAGGTTGCAAAAATGGTATGTTACGCTAGCTAGAGGGGTGACTGGGGTGGTTATTCAGAAAAACTTTTGTTTTTAAAGTTATAAAAATTCAAGAAGAAAAAAACGTTGGTCTTGTTTTTCAACTTTTATGCCCGAATTCCTTTCAACAGGAATACCTTTTATGACTAAGCAAGGCTAGCGGACAACAGCTAGTGTTTAATAAAATATCTATCAGAAAAAGATTGTCTGCTAGAGATTGCTTTAAGAAATAATAGCGTCTTTTTATACTATTTTATTTACAAGTCGTTATTTTGCACAAAATCATTTCATGGTCCAAAATAAAGAGTAAGTTCATTTGTCCACCGCCGCCGTCACCGTTACGTCACGAGAATGAGGATAATTTCAGGCTGAGTTTATTATACTCGGCGCCGTCATCTCGTTCTCGTGTCGTGACGGCGTGCGGTGGACAAATTGCTTTAAGGATTGTATTCTATTATAATAGGTACCTGACGACCGAATGGCGTAGTGGTTAGTGACCCTGACTACTGAGCCGATGGTCCCGGGTTCGATTCCCGGCTGGGGCAGATAATTGTTTAAACACAGATATTTGTTCTCAGGTCTTGGATGTGCCCGTAAAATGGCAATAGGCCCGCCCCCTATTACATTGGGACTAACATACACTCTGGCGAAAAGTGGGTGCAGCAATGCACCTCTGCCTACCCCGAAAGGGAGTACATTAGTACAAGGCGTGAGTGCGTGTGTTTTTTTATAATAGGTACCTTTATAATGATATAGCTGACGTCCTGGCTGGCCAGACTCATGATGTCAGTCGGCTGCATGGACTGCACGAGAGCGGCGGTGCGGCGCGCGATGACCCGGCGCCCCGCTTCCGACTTCAGCTCGGCTTTGAGCTTCTTCTGGGGTGGTGTGGTCTGTGGGTGGGGAGAGGTAAGGTATTAGTTTAGATTATAATTATATGAAGATGAAATGTCAGAAGATCAAACGTCTCGATAAATAACACACTACTACTACCACCTGTTGAATGTTGATGATTCTATTGTATTCTGTGTGGGGGTGTAAGTAACTGCACCTGGCTCTCTCGAATGGAACTTTTGTGCATATCCCATAAGTCTAAACTGATTAACTAAGCTTGGACCATTTCCACCACGGTTAATGGTCCATGTGGATTCTCAATATGCTAAATCTAGATATGCAATTTCCTCACTATGATATCCTTCACCATACAAACTCATTGGTACAGCTCAGCGCCGGAATTTGAACCTGTATCTCTGGCATGACAAGTGGGCGCCAACTGAGCTACCACCACACTTAACTGATTGATATTAATATCTACACTCACCGGAACAGTCCCGGGCTTCTTCATCATAGCATCAGTAACCCAGGTGTCAAGATCCACCTCCTCGCCCGAGTGCTCCATGCGCAGGTGGTTGCGCACCGCCACCTCGTTGGCAAACGCCTTGGAGCAGAGACGGCACTCTATGTTGAGGTCCTCTTCGTCTGGTGGCTCCACCTGTGACGGAAGTAAAGAATTGTGAGCACAAATGTATACTACATTCATTCTACTTTGCACAAAAGGTAAACCATCATTGTGTGTCTTTTCCGACGACCGAATGGCGTAGTGGTTGGTGACCCTGACTACTGAGCCGAAGGTCCCGGGTTCGATTCCCGGCTGGGGCAGATATTTGTTTAAACACAGATATTGTACTCGGGTCTTGGGTGTTGATATTTATATTTAGTATCTATCTATCTATGTATTTGTGTAGATATATCAGCTGTCCGACACCCATAACACAGGTTCTGCCTAGCTTGGGGTCGGATGGCCGTGAGTGAGATGTCCCCACATATATATATATTTTTTTTTTATTTAACTCGACAAAGTGTACAGTGAAAAGGGGTGGCTTGCTTGTGAGTCATCTCTGAGTACTCTGGGGTTATATTCGGGAGCATGTGTCTTTGGGAAAACATCAATTCTCTCCTTAAGGTTATTCTTAAAGCCCACTTCATATTCTCTATGAGAGGTTTAGTCTTGGGTCTCGACAAAATACTGGTAGCTGCTACTGCTACTACTGCTAGGCCCTCTAGTATTTGCTGCATCTTGTAAAATAAAATAAAATAAAATTGTGTAGTTTTGTTAAGAGCCTGGACTTAAGTTTGGACTATTTCCCACCACGCTGGTCCTCTGGGGGTTGGTGGCTTAACATTTATCTAGATTTAATGATGGGTCAGAAGTTTCTTGCCGCCATTGTTCATCATTTGAGAACAAAGGGCGCTTTCTAAAGTTAAGTTGGTAAATTATTAATGTTCATCATAAAATATTCTTATTTTTGTTTATTTATAGTGATAAATTTAACATACGATTTTGACGAAAACCTTACCTTGACTTTTACAGGTGACTTCAGAACCTTTATGAACCTGATTTGCTTCGGAAGAGACATGATTCCTGCAAAGGAAAGCACAAAAACTTCATTAGTGGCTTTCAAAACATGGCACAGACGCGAACTTTTGCGGATAAGCTAGAGTTAAAATAACTACGGTATCTTTGGCAGCATTACACTTTACTACACTATAGGGCTATAAATAGGTCGTGGTGAGCAACATTCAATAGCTAACTACGCTATTTAAAATTGTGAAAATTTAAATTACAGTAATTTTTGTTTGATATCGCGGGCTTTAGGCTAGTAAACATTGTCAAAATATTAACTTTTTAAAAATTCTTGTAAAAAAAGTAAGAGACAGAGCAATGGTTGAATGGATGAGATGCGTAAGATATTTTTAACCAAACCTTTGGGACGTCTGATGATTTCAGTAATTTCCACAAGTAATTATTACCTTTTACAAAAACGTAAAACAAATAATAATTCAAAGTTTTCCTTGAATATTTTTGAAGTTTTGTCCAAATTCGAAACAGAATGACGATTGTTTTTTTTTTAATTAAAAAAAAGAAATCGAAAAGAATAAAATGTTTTTAAAAAAATAAGCCTTTTAAAAAAAAGAAAGTGTCAAAACACGGCTGGTACCTTTTTGGTCAAATTTGATCCAAAATTAAACAAAAAGCTCTTTTATTTCACAGAAATACTCCGAATTCACAAAGGCGTGGTTTCTAGAACGCCAAGAAAGCAAGCGACGCCATTTTATGACTTCGTTTCGTAAAATTCCGATGATGAATTGATGACGCATACCTAGTGGTGTTCCAGTTGTTTGTGATGCCAAAATTTATCTAAATAAGTTGTCTATTGACAAAAATCTAAATTTATTTATAATGTTTCATTTAAATAATAAAGTTACTTTATTTCGACTAATTTCTATCATATTTAGTATTTTGTAAGTAGCCATTACTATTCCGAGGTTATTTGTGTCTTGGCAAGTGGTTCAAAACTTGGCATTTAATTTAGTGGAACACAAACAAGATGAGATAGATCTCAGAATAATAACGGCGCGGGAAAGATAATAATAATAATATATTATTGTAGGGTATTTAGTGTGTACTCAGGGTTCCGCTCATCTGGCATAATCTTTATTGAACAAAACTCATTTCGCATAATTCGTATGGTCTAAACTTTTTTAGACGATGATGGAAACCTGATATCGGACAGAGATACTATCATGACCTGCTGGCGCGACTATTTCCAGCAACTGCTCAACTGCCAACCACTCGAGGAACAAGTACCCCGCTCTATGGAACACAATAGCGAAATCGTGGAACCCCCGACCTTTGATGAAGTCCGTGAAGCCATAATGAGACTCAAAAACCACAAAGCACCGGGCATTGACGATCTACCCTCCGAATTGTGGAAATACGGCGGGGGTCGAGTACAGTCGGAACTATTCCAGTTACTGTGCAAGACCTGGGAAGAGGAAAAGCAGCCAAAGGAATGGAACCTAGGAGTGATCTGCCCCGTACACAAAAAAGGGTCCAAAAAGAAGTGTACCAACTATCGTGGCATTGCGTTGCTCCCGACAGCGTATAAGGTCCTGTCCTACGTGTTGCTCAAGCGATTGGAGCCATACACGGAAAAAATCCTTGGTGATTATCAGTGTGGCTTTAGACGCAACCGTAGTACAGTCGATCAGATCTTCCTCCCAGTGGCGGATTTACCTATAGGCCAAAAAGGCCAGTGCCTAGGGCGGCAGATTTAGAGGGGCGGCAAATTTAGCAAATTTTTTATTTTACAGATTTTTTTAATATAAATTTACGTGTACACAATCTACATATAAATAAACGCACTGTCATATAATCAATATGTACCTATATTCTTTGAATTTAGTGGCAACTGTGGCTGCTGAATCAGGCTCGGGCTAGTACGGGGCGCATTTAAGTCGTGTCGTGACAAAAGCTCTACGTCTTCGCGCTCGCTCTTGAGGCTGCGCGATGTGAGTGAGCGCGATGCATAACTTATGTCACGTCTTAGGCCCGGGTATCCAATTACGCGCCGTAGATCGCGTCCAGCGTCACGCCGTAGGCCCCGTCACGATGCTCACTACGTCTACGCGCCAACGTCGGCGTGTGAGGGAGACCGCATCAGTACATTTCTATAGTGAGCATCGTGACGCGGCCTACGGAGCGACGCTTGACGCGACCTACAGCGATAATAGGAGACCCAGGCCTTAAACTAGCCAAGATTGACGCTTTTTCATGCTGCTTCACGAATTTTTTTTTGTAAACTCGACAAAACGCTGGCTTAAATAAATGAGTGAAATCGGGAAAGGCAAAACCCGGAATAGAGTGAATTTGAGACGATGGTTAGCCAGAAAAGAAGCATGTAATAGTTAAAGAGATTCTTGGCATGCATATTCTTTGAAATCAATCAAATATGATATTACTAAAAAGCCTGTAACGCGACAAGAAGCGGCGGGAATACTTTCGAATTTGGAGAAACTGGAAACGGCTGTAATGGTAGTTATATGTGGATAATGTGGAATTTTGTCATATGTATTAAGTACATCAGTGATATTTTTGGACCAAACAGTCACTTGAGTCTACCAAGAATTCGCAGTTTCAAGCTTAATATTTCGCAAACCAGTCACTGAATAAAAAAATGGTTTGAGAAGACCTTTGATATTTTTGAAAGACCTGTACAATACCTTACACCAACGAAAAAAATCATCCCCATTTTACATGTATGGAAATGTACATTTTTGTTAACATTTTTTTTTTTCATTAATTTATTTTACCAGTTTGTCGATGCCGTACATGTGTACAAGGTGGATCAAAAGAAGTCATCCTATCTTGATTGGCTCAAATTTTTTTCTAAATGAAAAACTTCGATTGTGTTTTTTTTAACTATGTTTATTTGAACATTTAAAATTTTATTGGTAAAGTCTAGAAGATGATATTGGCCAAATGGGCGTCGTCACAATTGATTGCCCTATGGGCTCCTTTTATGGAATTTCTTATCAATTCAGCGAGACCTTCGGGCGAGAGATTCTCGCACTCGTGTCGAATGTTGTCCTTAAGGGCTTCCAGAGACACGGGCTTATTCATATTAACACGGGTTCTGAAAAAACACCCACAAAAACTGTCTGAGACGGTTAAATCGGGCGATATTGCGGGGAAAAATTACATATAAAACGAAAAAAAGGCGACCCGAAAACTGAATATACAAAATTATTTGGCGTTCTTGGGAAGTGTGGCTTCCATGGCTTGCCAACTTGTATTCTGCATTTGTCTAGTCCACCAATATCAAAACAAATTTGAAATTGGCGGCCATTTGTACAAATGAGAGCAATTTCCAATAGGGTGATTACTTTTGGCCCACCTTGTATATCTTTACGAAATGTCAGCTTTGATATTTTTACCCGTTTCTGAGAAAAAGACAGCCGGACAACAAAGTGATCCTATAAGGGTTCCTTTTTTCCTTTTGAGGTACGGAACCTTAAATAAGATTTGATGAAACATTTGAAGTTGGTGACAGATAGACATAGAAATATCCACATTATTTAGTTCACAATCATACTAATAACGGGATTAAACTAACAAATTGAATTTCAGAAGTCAGTAGGGGCGGCAAAAATTGAATGGCCTACGGGCGGCAAATTTGTAAATCCGCCACTGCTTCCTCCTGAAGCAGCTTATGGAGAAGAAATGGGAATACGCGCAGAGCATCCATTCACTTTTCGTGGACTTTACTAAGGCGTACGACAGCATTGATCGAGAAGCGCTGTTCACTATCCTACGCAACTTTAAAATACCGGCAAAAATAGTGAGCATGGTTGAGGTTGCCACAAAGGAGAGTAGGATGAAGGTTCGTGTTGGAGGAGAACTGACGGATGAGTTCGCGGTGGTCACCGGTCTAAAGCAGGGGGATGCCCTATCGCCTATGCTTTTCAACCTAGCCCTGGAGCATGTTCTCAGAGGAGTTTTAGAACTTGACTTCGGGCTACAACTCACGGTGCTGGGCAAAACAGCTGAAGAGGTTCGGAAAGCTGCGAAACTCCTTGATACAGAAGCCGGAAAAATTGGTTTAAGAATAAACCGCGGAAAATCCGAATATCTCCACATGAAGCGCTACAAGGACAAGTCCGTTCGCAGACAAGACCTGCATGTTGGAGATGTGACGTACAAAGGGGTCTCCCGGTTTAAATACCTAGGTTGCACTGTCACGGATACGAACACTCGCGACGAGGAAATCGATACCCGCATCCAAAGCTTCCTGCGCTGCAGTGCCGCTTTGCATAAAGTGTTGACGTCTAGGCTTCTGAGCAGAAACACCAAACTCAGAATTTACAAAACGGTAATAAGACCGATACTGATGTACGGGTGTGAGGCCTGGACGTTAACGCAGAAAGAAGAGAGCAAACTGCTGGTGGCGGAACGGAAGGTCCTAAGGAAGATCTTTGGCCCAAGACAGAGACCCGATGGAAGCTGGAGAGTCCTGAAAAACGCCGAACTGGAAGATCTGATGGCGGGGGCTAACATAGTGGGAGAAACAAAAGCCCACAGACTTCGCTGGCTAGGCCATCTCCAGAGAATGGGAGAAGATCGTAGCGCAAAAAGAGCCTACATGGGCCGTCCGACGGGGCGCCGACCGGTGGGCCGGCCCAGGTACCGCTGGAGTGACGCGGTGGAGGCGGACCTGCGCGAGCTACAAGTCGTTGACTGGCGGGAGACTGCACTGGACCGTCAGAAGTGGCGATCTCTTGTATCGGAGGCCAAGACTCACTTTGGGTCGCTGAGCCAGCGGAGTAAGTAAGTAAGTAAACTTTTTTGGCCGAACCATCACTTTGCCAAGACTTATGTGGCATAAGGCTCGTTTCGTCTAAAACTCTTTAGGCACAATCTTTAAACACCTAAGTTTCGTTTGCTCAAATTTATGTTCGTCTATACCATTGGTACTCAACCTTTTTACATAAGGGCCACAAACACGTTTAAGTCATGGTGTCGCGGGCCGCAAGCAATTTTTTTTACTATTAAAAAGCCATATAAACTATCGAATATTAATATAAAAAACACATGCATATACTCTGTGTAAAAAGTATCGGGATTAGATCAATAAAACAAAAAATGATTATTATTCATCCAAATTTATTTTATCACAACATTTTTTTTGTTTTTTAGAGTTGTGTTTAGTACTCGCGGCGAATTTTCTTTTTTGTCTTCTATCGATTGTTAGTCAGAGTCATGTTGACTGTTTTCTTTGACTATCGTGGTGTTGTGCACTCGGAATTCTTGCCAGAAAGTCAAACGGTAGGAAAATAATATTATTTGCGGGTTATGTAGAATTTAATACAGCAAATTCGACGAAGAAGGCCAGATTTGTGGAAAAAAATTCGAGAAAAGATTTTTCACCACGATATCGCGCCTTTCGCACAAGGATCATCATTGTGAATGAATTTTTGAGCAAACACTCAACAAATACCATCGAATTAACCAGATATGGCTGCAACTCACGGCTCTAGCTTCTTTTTTTCCTAAGGTCAAATTACCACTTCGAGGCACTGTTTTCAATCGATAGAAGACAATAAGGAAATATCACCGCGAGTACTAAACACAACTCTGAAAACAGCGTTTAAATAAATGTTGTGATGATTGGATAATTCGTTGGCGTAAGTTTATCGTTTCTAAAGGAGCAAACTTTGAAGGTGATAAAATAAATTTGTATGAATAGTAATATTTTTTATTTTATGGATATAATCCCGGAATGTATATTCTCTATTATCTCTCATGGCACGCGGGCCACTGAGAAAGGCCCGGCGGGCCACATGCGGCCCGCGGGCCGCAGTTTGAGTATAGCTGGTCTATACCTATGTATAATCTTGTTTCTCCTAATGTTATCTTAATAAATAATATATTAAGTATGTAGTAAATGTACAAATTGTGGTATTTTTCTCCTACATCCCGAAAATCACGATATTGTATGATCAAAAAATCGAAAGTTAACGACCAATATAATTATTACAAACCCCATGAGATCGAAACCTAAAAATAGGTGCGACGACGAGCAAAGCGAGGAGGAGCGTGTTAGGTGCACATGTTCATCAAAACCAAAGCGGAGCGTTTTCCAAACAGCGGAAACAATACAAGGCAACAGTTTGCGCTATGTAGGGAGACGCTCCGTCAAAGTTAAAGCCAAACGAATATTATTACTTTGTATAAACCTATGCCATAGCATTATTAGGCTATTCAAGTTTTGGCCATACCATTATTAGGCTAAACAATGTTATGCGAAATAACTTTTTACTAAACGAGATTTATGCCATACGATTTTCGGCGTAACGAGACTTTGACCAAACGTTACTATGCAATACGAGATTAGGCAAAAAAATCTTATACCAAAAAAGGTAGAACCGTGTACTCAACCTGAGTATTATAAACCGTATGAGAGAAATTACTTTACTTCCCTGAAACTCAAACGCTTGCTAGTGAAAAACAAGTGTTAAATCGATGACCTAGGTTGCTAAGCTATTTTGTTGGTACCTACAAGCAAAATGGCTACAAAGGCGACAACAATAAAAGAGGCAATAAAGAAATGGGAAGACAAGACCGGGCTACAGGCGGCGACCGCCACGGATGTGTCCTTGATATTCCAATTTCCACCCATTGAGAAAATGGACAACACTTTGTCTTGCTTAGCAAACTGCGAGTAAGTGGTAGAGATAAACTGAAGCGTGAACGTTATAAAAGGGTACCTAGCTGGTTAGGTCAGTTGTCAGACGCTAACCGCCCAAAGTGCGGTGAGAGCTAACAAGTAGCTTGGGAAGGCACCTTTCCCGTACCTAGGTACTCTAAAAAGTTAAAGTACAGTGAAACTATAAAGTCCTGAAATTAATGTTTGAGGAACTAAAATTTTCAGGAGCCTGGCACCATTAGAAAAGAAACATAAAAGTCATAACAATTGTTTATGTCAATAGGCGGTTGGCTGTTTTTTTGAATTTTCTTATTAATTATAAGGTTAATGTAGATAAAAGCAACAATTTACGCTTGGTTGCAATTAGGAAGATGTAGAAAAATATTCGTAGTCAAGCTAGTGAAGTTATTTATCGAGTTTTTATACAATGTTTAGCGGAACATCAAGCTGGACACATTTTGTCGAATTTGGAGGATGTTTACGCTCGTACAGCGTGTATGACGGGTATGTAGCATTGTACAAATTGTAATAACTCATTTTTTATTAGTACCAACGCTTCATTTATCGATAAACCTAGGTTTAGAGCCTAAGTCGAACATTGTTTACATACCACTGATTGTAGGTTTCATCTGGTTTCAGTTGAGTCAAACCTTAACATTTTGATACTTGAAGATATATTTTTTGTTTACTTACTAAATTCACATTGTGTGAATTTGGGGGGCATTGTGTAACTCAAAAAGATTTTTTTATTTTATTTTATAGTTATATCGGACCAGCGTGCCAAAGAGGGCAAAATATGGAATATTTCTAACTCCTGGAAGAAACAGAACTGGCCGTCCAAAAAGAGAAATTGATGTCTTTACTATGTGTGCCCTTCGTCAACAAATCCAGTTTTTTTATACAGTTGTAATAACGTTATCTAAATAAATATTTATTGGTTTCACTATTATAGCCTTCATATAAACACCTTCTAGCTTGTATAAGAGCTTTTTTTGTGGATGGTAAGTTGTTTTTAAAATACATAAATAGGTAGGAAGTTAACAGGCAAAATTTCAAGTATCAAAGTCAGTTATGTTTCGCTATATAGGGTTGCTGCATGAAAGATAGCAGTGCCCTCATTTAATTTCAGGACTTTATAGTTTCACTGTAGTTAAATGTCAAAAAGTCCCAGAATAATAACAGCCTTGCTTGAAGAAAAGTTGTTATGGGAATGCCTCTTCCATGTTACCTCCGGTTTTTAGATTTTCCGGTTCCGGAACATAAGGATGCTTCGTGAAAATGTATAAAACACAAATAAAATACCAAAAATACATAATTTTCCAGGAAACTAAGCTTATCTACGAATATGATTGAGAAGGTCACAGGACTGAATAGTTTTAAAAAGTTACGCATTTTGTCCCTTGGAAGAAATTACATCAAGTCTTTTGCTGGTATGGTAAGTTTACTGCCTCTAAGGTCCCGTTCGTATGTAAGGTATGGGTAAGTATACTGAAGTACCGTGCGATAGTCAGGCCTGATAGGATGGCGTCCCACGCTACGCTAACCTGTTCGTGGTCTCCACTCGAGAACTCATTTTTCACCAGTGATCAGTTCTTCGATGTATGGCCTGCCCATCTTCAATGCGCGTTTAACCAATCACAGCACCTTATTAGTTAACTATTTATAGCGAATCGAGACATAGTGACGTTTACCTACGTCGATAACGGTCCCGTGCAGCGAGAACAGATATTACATATTAGAGCCTAACTATTATAGGATGCCTCATTATTTATTAATTTCTCATAACAAGTAACTTTATTATAGTAAACTGGTATTTTTTTCCTTCAGGAGTGTGTCGGAGAAACGTTAGAGGAACTGTGGGTCTCGTACAATTTGATTGAGAAGTTGAAAGGGATCAATGTTCTACGGAATCTGAGGGTCCTCTATATGAGCAACAACCTTGTCAAAGAGTGGAGCGAATTCAATAAGCTACAGGTAAAACTGTTCGGTTCAAATAACTTGGTAGTTTTGAAGTTGGCAGCGAATGCACTTTTGTAGGTACCTTGTCAAACTAACTACTACTTAAGGTCAACTGGGGCAATTGCGTGGTAGTTTTCGATCACTAAAAGTTATCGGCATATTGAGAGCGAATGTATGGAAATATCTAACTTAGAGAAACTTGATTTCTTTGCTGGAATCTTAGAAATGTTTTTGAAAAATGTAATTAATGTTTTAAAAAAAATGGATACTGTAGGTAAGTACCTAAACATATATAAGTATTATTTGAATACCCTCAGGAGCTGCCGCACCTAGAAGACCTCCTCTTCGTGGGGAACCCGCTCTACGACGCGTGTGAGCTGGACACGTGGCGCTCCGAGGCGGCGCGGAGGCTCCCCAACCTGAAGAAACTAGACGGGGAAACCGTGCTGCGCAGTGACGACCCGCCACTCACTGTTGCTGATATGCAGGTTATTATTATAACTATTAGAAACAAAATTCATATAAGATTTAAAAATGGATAGAAAAAATATTATTCTGAGGTATTAAGTTTAATAACCTACGCAACAAAGCGATAGGAAGTTATTATTCTGAAGTTTTAACTTGTATCTGGTTTTCCTAAGCAACAAGGCTTTTGATTGAAAGGGAAATAAAACCTCTATGGTTTTTTGGCGCCTAAAAGTTTTGTAGGTTGTAGGAAAAGAAATTAAGAAAATAGATAAATGTGTGGAGAAATAGAAAATTATTTAATCATTTTGTTTTTATTTCAGCCTGATGATACCGGCGATGGAGTGGAAACGCTGGTCAGTGCAGAAACCAATGACTAAACTTCTCAAGGCGGTTAAAAATAAAACAAAAAGTGACTGTAAAACTAAAATATTTTATTTACACTTTATTATTAGGTAACCTACCTATGATTCGTACGTTAAACCTATAGGCTACATTATTGTATATCTTCACAGAAGGCGATTTTAATATTGTGCTGTGCAAAAGGTCACTCAATTGTTACTGATCTCTTTTCGTAAGATAATAGCGTATAACATCAGCACTGTATATATACCTACAGGGTGTTAAAAAAATTATATCGTAGACGGTAGGTAAAAGGTGACTAACTCAGCTATTCGTTCAGAAATTAGAGTGAAAAAGACAAGCAAAGTTGTTCAAAATTAACACCTATTTTTGGCTTTCCAATATAGTTTTTGTAACACCCTTATATCCTAACCTAACCTTAAATGCTAATTATTATTGTAATTTTTCATCGCTGACATACAATCATGAAACATTCTAACTAATTGAACACTTTAATCAAAAATAAATAAGTTTTAAGAAGGGTACAGATTATTATTTTACATATAAGAAAAGAAATGAAACAAACACGATAATCGTTAAGAAAAAAAACTTTCCATTCAAATATAATCAGACTTTATCATACTTACTTACTAACTGTTATTGTTGAGCTAACAATGCTAAATAACTCTCATGCACTGCCTTTCGAGGTAGGCAGAAGGTGCATTGATGCACTATCTTTTCGTTTTAATTATTTTTTTGTACCAATTTAATAGAAAAGATACCTATGGGAACATACTTCAGGTCATTCAAAGACCCCAGAGCAAGATATTTGCTTTTTATTTTGCCACAAGGCCACAACCTCTATTTTCATTGCTTTCTTCACAAAAAAATCAACTCAAAATGTGATGTTTCCAACAGTTGAAAACAAATTCTCATTTTGTAGCCGTATAACCTAGAAACCATTTGACCAATCAACAGAAGATACTTTCTAGGTCCCCCCAGAAGTGCGGGGTGAGGCGCGGAGGATGTGTCAAAACCGCGCGACGCCATTGGCCCACGCTATGCCGCTCGCCCGCTATTGGTCTATAGCTCGACGCGCTCCGAATCCTCTCTTATCATTGGTTCTTGAATGCAACATGCAGCGCCATTACAATTTTCTCTGAATTAGTTACATAATCACATGCAAAGTGTAAATTATACAGTATCTTCACATGTAGATTCTTCTTAGATGTTGTGTGGTCGTGATGGCGTTACATTGAGGGCATATCTTCTTCGCTTTCAGTGATTCTAGCCAGCATATCTGAGGGAGAAAGAAAAACATCTGTGTTACCGCAAAACATCGTGGTGAAAAGTTATAAGCTAGTCAGATCAGCATCACTGGTGCTGTTTAGTTGCTTGATAGTTGAATGACTAGAAGTTACTCAAATACTAAGGGCCTTTGTCTAGATAGATAGATAGATAGAATATTCTTTATTTGTACACACACACACATAGAAGAAACTTACAAAACTTAAATACTAACAAATATGTACAAAAATGGCGGTCTTATCGCTTAAAGCGATTTATTCAAGACAACCTTAGGGTGGAAGGATATTTTGATTAAAGAGGGGTCAAGTGTAGTGTCTAATGTATGGATAATACATCACTCAGAAGGGGCTTGCACAGGGCGCAATTAAGACAAAACTTGAGGCTGCGCTATGTGAGTGAGCGCGATGCAAAACTTTTGTCACGTCTTAATTGCGCCCCGTGCTAGCCCTTTAGGAAGACTTCTTTCAGACACCCTTAGGGCCAGTAATCCATAATAATGTTTATGTTATATTGTATTTACCTCGCAGTAGACATGCCAACACTGTATGGAGACGGCAGGAGAGGTGTACGGGCCGAGGCATATCAGACATTTGGCCTGAAACACACAAATAATATCAGTCAATAAAGAGTAGAAGAATAGAGTTGAAGTAAAAAATATATGATATTCCTCCAGACTATAAATACGATTTTAAATTAAGGACCTTTTTCACAATGTCTGGTTAGTGGCTACCTGTGAGGTAAAATACATGCTGTCCCTCTCTGTTATTATTTTTTTGACAGTGACAGCATGTATTTTACCTTACACTAGTTACTAACCATACATTATGAAACAAGGCCTAAAAAAACGTTCCTACAACTGGTAGAGGCATGGTCTGGTAGATTTATAGTAGGTAATCGTGATGATGATAAAATTGTGATATTTACCTCCACGCCACCATTTTGTCTCGCCTCCAATTCCTTTATTCTACATTTCAATGCGTGGATCCGAGTCTGAAAAGTAGACAAAATACAAATTAATTATATATTTACATAGGTACTAACAATAGTCTAAGACACTATACCATGAAGAGGTAGGTAGGAAGTAAACAGGTGTGGTGTGGCATACTTCTGAAAGATTTTCATACAATGTTGTTTAGAAATTCACTGAGTTTAGTGTAGTTTTTTAGGTACACGGGTGTAAGTTTAGTTTCATAATCTGCTGTACATATAATAATATGTGGAGACATCCACACACGGCCACCCGGCCCACACTAGGCAGAGCCTGTAATATAGGTTTTTGACATCTCATACACAAATATACATATTAACACCGAGGACCCGAGAACAATATCTGTCTTTAAACAAATATCTGCCCCTGCCGGGGATCGAACCCGGGACCTTCGGCAAAGCAGTCAGGGTCACTAACCACTACACCATCTGTTATAATTTTACATAGTATCTCACTTCAGCACTAGGCAAGTCTCTACTAGGCTCCATTGACTGTTTGCGCTCGGGTGACAACGTATCTCTTTAGCTAACTATACATTATAATCACTATCTCACCTCAGCGCTAGGCACAATAAGTCTGCTGTCTCACGAGCTCAGTTCACTCTTTGCGCTGGCGAGGCCTATGTATCTCTTCAGCTAACTCACCTCTGCGCTAGGCAAGACCACGCCGTTCTGTTTATACGTCTGTTCATCCTCCGCCTCGCTCGCTCGCCTCATCGGTGTATCTGCTGTTTCGCTCGCTCCGTTCATTGGTTGTGGTTCGGGGTCTGATTGGGGGGCTGAGTCGTCCTGGAAAAGGTATGGGTGAATTTTATAAACGACAGGGTGTTAAATAATGGTATGGCATATGGGAAGCCGAAAGAAGGTGATTTTGGGACGTTTAAACAAGTTTAGTTCTACGGCTTTTGCAAGTAACGAAAAGTTTAATTTGTTTCTAACTTTGTTGGTCACCTGAATTTGGTACATAAATACCTATGTTGAACTTTATTTTCAAAAATTTATAAAATTCATAGAATATAAGTTCTTCAGAATGACTCTTTTAGACAAGACCTTTTTTACTTTATACAGAAAGCCAATATATGAAAATGGCTACAGCCATCGTTGTCCAATGGAGTAGCGATTTTAATTTCTTTCAAATATTATTTTTTATATAAAATGCTTTACAGTATAAGTACAAGTTCACTACTTACGTCTGGCATTATCCTAGAGGGCGAGTACTGCGGGGGACCGTACAGCTCTGTGTCCTCATCACCGTCCACCACCTGGAAACCAAGATGAGGGACAATTTAGTCAGTGTTAAACAATGTGTCAGCATCTTTACTTTCCCCTTTTCTTGTATAAGTTCTGTCCTCCGAGGTAGTCTGGAAGGAATTACTCTTAGTAATTACTATGTTGTGCATTTACTTTTGTAATTTCTGTTAGTGTGCAATAAATAATTATCTACATATATGTATCAGTTACTCTCTTCCTATGTATGCCTAGCAATCCTGGGAGTCCTATCTCCACTACTCACCAGCGCCGCATCGCACTCCTTGTGCGTGTGTCTGTGGCGCGGCGCGTCCGTGTCCGTGTTGAGCGCGGAGGCACGGACGCGCTCCTCGCCGCACCACGTGTAGGTCGCGCCGAATGTGCCGCCGGAGGGGGAGTCGTTCTGTGGGGGGAGGGGGGTTTTAGGAAGAAGCTTTTATATAACATAGGCATTTCAATATCAAGTCGATTTACGTATCACTAAGATATTATGGCCAAAACAACCAGAAAACGCGGAGAAAACTCAATAGGGGTTTCCATACTAAAGTCAACAGGACTGAAAACAATCACACTTTTTACCTTTAAATTGGGCTAATCTTGTTAGATTTCCTGTTGAATTTTGTCCGTCTGTGCTGGTTGTTTTGGCCATATCTTGGTGATACCTAAATCGATTTGATATTGAAATATCTTATAATTTATTTAAGTTAATTTTTTTAAGTTGCACAATGATACAGAAAATGTCACATGATATTCTTTTTTAATTTAACTTATATTTTTTTACGTTTTGAATATATTTTAAAATTAATTATTTTGAGGTATTGTGTATAATTTAAGTCAAATAATGCACATTTGATTATTTTAATTAGTTTAAAAAGGTGTCACTTGTGCAAAACAACAAAAAAAATGAAATATAGCTAGTTTTTTTTATTTATTTTCGGTTTTAAGCATAACATTTTGTCAATTAAAAAAAACTTAAATATTAAATATCTTAGAAATGGTTAAGTTTCGGATTATGCATTATAGGGTTCAATCGACTGGAAATGTTCAGGTCAACTCCTGAAATGATCTATATGAGGTCTACTTGCAAATAATCCTGTATACTGTCAAAGTACCCTTTTTGTTTGTTTATCTAAAGTTTCATTTCCCAAAGTAAATAAATAATACCAAATGATAAAGTAAGACTGGAAATGTGATTTAGAGGGTAACTAGAAATAAAAAAGTTATATACCAATGGATTTAGATTTTGTTAACCTACCATTATCTTTAAATAGTTTTTGTTAATAAGTACTGATATTCGCAAAACATTCGCACAAAATCTTGCGAATGCGAATGCGAATATCCAAATACATGCAAATATTCGCGAATGCGAATATTCGTTACATCACTAATGCATATTACTCATCTTCTTTTTAGCATGTCAGTGACAAAATGGAGACACTAGAGACCATTTAGGGATTGACTCCATGGTGAATGCATCATCTTTCGAAAACAGGTAACATGCCACTTGGACCCATAAACCCTGCCTTTATAACGTAAACTTTTAGTACAAACATACAGAAAACTTTAGCAACCTCACCTCAACATCAATGCTGCCCTCTTCGCTACTCGAAACATCCTCATCCACGTCAGCCCCCGTGCGCTTCAAACAACGGAGCGCATGCTTCTGCAGCTTGGACACGGGGACGGAGGCCTCGCAGACGGGACACTGGCCCGTGGCGGCCGGGGAGCGCCGCGAGCGCGTGCGGAGGCGCCGGAGACGGTTGTTGTGGACCCTCTGGCGGAGATAAAAGGTGATGGGTATGAAAATTTTTGTGTAGGAATTTATTATGAATTTTGTTTTGTATGAAGGGAAGGTTAGTGAGGTCATGACCTGATAAAAAATTAGTGACAATCTGAGGAATTAATAATAGATGCTAAAAAAACACTTATTTATTTGTGTTTTATGGATTGAATAAAGTACAAAAGCAGTTTTCAATTTTAATGGTAAAATTACTTGCAGAACTGAACACACACACAACAACAGTAACACACACAATAGTAACAGTTATTCACATTGTTTGTTTATGTTGTTAACCTTCGGAGTCCATAGAAAAAAAAAAACACAAAGCCAGGTGAAGAAACATAAAATAACAGTAAACATTAACTTTGTTTTACTCAACTTTTATTTAAGACTTTAGCTAGCTCTAAAATACATTATTACATAGCTATAACTAAGATGAATGTATCTTAACTGTATAACTAAAGTAAACTTAAGTATGTAAACAATAAGGCCACCTTTTTGTACTGTTTTTATTTTTAAGTGTTATTTTTGTATTTTTTCTGTATTGGTGCAAATAAAGAGGATTGTATTGTTAACTTACCTGGTAAACATCACCCCCCAAACACCCACTGACATCTATATCCTGTTCATCAGCCACCTCTGTGGCTACCCCTGAGCTGGACCCCGGCACAGCCAAGCCAGAACTCGAAGACGTGCTACTCAGCTTCCTCTTAGTCCCACCAGTGGACAATTTGGTCAATCTCTCCACTTCCAAAGCCATATGAGTCTCCAGTTCTCCTTGGCGTATTGTGCAACTGCATACTGGACAGTTGGGCAACTCTTGGACTTTTTTACGACTTCTCACCGAGTTTAATATCACGTTATCGTCTAAAGCGAAGCCGAATGAGGAGTTGTTGCCGTTGTTGTGCTGATTTGAACTCCCCTCCATGTTATTGTAGAGCAAAACAGGTAGCATTGCCGTTTGTTTTGGTTGGAGCACTGTTATAAATCTGTTTTCATCGCAGCGTCGGCTGGATTAAACGACTTGTTTTGTGTTTCCGCCGGTAGATGCAACTTCGATGGACATCGGGGAAATTATCTTGTTAGTGTTCTTTTACAATTTAAGCGGTAATTACATAATTAATTCTATTGACTATCAACAAACAGTATCATTTTTGATACGGCTTTTCAAAAGCGAATGACTTTTTTTTTCTTCCGGTCCATTCAACAAAATTCGTGTAAGCGTTTCGTTTACTACGATTGTTCTTAATTTTATTCTATTGTTAATTTTCATATTTTAAATATATGTATTGAACAGCTTATGTATTCTTCAAACGTTAATAAATAATTTAATTTACAAATCAAAGCATTTCCATACTTTTTGAAAAAAAATAGAGCACAAAACATCGAAACATCAAGGCGCAACGAGAAGGTGGGTGCTCGTAACGGAACGTGTAGGAATTTGCATCCAAAATCACAGAGCAAAGTTTTTTTTTAATAAAAAAAAACATTTAAACAAAATGGAAAGCCGTGAAAGGATTGTTTGGAAAACTAAAAGCAGTTTCTATACATAAATTACGTAGTTTTCAGTGTTTTTGCTGTGATAATACCTAAACAGGACCACTATTGTTATATGGAACATA
This sequence comes from Plutella xylostella, assembly GCF_932276165.1. NCBI lineage: Eukaryota > Metazoa > Arthropoda > Insecta > Lepidoptera > Plutellidae > Plutella > Plutella xylostella. The sequence goes on from NC_063991.1 coordinate 5,154,991, forward strand.
AGTCTCGCACCATTGCACGATAATATGCATCAAAATCAACCCTCAAACACAGATGGTGTAATGTAAACGATTCAACACAGGTAAGTCATGTCTACAACCTATAGCATCCCTTCCGTTTTACCCTTTTCCTTCATCTTTTATGTTATTACTAGCTGTTCCCGCGCGCTTCGCTTCGCCTTAAAAAGTTTTCCCGTGGGAATTCCGGGATAAAAAGTAGCCTATGTTCTTTCCCAGGGTCTAGACCGTATGTATACCAAATTTCATTCAAATCCGTTTATTAGTTTTGGCGTGAAAGAGTAACAGACAGACAGACAGACACAGTTACTTTCGCATTTATAATATTAGTTAGGATACTACCGCAAGAGTGTTTAATTATCATCACTACTACTTATGCTAAGTCTACAGGGCTTTTTTTTAGCGAGTACCGTACTACTAAATTATTGTACTTGCCCTAAGTTTTGTATGTACACATTGATTTTGAATAAACTTATTATTGTTATTCGTCAACATAGCCCACAGCCTACACAAGAGGTAACTCCTCAACTGTCTTCAACTTTCCTCCAACCAATATAGGCTATACCTAAACATTTATGATTTATGTTGATAGCAACATGTATATTACACTCACCTGTCACATATTCATGTCCTCTGCCCAGGGAGTACATGCGTTAGAAAGTAGCCAAACAGTTTCACTGGCATTAAGCCATTCAGCACAAGCTTGCTTGAGTTGGGGCCACCAACCCGCACTAGGCCAGCGTGGTGGGCTAGGCCTAAACCCTTCCTTCATTGGAAGGAGACCCGTGACCCAGTAGTGGGGATGTGATGGGTGTGATAATGATGACTCTATTCCAAACTAGGTCTTTCTTTGCAAGCTTTGCATTGCCACTAAGTTGCTTCCCGCGGGAATTTAGGGATTAAATTGTTGTTGTGGTTGTTGTTTTTAAGGAAAAACCAATCAGGCATAAGGATCTGTCAATCAATATCATAGGGTTTATGCTATATTCTACAAGGTATTAGTTTTGGAACATCTCCTAATGTGACTGCCCAATCCTTTCACCACAGTGACAAACCCCAGGCTCTTGCATTTGTCACCCACATGCATGTATTGTTGCATGTGTGATATAATGATAACACTGATCTGCTTATGTTAACTATGCAACAGAAACAAGTGCCAAAACCTCAATAGTATTAATTACTTATTAGGGCGACACACTCTTGCAAAGTTAGCATTGCTCTAGGTTGCAGGAGCATCAAGTTGTTGTATATTTTTACAGTTTTTAACTCCTATTAGTCTATTTTCATCTTTATGCACAACTATGCCCGTAAAATGGCAATAGGCCCGCCCCCTATTACATTGGGACTAATATAACACTCTGGCGAAAAGTGGGTGCAGCAATGCACCTCTGCCTATCCCGCAAGGGAGTACATTAGTACAAGGCGTGATTGCGTGTGTGCACAACTGTATTTGTAATTAGGGGCAGCCCATTAATCAAGTGAGGCTCAATTGGTACGGAAAACCTTATGAAACATCACGAGGGGGGAGGGGGGGGTAAAAAAATTTGAAAAACAACCTCACGTGATTAATGGACGGCCCCTTATTCGGTAATGCATTCAGTGTTGAATTCATGTCTAAAACTAAATCAACAAAAGAAACACCCTCTAATGTTTGAGAGAACACACAGGAGAAGATCAAATCATCATCATAATGATCATTTAAGGGCTCCCACACACGGGCCACCGGCTACAACCACAAAACGCCGCCACTGGCATATTTCCTGTAATTTTCGTACATTTTATATGGACTCACTGTTTCTCTACAAAAGCTTCTCATGGCGGCGTTTCTGGCTGTGGCCGGTGGCCCGTGTGCGGCGACACTAAAACACTGTAATGAAACTTCATAGACTATCATATTAATGCATTTTCTAAAGTTGTAGTGATTTTTTGTTCCTTCCTGAATTGATACAATTGTCTCTGTTTCTATGTGGTAATAATAGAGCTATAATAATTATAGTAGACAGGTAAACTTGATTACTTCAGTACTTAAATAAACTTACTTAGTTATATTTTAATCTTTCTCTCCTCTTCCTCTACCTATCATTCTGTTTATTTCTATTTTTATATTTATCTGTACTTTTCGGTATTGTTACAGAAATCCGAATCTGCTGAACACATCATGTTACCAGATGGAATTAATCCTTCATATTAAATCCATGAAGGTTCATCAAATCAAGTATGACTATGAAGTAAATCCAACCACAAAGATTTGTGCGAACCATCACTACATGCAACACCAGAATCTATACTAACTGTGATGTAATAGCACTTTCCAAAATGGCGCAGCACGCAGCAGACTTTATCTGTGACTACTGCGACCGCGGTTTCACCAGGAAATACAACTTACGGATCCACATAGAGAACTGTCACCTAAACACCGTCACCTCTTGCGGGGTCTGCAACCAATCCTTCGGCAGCACCAGCGGCCTCCAACAACACCTGAACCGGGGCCACAATAGAAACCATCAGGGCTTCCCCGAATGCGACCTTTGTGGACGCATCTTCAAAAGGAAACAAAACATCGTTTCCCATATGATAACAATCCATTTACAAGGGTCGGAAATAAGATGTCTCATCTGCCTGAAAACGTTTACCACGCAACGCAATCTAAAAAGGCATATCAATCAGTTACACAATCCGGATTTCGAGTATTTAGAGTGTGACGACTGCAGCAAGATCTTCAAGGGGAAACATTCGCTGATAAACCACATTCAGGCGATGCATAACCCGGCTAATAAACAGAACTGTACGTGCCATGTTTGTGATAGGACTTACACGAACACGCGCAATCTGAAGCGTCATATCGAGACGTGTCATGGGGAAAGGGGGGAGTATAAGTGCTGCTTCTGCACCAAGGTATACACGTCCAATCAAAGCCTGCGTCGACATCAGAGGATCAGACACAATCCGAAGATAACCAACGTGAAATCAATCCCTTTGGAAGTCCTCAACGGGGTCTATGACGAAGACGTGGTAAAGAATCATAACAATGGCTACCAGTGCAGGAAATGTAAGAAGACTTTTTACAGCGAACCGGTGTTGCGGCAACACATGAAGCTAGCGCATTCTTTCAGCTCCTTCTATAAATACTGCAGGTCTGTGTTACTCAAACAGGAAACTCTGAAGCTAGAAACTCAAGTGAACAAGTTTTACAACTGCGAGTTCTGCAACTATGTCTTCAGTAACGTTTACGAGTTGAAGAACCATATGCACTCGAATCACGATGTAGAATACTGCCTGTCGACTTGCAATGTGTGTTTCAATAAGTTCTACAGCAAAGAGACGGCTTGCGAACACAAGAAGATCTGTCTTCCGCCCGCCGACGCCAATGCTTGCAGTCATTGTGACAAACTCTTCACTGATGTATCCAGTCTTCAGTTCCACGCCAGGATCTTCCATCCACAATCCCAGATAACTGACCAGGACGTCACATCGACCAATACTGAGGACGTGGCAGAGAGCTCGGTGTACAACTGCCCGCATTGCCAGCGCGTGTACTACAGCGATCGATCGCTGAAGCATCACATGAAGCTAAAGCATTCGGAAGGCGAAGCCGTTGAGTGTCCCATTTGCGGGAAAATCTGTAGTAACAAGTACTATCTGGCATCGCACACTAAGCTAGTTCACGAAGAGCAATTGTTCTCGAAATGCGAGTATTGCGACAAACAGTTTAAATCGAGGAGGAACGTGCGCAGACATATTGAGTTCACGCATTTAGGGATGCAAAGATACAAGTGCATTGAGTGTGAAACTCTTTTCAAAGAGAAGCGAAGTCTCCGAAAGCATGTTAGGACGAAGCATTCGGATTCTAAATCGTTCCCTCAGTGCCATATCTGCGAGAAAAGATTCGAGTCGGCCAAGTCTTGTAAGATCCATCTGAAGTTGGTACATTCCTTCAATTTGAACACGCATCCGTGTCACAAATGCTCGGTCTCTTTCACGTCTTACGAGTCTCTCAGAGTCCACCTGCAAACCAACCATTTGGCGGAAGAGGAAATTTACAAGTGTGAGGAATGCAACCTAGTGTTCGAAGGCCACGAGAAGTTTGAGAACCACAACGAATTGTATCACGTGAGCCTTGTCTCCAAGATTAAACAGAAGATTTTGCCGCGCTGCATACTGTGTATGAAGGATTTCAGCACAAGGAAGACGTTGAAACGGCACATAAAGAAATTCCACACGGAGTTTGACCCAGACGAGCTGGCTACCTTCGGCTCTAGACGACGAATCTTCACCGTCGATTGCGAGCATTGCGTGAAGAAATTCACTGACGACTCATACGTCAGTCTCTACCAGAAGCTGAGGCGCGTTAACTCGAGAGACTCGCCGGTCTTCAAATGCGAGTTTTGTGGCTGTTCGTACAGCGTTCTAGAGTTTTCCATCCAGAACTACCGTTTGCAAAGCGCCGATGGCGTCACTAAGACGATTCTGAGTGAACTCTGCACTACGGAGATGAGTGAGGGAGAGAGTGAGGATAGAAAGGGAGGGTTTAGGTTGCTAGATGATAGCATGATGGAACCAGAGAGCACAACGACTGAAATCAAGAAGGAAGTCATAGACAACTATTCTGATATGATGAGTATTAAAATGGAACCTGTTTCACCATGAGTGCCAAATGCAGAACCCTTTTGATGGCACTTTGGTCTTTCTTTATAATAGGTACTGAATATCAGTAGCATGATTTGTATATGGTAACTTATTATTATTATTGCAAAGTCCCTTCAAAAAAAGGTTTCGACACCTGAGGATCACTTTAGCTTACGAAAAACTATGTTTATGAGCACTGCTGAGCTACCCACGACTCTATCGCGTTGTATTTAACGTTCCGATTGTATGACAGCTCTCGATAGTTTGTTTTTTGTCGAGCTAGAGTAATTCTCTTGGACTTTAAGCGCCCCGCCCACTGATAGAGTCGAGGCGGAATCGTGTCGGCTTTAAGGCGCAGGGAATTATGTCTCATTTACTATGTCAAGTTCTCGCCTCGCCTGCACCTCGCCCGCGCCGCGACTCCGCCTCGACTTCTTCAGTAAGTGTCGACCAGGCCCTGTAGCACAGGGCGCTATTAAGACGTGACAAAGGTTTACTGTCGCGCTCGCTCTTGAGGCTGCGCGATGTGAGTGAGCGCGATGCAAAACTCTTGTCACGTCTTAAATGCGCCCCCCTTCTAGCCCTTCTGGCCGATGTAGCAAATATAGAGAAGGGGTGCCTCTGGGTCGCCGCCTCGACTCTCGTCAGCGGAGCCCCTAAGGGTGGGTTTCGCATGGCAATAAGACTGAGTGTCAATCTGGCTATGAAATTAAAGCAGTGTTTCACAATGTCTGGTTAGTGGCTACCTGTGATATAAAATACATGCTGTCACTGTCAAAAAAATAATAAAAACAGAGTGTGACAGCATCTACTTTATCTTATAGGTAGCCACTAACCAGACATTGTGAAACAGGGCCAAGTGTATTTTAACCTCAGATACTAAATTGACAGATTAATACGGTTCATCAACAGCAACAGTCGATTGTCCCGCGATTAAGTGACGTATAGTTCTATTGGCGGGACAATCGACTGTTCATGAATCAATTTAGGATCTGAGATTAAAAAACAGACTATAGTCCTTCCTCTTTGAAGATGTGCGTATGTATTGTAAGAATTAAATCTTTAATCGCGATAATGTTCTAAGTTATTTTGTATGTTTTGAAGTAGGTATTAAATATTAATGATTGCAATAATTAGAGGAGGCACAAAGCTGATTCTATCTGCTAAATATGTAGGTTTTAAGTACCTAAGTAAGAATGAGATTCCTACAATTAAATATAGATTATAGAATCTCGCTAAATACACTCACGGGCAATGAAAAAGTTCCATTCGCAAAATTCCGACACCAAACAACCCCAATTTTTACATTTAATCCTAACTAATATTATAAATGCGAAAGTAACTGTGTCTGTCTGTCTGTCTGTTACTCTTACACGCCAAAACTACTGAACGGATTTGAATGAAATTTGGTATATATACGGTTTAGAGTTTTAGACCCTGGGAAAGAACATAGGCTACTTTTTATCCCGGAATTCCCACGGGAAAACTCTTTAAGGCGAAGCGAAGCGCGCGGGAACAGCTAGTTTAAAATATTACCGTTTTTAGTTGGTAACATCCTGATGCTTTCTTAAATGTACCTACTTCAATGTTGCAGAAGGAGCTATTACCTAAGCTATCCTTTTCCTTTTAGGAGTAATTTGGTGCTTTTCTCAGTGGAACCTTTTCATTGCCCGTGAGTGTAATAAATTTTTAACCTGCTCAAAGCGCAGGCGAATCTCTCCTCTCACCTATTTATTTACATACTTCAGTGTGCTAATCAAGAGTATTTTCGATTCAAGTCGATAGCCATTTGTTTGACATCTTGATCAGCGCCCCTGTCGGCAACGTTAGAAACTAATAAAACGCGTACAAATTCCAGTGACTTGACTATCGAATTACTATCGAATTAAGTCGAGAATAATCATGATACACACACAGTTCACACCGCTCGCTAGATGGCGCTGTATGTAACGTACGCTTTAGCTCATGCTGCCACTGAACGGGTTCTTTATCGACGTAGATAAACGTCACTTTATCCCAATTCGCCATTAAACTAGTTTATAGACATTGATATCGAGCCCGTGTGGGTGCCGCTGTTGTAATAGGTGTCTTATTATAAGAAATAATAATCCTTGTATTAAAAATTATGTAAAACATGTATTTAACCATATATTTTTACAGAGTCTTACAAACTCATAACTTAAGTCATGACGTGTAGTTATCGCCTTATAAAAAGCAATAGAAACTATTTTTCTGATGTATAGTTTATAATTTATAAGCATTTTATACATTAAATTATTGCCTTTATGATTAATATTATAAACATAATTAAAGTGTACTCAACAACATTAACAGTATTTTTATTTATTTTTTAAGTTTCAAAATAAGATCTAAGGATATAACATTTTATTTTTTAACTAGTTAGAAGAAACATATTTTATCTTTTTACTTATATAACAACTTCTGATTCAAAGTTTTCTACAATAAAAGAATAATTTTTGGACACTTTCTTGCCCCTCCTCCTCTTACTAACACCGGAACTTAGCGTCTCTAAACCTAGTTGTTTTGCACATTTCTCATAAACTACACATAAACTTTTGTAAAAAGTCAACACTGTGTTGGCACCTTTCAACCAATTCGCCACAAACGTGGTGGGATCATTCTGATTTTCCAGTTTAGTTGCAACATTATACACAAAAGTTCCATTATAAAATTTGGAATAGCGGGTCTTTTCGTAGTATTCACCACTTAAGATGCTTAAAAAGTTAAGCTGTTGCAGGCAGCACTGGAATTGAGCGAACTTGTGAACTTTTCTGACATCATAACTTTTTGGTTTCTTTTTTATTTCGTTGCTTATTTCAAAGTGTTGAAGAAGCATGCTGGCTGCTAACAAACAGTCTTCATATTCGACTTTATTCTTGTTTAGAAGCAACTCATCTTTGTCTATGCTTTCCTTTGGTTTTGTTTTTAATGCTTCTAATTTCTTTGAGTGCTTCGTATTGAAGAAGTGGTGGCCTCTAAATGTGCCAGTCTTTTCATCTATCACCTCTAGCATGATGTAAGATAGGAACAGGCTGTGTAGGTATCCTGTAGGTACTTGGCAGTTGGCAACCCAGAATAGTATTGACAAAAACGCCAACCGGAAGTTGGACGGCAAGGGATCCAGTTCTGCCAGATTCAAACCAGGAAGTTTCACCTCTATGAAATGCCTGAAATATATGTTCAGGTCTTTTACTTCCATATCACCATAATTCGTTTCCACTGGTCTAGGGATGGCATAATCAGTGCCGATCCAAACTCTTTTGTATTCGCTATCCTTTTCTCTGCTTACATACAAAAAGTTTTCTTCAGTGAAATCTGTTAGGATGTCAAATGCGTATCTCAAAACACTTAATACACATAGGAACGAATCTTCGTCATTATAGTCTTCGGCTTGTGGAAACATGAAATAGAGATGCAAAGTGTAGAGACAGATATATGGTTTGGGCACCACATTGGTTCTAATGCGGTCAGCCAGCCACGCAGGGAGTCTGGATACTGGATCCTCTGGAGTAATAGTAACAATTTCATCAACTTCTGATACATGCGCCTCCACCTCTTCGTCTTCAGCCTCATTTTCAGAGCTATTGTTTTCATCATCAGACCCAGAGCTATCATTCTCTTCAGCAGACTCGGTTTCTACACATTCAACTACATCAGGTATGTTGAGTTCTTCTTCAGTGTTATTATCAGATACTATATTAAAGAATTGTAGAGATCTACACTGTCTGTAGTTGTACGCACTCATGTTTTTCTTTATCAGGTAAAGAATTCTTTGTTTTTTCTTCTTTTTTATCCTGCCAATGATTTTCTCAATAGCAGACTCCAGAGTCTCATTTTGAAGCCATTTGAATAGACCGTGGATTGACCTTTGTAAATCGTTGTTCTTGTTTCTGCCTTTCCCCAATTTCATTTGGGAAAAAAAGTTTTTAAACACCTTTTTCTGTATGTAGTCATTGCCCATTAACGTAGCAAACAGTGGCAACAATTCCTCCTTAAGCCCACCTAGACTCTGGACTAAATATTCCACCTTATACATCTTGCATTCTAACCCGTAGAACGTTTTGCCATCATCCTCGAAACATTCGGGTTTCATCTCCAGAGTATTAAACGGGATGTACATGACGTTGTAAATGAAGAAGTCCGAGTCGTAGCTCAGCACGGGACACTGAAGCTGCCGGGCTACAGCTGCTATTTCATCGTCAGCTTCGAATTCGCAAACTGTATACAGAATCTGCATCTCGGTCATTATTTCTTTCATTACGTCTCTTAGAAACAGCGGGAAGATTGACAGGCTGCTCTGAGTGACAGGGTCCAAGTGTGAGGCACCTTTTATCTTAGACCTGAGGCGGCCATAGGCGGTCTTCAGCTTCCTTGTCTCGTAACTTCCATCGAACAGAACGTAGCATTCTATTTTGCATTTGCGCAAATTCTTAAAGAACCTCTTTACATAGGCTGCGTACTGGTCGTAGTTGCCCCCGAAGGCCGGGAAGCCGTTTAGTTTCCGATACAGCTGAGCGCAGAGACTGTGGCCATCCACCACTAGTTTTGTATCGTGTAAAATGTGGTATTTTAGGAACAAGTTTTGGTTGTAATTCACGTACGTCGTCAGGCCTCGCACGCCCATGGTGAAAGTTTTTTGGTTGTGATTGAATAATTCATACGATTTCTGCTATTTCTACCATTTTATTGATATTGGATACTGGATAAAAAACTATAATCTCGGGTGAAAACAATTTTGAGGTTATGTTTATTTATGTGTCAGAAATAACCAACACTGCTATCTATCATTTTATAATTTGTCTGATCTGTGTGTGTGTGTCATGGAGTAAGTACTATTCTATGGTGTGTCTGAGGTGTGTGTTCAATAATCTGTATCTATCTGACAGTTGACAGCCTGAATAGAAACTAATGTAAACATAACCTAACTTTCTAAATCTTGGCTCGTTTCACGCGTGTGCATATCAAAACAAAACAAATTCACATTAAAACATGAAATTACGAATAGACGAAGTGGTCCCGAAAGGCGACACGTGCCCTGTGCTCGTCAACTTTCTGAACGGAACCGTTACAGAGAACTTTACCACTGCCAAATGCTACACCTTCCAAGACGAAAACACTGGCAAGAAAACAATTGCAACTGAGATAGATAAAATAGTTTACTATGGCGAAGAAGAAGATGACGGGCTGGAGCAAACCTTCCTCGTGGCGAGAAACAAAAAGACCGGGAAAGTGAGATTAATAGAAGCCGGCGCGGTTAACATAAAACCTTACTTTCATAGAGAAAAACCATCAGAGCTACTGGACACCTCAGCTATAGAGCTCAGCAGGAAGTTCGGCTCCAAAAAGAGCAAGCAGAAGATGGAGCACAAGGAACGACTCAAAGTGGACACAAAGACTGTCACCGAACAGATGGAGAAAGTCACAAAAACCATCACCGCGGAAAAAGCTGATCTCACAGCGTACCTCGTAGAGAATTCCGATGAGTTTTACGTGCCACCTATTAATAAAGACGCCGTGGAAGTGCATGATGTGTACGACTTGGACCAGATCCTCAGCCCGGAGCAACTCGAGAAGGTTCTGTCAGAAATAGAGGGAAAAGACTATGCAACGGAATACCATCCATTTATAAAGGACATTGTATCGGACAGAACGTTAGATAGCAAAGAGATAGCTCTCGGTTTATATGCTAGTGCTCTGTTTAATATATACTCAATGAACAGCCGCGATATAGCCAAGAAGTCTTTCAGTATTAGCGCAATTTCACCGACGCTGAATGAAATAGTTCTAATGAACTTTTGCCAGCAGGCTCCTGGGAAACCGCGGGCTCGCCCAGCCATGTACAGAGACAAGACTATATGCCATGCAATAGTCTTGTGTTTGTTACTGAACAAGTTTAAGCTTGATTTGGAGATGTTAGCAACAAAGATGAAAATATCACCGACCACGGTTGTAGCTAAAGCACGGGCCTGTCTCGCGACTGTCACCGTGTCTGGACAGAAGAAAGTGGCTGTTCTCAAACTTCCACTGCCGTCTAACAAAGCATTTAGGAGAAAAAGTGCCAAGTTCTAGAGCAGGCTAACAAACTTATACAGGGTGTTTGTGTTACTATGGATCAAATAAAACTTTTGTTCAGTATAATTTAACTATTTCGCAGATTTAGGTTGGCTTGCACAAGACATTTAAACGCATTTAAATCTATTGCGCGCTTGCTTAGTCAGTATACTGACTGAGCAGGACAGCAAGACTTAAATGCATTTAAAATGTTTGATCCGTACTTAGAAACACCTGTATTTTGCTCTAAGGAATGGATTGTTAATTTAGTTTGTAAGAAATGTAATATACCAATGAAAATACATGTTTCTTGTTTTATTTTAAATATATTATATATTTGTGAAGTTTTAATACATAAAAGTATAATATTGACATCATGATGATTAAACAATAGTACTTTTGGGATCTATAGGTATTGTATGCCGACATTGCTAAATCTAGGTAGGTATATTGTATGTACAGAAATGAAGGCAGTTGTAGGGTACTCACACCAGAGACAAGTATATAACAGTAATAATGATGAAATTTAAACATAAACATTACATGTAAAGGTGGATCACTATCAAAGCTCTATTTGGTATACAAACACTAAATTTCACCATAGAAAAAATATTACAATACCAAAAAAATATTTAGGAGAACATTAGAAAATCCAATTTTAAGAAAAAAAAAATAAAGCTAGAATTAAGATTGTAGCTGACCAATAGCGTTGCGCGGTTGTTAACCGACTTCGGAAAAACGAAGAGGTTCTCAATTCGTCTGTATGTATTTTTTACCCGACTGCCGAAGGAGGAGGGTAATGTTTTTTTCTGTGAATGTTGGCCAAGTTTCGTGGTTACTAGTGCACATTATTTTGGCTTCTTAGATGCATTGTAATATTTCATCTACGGTTTCTACTGTTTTTGTTGTAAACATGAGAGTTGAATACTGCACGTGTGTATATCTGAACTTTTTACATAATTTATGTATTAATTCTATATTAGGTTTTGACAACCTCAATACACATTATAGTGCCACAAACTTATCTGTTCCGGTGAGAGCGAACTAAATTGGTCCATACCTCATTACTTACTAATGAATTTCATATTGACATGACATAGATTATATGGACCAATTTAGTTCGCTCTCACCGGAACAGATAAGTTTGTGGCACTATACCTATGTACATTGTACGTAAATGACTAATTATAATTGGGCTAGGTAGGTAGGTATTTAAGAATGGTCCAATCCAAACTATATAGGGTGTAATTTGATAAATGAACTTTCCGAAGGCATATGGAACAATATAACTAACAAATTTTTTACTTTTAGGCCCTGTTTCACAATGTCTGGTTAGTGGCTACTTGTGAGATAAAATACATGCTGTCACTGTCAAAAAAATTATAACAGAAAGTGACAGTATGCATTTTATCTCAAAGGTAGCCACTAACCAGACATTGTGAAACAGGCCCTTAATGTCATTACAAAATAAACTTGCATTACGTATTTATTGTTAGGGAATTTGAACTATTGATTTTATTAATTTTTCAATTAATCATCGCTAAAGACCAGTTCAAACGATTTGCCTTTTCATAATAATTGACACAAGACATTAATTTCATATTCACAGAGCAAAAATAATTGAAAATGACCAACACTTCCATGATTCTTTACAGGCTGTTACAAAAGTGGCGGAGAAAGCCGGAAAGGGGGTGACTCAAAGGTCATTCTGCCGTGCTAGGGCTAAGGCCCGGGTCTCCTATTTACGCAGTAGGTCGCGTCCAGCGTCACGCCGTAGGCCGCGTCACCTTGCTCACTATAGAAATGTACTGATGCGGTCTCCCTCACACGCCGACGTTGGCGCGTAGACGCCGCAGGTAGGCCGTAGGACGTTGATCGAAACGTTTACGTCAAAGTCGGACGCCGCATATAGCATAAAATAGGAGACCCAGGCCTAAAGTTTCGCATCGCGCTCACTCACATCGCGCGGCCTCAAGAGCGAGGGTGACAGAGAACTTTTTCACGTCTCGACGTAAGCGTCTTGCGTCCCTTGCAACGCTAAGGCCTGGGTCTCCTATTTACTCCGTAGGTCGCGTCAAGTGTCACCGCCGTAGGCCGCGTCACGATACTCAGGCCTTGGTCTCCTATTTACGCCGTAGGTCGCGTCCAGCGTCACGCCGTAGGCCGCGTCACGATGCTCACTATAGAAATGTACTGATGCGGTCTCCCTCACACGTCGACGTTTGGCGCGTAGATGTATGAGCATCGCGACGCGGCCTACGGCGGTGACACTTGACGCGACCTACGGAGTAAATAGGAGACCCGGGCCTCACTACGTCTACGCGCCAACGTCGGCGTGTGAGGGAGACCGCATTAGTACATTTCTATAGTGAGCATCGTGACGCGGCCTACGGCTTGACGCCGGAAGCGACCTGCGGCGTAAGTAGGAGACCCGGGCCTAAAGTTTTGCATCGCGCTCACTCACATCGCGCGGCCTCAAGAGCGAGCGTGACGGAGAACTTTCTTCACGTCTCGACGTAAGCGTCTTGCGTCCCTTGCAACGCTAACTGAAAAACTTTTGAAAGATTGCTATTTGTTTTGCTTCTCCACAGTCTTTGTTGGTCACGTGATTTTTACCATGAATAAGCAATAAAAAGCGTAGAATCAAAAGTTGTTCAGAATGACCTCTACCCCACCATAAACATAGGTCACTGCTTAAATACCTAGGCTTCTCCCGAGTTAAGGCTAGAACTATAAAAATATCTAGGGTACTTATAGTTTCACACTAAATACATTAACTGTTGTTTTTCGCAAGTACAATCAGACGTATGTGATCAAATCACTATAATACAGGATGTTACAAAAAGGGTATTCTATGCCGAATCCTACCATGTGCAGCATGGTAGGTAAGGTATATCTAAACCCGAAACTGAAAACAGAATTTGAAAATTCGCGAAAATAAAACATTTTCTATAGAAACTTTGTTGGTCACGTGACTATTTTACTATTGAGAATGTTTTTTTTCGTCAATTTTGCAGTTCTGATTTCAGATTCGGGTTTACATATAACATGCTGCACATGCTGGTTTCGGCTTAGTATACCCTTTTTGCAAAACCCTGTATACCTTCAGCATACATAAAGCTGCGTACACACCGGGCCAACGAAGGCCAACGAACGGGTTACGTTGGCCTTTGTTGCTGCAATCTGCCCTGTATTATGTATGATAAATATCCATCGTTGGGATAACCGTTGGCGTTCGTTGGGCGTTCGTTGGCCCGGTGTGTACGCAGCTTAAGACAATGTGTGTATGCTGAACAAGACATTCAAATGCGAAAAACTCCAGCCATTTTCATTTACAATGAAAATTTACAATAGCTAAGAAGTAAAATCGGTATTAGAACAACTTTTAACACGAAAAATACGTAAACGCGTAAGGTTTTGAGGGTGTCAGCCCATTATCTAATATCTACCCTTTTAAAGCCATCCACATCCCCTCCCTGTATTCAGCCTAGGTCTTAGGGTGCTAACATAGAGAAGAGTCTGGGTTCCCTATCCCGTACCGGTAACCTGCTGTTTATGTTTCTTCTCGATCATTTCTCGGATTTAAATCTCTCAGTGACGCATACTTAATCAAGTTACCGGTGCGGGTAGATACAGGGAACCCGATTCTTTATGTAAGCACCCATAGAAACGACACTTAGGGTGACTTGCACAAGACATTTAAACGTATTTAAATCTATTGCTGGCTTGCTTTGACAGTATAGTGTCTCTGTCACCAGCCAGCAATATATTTAAATACGTTTAAAGGTCTTGTGCAAGTCACACTGAAAGAGTCCGACAGTGCAAACTTTGCAACTGTGGTATATTAGTTAGCTTACAGTGGTACAATATTATATTATATTAAAACCCATGTCGGGTAGTCTGTTAACAGACAATATTTTTCAACATCGCTCACCCAATGCAGTAAAAAAAAAAAACTACGTTATTTTTGCCCTTGACTCTAGAACTCTAGAGTCTAGAGCAAATATAATTTTCTTACCGTCGCGTCGTATTAAATGATAGGCTCACACCCACTTGCATATTCTATTATTTATACAAAACTAAATAGAAACAAAACAAATTTATATCCATTCAACATACAAGTAATCACTTAAAACAAAACGTATTCATAAAAATCAATTGAAAAAAAGGAAAACAATTCAACAGTCCTCTTTTAATTTTACGTGTCTTTGAAAGGATAAAATATACTAAAAAACATAATAAATCTACCAACTACCTTTTGTGGTAGAAACTTTTTACCTTCGAGGTAAAATTTCTACCACGCACTCACGTTACCGTCAAAACCCTAAAATCTGTCTTTGTAACCTAAAAATACATAGTCGCGCTAAAATATTTCTAAAGTAACTAAAAATATAGTAATAATTCGTAACACTTTTTTTTTCAATATACTTGCATATTTTTTTCTCTTCGTTTAGCAAATGTACACGAGAAATATTTTTCTTTAAATTTCACATTAAAAACTAGGAAAAAACCGGCAGCCTTATGTAACTAAAATCTAATAATTACAATCGTTTTTTTATTAGTATCAAAGTATTCGCTAGGGTATTCACATAAAAATTAATCATACAACATTAGGACCTTTTTACACTATATTTTTTTTTATTAATTTTCTCAAATGCAAATTGTGGAAATATCACATTAAAACTATTTTTAATATTTATTTAACAGTTACAGAACCAAGGACTATATACTTTACAATCTAGATAAAACGCAAAAAAAAACTTTATTTTACAAAATGGCCGATTGTCTGTCCCACGCAACACGCCCCGTCATTTTTTTTGTACAATTTATACCTAATTTTGTCGGCCTAACGACTGTTGACAGTCAATTACTGTTACCGAATCGGTCAGTGACAGGTGGGTTTTTTTATCTATTAAAATCTTCTGTCAAAGATACCTAAACTAACCTGCGCCCGCGACCTATAATCTTATTCGACCTAACGACCTCGCTCTTTAGGTCCCAAATTCCCAAACCTATTACCTCTCATCATTTATCATCTGTACTGCTGTTAGTGGTAATGGTAAATAAATACAACCTAATCATATCAGAGTTCCTTTTTTACAGCTTTTTCGTGTTTGCAAACAGGATAACATGGTTTAATATGGGCGCGGCCTAACAGTTTTCACTTCCCGAGACGATAGAATAATATTTTTGTTACTATTAGGCCCTGTTCCACAATGTCTGGTTAGTGGCTACCTGTCAGATAAAAAACATGCTGTCACTCTCTGTTATTATTTTTTTGACAGTGACAGCATGTATTTTATCCTACAGGTAGCCACTAACCGGACATTGTGGAACAGGGCCTTACTATTCTTGTTTTGTGTGACACTTATACTGTGCGTGACTAGCACAGTAAATTCCGCCAATATCATGTGTTGAAATAGGAAACAGTAGAGCAAGTTAAAATGTACGGTGGTATTTATGACTCTACATTCAAAACAATCGCGTACCTTAGCTTGATGAAGTTTTTAACACAGACGAACTTTGTGTTTGACAGAAGATGTTATAGCGTTCACAGATTATACCTTTTCCTTTACACGGGCATAGTTCCACTAATCAACTTACTTCGTCGAGTTCTTCCTAACTTTGTCTGTGGCCTTCGACTTCTCCTTGGTCTGTGGTTTGTCGACGCTCTTGACTGTCTTGGTTTCGGTGGGTTTGACGGGTTTGGGTTCGGTTTTGGCGGGCGCGGGCGGCGCGGCGGGTTTCTCTGCTACTGGAGGTGTGGAGGCCTGAAAATTAGAGATTATGCAGGCTTTTAAAATACAATCTCTAGATAAAGTACTGTTAATTGATATTACCTGTCAGTGGATCATAAAGTTTAAGTATTTGCACTGCGGTGGTATGTGTACATATCTCTTTAGCTGACTGTACTTGCATCTGTCTATCAAAGCCTTGACTAGCCGGGTGTATATGTTTTATAATAAACTTCATATTGACCTTTGTTATGTAGTAAATGAAAGGGGATGAACAATTTTAAGGTTTTGATAACATTCCATATTGCATGGTATTATTGAAATTTTATCCTATTCATCTATCGACTTAATATATTGGATACAACTTCCAATGAAATTTAATATAGTTTTGAAATAGTAATTTTATTTGCAAGATTGAAACTGACACAGGAATCATCGTAGTTGAAAGAACTATTGTTATATTCTCACCTTCTTCGGTTTATTCGCCTTGGCGGCGGCGGCGTAGTTGATGGGCTTGGGCCCGCTCGGCGCCGGCTCCTCCACTGGGGCACCCTGTATACAACACGAGCACCAGATTAAGGACTATACAGGGTGGAACATTAACACGGGAGCAGCAGCTTCTGTTTATGTTAATGTTAAGCGAATGGCTGTTTACGCGCCTAGTCACAGCCTAGCGAGCCCAGTGTGGGAATGGTGTAGAACGACTAGTCACAGCAAAGTGAGCCCAGTGTGGGAATGGTGTAGAACGACTAGTCACAGCAAAGTGAGCCCAGTGTGGGAATGGTGTAGAACGACTAGTCACAGCAAAGTGAGCCCAGTGTGGGAATGGTGTAGAACGACTAGTCACAGCAAAGTGAGCCCAGTGTGGGAATGGTGTAGAACGACTAGTCACAGCAAAGTGAGCCCAGTGTGGAAATGGTGTGGAACGACTAGTCACAGCAAAGTGAGCCCAGTGTGAGAATGGTGTAGAACGACTAGTCACAGCAAAGTGAGCCCAGTGTGGAAATGGTGTGGAACGACTAGTCACAACCCATACACTACCAAAGTGTGGAACGACTAGTCACAACCTAGACACTACCATTAATATATCTTAAGTGCCAATTTCTCCATAGTGGGTTAGAGCATAACCAGGGATTATTGCTTGACTTTTGACACTTCTGTCAAAAATTTATATGAAGATGACGTATAATTGATGAACCATTTCCTGGTCGGTTAGATAACCGACTATGGAGAAATTGGGACTAAGGATAACAAATCGGAATAACAGAATTTAGCAAACGCATATAAAGGTGGTGGTTATTGCCAATAAGCTTATACGCCCCACTTTTTACGTGGGGGGTAAAAAGTTAAGTCAAAAAAAGGGTATCGGACAGCTGATATATCTACACAGATATGTACGTCAGCTACATAAGTAGCTACATTTATTCCTTGTCAAACTCACAAATTACCTATTCATAATCATTCAAACATTGACGTTTTGTTTAGTAGGTAGTTTGACAAGGTGCAAAAGTGTATAGCTATTTACGCAGCTGACTGACACCCAAGACCCAAGTACAAATATCTGTCATACAAATATCAGTACCGGCCGGGGATCGAACCCGGCATCTTCGTCATAGCAGTCAGGGTCACTAACCACTACACCATTCGGTCGTATTGATGATGATGTAATTACCTTGACAGGTTCTAGCGCAGGGAAGGCCGATTCTTCCATAACCTCAATCTCTGCGGGTTCCACTTTCGTTTCACTTTTACTGGACTTTACTTCTTTCTTCGCCTCCTTCTTGGCAGGTACCTGGAATAGATAGATAGATACATCATTTATTTATTACAGTCGTCGAAATGTAATAGGCCCGTTTGGACAGCTCGAAAATGTATGGGAAGACAGCTGGTGTCAAATCTAAATCATAAAAAATCTAAACAATAAGTAACTTTTGGTGCTTTAAAAGTTATTTTTTCTTTCAGCCGTTAAAAAATTAGTTAGATTATGTGTCTTTTTATGTATTTCATCAACAGGGTGTCCACTCAGAATGCTCCAAAAAATTCCCTGACTTTTCCCTGACTTTCCCTGACCGCGTCAGAAAATTTCCCTGACCAAAGATTACAATATAAACCTAATTTAAGTAATTTGAAGACAAAAGCTTGATTTTATAGTTTTGCGTTCATTTGTTTGACACTTATTAAAACTTGACTGCGTAAAATATTTATAGAGGGTTCGCAAAAATGGTATAGGTCCAACCATCCAATCTCCATGATATTTTAGGATATTAATACAGTAAAGTAACAACACAATAAATTACTATTTTTATAGTTTTTTTTTCTTTTCTCTAAATTTGCTATAGATTCAAACTTATATAGGCACCTCAAGTAACGCAATTTTCGTGATAAATACTGTGCCGAATCACGCCGTTGTTGAATAAAAACAATGTCATCATCATCGTCAGCCAATAATCATCCACTACTGGACATAGGCCTCTTCCAAGGAGTGTCACAACACTCGGTCCTCGGCCTTCCTTATCCAACAACTACCGGCTACCTGCGTACATGTATTTTTTCAAAACCATGTATTTTTTTTAAAGCGAAACCTACAATCCTAGAGTACATGCTGAAGTGATTGACATCAAAATCAAAAATATTTGTTGATAAATATCAAACTTGGTGAATAACGATTTCTCCCGAAATTTAATCAAGAAAAGTACCTATGTCAGTCATGAGCTGCATTTATCTCTATAGCACCCGAGCCCCGGGGCATGAGTGCACAAGCGATAACAAATGTTTTCCTAAATACCTATTTCTCGAGATTCCCTCTTAAGCCTTAGAAACAACTTTTGTTGCGCGAGTGTTAAAAAATTCCGAAAAAAAACCCATCCGCTTTGCAGTTTCCTTAGTCCAAGTTGCTATATTGCCTAGTTTAAATAGTCTGACCAAAATAAGGCTGATAACCATCTAATTAGAAATTGAAATAGAAAAAGAAACAGAACCATTTTTTTTTGTATGGCACTACTCTCCTACCTGACAAAGTTGTTAGTTGTGTATTTTTTTATGAAATTTTATTAAACATGCAGTACAAAATAGAATAAAGTTTGTTTTGCTTTGCTAAATTAGTAAAAAATAAGTTATTGATTAATAGATGCAGCGCGGAGGCAGCGTACGCGGTCTCGCTGACGTATAAAATAATTAGCAAATTGAGAACCTCCTCCTTTTTTCAAAGCCACAACCCGCACCAACAAAAACACGTAATTTTTTATCACGAAAATAAATTTGTTATGAATGGTCAGATGAGTCACCCTCTTTTGCATCATCCTGTATATACGGGACATAATTTTACCAGCTGAGTCTGGGATTCAGCTAATCTTTTAGAATTCCTACTATATTTTTTTTCCATCTGCCATATGTTATTCAAACTCCCGTAGAGTTAAAAAACTTAATCGTATCATTATTATGTAATAGTAAGGATCAGTCAAAAATATTAACTAAACGACATTTTATTTTATGACTTATGTATTTCACGTAAAAAACAAGTATTACTAGTAAAGAAAGTACAAAAAAATATGCTAGAAAAAGGTCATTTTTCCCTGACTTTCCAGGTGGCCCATCAATTTCACTGACTTTCCCTGACCACCTAGAGCTTCCCTGACTTTTCCCTGACTTTCCCTGACTTTCCAGATAGTGGACACCCTGATCAAGTAAATCAAGAGTAAATAGCAAATTTGTGTAGCTGTCCAAACGGGCCATTATATTTCGACGAATGTACGTTTAAACAAAAGGAAGAGATAAATATATATAGAATAATAGGTCTTGACCATACACAAAAGGTGGTACAAGTGGTTACAAGGATTGCGAATTTATAAAAATCGTAGAAAAAATACTGAGTAGATTGATCCCTGCGGTTCTAGTACCTTTCGGCTTAATATACCAATTTTGCAATATACTGTAGAAAGCCTAAGGGTAACTAAACGAGTTTCTAAATAGAATCATATATTTTTAATATATTGTGGAATACATATAAATACGCCTTCAATTTAGCAGAGCGGCCACAATTTGCGGCGAATTTGAAAGCCCCTAAGTCTTTCATTATCACCCCAAGTCACCCCCTTTCTGCTTACTTGGGCCTTTTTGCAACACCCTGTATAATAGAATACACATTACCTTGCTATCACTCTTGGCGGGCCTGACTTCTGGTTTCTTCTTGTCTGTTCGTTTGTCTTTCCCCTTCGTCTGTTCTTTCGCCTTCGACACCGCTTGTGCACCGTCTGTCGCGTCCGCTGACACTTCTGAAAGCAAACAGACTACTAGTAAGTACACTTACAGTTTAGCACAAG
Organism: Plutella xylostella; assembly: GCF_932276165.1. Lineage (NCBI taxonomy): Eukaryota > Metazoa > Arthropoda > Insecta > Lepidoptera > Plutellidae > Plutella > Plutella xylostella. Next base: position 5,175,758 of record NC_063991.1, read on the forward strand.
AAATAACTAAATTGGTCTCGGTAGTAGGCCGGCCTCTCTTATGTTATAATATAATTTATAATAGCTAATATCCGCGAGCTAAGCTTCGCCTGAAAAGTTTTTTCACGAAAGGACTCTCCTCCCATTTATTTTTCTCAGCTTCCCTATCCATCCAACCCCTTTCCCGCCCTTCTGTTTCTGTGCCATTCGCTCCCATTTCCGAATCAATAGACTCCTTTTCGCACTACTTCCCCGCCTTTTTTGTTTTTCCCTCAGAAGTGGCCTCGGTAAACGATTCAAACTGATTACACGATGTAGATGAATTTATTTATTTAATGACTGGTATCAAGTATTATTTTAGGTATCAATAAATACTTATTTTATTTATTTAATACGTTATTGCAGAAATATGAGATATAAGTGTACAAATAATATTTTATTCTGTATTATTACAATGTTGTTAGTTACCTGTAACTGCCTCGTCCGTCCGGTCCGAAGGCTTGTCCGACGCCGCCTCCATCGCCGCCGCCGCCGGCTCTTTACTCACTTCTGCAACTGAAACACAACGGCTATTAGCAAAGTTGTAACTCATGTGAGTTAGAGGGATAGGGACCTAAAGGGGATATGTATCTGTATCTTTTAAACTGATTTAAACACTTAACCATGTTTATTTTAGTTAAAACATCTTTTAAAACAATTTATGTTTGAGCACTTTTGAGAGAAAAACTTCCTTTTTCCTAGACAATAGTAGTTGCTTTCACACACTCTGTTCAGACAAATAATATTAAATGATAATGTTCCATTCCTACATGTATGTGGGTTTACATTCAAGGCAAATAACAGGTTTTTAGAATCAACACACGTGTTTTTCCCTTCGAGGCGTATTATGTTCAGTATTTCAGTTTTATTGTTGGTTAATAATGATACAGAGTCGCCCGCGGGGAGGGGAAGTGAAAGACGCCATCGATGATTGTGTGTTGAATGTCGCAATGGACTGGCAGTTTTCTAACCTATTTTTATAATATATTTAGTTAGAAAACAAGCGCTGCGGACCCGACATACCTGTGTCTGCGGTTGGTGCGGGGGTGAATGTGGGCACAAACTCCGCAGCCAGCGGGTTGAGTGTGGACCGGGCCAGACGCTCCTCTAGGGATAGTTGGGGACCGTTGCTTGTACTGGAATGGGAAGGGAAATACAGGTGAGATCAGTGGCTCCCTTTGGGAAAATGTTCAAAAGCAAAGTGAAGAACTGTCTTAGTAACAAAACATAAACTGTGTGCAATGTCTGAAGGTGTAAAAGCAGTTAAGGCCCGGGTCTCCTATTTACGCCGTAAGTCGCGTCCAGTGTCACGCCGTAGGCCGCGTCACGATGCTCATTATGTCTACGCGCCAACGTCGGCGTGTGAGGGAGACCGCATCAGTACATTTCTATTGTGAGCATCGTGACGCGGCCTACGGCGTGACGCTGGTCGCGACCCACGGCGTAAATAGGAGACCCAGGCCTAAATGCGGAACAGCGCGGGCGACTATTCGTAATAACACCTTCTAACATGCCACAGTTTATAATGTCTTTATATTAAAAGTGCTCTTAGCCTCGCTTCTTTTTCAATGTAGATTGGCCATTTTGCCCGCAAGATTACAAAATAGTTACAGTTATAAATCGTTAATTACACTGATACCCAAATAATGACGAAACCCTCTTACTTAAAGTGTTGCTAGTCGAATTTTATCGGGAAGTGGTCAGTTTATAAAGAGGCGTTTGCCCAACAGTGGGACACTTAACAAGAGAGAAACTGCTCCAGTTTTCGAAGTCGGTTAAATACTCAATATTTTATTGCATCCATAAATAAGTTTTACAAGTGTTCAATACATTACTCTCTGATTTTTAATTGGAAAGAATTCTGACATTTTATAAGTGATGCTACTAAAAAAGTTCTTTACCGAAAAAATGAAAAATTGCGATCCATTTCTGGGCAATAATTTTTTCTTAATATTTTTATACAAAAAGATAAATCTAAATATTTACTTGCTCAAGTAAACTAATACAAAAATAACAAATATTTCAATATAATAGCTGTTCCCGCGAGCTTCGCTTCGCCTTAATAAGTTTTCCCGTGGGAATTCCGCGATAAAAAGTAACATATGTGTTAATCCAGGGTGTTAGCTAACTTCATTCCAAATTTCATTAAAATCGGTTCAGCCGTTTTGACGTGAAGAAATAACAAACATACACACATACATACATACATACATACACATATACACTTACAAACTTTCGCATTTATAATATGAAGTAGGATCACGACTCACGACCCATGTATCTAATTAATTTTAATTGCTTTATTTATTCTTTAGCATGGCATCACTTCCTACTAAATTCAGGGATAATAAACCTTTTTAATCAATTTCAAAAAAAGATTGTCTATTCGGTAAGTACGTACGTACATATAATATGTTCGGTATGTATGTAAGATTATTGGAACTGCACCATATTGACATATGACAATATACGAGTATTAGGGCTAATAAACAAATATTCAAAATTTTATAAATGTTTATGTAGGGGAACCCGGGGTAAGACGGGGTCGCTAAGGGAAAATTAAAAAAACAACAGCTATTTATAACCACAACGTTATCAATTATTTATGGCTCATTAGGTACTTAATGACGAACACTTTGGCACAGCTTTTGCCAAAAAAGTAGTAATTACAATTGACTTATTTTAAGAAATGTAAAAAATGGGAAATAAACCATCTTGCCCCATGTACGGGGTAAGATGGGGTAAGTATACTATGTGGGGCACAAAACAGACAAACAACACTTCTTCTGTGATTTTATCGTCAACACCAGCACCTGCAGTGTGAGCCCAACGCCTGCACCTTTGAAATCCGACCCACTTTTCCTTAGATTTAAAGTAGGACTGTTGATATCCTCACAGTAGAGGTAGACACAGTCATCTTCGTTGTTATTCTTCTTCGTAGGCAGTATCTGCTTTGTCCTTTTAGCCAACTTCCCTGTAGCCCTTTTAGAGCCCTTCTACAATTTCAAATATCGGGTTGGAGAAAAAAAAAACTTAACCAAGCTAGATCCGTACCCTATCTTGCCCCTCCAAAATTACCCCGTCTTGCCCCACGTTATATTTTTATAAAAATAATTCATAAAAAAAATATATTTTCAATGTTAAAGTGATTTTGCACATTTTCAAACAAAGCGTACTAAACCTTAAATAAAAAGACACAATTACCAAATATGCCACTGTTTTACTTACTGTGTTGTGACGTTGTTTCTACCGGTCAAAAATAACATGGACACTACGCAAAAACAAACAATTGAGCTTACACAAAAATCGCACGCGCTCACACCTGCTGTCACTGGCGCACTAAAGGTCAATCATTTAAGCCTTTCTATTGGATCATTACTCAGACTCCTAAGATGTATATATAGTTTTGCATATATGTGGGGGGTCCCGTCTTACCCCGCGACCCCATCTTACCCCGGGTTCCCCTACCTATGTACGTTTATATGCTTGTTGGTATGTATGTTTGTCCACGCATATCTCCGAAACGATTGATCCGATTGTCACTATTCTTTTTGAGGGTTCCGTACCTCAAAAGGAAAAAAAGGAACCCTTATAAGATCACACTTTGTTGTCACCACCTTTTTTCTCGGAAACAGGTAAAGATATCAAGCTGATATTTCGTATAGATGTACATAATTATGATGAAATTAAAAGGAAAACTACCTCAGGTAATTAAGTATACTTGTACGGAACACTCAATGCGCGAGTCCAACTGGCTCAGTCGGGCAAGCGCCCGCTTCTCAAGCAAGAGATGCGGGTTCGAATCTCGGCGCTGACATGTAGGTAACAATGAGTTCTTTGAATTTAAGTACAATGTATACCATCGCTCTTACGGAGAAGGAAAACATCTGTGATGAAGATACTGATGATGATGATGATAATAGTGATGATTAGGTAGAGATTTTAATAAACAAATCCATCATCATCCATCCATCGTCATACCTATAGCAGTTCACTGCTGGACGTATTCCCTCCCAAAGCACGCCACTGGATGCGATTTTACAGACTCTGCAGCTGGGTAGAAATAACTTCCAATCAGAGGTCAATAGAAGAATACAATTGGGCTGGGCAGCATTTGGCAAACTTCGTCAAGTCTTCTCGTCGCCCATACCACAAAGTCTCAAGACGAAAGTCTTTGATCAGTGTGTCCTACCGGTTATGACCTATGGGGCTAAAACGTGGACACTTACTGTGGGACTGGTTCACAAACTGAAGGTCACTCAGCGAGCTATGGAAAGAGCTATGCTTGGAGTCTCTGTGAAAGATCGCATCCGGAACGAAGTAATCTGACAGAGAACTAAAGTCACCGACATAGCTCACCGAGTTAGTAAGCTTAAGTGGCAATGGGCTGGTCACATCTGTCGAAGAACCGATGACCGATGGAGTAAACGTGTTCTGCTGTCTTACTCCCAGCGATGAGTCGCTGACACAATTTCACCTGTATCGCTAATTTGGTACCACCACCGCACATTTTAGACTCACAGTTTGCTGTGACGACACGCAAGCCAGTCAGTGCACACAATACAATTTTATAGAGCGACATCTCTTTTTTTACCTCTATTCAAATACGAACGCAACATCGCCCTGACATCGGCGCGGCTACCGTTTCAAAAATAATTACTAGTTGTTTTTAGATATATTTTCTACGACAGCGATAATTATATAAGATAATTGAGATTATCTTTAATTGTATTTTTCACTGTTTGTAATATATTTAGGTAGGTACGGTAATTATTTCTCACCGTAGGTAAATCCCCTTTTAATTTGGAGCGCCGCACTTAATAAAATGGATACAGGGACTAAAAAAAATATATTATAGTCTCAGATGTCCAGACTCGTATTGAAAAAGTGCCCAGCCCAAAAAGGTTTGTGATCTCTGATTTGTCTAAAATTGATAACTGTCAGAATTCCGTAAGATTACTAATAACAGTGTAAATTAGGGAACTTTATGGACCCTGTCGGGCACAGCAAATTAAAACTAAAATAAAGGGTATGCAAATATCCTTAGTATCTAATAAATAAATGTACTCACGTAGCACACTCCCCGTTAGCCTTCCCCCTCCTCTCCCCCCGTCCCCCCCTGCCCCGCTGCTCCCCCCGCGCGCCGCGCTCGCGCTGCTCGTCCTCCAGCATCGCCTCGATGCACTGCTCCATCAGGGCTTCCTCTTCTAGTTGTTGCATTACCTGGGGAAGAGAGGATGGAAGTCAGAGGTTTGTGTATTTACTTGGGTTTTTCGCTAGCTGCTGCATTACCTGGGGATGGAGGGTGTGAGTGAGAGGGGGGGTTGGTTTTTTTACTTGGGTTTTTCGAATTTTTGCAATGATTGATGTAAAGGCGGGATCAGACGGTTCATTTAAGTGAATATTCGAGTGAACGGTCCATTTTGGTTCACAGGTATCATTTCGAGTGAAAGATGCCGTATGAAAGACAAATATGAACCGTCTGATTCCGCATTAAAGGCCAGTTGACAAGCACAGAGAAAATTGGACGTTTGTATCTACCAAAAATCACAGTCTCTCAGGGTTACTGTGCGAGGGTGAGGGCACCATTACTGTGCGACAGAGACAAATGTAAAAAGGACAAGCCCGTTTTTGACACGGACCAACTTGCTAATTTTATTATTCTTTTTTATGTCCAAATAAAGAGCATTCTATCTATCTAATAAATTACGTGGACCAATAGCAACGCAGTCAAACAATTTCAGTATTTGTTGTTAAAAAATATGTAGATTAATCTTAATCTCTTACTCTCTCCATCCAGGTTGTCTGGCAGAGATCGCTTTTAGTGATAAGACCTTTTGTACCCTAATTAAGTTGCAATTTCTTAATTTTATAATTTTTTGTTAGTGTACAAATAAAGTGTATTCTATCTATCTAGATTAGTATCACTGAGTTGCAGAAAGGATCTTTAAGTTAATGTCGGCATTAAATGTATAGTTGCCTTGCTTTGACAGAATACGGACAGAAAGAGACAGACATAGATTTAATGTCGACATTAGCTTAAAGTCCCTTTCTGCAACTCGGCATTAATCTCTTATTCCCCCCATCCAAAGGTTGTCTGGCAGAGATCGCTTTTAGCGATAAGACCGCCTTTTGTACCCTAATTAAATTGCAATTTGTTAATTTTATAATTCTTTGTTAGTGTACAAATAAAGTGTATTAGTTACTGTATCTATCTATCTACAGGGTGTTGCAAAAAGGGTATACTGATGTATATTAACATGCTGCACATGCTGATGGTTTCGGCTTAGTATACCCTTTTTGCAACACTTAGTATACTTTTTTTTGTATGTTAACTAACCTGCTTATCAAACTCATCCTCATTCTCCATCCACATGTAGTCGCTGAAGTCGTCGCCCGTGTGCGGCGGGTGCGGGGCGAGGGCGGGGTGCGGGGCGTGCCCGGGGTGGGGGGCGTAGCCGTGGTAGTACGGCGCCATCATGTAGCCTGCGGAGGAGACGAGAGATATTCTATAATTACACCTGAAGGGCTAGCACGGGGCGCCATTAAGACGTGACAAAAGTTCTCCGTCGCGCTCGCTCTTGAAGCTGCGCGATGTGAGTGAGCGCGATGCCAAACTTTTGTCACGTCTTAATGGCGCCCCGTGCTAGCTCTTCTGGACTAAACCAAGACTCTTTTAGAGGTGGCCTTTGGCAGTACATTATGTATTATGTACACCAATGTGTGTGTGCAGTGCACTGAATAAACGCTTTCTTTCTTTCTTTCTTTCAATAGAAAAGCCTGAAGTTTGGAGCCATAACTCTTGTTTAACCAATCGACAATGTTAGAAATATTGAATAAGGCTATCTCCGCTAGTGATGTAACGAATATTCGCATTCGCATTCGCATTCGCGAATATTCGCATGTTTTTGGATATTCGCATTCGCATTCGCATTCGCAAAATTTTGTGCGAATGTTTTGCGAATATCAGTACTTAGAAAAAAAACACTAAGTATTTGAAAATAATGGTAGGTTAACAATATCGAAATCCATTCATCTATAACCATTTTACTTAGGTATTACAAGTTACCCTCTTAATCATATTACAAGTCTTACTTTATCACTTGGTATTATTTATTTACTTTAGGAAACGAAACTTAAGCCTCGAATTCACTAGGGCACAAGTTCTGAGACTGTTACAGAACATCTACGGTGCGTGTTCTCAGAACATTTTGGTAACATGTCGTGATACAGAAGTCGCGCACGCGTCCACACTCTGTAACAGCGGTCGCTAGACCTAGTAAAAAAAATATACTCTATGCGTAAGACTGATGTCGCAGGAAGTTCTGTATCGCGAGCCAAAACACGGAACCTGTTCTGCGACACGTAGATGTCGCTGTATAGTCGCGTGCGACGTCGCAGAACAGAGCGCGACGTCGCGGCGACACGTAGACGACATGTGCCTAGACAGGTTCTGCGACAATTTGTCGCCTAGTGAATACGAGGCTTTAAGATATAGTGAAGGTGGGTTATTACGAAAGGTTTTTGGTCGAGTCCGCTACATGTTCGAATTTTGACACATTTTCAGAACTGGTTGGGTTATTGTTATTCATATAAGATCGCTTTGTATACTTGAATATACAACCTAAAACTATGTTTCATAGGATTCTGTAAATACCCTCGGAATTCGTAAATATTTAAGTTTCTAAAGTTGATATTTTTTTCATTGCTTAAGGGTGATTCCAAACATATACGGGTAATTCCGATTACTGTCCAGAAGAACATTTATGTGATATTTATAATTCAAAATTGCCCGATCCACAGAATGTCATATTAAAATGTTCCAACATTTGGAACTACGCTAGTCGTGAAATACAAAAAAAAAATGAGCTAGGGTTTTTAAACTCACAACTTAGTGAAAAAAAATGACAATCTTTTGTATAAAAAAACAATCCTTTAAGTAACTTAACTGATTTCTTAATTACCGATGTGCGAGTAATTCCGAAAATTCGAAAATGCCGAAATATGATTTTTTTTACTAATTTTACGTTTTAACACGCGCGTACGGTCCTTGCGCCCTGAGCCAACCCAAGCGAGGTTTTTAAGTTGCCATCAAGGTGAATGGTTCAACAGTTCAAAGTATGGCTGGGTTTGGAAGAAATCGCATATAATCGGAATCACCCGAAATTCGGCATTAGCCGACTTCAAATAGTTTCTGTAATTGGTCTGAAATAAATAAACTCTTTAATCAAATAAAAAGCGTATTTTTACAGTATAGTGCCAGAGCAAGATATCCATAGATTTAAATTTTTCGTGTAATTCGCCCTCAGAAACCGCACGCAGTCGCAATGTGTCGTAACAGTTACGGAGCTTAATAAAGTGTTAAATTTATTAAGCTACTTAAAAAACAAAACTGCGACTAGTATTGGCTAGTCTGATTCGGAATGCGCCTAGAACGGAACGTAGGTACCTCGTTCAGTACGAGACTGCCACCAAACTATACAAATGGCGCCAAATTTGAACACAAACTGAATATTCGCATTCGCATTCGCATTCGCGAATATCGATATCAGATATTCGCATTCGCATTCGCGAATGTCCAAAAACACATATTCGTTACATCACTAATCTCCGCACAAGCAGGATGTTTGCTTAGCGCCTAGCGAGTCAACAAACGAGTAGGTCAGTAAAACGAACGTTCCACAATCTTCGTGGACAGAGCTACCATCCTTCCTGGGCGTAGGGAGCCTAAAGAAGTGTTTTGTTATTTTGACAAAGTAAAAAAATAGCTCCAAACTTCTGACCTATCTACTTGTTTAAACCGAACTGTACATGTAGCATAAATTCTTACCAGGGTCAGTGTGCCCCCTCTGTGGCGGGTAGGGGGGGTGCCCCGCGTCCCCCGCGCCCACCACGCCGCCGCCGACGCCCACGTCCATTATCACTCCGTTCGGCTGTAAGAGAGAGACGGGAGAAGTGTTAGAAAGAGAGAAATAATAATAGTTTATTGCTAAAAAGCAGAAAATGTAATTTAATAAAAGACCTCTTCTATTGCTAAGCATAAGAATAAGCTAGTATGCAAAAAGTTGAATCTTTGGTCAGTTTTGTGAGTTGTAGTGTAATAGGAAACAGATGATGATGATAGTATAATGCTCTGGGACATTTTCACATGATTTGTTCAGGTGTTAGGACCTTTTTGATATAGAGCCCTAGTATTAATTCTTAAAATATCAACCACATAATTTGACCAAAATCTACACAATATTGCATTTGAACAAATGATAAGACAGCATTGGTCATGTTGGATTGTACTGTAACAAGAATAGTGCCAATATTTTTACCTGCCACTGTCCATTTTCTTCATTGCCATAATAAGCTCCAACATTAGGCGTCTCTGGTATTTTCATCCTGGCAACACTAAATTAAAAAGCCAAGTCCAACAAACAATTTATCCATAGACACTAGAAACCACTGTTTTCTTCACTACTTTGTGGTCGAAAATACGGGCCAAAATTATTTATTTCTTTTTCACACTGAAGTTAATTTAAGAAGGTTGTGTTAAAAAGTTTAACAGTCAAAGTTTTTGTCTTTTATATTTAGTTGCGTAGGCACTGGTATCATAAGGTTTATGTTGTATGAGTGTGTTTCAACTTCTATCATCATTTCTGGTAGTCTGTGCAGCTGAAATCAAAAAGAGAAAAATAATGTTAGCACTGAACTGAACTACACTTACTACTTCTTCTGCTATTGGAAGAGTCAAACTTCTTCTTCTTTTGTGTTAGTCAACATGCGAACTAAATTTGTCCAGACCAAAAACAACTTTGATAGCATTCTGGTTGGCCTGGAGTAAGTCTTCTTGAGTGCAGGTGGAAGGGCACAGGGGACAGGAGAGTAAATGCTCCATAGTCTGGGGGGCGGTACCACAGTCAAACTGACCTCTGACCTGGTTCTGATATGTAGACAGTCAGCTACTGTAAAGCCCAAGTCCTTTCACCATGGTGATAAACCCTAGTGTTTGTCGCTGACATGCTAATAAGAAGCGATTGGCCAATCTCCATATTTGTAATTTCAATATACCAATTTTAGCACATGTTGAAGATTTTGGGTACACACACACACGCACTCACGCCTTGTACTAATGTACTCCCTTGCAGGGTAGGCAGAGGTGCATTGCTGCACCCACTTTTCGCCAGAGTGTTATGTTAGTCCCAATGTAATAGGGTGCCGGCCTATTGCCATTATACGGGCACATCCAAGACCCGAGAACAAATATCTGTGTTTAAACAAATATCTGCCCCAGCCGGGAATCGAACCCGGGACTCTAACCACTACGCCATTCGGTCGTCTTTTGGGTACAATGACCTAATTTATGGTCATTCACTGATAAAAATCCACCTGTCCGACCTTGGATTATGATTAATGATGATTGGACAGTCATATCTTATAATAAAACTCCTTTGTTTGCAATAACTTTATCTGTTATGGAATTCTTTATCAACGTCTTGTTTACATTTTGAATGAAAATTCTCAGTTATTTATAAAATACATACTGCTGTTGCTGGCTTTTGGTTTTTTTAATTGTGTTGGTGATATAAAAGCTAGACTACGGTATGTTACCATGGGAAAGGATTCACCAGACAGATTAGAACCAGGAGGGTCCATCACAATCCATTACATCTCCACTGCTGGGGCACGGGTCTCCTTCCAATGAAGGAAGGGTTTTAGGCCTAGTCCACCACGCTGGCCTAATGCGGGTTGGTGGACGCTGGCCTAGTGCTGAGGAGGGTTACTAAAAAGTAATGAACAAGAGCTGTCATACAATTGGCATGTTTACTACAACCAGATTGAGTTGTGGCTTGCATAGCAGCACTCAAAAACTTTATTTTTCACATATACAGTGACTTCCCAGTCAGGGTGCCAAATGTATAAGCTATAGAAGTGGAATGGCCCAAAAGACAAAACCATGAGCAAGAATCAGGGAATTTATGTGGAACTTCTTCCATCAGTGGAAAACTATAAGGCATACCTACATTTATAGAGGTAGTTTCATTTAAACTGCCACAGATTTTAACACATGCCATACAAAGGAATCGAGATAAATGATACCTTTTTAGTGTGTTCAACTAATCTACATAGATCTGTTGACCTTGAACTATTAATAGGCCAACAAAACAAGTTTAAGATACTTAATAGTGATAGAATATGAACTCAAATTCTCTGAAGATTAACTACAATATCAGTTTTGGTTTTTAACCCTTGAACTAGCTGAATTGGTAATAATCTCAAGTTTTACACAATACCTGGCACTGGTCATACAGTCATGTCCATATGTACTATGGAATGAGGTATCTAGGAATCTGCCAGCTTAGAACTTAAGACTACAGAGAACAGACACACTTGCATGGCAATTTGCACAAGGATAATATTCCCCAGAAGGTAATCTATTGCATGGAAAGATATGACACAGCTGTTGGTAATAGATAATGTACGAAATACATTTCAATCAAAGTTAAGTAGTCCTGGGTCCAGTGTCCTGGGTTCAAATACCAAGCAGGCCATATAATATGTGGTAATATGATATCTGATAAAACACTTAAGAGAATCCAATAGGAATAATATGATACCTTTGTAGACTCTAAAAATACTATTTCTGGTGTGAAATCAATACAGCCCCCATGCAACCTTGAATAAGAATGCACTATGGTATTAAAACATCACAGGCGAGTTATTTCACGACCGTAAACATAAAATTGAGATGAAAAGGCAGCAAAACAGTACGTCGACGTAATCTGGTGATAACACAATCGTCTAACAACTAAACGTTGCATAGTAACCAGCTAAACCCAACTTTCTTATTTGAACGAGCGTTGAACGTAGTTTAATCGTATTTACACACGTTAAATCGACTTCCTGCGGGTAAAACACAAAGAATAGGTGCCCGCCGCGAATCCGAATGGTAAATAAATAAACCACTTACGAAATCCAGTGAAGTAACACACGGTAAGTGGCGCGATACCAGACAGAAATAGAACTCAGACACTACGACAATAAGACACGGTATGACCGACTTATTTGACATATAACGACATGGAATAGACCAAGCGAGACCGCCAGTGCAAAGTCCTGTCTCTCTATCGCGGCAATTGCGTACAAAATCAATCTAAAGAGAAAAATCAGAGGAATCCAGCACGTGTTACCTGCGTAAGCAGATGTTAACAACAAAATGTACTCACTTGTAAAACACTTTTTATGCTCAGTTGGGTTGAAACTATTTGTCAATGTCTTCCAGGCCCGTTTAGCCGATATTTGTCCACAAATAACTATTGAATCAACACTATAACCTCAATTTTCACAGTTCCACACAACGTTTCGGCCCCTTTCGTGGCTCTAATGGCGACCGACCTGAACTTCGTGCGGGCAACAAACGGACTTTTCGGATTTGTTTGAAAATAAACGAACTTCACGTGTATTGAAAAGCCGGCTTTTTGATTTCGCGGAAAAATATTTTATTATGCAGGTAAATATGAAAAATAATTACCTTTCTAAAAGACAGTCATATCTTGTTAATTTTGCTTTGCCAAATAAACATTGTCAATCAGAATTTATTCCTTTTTGCACGACGTTGTCAAGTTTAGTAAGAGGATTTTACTCTAAGTGGCCTGTGGCCTGAAACTATTTAATATGTCTAGGTATTCATATCGATTTTACTACTGAAATCATCTTTCTTTTCGACAGTAAAATAGTTTTATCAAATAAATCAATAAACCGAGACTTGGATTGTAAATCGGTATACTTATTGATACTTATTCTGAGATACAGAAGGCAGTAGCATAAATGACAGTTCTTTGTTCAAGTTACTCTGTGATCACTGAACCAAATGTCAAAATTACCAAAAATCAAAACAAAACACGATTTTGTAGCTGCAGTCGCCAGTAATTTATTAATTTTATCGAGGAATAATATAAATAAGTGATTAAAATGTCTGCAACAAGCTCTGGAGCAATGGAAATTGATCCCTTCTCGGTTATATGCCGCGGGTGCTTGGCTGTGGGCGGGAAAATGAAGAATATTTACGAGTGGGGCCTCTCCGATGATTTCTACAGATTTACAGAAGTTCCGGTAAGAATTTCCCTAGTAATATGCACAACAGGATACATATTATAATTTAACAGTCTGAGGAGATGCTCGTAGAGTTTCTGAGGACTCTTTTTAACCACCCAATAGTGCCGAAAGCTAGTTGAGAAACTAGTAAACACACACTAATTCAAAACATTCAGAAATCCATATTCACACTTATTGCTCATTATTTCTTCCTTTTTTCGAGCTTGGTATTCAAAATTACGTGTAAATTTCTTCCACCATACAAGTCATAACGTAATATTGCTAATTTGCACCTAAAATAAATGACCTTCAGTGCCATTTGCAACCTTGCCCTTGTGTGTCAAGGTGTTGGCTTTAAAAGCAGAGAGGGAAATTAATATTGCAATTATGATGAGCAGAAGTTTCATAATATTTGACTGCTATACCAATTTAGCACATCCTAGAGGATATGCACAATTGTTCCACTCAAGAAAGCCAGGTGCAGGTACTTACACCCCCACAGATAATAGAATAGAAAGAAAATAGAATATACCCAGGCTCTCCCAAGGATATATGTGTCGCAGGCAAATTGTATGATCTCGCCGTTTACATACGGCGTCGTCATTTTACAAACGCTCGCTGTTTTGTAATATGCCGAAGGCAAAATGTATATTGCCGTGTCATTTTATAATATGCCACAACATTCAATTGATAATTCATACGCCGTTTACAAAATACCGCGGCAAATTGAAGAATTTAGTTCTGGTTCTTACCACACGCGGCGCTGTTGATCACAACAACAGAAATGGCGTCAAGTAGTGGTTCTGTGTGAAAACAGTGCAAATATTACGTGTGTAGAGGAAATTTCACCAAATAATTGTGACTTTAAAGATATTTATTACACTGAATTAAAAACGTTTTACGATTCTCAAACGGGAGCAGTAAAAAAGCCGTGGACAAATGACAAAATTTTTGAGGTTGTCCAGCACCTAAAAACTGCTAGGGTAGCCATAGATTCCGGTGCACACGGAGGACTCCTGCAGAATATTATTGGTCAAAAAAATTGCAGTGTTATAAATCTTATTGTTCTGTATAAAGTTACTATGTTGGTTATTTAAATGGTGTTTTTATTACTTAAATATTTAATTTACTTACTTAGGAACCTACTTTAAGAAAACCAAAGTACAAGGTCTAACTTGAAATCTTGCAATAAAGTCTGATTTTGTTTTTTTTTCTAAACTGTGTTTTATTTATTGATTTATTCAGGTAATCAACAGCATGTTACAGTAAATTTAAACCTAATACATGTTTCAAATTGTATAGCCAATAATAGACTACCCCATTTATTATATAAACAAAAGATAAGTACTGAGTCTGAGACTTATCATGGTCACCCTAAAACTGGAACTAACGTCGAAATCAGAACGATTGAACGAGTTATCAATATGCCTTTGGCATATTACAAAACAGCGAGCGTTTGTAAAATGACGACGCCGTATGTAAACGGCGAGATCATACAATTTGCCTGCGACATATGTATAACATAATGCCATAGTTTTATGTAATTTTTAATCATTAGAACCATTAATCTGAATGATGAAGTAGAAATCATCAAGTTACAGCAATACTAGAATTCATTTGCAGTGGTAAATCTATTTACCTTTAATTACTAAGGCCTCTACACACCAAAGCCGCTGACCCGGCGGCTCGGGCCGCCGGCTCAACCCGCCGGCCTCATTTTGTACAATCATGCCTCATTTTGTACTATGTTAGCCCGCCCTAGGCCGCCGGGCTATGCCGCCGGGTCAGCGGCTTTGGTGTGTAGAGGCCCGTAGGTACAAATTATTTAATCAAAAGTAACAATTCAGTGTTTCAATGATAAAAGCTCTCAATGTGTAATTTGAGTTTTGGAGAAAATCTAAAAATTTTTTTTTTTTTTTTACCTCATGAATTCAATGAAAATTTTATTTAGATAATTTCAAAATACAATCATGCAAAAAAAAATAATATAAAGATTCAAACAATAAATAATCCACAACATGCTTCGTCAATATAAAAATAAAAACATAGATTTTTCTGTAATATACATCGTCAAATCACTAGAATAAAAACATCAGCAACGTGCTTCGTCAAAAATATTACATTAAATATAATAATAGATTCATCTATAAATTGTCTATTTGAATGAAAGTGTTGACTGTGTACAACATGATCAAGTGCACATGACAGATTTTTCACTAGAAAGTCTCACATTTAAAAAAGACCTGTAGCTCTTTACATTCTGCAATTATGCTAAAAGACTATTTCGGAAAAAAACTCCACCTAAGAGTTTATCTTTGCAACGACAAAGTAACATGTATGCTCTTCTTCTTCATCTCCAGGAAGCGCGAACAGAGCGCGTCTCAGAGCTGCTCTGCGCGCGCTGCGAGGAGACGCTGGAGGCGTGCCGCCGGTTCCGCCAGCGCTGCCGGCAGTCACACGACATCCTGGAGGCGAGCGCCAAGGTATGGTCAGGTGCAAAGAAACCTGACCCCCCTCTCATACTAACAATGCTTCTGAGGGGGGTCAGTCTGCCCCTTACTGTACCACCACTAGAATTTCATTTGTGCAAGTCTGGCAGGCTCTATTCTAGCTCCATGAAGATGCTGCTAAGAAGCGCTATGACCTCTCTCAAAGCATGCCACTGGATGCCACGGACAACGGTCATATGGTGCTTTTGATATGTCTAGGGCCACTTGCTAGGCCTTCTGGTGAATCTAATATCTGATCACTGTTTTACTTGTAATCAAGGCCGTCATTTTTATTTTATCGTATTTCCTTGATAGATGATTACATAGTAAATGAAATAAACGAGATTATGGCTACTCTTTCTGGCTCTCACATACTATTCTAAAGTAGTTACATAACCCTATCCCATCCATGTCCACATCAGGCATACCATAGATTTAGGATAAAAGGAGGAAGAATTTTATGTTAAACTTCTATTGCTTTTATTTCAGAAAATGGCCAAGGAAAAGGCCGATGCTGAATGTCTACAAGGTATCCACGTCTCAAATATTTACAGTGAAAACATGCTCATCATAAACATATGCACAGGAGACATGACTAGCAAGATCCACCTCAACTGCCCTTTCGACTGTTCATACCACTGCCTGAAACAAAAGGACCTCATGCTACATCTAGTGAAACAACATTCCATGAACGAAAAAACCTTCCTCATAGATGTCCAGTACTACTGTCCTTATAAAGACTGCAGTTACCACTTGCTATCGCGAAAAAAACATTTTACTGGCAGGAAATACCTCAATCAACACCTAAATAAGGTGCATAGAAGCAAAAACATTCAGTGTAAAACGTGCCGTTTAAACTTTAGCACGGAGTCAGAGTTTCTTAGGCACCAAGCAACGTGCAATGTTACTTACGTATGCGCTGTTTGCAATACAGAATATAAAACAAACGAACGCCTTCTTGTTCATCTGAAGCGGCGCCATCCGGACTTGCACGAGCAATATAAAGAGCAGAGAAAACTAAGCCGATCTCTCAAAAGAGTTTCCGAAACTATTACATGTGACACGAAAAAGTTTAAAAGTGATTGTTTTAAGGAATCGCACACAGAGTATGCTTGTGACAGTCCAAAGAGGTCGCTAGCGACACAGACCTTAAACGAAGCGAATATTAAAAACGATGTGGCGTTACCAATGTGGATGAAAACGGATAAATCAGAAGATATGGATAGGAATTTCAGCACAATAGAAACACAAACGGTTTTCGAAGACATGCTTTCGGTCAAATCACAGAATAGCGAAGATTCCTTATTTTTCTCTGAGACGGTTTCACTGTCAGACATTCAAACGCAGACTTTCCCCTTAGAATTCGGTCTTTCTAGAAAAGAAACCAACTCTTCTGAAACCCAAACTGGAGATAAATCACCAGATTTAAGCATCAAAGAGACCCAAACTTGTTTTTGCTTGTGCGATTCCCCGAAAATTAACTTCAAACTATTTGACAGTGTCACTTCTAGTCCCTTGACTTTGAGTCATCTTAATCTGACGTCTACCGAGACCCAGACTTTAGATGACAGATGTGTCGGCAAAAGCGATGTGATGTTAAGTTTTAATTCGGCGGAGACACAAACCTGTTTTGAAGATAACAGTTTGTGAGATTACGTTTCCTGGCAGTAACTTTACTAATAATGACGTTAAAATGGCGGAATGACTTTGCTGTACAGTGCAACAAACTTATCTGTACCGGTGAGAGCTCCCGTAAATGTCTAATGAAGAAATCTTCATTCTTTAAGATGTTAAGTTTTCCCGTAATGGTTATTTACCCTTGTGGTATTAATAAAGCCATCTAATCTATATCAATATACCTATAATTTATTAGTAAATAATGAGATATGGACCAATTTAGTTAACTGTCACCGGAACAGATAATGTCGCACTGTACCTACTTAAATACATTTTCGTCTTTCAATTTAAAGACGACGTTTTGATTTGTTGTTGTAATAGAAGCTATTTATTGCCAGGCAAGACACATGCCAATATACCAATGAATACTTCTTAAGCAGACGTATCATCTATCAAGTCCTTGTAAGTTATTTAATTATTTTGTATCTTCACCGTAAAGAAAGGATCCTCCGACACGGATTTTTTGCTTTTGTATAGAGGTACTTACTTAATTATAATATTTATTATGGACCTAATTGTACATGATCTTTTGATACCGCGATGTAGGATTGCGTAATGCTAGGAATCACTGCCATCTATGGGTAGTCTTCGGTACTTCACTACTGAGAAAGCTATGATTTTATTTCTGTATCTATAAATCAACTAGAATATTGTATATTGTTTCATTATCATTGTGATATATTAGGTAAGGGTGAATAATAGAACGCGACTGTCTTGTATGGCCGTTTATTCAAGAATGCAACACGACACAAAAACCTACCCTCTTATAATAGTCTCATAGTTTCTACAACTACCTGATATACAAACACCACATTCCTCCACACTAAATTAACCCTAACAACTACTAAACATTTCCTTAAATGACAAAGTAGATATATAAAATTCAACAGCAATTCACCTATCACAAGTCTAGGAAACAAGCTAAGCTTAACAGACTTTAATAGACAACAAAATTAACATCATATAACCTTTTAATGCTATCGCTACTTTGCAGAGACAAATAGGTACTTACTTAAATAACAACTCCAAAAAAATCTTACATCTTAAACCCCCATTAATGCAATTAGCGAGTACAACATCCTATCACTTTCGTTACATATTATTATTTCAATCCACTTTTTATAGTGTAATCGGCACTTATAATTTTATTTATACCTAATTATTAGTATTCCCATCACCCAACATCGTTTAACTTATAAGTACTTACTCAACTATGAATAACTAAATCTTATAATTTATTTTCTTATCTATTCTACATTTTCTAATTGGGCGCGGACTGGGCGGCGCCACGGACGGAGAGGCGAAGTGCCACTCCGGCGAGGATGGTGATGATGATGATGGTTCCGAGCGCGGGCTAGAGGCAGCGGCGGCCCGCGCGCCTGCGACCGCGGCCCGCGGCGACCCCGCCGAGCCCGCCGCACCCGAGGCAGGCGACCCCGGTGGCCCCAAGTCATTAGTCGTTTGGGGTTGAGAATTTAGGCCGATACTATTGGGTGTAGGACACGCGAGAGATCGCCTACTGTTCCGCACCTTTAACTGGTCTATGTGTTTATGAACAAGTACCCCATTCCTATCTCGAACCGTATAGTTACTAGGACCTACACAACTAACCACCTGACCTGGACACCACTTTTCCCCCTTTAGATATTGCCTATACCAGACTAGCTCATCTTGATTAACCTCTCTAACTACTCCCCCGGCGGCTATTTTTTGATTTTGTTGAGCCCTCTGTACACGACCTAACCTGTCCGGTTTCAACATATCTAACCGCGTACGTATCCGCCTGCCTAGCAACAAAGTAGCTGGAGTTTCCCCAGTCGTTGAGTGTTCGGTATTTCTATAGTACATCAGAAACGTCCTTAACGCCTTATCTATGTCTTGTTTTTCCTGCACCGCCTTTTTGATAACCGATTTTATTGTTTTAACAGCATTCTCCGCCGCCCCGTTAGACGCCGGGTGGTAGGGAGCCGTAAAAATATGTTCGATACCGTTGCTATTTGTAAATTGTTTAAATTCGCTACTAGTGAAAGGGGGCCCATTATCTGATACCAGTTGCCTAACTATGCCGAAGCGACTAAATAACTCGGATAACCTATCAATGGTACATTTTGCTACCGTGCTAGGTACATTAAACACCTCGATCCATTTACTCATAGCGTCCACCGCGACTAGATATAACTTCCCATATATAGGACCCAAAAAATCGACGTGTACCCTAGACCACGGGCTATGGGGCCACGGCCACGGGCGCGGAGCGTGCCGCGGCGGCGCGTCCGCCTGCGCCGCGCACACGGCGCACTGCCGGCACATGCGCTCCACGTCCTCGTCCACGCCGGCCCACCACACGTAGCTGCGCGCCAGTGCCTTCGACTTCACTATCCCCATGTGTGGTTCGTGCAGCATACCTAACACTCTAGCTTTGCATAGCTCTGGTATTACCACCCTGTGACCCCACATTACCGTACCTAATTCTTCGTATAGTTCCTTACGCCTATTGTAATATGGTTGCAAATTCCTGGACTCGCACGTGTCCGGCCAACCGTTCCTAATATACTCGATTACCTTTGATAAAATTGAATCCCGCCTAGTAAGACACCTAATCTCATTATGATTTAACAAAAGCGCATCCTGTACGAAATGAAAATATGTTTGTTCTGGAACCGTGTTTGTACGTTTTTCCGACAACTTAACCGGGAGTCTAGACAACCCGTCAGCCCCATTATCATTAGTGCGTACATATTCAATATCGTATGAGTAAGCTGACAAAATAATTGCCCATCTTTGCATACGGCTAGCTGCCATGGCCGGTATTCCCGTGTTAGGACCGAAGATTGATACTAATGGTTTATGATCGGTGCGCAAAACGAAACGCCTACCATAGATATACTGATGAAATTTACCCATACAGAAAATAATAGCCAGAGCCTCCCGATGAATCTGTGAATAATTTTTCTCGGCGTCGGTAAGTGTTCTCGACGCGTACGCGACCGGGCGCTCGCGGCCGTCCGGCCCGGGCTGGCTCAGCACGCCCCCCACCCCGCGCGCGCTCGCGTCGCACGTCACGATCAGCTGTTTGTGAGGATCGTAATGCGCTAGTACCTCCGCCCCGCTTAGCAACATCTTTATCTCATTAAATGCATTTTCACATTCAGCTGACCATACCCATTGTTTCCCCTTTTTCAACAGTTCGTATAAAGGTACCAACTTCGCGCTCATGTTTCGAACAAACTTGGCATAGAAATTAACTAAACCTAAGAACGACCGCACCTCGGAAACATTGTTAGGTCTAGGTATTTTAGTAATAGCTTCTACCTTTTCTGGATCTGTCCTAACCCCGAACCGTGACAATACATAGCCTAAATATTTGATTTCTTCTACCAAGAAAACGCATTTACTTCTTTTTAACTTAAATCCACTTTGATGCAACCTTTGGAAAACCGTTTCTAACGCGGATAAGTGTTCCTCTTTTGTTCTCCCGCCTATGATGACGTCATCCAAAAATATCTCGACATTAGGAATACCCTGCAATAAATTGCACATAATTCTTTGAAATATACCGGCACTAGACGCTAATCCGTATACGAGCCTATTGTACCTAAACAGACCCCTGTGCGTATTTATAACTGTATAGAATTTAGTCTCATCCAACTCAACCTGATTGTAGGCCTGTGATAAATCGATCTTAGAGAAGTACATTGACCCACTCATTCTGACAATCACATCATCTATTTTAGGTAACGGGTACCTATCTACCAGTAAGGCGGGGTTTAACGTGGCTTTATAATCGGCACAAATTCTCAACGCACCATCCGCTCTATTGACAGCGACCAGCGGTGACGCCCACTCGGAGCAGTCGACGGGCTCGATGACGCCGTCGCGGAGCATGGCGTCCAGCTCGCGGTCCACGCGCTCCCGCAGCGCGTAGGGCAGCGGCCGCGCGCGCTGGAACACGGGCACGGCGCCCTCGCGCACGCGCAGCCGCGCCGCGCCGCCCGTGAAGCGGCCCAGTCCGCCACTCAGCAGCTCCTTATATCTGTTGAGAATTTTACTTATTTCACTATTCAAGTGCGTTACATTTTCCACCCGGTTACAGTTTAAACTTTTGAAGTTGGGAACCTGTATGTTCATTTCAGCTAACCATTGTCTACCTAACAAAGAAGTAGTACCTTTATCAATCACAAACAATTCTAATTGTTTCTTTACATTGTTGTAACCTACCTCGGGCCTAATAACTCCTAAAGGTTTCACTTTTGAGCCGTCATAAAACTTTAGACTAACACCGATATCTTGAATTGGCTCCTGTTTAAAATAATTATCATAGGTCTGTTTGCTTATGCATGACACGGCTGACCCCGTGTCTACTTCCATGTGAATGACCTGACCATTTATAATAATTGGCAAACTCACCGCCCTATAATCGTTCAAGCACAACTGGTGCAGCTCCTGGTCCAAGTGCTGGTCCGCCTGGACCTCCACCTCCTCGTGGTCCTCAGCCGGCTCGCCGTAGTGCAGCGGGTAGCGAGCCGCCCGGCCCGCCGGCCCCGCCGCCCGCTCGTCACGCTCGGGGCACATGCGCCGCAGGTGACCCGTGCGCCTGCATCTACTGCACACGTAGCTCTGGAACCGGCAGCTGGCATATTCGTGGTCCACCGCGCCGCATCCGGCGCAGCGTCGGAGGTATGCGCCCCTGCCGCCGCCGCCCGCCGGCGCGCCACGTGGTCCGCGGCCGCGTGGTGCGCGCCCACGCCCGCGCCCTCGGCCGCCCTCGCTGCTCCCCCGCACGCTGACCGCGTGCACGTTGACGCTCTCTGCTGCTCCCGGCGCCTCCTCCCGTGGTGGCCCCATTGCCTCGACCGCGGCTGAGTCTCGCTCCGCCGCTTCTAGAGAAGTGGCGATCTTCACCGCCTCCGAGAACACTATTGCGTCATCTTCGGCAAATAGCCTTTGCCGTGTCACATCACTGCGAAGGCCGCATACGAACTGGTCCCTTAGGTTTTCGTTTAGTCCGTCTTTAAAACGACAATTCCGTGACAGCCTTTTTAACTCCGCCACGTACCCGGCTATATTCTCCCCCGCGTTCTGTCTCCTCTGACGAAACCGGTACCGTTCCGCTAGCACCGATGGGGCAGGTTGGAGGTGATTTTCCAACAGTTTCACCGCCTCTTCATATGTTATATCCGCTGGTACTTTAGGGCTCGCTAAATTTACCAGCAACTCATATGCCTCGTCCCCCATCACGGCAATTAAAGTCGGTAATTTCAAGTTCTCACCCACATTGTTCACTTTAAAGTACATATTTATCCGGTCCACGTATGACGACCACGTACCGTTTTTCACATCGAATTCACCGACTCGACCGATAGACATTGTGAATCTTGATAATGCACGCAATTAACACTGGTAATTATCCTCGTTAGCCACTGTGATATATTAGGTAAGGGTGAATAATAGAACGCGACTGTCTTGTATGGCCGTTTATTCAAGAATGCAACACGACACAAAAACCTACCCTCTTATAATAGTCTCATAGTTTCTACAACTACCTGATATACAAACACCACAATCATAATGATATGTCTAAGATTATATGAATAATAAAATATTTTACTGTGATTACACTACTTTCATTTTGTAAAGAGATTTTTAAATAACCGTTAGACTACCTTTAGGTCAAACGACGGACAGTAGGTTTAGTACAGAAACATAGTATCCTAACTAATATAAATGCGAAAGTAACCGTGTCTGTCTGTTACTCTTTTAAGCCAAAACTACTGAACGGATTTGAATGAAATTTGATATACATATGGTCTAACTCTAGACCCTGGGAAAGAACATAGGCTACTTTTTATCCCATAATTCCCACGGGAAAACTTAATAAGGCGAAGCGAAGCTTGCGGGAACAGCTAGTTAGTTATAAAATTCTTGATTGCACATTAAACAAACAAGCAGAAAGTTTAACTTAATGCTAGTAGCGATATCGCTTTTGGCCACCTTTTGTACCCTTATTATAATGTAAGTAGTTGTGGGTAGGTGACGTACCTTTCGGGTTAATAATAACTTAATTACTTCCGATAGGTACTCAAATGTTACGCAATAGAGCAGCAATAGTTGTGACATTTCAAGTTTACATAAGTTTCTGAACGTCAGCGAACGAAAACAATCTGTAGAAAAAAATAAAAATTGACGTCCAGGAGGGGTTGCTCTATACTGACGAAATATGAACTAACGAGAGCTGTCGTGCAATCGGCACGTTTAATACAACGGGATATAGTTGTGGCTCGCACAGTAGCGCTCTTAAACTTAGTTTTTGGTCATAAAGAGTAACCCCCAGTGTTGTATCGATTGCGCCTAGCGCGCAGGCGTCACAAATTCACTACGCTGTTACTCATTGCTAGTACAATCCCTCAGGCGCTCAGACGGTACTCTGGAGCGCTGAATTCACCAAAGAAAAGTCAATAAACTCTCCCATTTCCGCGTTCACTCTGCCAAAATCATAATAAAACCCGAGTGTATCTAAAACTTAACATTAAACAAAGATGTTGGTTCGCAACCGAAAATTGGGCCCGTAAATTTTCTACAAATATATTTTTCGTCTCACCAAAGAGTATTGACCGAAAAGGTTTAAGTACCTCACCTCTTCGATAAAGAAATAAGTTTTTACCAAAAAGGCGGTAAGGAAAGTCGTTAAAACGGCGCCCGCACGAGTCAACCGTTTAAACCCGATGTATTTGGGGGGCCAGGAGTATACGGATATAAAAATAAGTTCCAAGCTATTGGAGTCCACTGAATCTGAAGACCAGTGTCAGAGACCTTCGAAGCCGGCGCCTCCTGATATTGATCAGCGATGTCGCTGCCCCGAGAGTTTATGTTTAACGAGGTAAGTGCATAAAACCTTCGTGGCAAATAAAAAAAAATAAAAAAAATACAGCGAAACAAAAAATACTCCTCGTTTAGCTCTAAACTGCTACCATCGCATTAATTTAATGATTCACTTGAAAAGGCCACGTTATAAAGTGGTATTTCTCATAATGGGTGGGCAGTGAATGCTTATTCTGAGTTATTAAGGCGGTGCAAGTCATTTCCTGTCGATGCGCCATCCCTACACTGCACTGACCTACTTTACAGCCAGTTGAGTGCGGGCATCACTTGTTTTGTGTAACTCTTTCTGCATCTATCTTGCATCTATTGAAGTCATTGAGCACCTATCAGTATGATATCCTAGAAATATGTATAAGTAAGTACTTATACTTTGATGATTGCTACATAATTATCAAATGCTTTTATTGCATCTATTACAAAGTTCAATTCGGGATTCTAGAAAAGGGGGTTTAGTGACCTCAGAGCATTATTTATTCATAATACCGATATAGTTAATCATTTCGTTCCACTATGAACCATCTCTAACGTGACATATAAGTAGGAAATCCGATTTATTTATAAATAAAGTGCTTGAATCTTGCACTGCATGACCTTAGGGACAGATTAGTGACGTGACAGAGTGGGTTGCATCACAGCACAGCCAACAAAGAATTGCTTGAGATTATTATTCTTTGTAGCACCAGGAAATAAGGGAGTGGTGTGATAAGTTTGTTATTTTACCATGGCAATTGTTGCTTTGTTGTAGGATTTTGATGTATAACTATGGTGTCGAACCGATAACTTTAATAAGATAGAATAGATAGATAGATAGAATATTCTTTATTTGTACACAAGAATAGATTATACAAAGCTTAAAAATAAACACATAGGTACAAAAAAGGCGGTCTTATCACTAAAAGCGATTTTTTCAAGACAACCTTTAGGTGGAAGAATATTTATGTTCAGATAGGGTCAAGTGTACTAAAGAATTTATTAATTAACTATAAATACCTACAAACTAACAATATACTTACGTGAAATTATACTTATATACCCATAACAATCATATATATCATATAATAAACTACATATACCTACATAAATATAATTATCAGATTTTATAGGATTATATTAATTCTTGTCTGAGCTCCGATAATAAGACAACGGAAAAAAAAATTTACCTAAACACTAAGAAAATGATCCTTTACCATTCTTTTAAAAGAAGCCAATGACGGCGCTTTACGTATGTGTAGTGGGAGATCATTCCATAAGGTGATGGCTTGTATGGTAAAGGAATCACCGTAAAATTTTGTTGAATGGGGAGGGATATTGAGGCGAAGATTATGTGATGAGCGAAGTGTCCGAGTATGAGATTCGTACCGAAAGTTAAAGCGCTCTTTAAGGTACGCAGGGTATGCTGGGTTAAACAGTATTGAATGCAATAGTGAAAGGATATGGGTATTCCGGCGGAGGCGAATAGGGAGCCACTTGAGCTTGGTGCGAAATTCAGAAACATGGTCATATTTGCGTAAACCAAATATGAACCTTATACAGACATTTTGGAGGCGCTCAAGTTTGTTAAGTTGCTCCTCGGTAAGATCGGTGTAACAAGAGTCGGCATAATCTAGAATAGGAAGAAGTAAGGATTGAGAAAGAACAAGACAGAAGTTTCATTAAAATTAGTGCAGTCGTTCAAAGGATACCTATGCTTATATATTAAACATGGGAGTTATATCTACGTACACAAACAAAAACATCAATAGTAATAGTGCATCAATCATTTTTCAAAAACGCACAATAGAAAAATATGTTTAGCGTTTAAAAAAACCTATTATAGATATTATTATTTTAAGTTCTTTAGAAAAATATAAGAACCTACATTTAATTTGGTCCACTGCAGTAGGTATATTTCAAATTTTACTAGTTCCTTTGCATTTTTACGGCTACCGACCGTCGTAAAATTCTAACGCGAGGCAAAAACTAGGAAGGTATATGTATAACCAGTAGATGGTGTGTCACCAGCACTTACAAATGAATGAGTAACACAAAAAAATCTTGAAACGATGTTTAATCGAAGTTGAACACGGTAACATAAAATATTTATCATATGAAAGAAAGAAAGAATAAAGATACATTTATTTGACACACTGGGACAGAATAATTAAAAAAATTAAATTCATTTATTTCAGATAACTTGATCCATATTCAGTACATGTCATAAAATTCAATAAACAAAAAAGAAAGAATAAGAAGAAAATAGAATAAGACAGAAAAGAAACAATAACAAAATAACGAGAATACTTAATACAGAACAAACAAACAAAACAAACAAATAAAGGATGCTGTCCAGAGTGTCAAAACGGCACCAGCTCAGCATATGCTATGGACAGTGAGGTTTTCAGCTGGCCCTTGAGTTGACCTCAGTCACGAACGTCAAGTTCGAATATGCTCACGACTGTAATCCCCGAAGGGGTAGTCAGACCCGCTTTTCGCAGCACATTTGAACACGCTACCTAATTGGATGTAAAGAAGCAATAGATTTTGTTGTAAGACGTAAATGTTCCCTCAATGCGTGCAGATTTTAAAGGATTTTTAATATTCTGAATCGAACCATAGATCTATGTCAGTTTTCTTATTATTTCGTACAGTATAGCGTCGCTATAGGGAGCATAATAATGAAACCACTTACGCTATACCTACATATACAGGGTGTTGCAAAAAGGGTATACTAAGTCGAAACCTACATGTGCAGCATGTTATATCTAAGCCCGAAACTAAAATCAGAATTTGAAAATTCGCGAAAAAAAATTTTCATTTTCCATAGAAACTTTGTTGGTCACGTGACTTTTACTATGAAAAAAAAAATTTTTTTTCGCAAATTTCCAAATTCTGATTTCAGTTTCGGGCTTAGATATAACATGCTGCACATGTAGCTTTCGGCTTAGTATACCAATTTTGCAACACTTTGTATAATATACATATACATATTATGCACTCACGACTGTAATCCCCGAAGGGGTAGTCAGAGGTGGCTCACAAGCGAGCCACCCACTTTTCGCAGCACATTTGTACTAACGTGATAGGTTGATCGCATTTATACAAACAAATTAGGTAAGTTACACAACTAATAGGTATATATATCTACATATTACTAGTGTAAATTTAGAAACTTATGCTATTACAAGTTATTATTAAAGATTACATAGATGTACTTAATGAAGATATGCATTTAGTGTACTTATAATACTCATTGCAGGTAGCTTAATCTTGTAATAAATGATATTTTATTTTATTTTTTATAGTTTTTTTAGAACATCTTAGTTTTAATATCGCATACGGTATTACGGTATACATACATAGATATTTAACAGAGGTAGGTAAGACATTGTAAAACGTTGCTTTGGCTCTGGATTGCTACGCAGCCACCGTAGCATCGGTACAGCGTAGTAAGCTACGGCGTAGTGCTACGACGTATAAGCTACGACAGTCGTAGGCCAATTTTTACAAAAACTTTTTTTCGATTAGGTTCATTGAGATTATTATAAATTATGATAATATGATAGCAGGTTTTAAATCTAATTCAAATTTGGATAGATAAGGTAAGCGTCTACCTGTCGGCACCGCACGCATTACATCCTAACTAATATTATAAATGCGAAAGTAACTGTGTCTGTCTGTCTGGTATACTTTCACGCCAAAACTACTGAACGGATATGAATTATGTTGGTATACATATGGTCTGGACCCTGAGAAAGAACATAGGAATTTTTTATCCCGCAATTTCCACGGGAAAACTTTTTAAGGCGAAGTGAAGCTCGCGGGAACAGCTCACAAGTGCGTCCACTTCATCAGCATTGACGCCGTTTCTCCATATACAGGGTGTTGCAAAAAGGGTATACTAAGCCGAAACCTACGCCTATTGCCAAATTCTGATTTCAGTTTCGGGCTTAGATATAACATGCTGCACATGTAGGATTCGGCTTAGTATACCCTTTTTGCAACACCCTGTATACATATATGACAATCCATTTCGTGCGATACGTCATACGTACGATACAGATAGGTAGGTGTTTACCTTTATAGTCTTAGGTTGAATCTTTGATGAAAAATAGATAATATACTTGTTTAACTTCTAGTTTTTGCGATATCGAACGAATACTTATTTTATGAAATGTAGCTTATGTAGGTATAGTAGTTTTTCCGCGAAACAAACCTTCTACCTTAATAATATTATATAGTAAGTACCTTTGCATAGCATTGTTGTTGTTTCTAGAGCACACAGATTACCTAGCTCTTAGGCCTTGTCCTAGGTGACCTATATTGTTATTGCAGTGCGGCAATTCAGTGGAATTTTCTGCACAATTTTGCTGCCAAAATGTACCTGAGAACTAATATTACGTAACTAGGTCGCATTCTATACAACATTTGCTATACAGGGTGTTGCAAAAAGAGTAAGCCGAAAGGGGTGACCAGCTCATTGTGAACAATTTTTGACAAATAGCGATGACTAAACCTGAGACACCTACCTAAACAAGAGCGGTGGTAGCTCAGTCGAGTCAGTTCGAATCCCGGCGCTGACATGTACCAATGAGTTCTTTTCTGAATTTAAGTACAATGTATACTTACCATCGCTCTTACGGTGAAGGAAAACATCGTGAGGAAACCTGCATATCTAGATTTAGCACATCTAGATATGTGAACCCACCAACCCGCAGTGGACCAGCGTGGTGGGACATGGTCCAAGCTTAGGAAGGCAGATTAGACCTTGGGGATATGCACAAAGGTTCCACTCGAGAGAGCCAGGTGCAGGTACTGTTACCCCCACAGAGAATAGAATAGAATAGATGACTAAACCTAAAATCTGGTTTTTAATCTCAGATACTAAATTGACAGATTCTGAACGCTTCAGTCGATTGTGTCGGCAATAGAACGTCACTTAATCGCGGGACAATCGACTGTTGAAGAACCGCTCAGAATCTGAAAGAAAGAAATCAATTTAGTATCTGAGATTAAAAAACAAGTCAGGCCCCATTGTTGCGTTCCGTCACCGCAGGGTAATTTTTGGGACTACGACGCGACTGAATGTACCAATGGGGCCTCACGCTTCAGTCCAACGTATGCTGCTTTAAGCTAGCAATAATAAAACTTGAATTCCTATTTCAATGTTGTAAAAATTTGTACTTACATCTTACATGTTTGGAAGCTGTTTCGACCATTTTCAACGTTATATTAAGTATGTTGAATACATTTGGGTGGGCCATAGTAAGTTGGGAGTTTATCAGTGATCGGATTAAGTTATTACCTGTCGTCCAATCACATTCGGTTTGATGGAATTAAATTCGACACACAGCGTTTTTAACCGACTTCGAAAAAAGGAGGTACTCAATTCGTCTATACATATAATGTATATGTATGCTTTTGTCTCCTTTTCCGCAATATATAAGGTTGCCTGTAAGAGATCGATCTCAGCGATAAGGCCGCCTATTGTACCTGATTTATGTGGTGTTCAATAAAGCAATATTCTATTCTATTCTATACTGCATTTTTTTCAAGTAAGTGCCTAAATATAATGTACGAATTTTCCTTTAAATTTTTAAAGAGGCAGAGAGTGTCAGCTTGATTATTGAGAAATTTGTCTGTCCGGACCGAACACTGATAAACGCTTACCCCTGTATATGTAGCATGAAACTGCAGCGGTTACTACAAAATGTAAATTGAAGTCTCGTTTCAGGGTTCACCCTGTGCATAGCGTCTGAAATTCTGTAAAATGTTTAGGGCGATGAACCTTATTGTGTTTTTTACAGGGTGGAATTACTCTCACGAGCAATGAAAAAGTTCCAGTAACAGAAAAAGAAAATAATCCTATCACAGAATTTGATTCTATTTTCGAAACTACACAAACCTATGGAAAAAACAAATGTCACTTTTGGAACTAACAAATACATTTTCGTCTTACATTTTCGTCTTACATATTCTTTTTCCATATGTTTGTGTAGTATTGAAAATGGTATCATATCCTGTGATAGGCGTACAGAATATTATAAGACAAGCTAAGAAGAACTCCCACGGTGAACCTTCGTATAATTCTTTCAGTGTAACATACAACGTATACACGTATAAGTAATAAGTACATCCTAATCCTAACTTATATTATTATATTAATATTAATATTATAAATGTGAAAGTAACTGTGTCTGTCTGTCTGTCTGTCTGTCTGTCTGTTACTCTTTCACGCCAAAACTACTGAACGGATTTGAATGAAATTTGGTATACATACGGTCTAGACCCTGGGAAAGAACATAGGCTACTTTTTATCCCGGAATTCCTACGGGAAAACTTTTTAAGGCGAAGCGAAGCGCGCGGGGACAGCTAGTACTTAATAATACCTACTGAATGTTACATGCACATTCATTCTACTATGAGCAGACCCATAAAAGTAAAGCAGAAGGTAGATTTCAGTTAATTTAATAATTCAAAGGGTGTTAGACAATTTTCCTTGCACGGTTCGTTGTACCAGTAAATGTATTTATAAGGTTATCGCCGTCTTCTTTCCCCGAAGGAATAAGGGTTATTTCAGCAGATTTCGTTACAGGGACAAGCGAATGGTACAGTGTGTGTATGTATTTGTTTAGATATATCAGCGGTCCGATACCCATAACACAGGCTCTGCCTAGCTTGGGGTCGGATGGCCGTGTGTGAGATGTCCCCACATATTATTATTATTATTATTATAGTGTGTAAAGTGCCGTATAGCGCCCCAACTTAAACATTAATTGGTCCTGGGTTTGAATCAGCGGCAGCGCCGGCATAGGTACGGTCAGCTGCTTTCAAGGATTGCTCCAGTCATGTACACCTAGAGATTAAGTATGGTTATTGAAATAAAGAAATTAAAAAAAAAGATTTAGCTGCAAAAGTGATACACATACATTTGTACCTTGTCGAACTACCTACATAACAAATCGTCAATGTCAATGTTTGAATAGGCAGTTTGTGAGTTTGACAAGGTAGAAAAGTGTACAGCTACTTATGCAGCTGACTGTACTTTAGATATTTTTATACCCAGAGATATAATTATGGTATCGGGGTTTTTCGCCCGCCTTATTTTGAATGGTTGAATCCCATACATTTAAACATGTTCACCATTAAATTAATGTTGTGTCTCCGTCTGTTTCATATAGTAAGTACACAAAGAGTGACTGTACCTATCTATCTATCTGTACCTATCTATGTTTGTTTAACCTGTTATTTATTTTTATTAAACCTAGTCGAATACGATATTTAAGCAAACATCATAATGTATTTTTTTATAATTTTTATACTTAGCAGTATTAGAGTAGTCGTAGCTACTACGACTGCTCTAGAGCAAGCAAGCACCTTGAAGTTAAAATCCTAACTATCCTAATCCTAACTAATATTATAAATGCGAAATTAACTGTGTCTGTCTGTCTGTCTGTCTGTCTGTCTGTCTGTCTGTTACTCTTTCACGCCAAAACTACTGAACGGATTTGAATGAAATTTGGTATACATACGGTCTAGACCCTGGGAAAGAACATAGGCTACTTTTTATCCCGGAATTCCCACGGGAAAACTTTTTAAGGCGAAGCGAAGCGCGCGGGAACAGCTATTCAATATAAATTTAAGCTCAGTAAAATTGCAGAGATATTTGACACAGTAACATTTTGGCATTATAGCTGAACGCCAGCGCTCGCTCATGCCAAATAACTTGGTTCTGGCGACGCTTAAAGTTCAAAGTTCACATCTCAGCGCAAAACAATGGGAAGAGAAAAAACTTACCTAGGTATAGCATAGCAGGAATGAATAGGTTAATATACAGGGTGTTGCAAAAAGGGTATACTAAGCCGAAACCTACATGTGCAGCATGTTATATCTAAGCCCGAAACTAAAATCAGAATTTCAAAATTCGCGAAAAAAAAAAAATTTTTCCATAGAAACTATGTCGGTCACGTGACTTTTTAGTATGGAGAATAACTTTTTTTTTTCGCGAATTTTGAAATTCTGCTTTCAGTTTCGGGCTTAGATATACTATGCTGCACATGTAGGTTTCGGCTTACTATACCCTTTTTGCAACACCCTGTATTATATAAATAATACTTTGTTTGAGTTTAGTTATATGGGAGCTGGGGTGTGGCGTGTACGAAAGAAGAAGCCTTCTCGATACGACCAGAGCCGCGAGCACAGGATTCGATACAATTCTCGATACGGCGATCACGAAAAACAGAGCTAACGTATAGAATCGAATGCGAGTGCGAGAACTGTCAATTCTATAGGTAAAAAGTGTTCGAAAGTGCTGTCAAGTTGACAATAGTCGCACTTGCATTCGATTCTATATTTTTCGTGTTGCCCGAGCACAGAGGCGCGAGCACAGGATTCGATACTATTTTCGAATCTACACGAAGGGTCGTCGCTTTTACCAAACGCTAAACGTATTTAAATCAAATTTTAAATACATTTTGCACTAACTGACAGACGTATGACAGGCTACTAAATACGTTTAGCGTTTGGTGAAATTCCACCTAACATGGAACGTAAACGGAGGTTTCGAATCCTGTTGCCCGAGCACAGGATTCGAAACCTCCGTTTACGTTGCGTATCGTCAAATGTCACTGTCAAAATGTAAGACAAATTTGTTAGTTCCAAAAGTGACATTTGTTTTTTCCATGTTAGGTGGAATTTCACCAAACGCTAAACGTATTTAGTAGCCTGTCATACGTCTGTCAGTTAGTGCAAAATGTATTTAGAATTTGATTTAAATACGTTTAGCGTTTGGTAAAAGTGACCCTTCGTGTAGATTCGAAAATAGTATCGAATCCTATGCTCGCGCCTCACACGATCCCCTTCAGGATTCGAAACCTCCGTTTACGTTGCGTATCGTCAAATGTCACTGTCAAAATGTAAGGCAAATTTGTTAGTTCCAAAAGTGGCACTTGTTTTTTCCATATGTTTGTATAAGTAGATCATAGAACAACGCGGACTCGGGTGTGTGTAGATGTATTGTATATATTGATGAACCGTTCAGAATCTGTCAATTTAGTACCTACCTAACTGAGATTAAAAAGCAGACTTTAGAGGCCCTGTTGCTAATATGAAGAGCGCGCCCTGAGCTGTCAGTTGTACTCACAAAACATAAAATCTACAAACCAACACGATAAGTATTTACACAATTTTAAGACATAGTAACTACCTAGTACCTAGTCGTCTAACTGCTACACACGCACTCACGCCTTGTACTAATGTACTCCCTTGCGGGGTAGGCAGAGATGCATTGCTGCACCCACTTATCGCCAGAGTCCCAATGTAATAAGGGGCGGGCCTATTGCCAATTTACGGGCACATCCAAGACCCGAGAGCAAATATCTGTGTTTAAACAAATATCTGCCCCAGCCGGGAATCGAACCCGGGACCATCGGCTCAGTAGTCAGGGTCACTAACCACTACGCCATTCGGTCGTCTAACTGCTAGTGTCTAGACATATTAAATGTAGATATACCGTGACTGCAAGAGGAACCGGAATGGCTGGAGATCAATAGTCACGGGGGGTGCAGCATGGCGCGTCTTGGTGTCGTGGCGGTGACAAACACAAGCGCTAGACTAGATGGATAGGATATTAAAAAATTGTACACACACAAGAACAGAAGTTACAAAGCTTGTATAGAAAGACAAAGGTACAAGAATGTCTTGTCACTAAATGAGATATTTTCAAGACAATCATTGGGTGGAAGGACTTTTAGACTAGGATTTGTCACTGTGATGAAAGGATTCGCCAGTCAGATTTAATATAAGTTTTCCCGTGGGGAATTCGGGATACTTAAAAATAGTCTATGTTATGAATAAAAAAATATAAAACTTTACATACTAGGTATATTACAAAAAAATATACCTACCATATACCTAAGTGTACAAAGGGTAGAATTAGGTAATACTTAATTCTAAAAGCATTTTCTACCAGCCAACCTAGAGGAGGTACAGGAAAACTAGTACAGTGCCACAAACTTATCTGTTCCGGTGACCGCTCACGTAAATGTGTAATATTTCTTAATTCTATAAGATTTTAAGTTTGCCAGTAGTGGTAATGCGCTCTTGTAGTTTCAATAAACCCATCTAATCAATATCAATATATAATTCATTAGTAAATAATGAGATATGGATCAATTTAGTTCGCTCTCACTGGAACAGATAAGTTTGTCGCACTGTAGAAAGGTAGGATGACAATATTGTTTTCCATGTTAGATCCACATGTGTAGTGTTTTGTCTGAAGGGCACAGACCTTGGGGAGTTCACTCGAGAATACGATACACTATACGGGGTGTTCACTTTATGTTAGCTAATATAATACCTACTTATATATACACGTTCCCAAATGGGTAGGTACTTAGGTTTTATAGCTGTGAAAATTTTTAATATTTTAAAATCTAGTTTTATTCGTAAATGTTTAGGTGTCTTGGTGGAAGTCAGACAATAATAAGAGCTTAACCATCATAACAAAATGCCAAAAGCCTTAAAAATAAATGTGTGAAATTAGGATTTAAACACCCATTAAACAAGGTTTCATATATTTTTAAAGTAACACGGTAAAAACATGGATGCTTATTGGAGACGTAGCCTTATTTTACCTTCGCTGAAACTTTCAGTGCTAAGCCTTTTTCAAGGCAATCAATGTCGTCATCACTATCTACCTAATAATTCACGAATGGATCGATTACAATGTTATTTCAAAACGTTATTCTCTTAAATTTTATCAGTGAATGTACCCAACATAAGTACCTAACTATTTAACATTAAATATTTTTTTACGTTTTTAACTCTTTCACCACAAGGAAGCGGCTGAAACAATTTGGATGTAATTTGCCAGAAAACAAATGTAAATATTTAGCTAATTTTCATAGTATCATATGTATACCTATATAGGGTGTTGCAAAAAGGGTATACTAAGCCGAAACCTACATGTGCAGCATGGTATATCTAAGCCCGAAACTGAAATCAGAATTTAAAAAATTCGCGAAAAAAAATTTTCATTTTCCATAGAAACTTTGTTGGTCACGTGACTTTTTACTATGGAAAATGATTTTTTTTAAACCATGCTGCACATGTAGGTTTCGGCTTAGTATACCAATTTTGCAACACCCTGTATACCTATTTTGTTGGATGTCGAGTCGCCTTATCAAATGTAAGAATGTAGAAATGTAATACAATGTGTACGTACCTATTATAGTAGAATTATAGCCATGGTCATTAACATTCCCTTTGGACATGCTACTGTCATTTCCCTCAGTGGCAGAATAGTTATAGTGATAATCGTGTGATAAATCATTATTATGTCTGTAAGTCGGTATAGGTACCTTAAATTGACTATACTAACGCTACAATAGGTAAAGGTTTCATTTAGTTTTATTTAGGTATTTCAGTCTTATATTTGACCCAAAATCTACTTAATTTGAAGTAGGTAAGTACTATTAGGTACGCAATAATAAAATTAAACTTCAGTGAGCCAGATTTCCCAAAATATTTACAGTTTATAGCCGAGTAAAATGTTGAACGTCAATCCGTTACGGAATTCAAACGTGGAACAAATTAAAATGGCGTGAGTAACCGCAATCAAGAGACGGCACTGACAACAAATATCAATAAAAAGAGGATTAAAAATTAAAACTTTTTCATTGAAATCAACTCGGTACCATGCTGTGCCATTGCTTAACTATTTGCGTTCCTGTGGCCGCGGCACGGGTTTGTTATCGACGTCGGTAAACTCGTCTAATGCGCGTTCTTCCAATCACAGCGCTATATTTATGGTGAATCGCGATATAGTGACGTTTATCTCGTAGTTATATGTCTTGGACCCATATTATATACTTATACCTATCTGTGTTTAAACAAGTAGGTATTGGTGCTGGAATGGGATCAACCCCTTCACATAACAGTGGAAGTAATTATCCGACGTGCCATCCGGTCTTCCTAAAATCGGACATAGAAATTCACACAAGTGCGTCCACTTCATCGGCATTGCCGACGCCGTTTCTCCATACATTTTATGAAAATCCGTTAGATATTATACGTACGATACAGATACGTGAACGCTTACCTAAACGGGGTAACTAGGACAGAAATCATCTTTGGTTTTTGGTATGTTCCTCAAAGTTTTTACTCTTTTGTTCCTTACAAAATGCATTGTGGATGTCACGCGATAATTCCTTATCTGCGCACAAAACGCTGAAAACGAATTCAGTCCACAAATGATATGCTAATGGATTTTAAATTTATGGAAATCAGACTTTCTATCTATGTAGGTAAAATATAGTAGGGTTGTGTCTGTCTCTGTGGAAACCTAGGTAGTCTTGGTCATTTATTTATATGTATGTCTATAATACACGTATATATCTATCTATGTATCTGTGTTCATAATATCAGCTTTCCGATACCCATATATTACGGCAGGGTCTACATGGCTTGGGGTCGGATGGTCGTGTGAGAGATGTCCCCACATAATAATTACTATATTTTTATCATTGTGATGATGGATCTTCAAGATTTTCTAAGTTTTCTACCGCTTATGTTACATTATTAAGAAGAAAAGAGAGATTTGCGTATTAAACTCGCACACTCACTCCTGTTATTTCGTTTTTCTTGTTTAACTTATGCTCCACAAACTATGTACCTATATTCATATTAAGTAGTACTACTTGTAATTGTTCTCAGGCATTGTCTAAAATGGACACGACGGTGTTGGGCACGTCGGCCCCAGTGCAGTCCGCGCCGCTGTCCTGCTCCATCGACCTGCCGACTGACACTGTCGACTTCGCTGAGGTGAGAAATGAAATTCAATGAAATGAAACGCCTGTCAACCGTCTACCATATCCATACAAGTTACGTCAGATTTGACAAGCGAGCGACGCTGCTTAATGATTATTAAATGTTAACGTTCGGTGGTGGTAACCCCCGATTCCTCGAGGATAAAATTGTGACTCTTAGATAAATCAGTTTTCAGCAGTGCTCCAAACTGTACGACACTGGATATAAGCTACCACCATAGAATACTGGCCTTCTTCATCTGGCCACTTCTATAAGGTCTTTGGACAATGAAATAGAATATCTGAACTTAAGACTATACATCTTAAATGGTCTTATATTACCATAATATCATCCAAGTATACCACACTCAATTGACCATTTACACGGACCTTTAACGACTATTGCTCATACTGGCATTGTGTTTTCAGGGCCGGTTATCCCCAGAGCTGGGCGGCTCCATGCTGTCAGTGCAGTCGGCGCCGCCGGAGCAGTGCGAGAGACCACACAGCCTCATGCTCGAGCTGCCGTTAGCCACGGTCAGGGTCTAATGACATTATTCAGCCTATTTTATATTATTTTGCTAGCTTTTCCCCCGAGCTTCGGTTCTCTTTAATAAAGGCATAATAAAAGGAAAAACCGTAGAAATTCTTGGATCAAAATTTGCCTCCAGTTTACTACTTACATGCCAAATACCTTTCATGAAAAAATATCCAGCCGTCTAGTAGCCATCTCTATCCGTATCGTCTCTAGCCGTAGCCATCCGCCGCGCCGTGAAAGAGTAACAAAAATCAATCTATCCATAAGTACTTATAATAGAATGTAGATTATTGATACTATGGAAATGAATCGGCTGCGGTATTGATTCTATTTTCATCCACGATTTGATGTCCTTGATCATTTAATGTATAGTGACAGGGTTAATGTACTTTACTACCTATACAGGCTATGTAGTTACAAGACTTGCTTTTTATAGTTTGTCTATAATACCTATATATGTGGCAAAAAATTACGTGCTGCTGTTGGACTGTACAGCCATCAACGATGGTTTGGCCGTCTTAATTCATAACCCACGAGCGCTGCAACAATCATCTACAGGGTGTTGCAAAAAGGGTATACTAAGCCGAAACCTACATGTGCAGCATGGTATATCTAAGCCCGAAACTGAAATCAGAATTTGGAAATTCGCAAAAAAAAAAAAATCCATAGAAACTTTGTTGGTCACGTGACTTTTACTATGGTTTTTTTTTTTTTTTGCGAATTTCCAAATTCTTCCTTAGTATACCAATTTTGCAACACCCTGTATATGTGTAAGTAGGAAATGCTGAGGCCAATGAGGATTAACTTATCTCATATCCCTTCGTCCCTACAGCAAGTAGGCGCGTACCTATCAGCGCTGTCGCCGCCGGAGCAAGAGGAGGACTCCCTGCTCACGCTGTCGTCGGTGGCGGCGCGGCCCCTCATCGCCGCCTCCAGGCGTCTGCGCGACCCGCAGCCTAGTGCTAGTACTACCACGTGAGTACTCGTAGTCTTCATCATCGTCATTAGCTAAGAATTTGTTGATTACTTCATTACCTTAATTTTCGGGGACACCGACTTCCTAGAGAATGAAAAATTATACAAAGTTTTTACGTCACTGGTGGACGCTCCTATTGTGCACTATACTATGCTGTGATAGACCTATGTATCATTCTGACACTGCCAACCAGATAGTTTGTGCAATTTTGTATCTATTCCAGTTCCATCTTTGCTGTGTGATAGACCTATTTTGTCACTGTGAATTGGGTACATAGTGCAATTTTGTATCTATTCTACGTACTTCATAACATTTCTAAACATTCTATCTATATTCCAGCATTCCTCTCGCTTCTCGTTATTTCCCTCTCTAACCAACCCTCCCCCAGCCCGCAGACAGACGGCGGCTACGGCTGGGTGGTTGTCTTCGGCGCCTTCATGGTGCAGTTCTGGGTGGCGGGGCTGTTCAAGTCGTACGGCGTGCTGTACGTGGAGATCATGGAGACCTTCCCCGACTCCTCCGAGTCCGTGGCCAGCTGGATCCCGGCCGTGCTGTCCACGCTGTGCTTGGCTTTAGGTTAGTGGTGTGATTCTGTTGGAAGTTTTAGGGCTTCAATGAGTTGGTAAGTTACCAATTAATGTAAAAATCAACCAAAACAGTGGATCCGCAAAAGAAAACGGCAGCAAATTTAAAAATCTACCTGTGGCCGCATTGACTATACGCAGACTTGATACTTTTATGTCAAACAAGCTGTTCCCGCGAGCCTTCGCCTTAAAACGTTTTCTCGTGGGAATTCCGGGATAAAAAGTAGCCTATGGGTTAATCCAGGGTGTCGGCTAACTCCATACCAAATTTCATTAAAATAGGTTCAGCCGTTTTGACGTAGAGATGTAACAAACATACACACTTGGAAGTAGGATAAACCATGAGGGCAGAATCGATTAAAAAAAAAAAGTAAGTATCAACCCTGTGATGTGGTGGCGCCTCATGGTGCAGTTCTGGGTGGCGGGGCTGTTCAAGTCGTACGGCGTGCTGTACGTGGAGATCATGGAGACCTTCCCCGACTCCTCCGAGTCCGTGGCCAGCTGGATCCCTGCGGTGTTGTCTACGCTGTGCTTGGCTTTAGGTGAGGGGTGTGATTCTGTAGCAAGTTTTTTGGTTTTAGGGCTTCAATGAGTTGGTAAGTTGCCAAATTAATGTAAAAATCAACCGAAACAGTAGGTCCGCAAAAGAAAACGGCAGCAAATTTAAATATCTACCTGTGGCCGCATTGACTATACACAGACTTGATACTTTTATGTCAAACAAGGTGATCCCGCGAGCCTTCGCCTTAAATAGTTTTCCCGTGGGAATTCCGGGATAAAAAGTAGCCTATGGATTAATCCAGGGTGTCAGCTAACTCCATACCAAATTTCATTAATAGGTTCAGCCGTTTTGACGTAGAGATGTAACAAACATACACACTTGGAAGTAGGATAAACCATGAGGGCTGACTCGATTAAAAAAAATTAAAGTAAACGTAAGTATGAAACCTGTGATGTGGTGGAGCCTCATGGTGCAGTTCTGGGTGGCGGGGCTGTTCAAGTCGTACGGCGTGCTGTACGTGGAGATCATGGAGACCTTCCCCGACTCCTCCGAGTCCGTGGCCAGCTGGATCCCGGCCGTGCTGTCCACGCTGTGCTTGGCTTTAGGTGAGTGGTGTAGTTCTTTAGTAATGATAGCGATTCTGAAGGCCACACTTCCTAATTTTAAAATACGCTAAAATCTCTAAATTTAAATGACGAATAATGCGCATTTGATAATTTTAATTGCTTTATTAAGGTGTTACTTATGCAAAACAACCAAAAAAGTTATTGAAATATGTATATGGAAGTTTCTCAGCTACACTGCATTATATACAGAGCCCCAACGCTAGC
Source organism: Plutella xylostella (assembly GCF_932276165.1). Taxonomy (NCBI): domain Eukaryota; kingdom Metazoa; phylum Arthropoda; class Insecta; order Lepidoptera; family Plutellidae; genus Plutella; species Plutella xylostella. The sequence continues at coordinate 5,216,113 of NC_063991.1, forward strand.
CGCGTAGGGCAGCGGCCCGCCAGGCCACCCGGCCTAGTCGGAGGATCCTCCCTTTGCAGTACCACTCCAGCATCTCCAATAGGTCTTCAAAGTTTTAAGTAACAAAATTAACTATAAGGTACTCCTATCACGTCATAAAGTTCACACAAAACCCTCACCCCCCAGCCCCCGTCTCCTCCGCTCTCTGTGAGAAGTACTCGTGCCGCCTGGTGGTGTTCGTCGGAGGCTTGTTCTGCGCCACCGGGCTCGCGCTCTCCTTCTTCAGCACCGGGTTACTGCATCTGCTGCTCAGCTTCGGGGTTATGACTGGTGAGAGCGTAGTCTTGATTTAGGGCCTGTTTCACTATGTCTGGATAATGGCTACCTGTGGGTTAAAAGACTTACTGTCGGTGTCAGTATATCTTTTATCCCACGGGTAGTTACTATCCAGATAATGTGAAACAGTTCCTTAAAAATACTTAAATAGTAGTTAAGTATTTAACTACCGCTTATGTTTAAATATGACGACAGTGACATCGTAAACTTCGGTATTGAGATGCATGCAGATTTCTTCGGTAATATCTTTCTGCTCCTGAACCTCCTGCAGGTTAAACAAGATGCCCAGAGCTTTTGTCTAAAGCTGAATATTTATCTTTTCAGGCATCGGAGGAGGATTATCAACTACTCCAGGGATCGTTATCGTGTCGCAATACTTTGACAAGCACAGGTGAGTTCCAGTTAACTGTTTAAAAAATCAATGTAGGTAGGTTAGGTTGTTTTGATTTGATTTGATTTGACTATTCCCATAATTACGCAATGCTATGAGTCACAGTAATGCAGAGGACAATGAAACCCATTAGAGGTAGGTATAGCCATGGCCATGGTGTCATAACGTGACTAATGCTAGAAATAGACGTAGGTAATTATTATCGATCCTGAATGGATAGCTTTGTTTTTCTATGAAATTAATACTTAACTTCCAAATCCGTCACCGATCCACCGCGGGTTAGTGTTGGTTGGGTCCTTCTCCTTAATTTAGGTTTTTCTACATATGATTGTGTTGGTATCCTCACAAACTGACGACGCCGTATGTAAACGGCGAGATCTTACAAATTGCCTCCGACATCTTCACTGCACTTGATTCACATGAACATCGATCACGTTACCCGTTTGGCTACGACATGCCACGGCTCATGAGTCATATACCCTGCTTGAGATATCGAAGTACCTATAGGTAGGTACAGATTTTCTACATGGGAGTAAAAAATATAGCTTGACAAAAAACTGTCTTGTCACTTTTCAATTAGTTGTTGCCACTGTCTTTATTACAATTTAGATTCGTGTAAGTAGGTCGTTTTGGTTTCCTATCTATGTCACTTTTGCTACACCTTGCAATACAATCTCCTGTATTCCAGAGCGATGGCAAACGGCATCTGCGTGAGCGGCACGGCGGCCGGAAGCTTCGTGTTCCCCATGGCCATCGAGGCGCTGGTGCGCGCGTACGGCCTGCACGGGACCGTGCTGCTGCTGGGTATGACGATGATGATGATAATGATGATGTTGAGCAGCTTCGTCTTTCGCAAAAATCACGTCTCATCCAATGTGAACAGCTCCATATAAAGTGTATACCAGAGCATTCGACTTTTAGTCTTATGCGACTTACCACTAGTGTGAACGGGGGTTAAAATGGCGGCGTAAGATGGCGGACTACAGTAAGGCCCGGGTCTCCTATTTACTCCGTAGGTCGCGTCAAGTGTCACCGCCGTAGGCCGCGTCGCGATGCTCATACATCTACGCGCCAAACGTCGGCGTGTGAGGGAGACCGCATCAGTACATTTCTATAGTGAGCATCGTGACGCGGCCTACGGCGTGACGCTGGACGCGACCTACGGCGTAAATAGGAGACCAAGGCCATAATCCAAGATGGCGTCACAAGATGGCGGCCTAACCTAACCTCTATTCTATTCTATTCTGGGAGGGGGCGAAGTTCCTGTGCGTGGCTCTCTCGATTGGAACCTTTGTACATATCCCCTTAATTACAGCTCAGCTAGCCTAGCTCCCGAGTAAACTGGAGCAGCAAGCCTGGGTGTTGGTCCAAGTCCTGTAGAATTTGTAACCTTATCTCTTATCTTCCAGGCGGCGGCATGCTGCACGTGTGTGTAGCAGCCACACTGTACCGCGACCCCCCCGCGCACCCGGACCCCTCCCTCACCCCCGGGACCACGACTACGGAGAACACGATACTGCTGCCTGATTTGCATGAAGGTAAGTCACTAGACAACAAGGCTATATTAGTTAAGTGGAATTTGGTCGGTGTCGTTTCCGAAACCAGGTGAGGTGAATGTCAGATTTCAGCGTTGATTTCGTAATGAAAGTTTGTTGTTATGACGCTGCCGATTACCGCTGACATTGGTGTCCCAAAATGAGGGACTCGATGTCATGATCATGACTCTCATGAGGTTTATTATGGTGGTCTCTGCAGCAGTGGACGATTAATGGATGATTATGATGGTCACCATCCATACTGGTCACCGCACATGGGAAGAGACTTACTGCCAGTTTCTATATCTCTATCTATCTATAACTGGTAGTTACTTTCATACGATTTTGACAGATTTTTACTTTTGATTATGTCAAAATCGTATGAAAGTAACTACCAGTTATGGATAGATAGAGATATAGAAACTGGCAGTTAACGGTCTCAGCACATAATTATATAGGTATAAGCGTAACGTAAAGGGATCGCCTCTCTTTCTTCTTCTTCGTCAACTAGTAGAACGCGAGAAAAAGGTTATCCGTTTACATATCGCTTATATGTATGTGCTGAGACCGTATTAAGCGATATGTAAACAGATCACCTTTTTCTCGCGTTCTACTGGTTGACGAAGAAGAAGAAAGAGAGGCGATCCCTTTACGTTACACTTATACCTACTTATACCTAAATAATTATGTGCTGAGACCCTTAAGTCTCTTCCCAGGAGCACCTCAACACTATCTTCCACCAGCTATAACTATTTTATTAGTTTCCAAAAACCAACCTCAAACACAAGTAACACCATAACCTCTTACCCACCAGTGAAAGCACAAGCCGGCCAGAACAACCGCCTGGAGAAGCTGTTCTTCCCCGAGTCGGAGCTGATGATGAACCAGAGGAACCAGCTCGCGGCCGACGAGAAGCGCGCCGGGCTGCTGGCCGAGATCATACAGCCTAGCTTTGTGGAGGTGAGAGCTAGACAAGAGCTAGAGCTTGGCCAGCGAAAGATGTCCAAAGAATACGGCGGCAAATTTAATAATCTACCTGTGGCCACTTTGACTATATACACAGACTTGATACTTTTATGTCATAAAAACCATGAGGACTGATTTAACAGTAAAAAAACACTGCTTTTCTCAGATGGCGCGTCCGCCGATGCCGCAAGCCGTGTCGGACTCCGAGGACTCGGAGGGTCTCGATGTGCTCGGTGTCGCTGGTAAGATAACCCATTTATTTGTTCATGTAAATTTATAACTGAAGTAAGGGAATTTGTGAAAGATTTGTGTAACTTGTGGTGGTAGAGTGACATATCAATTTGTATAATTTTACGACGAACAAATAATGATTCAATTTAAAAGGGAGTGAGGACCTTAGGGAGCATGCACAATAGACCAAGAAGGAATATGCACAAGAGTGAAGACCTTCAGCACATATTTAAAGCGTAACGTAAAGGGATCGCCTCTTTTTCTTCTGTGAACCAGTAGGTAGAACGCGAGCTCCCGGACGCCTGGTTGACAGAAGAAAGAATACGTTTACGTTACGCTTATATGTGCTGTGAGTGCTGTGACCCATAGATTTTTCCAAAAATCTTGCCACTTTGATCTCGTGCCGTGCATGGATTATAATGTGTTAGTCTGTGTCTAGGTCTACCGCGCGAGGTGGCGAAGCTCCGTCTGCGGCCGACGCGCTCGTCCTCCATCCTGCACTCGGTCGAGGACCTCTCCACCGACAGCACCTGCGTCTACAAGGCCAGCCGGAGGAAGATCAGCAGGTACTGTACCCCCGCTTGAATTTTTCATACAAAAGGATTTTCGTTCCCGTGGGAATTTCGGGAATTCCTTTCTTAGTGCACCTCTACGGTACCTAAGCTACGTCCTTTCCAAGTTTCAAGTGCCTACGTTAAGCCGATTAGGCTGTGCGTTGATATGTTAGTCAGTCAGTTAGACGGTTAATTATTTTATACATATAGTTATTTAGATGACTCACCACTGTACAGGCACACCGGGACATCTTCAATCTTCGGCTCTCCTCATGACAGGAGCCTCCCCGAGTGATTCCCTAAATAGTATACGCATACCACACTTTCTAGGCAGTTCGAGACTAATCTGACTGTCCAAATCGCTGACTACGGTGGAAAACCATACCCTCTAGCTCTAGTGTTAGATATCGTCAATGATATCAAAGGCCTCAATTCCTGAAGCAGACCTCAATCTCCCCCCAGGTCACTGTACATCAAGCCGCCCCTACCACGCGCGCTCATCCAGAGCAAGCTCATCCACGAGGCCGCCAGGGAGAAGCAGGAGCAGAAGATACGAGAAGAGGAAGAAGAAGTGGTTGTCAAGAAGACTTGCGTTGAACGGATTTCGAGGTGGGGTTTTAAGTCTTGATTGTTGCCATAGGTTTTTATAAGATCGTACAGAGTGAGAGTAAAAGTACGTATTGTGGAATAAACTGAAGAGAAACCGGTTCGACAAACTAAGGCGCTGAAGCGAAGGTCTCGGGTTCAATTCCTAGACGGCTTATTCTCTTGGATGTCCTTGTATATTACGGGTACATGTATTGTGTACACACGGCAACGTCAAATGGTTGGCAGGGCACACTAACGTAGTGTATGTGTGTGTGTGTCGGCGAAGTCGACGTCAACGTAATCATTTAGTCCTCGGCACCAACACACGGATATTGTAAACATGTAGTTGTGCCAGTGACAATGATTCATTCTTTTTATGATATGAAGCAAAATTTTGCCGGGCATTGTAACAGATTGAATGGCCAAGTTGGTATGATACAAGACTGACTTAAACCGAGACGGTGGTTCAAATCCCGTTGAACCTTAATTATTCCTTTTTTGTTTTTTTATAGATTTAATTTATCTTTCAAGATGATTAATAATAGTATTGTAGTATATACGAATAAAAGCAACACAGAAAGTAAATGAAACAAGTTACTATGCGTTAAAATTACCAATTCTTTTTTTAAATGAAAACTTTAAGGTTGTTACGTTTTTGTTGTTTTTAGTTATAAAAAATAGTTCTAGTTTATATTATTAATGAAAATTTTCAATTTGCAGTTTTAAATCATAATAAACATCAGACAGTAAGTAAAATAAAAGAATTAAGTAAAATAAAAATACCCAACAGTGGACTCGAACACACGACCTATGTTTCATAAGTCTAACATTCTACCAATGAGCTACGAAGTGTATAGACACATGTAGTGAAATTTTGCATTTCGTCAATTTTATAACTATTTAAATTACACGACCGATTGATATGTTTATTTCAAAGCTGGTGTTCGGGCGTTTGCCTACGCGCAAACTCGTTTGAGTGCTGTTGTGTGTGTGCGGTTTGTTACTGGTGTGTAAACCGCTTTTATGCACACATAGACCACGTTAGTGTGCACACATACACTACGTTTGTGTGCCCTGCCAACCATTTGACGTTGCCGTGTGTACCTAGCTAGATTGTGTAGTCAGCCTTCTATAAGGTACCTAGTACCTACAGTGTAGGGCATACAAACTTTTTTAACCCCTCTAAAAGAAACCTCCGCGAGTGAAACGTCCGGCGCACTGGTTGACAGAAAAAAAGAGGCGATCTCTTACGGACGTTGCGGTTATATGTGCCGTGACCTTACAGTACAATGACTAACCCCCCCCCCCCCGTCTCCCTTTCAGATACCTGGACGTCTCTCTCCTCAAGTCCTGGCGCTTCGGCCTCCTCTGCGCCTCCGTGGCCCTCATGTCTTGCGGGTCCCCGTACGCGCTGTACTACTTGCCCGCGTATACTGTGTCCATGGGGCATAGCAAGGCTAATGCTGGTAAGATTATCTTTCTTATTCTTTATAACTGGGTGTTTTTGTAGTGGTATAGTATGCTGATAGAGGGTGAGTCGGGAGGTAATTTCGGTCAACTTTTGTTTTATGACTTTTGGAAATTAACGATTTAAAAAATGTACCTCACGTGATCAGCAAAGTTTCATCATGATTCTATTGCAAGGGTCATTGCAATTGCAACCTAGCTATAATTTTTTTAACAATAATAAATACTGAGCATCAGGTTAATTTAAGTTAGTTATTAGGGTTTGCCTACCTGTTAAGGTTCGTAACAAAAAATATATAAAAGTTATACATATTATTTAACTTTAAAAGGCATTTGAAATTGTATAACATGAAACCTGACTGGACTAAAAACATATTTCCTCCTATAGTACAGGCTAGACCTAGTTTAGGTGGATTAATCATTGTATCCTACATATTCTAACCATTACTCGTACCTACTTTACTTAAGACTTACTTAAGTCTTAAATTGTGTACTTATCAGCGTTTAATAAAATTTTGTTAGTAAGTACCTACCTATAGATTTTTAATTATTTAAAATTATGTTAATAACGCAGTATAAGGTAAATGTAAACTAACATAATTATGTGTAATATTAATATCTATAATTTTTTAAATAAATCAATTTTAAATACATTTTTTTGAACATCACTGATACAGTGCGTAAATATGAGTCCACTGCAGAAGATGTGCCTCCTGCAACCCTGAAATCGCAATAATCACCGGCGGATTGGAGATATAGTTTCTGCTAAAGGCATTTCGAGTCCATGTTGTTCTATGGCTAAAGAGTACACTATACTTTCTCCAGGTCGGCTGGTAGCTATCAGCGCGGTGCTGGACCTGTGCGGGCGGCTGGGGCTGGGCTGGCTGTGCGACCTGCATCTGTTCTGCAGGAGGAAGGCATACATCATCAGGTCAGGACTTAATGTTGTTACTAACTAGTTATGTATGTAGCTGTTCCCACTTGGTCTTAAAAGGTTATAAAGTGGAGATTCTGGGCAAATGCAGCGTGGGATCCAATCTTGACTATTGACCTTACAAAGGTATCTGGTAGAGAATACTTATGGAAGTACGACGACAGCTTATTGCATAGGACCTTAGCCTAGGTCCATATGCAATATTGGCTGAAGCTGATGACGGTTCTTATTGTATCGTGAGTTCTCTTTTCTCGGGGTTTTATGATACCTTTTGATCGTAACCAATAATGGATGGAGCCGAGGTTTGGTTAATGGTTCTGCTGTTTTGAGGGTCAGGTTCTTTCCCCTATGCTCTTATTATATTGTTCTTATTAATGAATTTAATGATTCTCCCTACTCCTCAGTATCCTGGTGGCGGGTCTGTCGGTGCTGACTCTACCTCTGTTGTCGTCGTGGTGGGCGCTCGCCATCGCTGCAGGTATTTTCACACTCGTGTAGATTATCACCCAAATAAGGTTAATAATCTACGAATAAATCTACCGCTAATGAAATAATCGCTTATTTGACCCTAGAAAAATTACCCTAGGCCATACTTTGAGGGAGAGTAAGGGGACTTATTCCTACTTCGACAGACTTGTTTTGCGTCCGATTCTGAGCAAAATTTCACATGTTTTATCCCTTCACACGTAAAATTCTCTTTCCACTCTTCAGGTAGCTACGGTCTCTGCCTCGGCTGCTGGTTCCTGCTGGTGCCGGTGCTGCTGGCGGACTCGTTCGGCACCGCGCGCATCGCCTCCAGCTACGGGCTCGTGCGCCTGTTCCAGAGCAGCGCCGCCATCTCCGTGCCGCCCGTCGCTGGTCCGTCTTCTACAGCAGATTTATCATTATCATCATAAGTGTCATCATCAGTATTATCATCCAGGGTTGCTATATCTGTGCCGCTTATTGCTGGTAACAATTAAAATGATGTTAGTATTTCCTTACTATCATTCATGGTCGCCAGTTGACGTATCAAACTGTCCAGAGCGACGATAGGTATATCCTGTGCCGCATATTGCAAATGAGATGCTGTTGAATCTGTATTTCATTTAGAGCATTGGTGCGTTGCGTCGTCAGAGAGCCGTCGCTCCCATTTTTTTAATGATCGTTTCATAGGGACAACACGTTGCAACGCACCAATAGAGAGTCTCTTGTTACTATCATGTGGGGGTCACCAGTAGGTATTTCAGCACTGTCTGCATCGCCTCCAGCTACGGGCTGCTCCAGAAAGTGTCCTCGGACAAGGAACAGCGTCAAATGAATGTCCCTTTATCTATATCATTATTAATAATCTGTTATCCCACCCCCAGGCTTAGTCCGCGACGTGACCGGCGGCTACTCGTGGTGTTTCTACGGCATGGGGTCCTGCATGGTACTCGGGACCATACCCGTCATCGCCTTCCACATCTGCAGCAAAAAAGAAGAGGAGGAAAACTCCTCCGCTGATTGAAGTTACAGACGAGAGAATTGAGGTATTAAAATTTAGGAGTTGGTTTCGATATTAACGTTGAGTTTCAGAAAGTAACTTTAAGATTATGTCGACTTTAAACGTAATGTCTTACTTTGGCAGTGTGTGGATAGAAAGAGATAGACATTGATTTAATGCCGACATTAGCTTAAAGTTCCTTCCTGAGACTCGGCATCAGTATTATAGAACTGTTTGAGGTTTGGAAGGGTTTTAAACGGATTTGAAGGTTGACTTTTGAGTTGTAGAGGAAGGGTTATGTTTAAATGACAGCTGGCCTCGCGACACGGTTGCGTAATCTACGACGATAAACTAGTTAAATGAGCGTTGCAACTATCACACAGCCGTATGTATGGCTAATCGCGATGTTGTGAGTTTTATCTACGTCGATATCGGACCCGTGCAGCGGGGACCGAATCAATCCGTTTAAAATATGTTTTCTAATATATCTAATAATAATATGTGTTTAATCGTCGTGGTGGTTATTGTAGAATGTTTCAAAATGGATTGGTAGTTTAAGAATGTGTCAATGTTTTTTTTTTATTTCGGTTTTTGTGTAATGGTTTTAAAAGACAAAACCAAGCTAAATAAATGTCAGCTTAGCAAGTGTTAAAAGTAAAATTGTAAAAGCACTTTTAGGACAGCTTATAATGTAATATTTCTCATGTTATCAGTTTTATTGAGAAAAATAAAACATATGAAAAAAGATCGAAGCACTCATTTATACGTGAGATGAAAGCCTAAAAGGTTTCAAGAAAAAAGTTGTAGTTGGATAAAAATAAGCATAAATTTTCATCTGATGAAGATATAAACTCCATAATCAGTTAAAAGTGATTGGTATGATGATCAACTGGAAGACGAGTTGTCAAAATTATATATATATATATATATATATATATATATATATATAAAATATAAAGCTGTGAATATTTTTAAGGCTTTAGTTGTTATGTATTAATTTAAAAACTGGTCACGCGCCATGACATTTTGTCGCGTCACGTAAAGTTTATTCTTTTATCTCAGACACTAAATTGACTAGTGCAAATTTCAAGTAGGGAAAAACTTCCTCTGATATCAGATTTTGTTCAACTTTACATATTTGTACTGGTCAATTTCGTATCCCTGATAACATAATAGACTTTACCAACCTAAGAAAACAGACCACAAATAAAAATTAATAAGGGCATCATTTTGTAAACATTTTCTAGGTTTCAAATGATCAAAAGGGCGAGAATAAAAAAAAACGGAAATGAAAACGACATTATGTCTGTACACGATGTAATACTAACGTAACGCTACGTAACGTAACTTCACGCATGCAATGTGATTGTAATGCAAAATGTATATTTTAGAAAAGCTTTAAAAGGCACTTAGTTGTATTATCTTGAAGTCACAAGTATAACACTATTATACACTTTTGACTTTGTATACCTATACTACTCTATATGTCCGACGAAATTATGACAAAATTGGAAGGTTATTAACAATCTGAACGGCTAGAATGATTTGACACTTGTCAATTCGTTGTCCTGAAAAACGTTTATAGTGCGACAAACTTATCTGTTCCGGTGAGATCAAACTAAATTGATCCATATCTCATAACTTACCAATGAATTATATATTCATATAGATTAGATGGGTTTATTAAAACCGCAAGGGTGAATTACCACTACAGGCAAACTTTAAATCTTATAGAATCAAGAAATATTAGACATTTACGTGAGCTCTCACCGGAACAGATAAGTTTGTGGCACTATAGAAGTTTAGATTGTCAAAATAGACAAGTGCCAAATCATTCTTAAGGTCTTCGCACATTATAACTCCACGCCAACGCGGCAGCAACTCTACTCACACTCCTTTAGTTTTTCTTGATATTTAGTGTACGATGCGTAGGCCACTCGTTGTACACTACTTTATAATCATTTTTTGAAATTAAACCTTGAACATATGACACAGGGCTTAAATATCAATGTCTAGCATAGAGTCGAGTCGCCGGCGAGTTGTTATGTGCGAAGACCTTTAAGAGATTTTCATAAAATAAAACACCTGAAACAAACAAAAGCTACCCTTAATCCAATGTATGTAATGGAAGAAACGGTCTCTACTTGCCATTCTGTATTGTTGTGAGCTTTCACATTTATCGTAATTTCCACGAGCATATCCTATTATATTTAAATGTGTTCATTCTTTACTAATGGAATATTTTCCCCTTTTTGGAAAGTAATTGTTGGATTTATTGTAACGTATCAAATGTTGGTAAAAGTTTGTAAAATATTTATAAACTAACCTTTACACTGTTACAAAAACCAAACATCATAAACTATAGCATGCTAAAAATATAAGTAACGTGGATGTGGAAACGGGATTCCGTCAAATGTACATGACGACAATTTATTTAGCAATGTTATGTAAACTTATGTTATTATGTAACAGTGTATTAGTTAGTGGTGCCAACGCAATAAAAATTATACTTAATGCAGAAAAAATAATTAAAAGGGTACAAGAGGTGCCTGGAACAAAATCTTCAACGATGTCTATGTCGACGATGTGGTCGTACTTTCCGATAATGTGAGGGATACTCTAAATAATGTATAGAATGGAATCTTATCCATTTATTTAGGGCTTTATGGTTTCGTTTCGTTCAATTTTATTTTTTTACATCATACGAGAAATAAATAATTATTTGCATCATTTGTTCATATTTTTATTAGTATTCTTAAAGAGCTATGTTTAAAATACTTTTCATGATTGAATCTGAAACATAACGCATACTTTGTTATATATTTAGAAGTGTTTTCGTGCGTTTTATTTGCGTATTGAAGCATAGTTTGATTTTATGAAAGTACCTATGTTTAATTTAAGCTTATTGTAGAATGTTTGTTTTAGAGAAGTACCTACCTGTTAATCGTTTTCGGACGAAAACGAGGATAATAAATTGGTATAATCAAAAAATCATAAAAATCATAGTTACTTAAATAACAAGTCAAACATTCAATGGTTATGAGGGAGATACATATTTATATACATTCATAATCTAAAAAGTTCTCAAATAAAAAAAAACACCAACATGTCATCTAAATACATTGATAGTTTTTACACCAAGACCAAAAACTTCAATAAATAATGTAGTTTTACTTTACGTAGGTAAATAAGATGATACATCATTCGAGGTTTCAATATATAATTTACTCGTATCATTATTATTAGATTAGATATACTGAAACAATGTTGTAACTGTATCTTTATTGTTCAATCAATTTTGATCAATATTCATTAGTTTTTTTGTTTTTATATTTCACTCATATGTCATGTTACCTTTATTTTTAGGGTTTTTCTCATAATGTTTTGATAATGGCTACCTATGGAATAAAAGACATGCTGTCACTGTCTACAACATAATTACAGAAAGTGGCAGGATGTATTTTATCCCACAGGCAGCCATTATCCAGACATTGTGAAACAGGGCGTTAGTTTCATATCTATAAATAATAATATAATATTATAATTATGAGTGAAGTGCATATTTTTTAAGAAAGTCATACAAACGTGGCCTTAAAAAAATATGTCAAATGTTTTGTTTTTATAGGCATATCTAACATATTTATATGAATTTTGGTTTATATATTTTCATATTTGATTTTAACTTTGAATATGATTTACCTTTCTTATTTGATATAATTATGTATTGATTTTAGAACAAAGTTAGCATAAATATTACGTTTAGACTACAAAAAAATATTATTGTTTTTAAATAAATTATTTATTTAATTTTGAAAATGCTGAGGAAGGATATACATTTATGTACAAGTATTTAATTTATGGTTTTGAGTAGATTTAGTGTAAGTATAGGACGCTAACCGACATTCCAATACTGGAAATAGGTCTTAAATTTTCGTGATCACAACAGTATTTAAATCTCGGGAAAAAAACACCACTACTTCTAATATTTTTACTAACTTCCACGGCAGACAATTGCATCTACGGGGCAAATGGGGCAAATCTTTATTCTAACGATAGGTACTATTGCCCCAGCCAGGAATCGAACCCCGGATCTTCGGCGCTTTAGTTAAGATACGAAAAGTTTCACATGACGTCTTATTTTTGGCAAATGAAAAATGTACAGGCTGTTACAAAAAAAAAGGTTTTGTGTGAGCTTTTAAAAACAATGCTATGACCTGTCAGAATAATCTCTATTAGTAGACGATGACTTTTTGTTGTATCTCGACTACATGTGCCTAAAATGTATAAGCGACCATCCAAGAACACCATTAGGCATTAGAACATTAGGCATTTCTTTATATAATTATGATTTTTTTCTTACACATAAAAAATAAACCATGTAGCATACTTCTGCAATAAAAATGCAGTGGTAATTGTAAGTTTATTTATTTATTTTTACATACATGTTGTGTGACATGAAGGTGTTACTAGCGCCATCTAGATTTTTTAAAATGAGCTGTCGAGAATCTTTTTTTACGTCTGGGTAATTTCTCAATAAAATTTCTCTTACTTTTTTTTACCCATAACTATAAAGGAAACTTGAGATCCAAATGTATCTAAGTACTTAATAATAACTGTTCGTCATTTTCATTCACTGTGTGTTAAAAAATAGTTTCGAAACTAGTAAAAAAAACAAAATGTACTGAAATATGTAAAAGTAATAAATAAAATGACTGGAATATGTAAAAAATACAATATTGATGTTTTATTTGAACCCTTTTGACCAACGATATTTTATATAATAAATAAAAAATATAAACACTTACACCTTATTTTAATTTTTCCTTTATTATTCTTTAGTACACTTTACCCCTCTTTAATCAAAATATCCTTCCACCCTAAGGTTGTCTTGAAAAAATCGCTTTAAGCGATAAGACCGCCATTTTTGTACATAGTTTATAGTATTTAAGTTATGTAAGTTTCTTTTATGTGTGTGTGTACAAATAAAGAATATTCTATCTATCTATTCTTGTACTAATGTACTCCCTTGCGGGGTAGGCAGAGGTGCATTGCTGCACCCACTTTTCGCCAGTGTTTATGTTAGTCCCAGTGTAATAGGGGGCGGGCCTATTGCCATTTTACGGGCACATCCACGACCCGAGAACAAATATCTGTGTTTAAACAAATATCTGCCCCAGTCGGGAATCGAACCCGAGACCTTCGGCTCAGTAGTCAGGGTCACTAACCACTACGCCATTCGGCCGTCAATGAAATTTTAATTCCAACTAGATGGTGTGTTAGTGCGAAGGAAATGCCAAAGTTTTATGTAAGTCTGTAGGTAATTATGATAAAAAGGGCATAGAAGAAAAAAATACGAAATTCTAGTAAGTACAAAAAATAGGTTTTATTTAAAACTTATTCACCATGCCATCTATCTATATGGCAACCAAATAGAATTAAATGTCCCTTCACCACATCAAATGATTTCTTTGGTATTAAAATTTTGAAACAAACACTGGAATGAATGATGATTGAATGTTATCAAAATTATGCCGTCGTACCTTAAATTTTACAATAAATAATATTTACACCAACTTGGTACGCAGATCATGTTAAAACAGTATACAGGATGTCGCAAAAATGGTATTGTAAGGCGAATTAGATTTTCTAAATATAATTAAAAAGGTTAGAAGGCAAGGTTACATCGAAAAAGCTATGCGATTATTATTCTGAGGTTTACATTAAAAATAATTCGACGACCACTGCAATAAATAAAATGCAGTTGTCATTATATGTAGGCATTACTAGCGCCATCTATGATTTAGTATTTTTATGAGCTATCAGAAACTTCCATTTTCATGTTGTTTTTCCAAAATTGCCACCCAACCCACCTCCTTTCACTTTCTATTCTATTCTCTGTGGGGGTGTAAGTACCTGCACCTGGCACTCTCGAGTGGAACTTTTGTGCATATCCCCAAGCAGTGGCGGATTAACGTATAAGCACGACAAGCACGTGCTTGGGGCCCCGGGCCTCTAGGGGCCCCCGTCTACTGCTGCTGTTTCATTTTAAACCTACATTTTATTCATCCACAATATGTCCTATGTAATGAGTTTGCTCTGATTAAAGGGCCTACCACACGTAAGTATCATCACAGTTTTGCCTGCGCAGGCCGGCTTAAACACGGAATACCGTGCGTGTAGTTGGTAAAGGGCCTACCACACGCGTATCACCACAGTTTTGCTTGCGCAGCCCCCCTACTCTTGAAAGGCAATGTATTGCGTCTGTCTTGCATTCTCAACATAAAAAAAATCATAACTTCTCTTCAGAGGCGTTTTTCCAAAAAGTAAAAATACTCATATGATCAGCTAGGTATAATGCCTATTTTTAGAACCTAGAAACAATAATATTATGCCTACAATTTAGAAGATACTTAGAAATAAGACCAAAAAAGGCTTTTTCGGCCAAAATCTAAAATAAATTCTACATTTGGTTCTTAGTGCTAGGTTCTAAAAAAAGGCTGAATGAACATTTATGTACTTTTTACTTTTTGTAAAATCAATTTTGAAGAAAAGTTATGATTTTTTTAATAAGAGTGGGGGGGCAGGCCGGCTCGTACTGTACATGGAATACTGTGCGAATGGGTGGTAAAACTGTCATATCTCGAGATTTAAACGCCCTACGGACATGAAATAAAATGCTTTTATCCGCAAAAAGTCATCTTTATCCAATAAAAATATCAAAATTTGCTAAAAAGTTACATAAAAAAGTTAAAAGCACCTAATCTAGTTTTTTTGACACTAAAAAACTTACATGAGCTCCGTTAGGTGTGTTTGAACTTTCAATAATTATTGACTGCCTCAACGTAGAGATGCGGTGTTGGTGTCATTGTTTAGCTTAACTCAAATACTTTTAAAATAATACATAAAAATACCATCAAAGGGGGGCTATTTTCAAAGTATTTCAAGTACCTACTTAAAATGAAATTTTTTGCTGTTTTTTATTGTAAAAAAAACTAGATTAGGTGCTTTTAACATATTTTATGTAACTTTTTAGCAAATGTTGATATTTTTATTGGATAAAGATTACTTTTTGCGGATAAAAGCATTTTATTTCATGTCCGTAGGGCGTTTAAATCTCGAGATATTGTTTTTATGAAGGAGAAGAAAAAACTAATTATCTAAAACTTTAAAATGGCCCCCATTTCTAGAATATTGAGATTTGACCCCACATATGGGGGTTTTTTTCGATGAAATTACTCGTAGAATCTACCCTTAAAGTTTGTCGGGTTCGAAAAACAACACATTGTATATTTCGCCGACAAAAATGAGGCTTGCGCGTACTTAACTGTGCCGTGTGGCCGAGTGATAGCTCGGCGTACCTGCGCAGTTGTAACTGTGGTGATACTTGCGCGTGTAAATTTTTTTAAAATGTTACATTTTTTTTTCTAGAAAAGTTATAGGACGTTTTAGCTATTGAACTGTTTTGTCACTCTTTGTCAAGGAACAAATTGTTCTAAATTAGGGGCCTACACAGGCTTTGTGCTTAGGGCCTCCGATGCTCTTAATCCGCCACTGTCCCCAAGGTCTAAACTGCCTTCCTAAGCTTGGACCATTTCCCACCACGCTGGTCCACTGCGGGTTGGTGGGTTCACATTAGATCTGCTAGATCTAGATCTCTTCTTTCACTTTACAATATCACTATAACCCCAAAAACGAATTCTACACAAAAAAATGATCACATTAAATCTTACTGCCACTTCTACTATCCTTCCCACTGACGCAGCACGCCTTCTCTTTCTGACAGCAGGGTTTAACTTGATCACACCAAAAATGAATTTTACACAAAAAAATGATCACATTAAATCTTACTGCCACTTCTACTGTCCTTCCCACTGTCTCCCTTTCACTTTAAAAAAAAGATCACATTAAATCTTACTCCCTCCCTTACTATCCCCACAGCACGCCTTCTCTTTCTGACAGCAGGGTTTAGCCTTATCTCTCCGTCCCTGTCCCGCTAATGGTCGGTCCCGCTCGTCCCACACGACCACGCCGTCGCACGCGCAGACTCGCTTGGGGTTTTGGAATATGCCGGCGGAGCGCGCGATTATGCCGCAGGCTATTCTGTGGGGGGAAATTGTAAAGATTAATATAAAATATATATAGGGAGTAAATGACATGCTCCCGAAAACTGAAACCACGTGATCTACTGGTCAAACTGAACAACTTTCCCCAAGAAACATACCCTGGTAAATAAACTTTTTTTATGGCCAGTAGATCACGAGGTTTGAGTTTTCGGGAGCATATCATTTACACTCTGTATAAGACAGATACATATAATGCTACTAACACACTTGGCTATTCGTATTTGGCTCTGGCTATATTTGCCAAATAGGCAACTTGTAGGCAAATACGGCATTAACTTTGCATTTAAGCATACATACATTAATACAGACAGACGCTCTGGAAGCGACTTTGCTTTATACACTTACGAGCAATGAAAAAGTTCCAGTGTCAATAGCACCAAATTACTCCTAAACGGAAAAGGCTCTATTAGTTTATCAATTTAAATATTTGGATAAAAAAAACATTTGATGTCGACATTTTGACGTCGCGTCTTTACGCAGAAAAGTTTTATATCTTAGAACTAAGTAGGTATATGTGGGTTGACGACCATTTTGTAATTTGAACTTTTTCATTGCTAGTGAGTGTAGTTCTATTCTATAGTATGTACTTACGCGGGCCCACTGTTCCCGTCAATCTTGGAACTGGCAGAGTCTCCTGTTCCGAAGTCATCAGGGCGCTCCGTCACTGCTATGGATCGACCGATTATGTCTGATATCTGGAAGAAAGAATAAAAGTAGGTAATGTTAAAAAAAATTGGATCAGCGGCATGGTTACAATAAGCAAGTAAGTATACACTTTTGTACCTTCTCAAACTACGCACTTAACAAATTGACAATATTTAAATGTATGAAAATTCAGTTTGTGAGTTTGAAAAGGTAAAAAAGTGTACATATGTATAGCTACTTATGAATTTGATTGCGTCTCATGTAAGTATGTCGCGAGTTTCTATGAAGATAGACTATTATTAAGTTAGTTATTCATGTTGATAATAGTAATTTTAAAGCTAGGAGCTATAAAATATTTAGATAATTTATTATTTGAGTTAAACATAATAGTTATGCATGCACTTTAGATCAAATTGTTTAATGGATGTTTAAATCATAATCTTGCCAATTTAAAAAATATAGTAAAGTTTTAAGGTAAACAAAATGATATTCTATTTTACACATACCTTCAACAAACTATCCACAACAGTGAACCTGGCGGTGCCTGTTTCATCAGCTGTAATGTTCCCGAGGTCCCCCGCGTGGCGCGCCGCCGCCGGGGCCGCGGGGGGCCCGTGGGGGGCGCCGTGCGGGTTGTAGTGGGGGCCTAGAGATGAGCAACCCTAGGGAGAATACGTAGGTATTTGAGATACAACTAGCGATATGCAACCCTAGGGACAAAAGGTATTTAATAGAAAGAACTTTAGATAGAACAAAATAAGTTACTGAAAATTGCATCAAAATGGGTTCAGCCAAACGCTACATAATCGCGCACAAACAAATCTACATACATGCATACAGGACTAACTAAGAACCTGCTTTTTTGAAGACAGCTAGAGACATGATGCAGTATCATCAATATTCATACACTAACTGGAACTGTATTAATTCATATACGCTGCATCATTGACTCACTCATACGTTCTTTCTTTCACTCATTCGCTCTTTCATTCACTCATTCATTCAACAGTAATATTCCCGAGGTCCCCCGCGTGTCGCGCCGCCGCCGGGGCCGCGGGGGCTCCGTGCGGGGCGGAGTAAGGGTTGTAGTGGGGACCTAGCGAGGCACAGCCCTAGGGGGGAAGGTAGCGAATAAGTTACTGAAAACCGCATCGAAATCGGTTAGGGCAAACGCTAGATATTCGCGTATAAGAATACGTACAGACTGTCTGTACCAGTAACAGACACATACTCGTACAGGTCAAAGTGAGAACCTACTTTTATGATGCCGGTTTAAGTTCCTAGTGACAGTCAACCCTAGTTGGTAAAAGTAAGGTCTTTAGATTATAATACAGCTATAGATAGAACAATTTTAGGTAATCTTGCTTGCTATGTGTAACGTTGCATCATTCACTCACTCAGTCATTCTTTCTTTCACTAATTCATCAGCAGTAATATTCCCGAGGTCCCCCGCGTGGCGCGCCGCCGCCGGGGCCGCGGGGGCTCCGTGCGGGGCGACGTTCGGGTTGTAGTGGGGGCCTAGCGAGGCACAGCCCTAGGAATAATAGGTATTTAAGATATAACAAAAGAGATGAGCAACCCTAGGCGGGGAAGGTGGCGAATAAGTTACTGAAAACCGCAGCGAAATCGGTTAGGTCAAACGCTAGATAATCGCGCAAATGCTTATAGTAGTTTGCAATAGAAACCAGCAATCATGTAAACAAATATGGCGGACTGACATTGACAGCGTATTGTTTATGCCCATAGTGATGTTATAGTGTTCTATAGATTAAATATATAAGCCATAGACTATAAAATAAAACTGATTATATATAAATAAAGTGTTTATTAAAACAAATTTAAATCTTCGTCTTCGTCATCATCACTATCAGAAGTCGCCGGTGACCGTAATTATAAATGGAACCACTGTGTCATCGCTTGCCGTGTCTAAAATGCCGTCGAGCTTTTTCATTACTTCCTCTTCCTTTTTTTGTTTTGGTTAATTATATTAAGCTCTTGAAAAATTTTTTTTATTGTATTCAAATAATATTAAATTAAAATAATTTATTGAATTAAAAATAAAAGATAACTTCAGATTACGAACAACACTAACTTTTCAATGACTTATAGAGTTCGATGAGTAAAAACCTAAGATGACAGCTTGTCAAATACTTCAAAATTTTTACGTTGCAAATGTTTTAACAAATTTAACTTATAAATACAAGTTAAATCGTGTTGAAGATAATGTAAAAACAATGGTGCGTTCGTTGAAATCAGACTATGTTCATAATTGATCGTCAAATGTATGTGATTACGGAGTAATCGTGACAATTTGGTTTGTTTACATGATTGCTGGTTTCTATTGCAAACTACTATACGCACAGACACATACAGGTCAAACTGAGGTCAACTTTACTGAGAACCTACTTTAGAAGCCGGTTCAAAAGAGTAGGTAGGCAAAGGCAACAGCGGTTGCGTTATTCAATCATTCATTCTTTCTTTCAGTCACTAGTTCATTCAACAATGAACGTGGCGGTTCCACTCTCGTCACTCGCTCACTCATACGTTCTTACTTTCATTCAATCGCTCTTTCATTCACTAATTCATCAGTTGTAATATTCCCGAGATCCCCCGCGTGGCGCGCCGCCGCCGGGGCCGCGGGGGCTCCGTGCGGGGCCGAGTGCGGGTTGTAGTGGGGACCTAGCGAGGCACAGCTCTAGAGGGGAAGGTAGGGAATAAGTTACTGAAAAACCGCGTCAAAATCGGTTCGGCGGAACGCTAGATAATGGCGCATAAGCATATGTACAGATACATACAGGTCAAACTGAGGTCAACTGGGAACCTACTTTTTAGAAGCCGGTTTAAAAGAGTAGGTAGGCTACAGCGGTTGTGTTATTCAATCATTCATTCTTTCTTTCAGTCACAACAGTGAACGTGGCGGTTCCACTCTCGTCACTCTCTCACTCTATCTTTCTTTCACTCACTCACTCATTCATCCAGCAGTAATGTTCCCGAGGTCCCCCGCGTGGCGCGCCGCCGCCGGGGCCGCGGGGGCTCCGTGCGGGGCCGAGTGGGGGTTGTAGTGGGGGCCTAGAGATGAGCAGCCCTAGGGGACAAAAGGTATTTAAGATATAACAAAGGAGATGAGCAACCCTAGGGGGAAAGGTAGCTAATAAGTAACTGAAAACCGCGTCGAAATCGGTTCAGTGGAACGCTAGATAATCACGCATAAGCTTACGTACAGACACATACAGGTCAATCTGATAATTCCTACTTTTTTGGAGCCGGTTAAAAAGATTATGTGCAGCTCTGTTGCATCATTCAATCATTCATTCTTTATTTCATTCACTCACTCACCTGGCTCAGGTCGCCTGTCTCCCTGACGTGCAGTCCGTGGGTGCCGCTGAGCCCGGCCACGGTGCCGTCCGCCAGCATGCCGTGGGCTGTCTCTGTGAACCTGGTGGTGGAGGTAGCATTATTAGCTAATCATTTCGAGGTTTCTATCAAACTTTTCTAGTTATTATTGAACAAAATAAATTGTTACAAAGGCGAACTTAATGCTAGCAGCATTTTCTACCAGTTAACCTTTGGTGATGTTGAAAAAGTGATTGGTAGTGCTTACGATAGAAGATGGTCTAAATTGAGTACCTAACCAAAAAATTTATATAACTATACCTATACAATATGAGTAAATAATTATATACAAAAAAAGAAAGCCTTTGGTCCAAGAGTGGAAAATCCAAACGAGGTCAACCTAATACATCAAAAACAGAATTATCAAAATCGGTCCCTAAATGCCTGAGTAATCGGTGAACAGACGAATTGAGAATTTTTTTTCGAAGTCTGTTAAAAAATGGTTTATCTCACTACGCCGAGAGGTGTGAGCAGTCGATTATTGTACTAGTTAGAAGAGGAGGGCAGTGCATCATCATCATCATCAGTCAGGAGTCCACTGCTGGACACAGGCCTCTCCCAAGGAGCGCCACAACACTCTATCCTCGGCCTTGTTCATCCAGCCACTACCAGCCACCTGCCAAGACATAATTATGTTGGCTATCTTAATTATAACAATTTCATACCTGATGACTCCCATGATGTTTGGTGCAGCACCCTGGCTGGATATCATGGCTACTGCAGACCGGGATGGGTCTGTGGAGAAACACTGTTGTTAATGGGATGTCTGACTAGCTGAGGCTATTTAATATCAATCAAACATCATATTGACCACCACCTGACATTACCAAATATCAATTGTGAAGCAGTGTCTATGCCTGGGCCTCACGTCTGCTAAGGAATTTCGGCTCAATGCTGTGTCGTCTGAATAGTTTTCCGAATTTAGGTATCCATTTTCTCTTTATTAGTGAGTCCCAGTAGTACAATATGAAATACTTAACACTTATTACTGTATATTAACTTAGTTCTTTAGAAAAGATGCAATAAATATTTCCTAAAACACCGATAATTAATACCTATGTACAATAATAAAGTTATACTACTCCTAATTTACGAAACCCATGCTGCCAACACACAACTGTGCCGCCATTCCTTAGCACACTTAAGGGCCTGGTAATAAAAATTGCAGAAGTCGACTTGTCAAAGAGTATAAAGGGACTATTACAGAGAATTAGAACAATATTTACCTCCGAACCCCTGTAGCACAGTCCGTCTTCCCGACACCTTACTAGCAATGTCCACCACCACGGCCGTGGGCAGGCTGCTCTCCACCATGATGGCGCCATCTTTGTACACCGCCTGCAACCATAGACAGATGATAAGTTTCTCTTAATGTACCTTTTCTAAGGCCTATGAATTATCATGGTGTCTACTTTTCCTTTAGTTTAGTTAGTTTTAAAGATTTACTAAGTGATTGATAATGATGACAGCTAGACTAGTATAGCAGTAGAAAATGGTATCCTCCTATTGCCCTGAAAAAACCTCTATCGCTAATCGCTACCTAATAGTAATTTTCTGGTCCAAATTACTGTGATAACTAAATATGAAGGGTTGCATTAAAAAGAGTTTTTTGTACTACCTTTAAAAATAGGCTGATTTCTGTGGAGGGTGGTAAAAATCTATTAAATCATTAGGTAAGTATAACCTTTCAGAGTCTCAGCCTTAGTTACTTAACATGCTTAGGAGGGAAAATTGATAACAAAGATCTTGGGTAATTAGCTATGATTATGCTTATGTATTTTAATACATGATTATAGATTGCATACCTCTTTAACACCTTCTTTGTCTTTCAGTGCCTGCACAGTTTTGTTCACTAGGGCTTGTTCAGGTTTATCACCAAAATCTACCAAAAGTTCCAGCTGAAATAAAAAAAATATTTTTTATAAATTAGAATAGATGTGTTGTTAGTAGATTTTGTGTCTTCTTTAACACCTATACGTCTTGACCAACTTTGAATAAATAGATTTGATGTTGTAGAGTGAAATAGGCTACTTTTTATGTATTACAGTATTATAAGTTTATATTAGGCTATTATAAGTAGGTATATAGTTAGTTATATTATTATTTTGTTATTGTTGGTACACTGCCCTCTAATTTGTCACTTTGTTTCTGCAATATATAAGGTTGCCTATAAGAGATCACTCTCAGCGATAAGGCCGCCTATTGTAAATTAGTTCTAGTCTATAAGTACCTATGTTTTTTTTTGTATGTCTCACTTATGTGGTGTTCAATAAAGCAATATTCTAATCTATTCTTTTTATTCCAGAGTCTTATCAGAAAACCTTTTGAGGTGATGCTAAGTTTGTCCAAAATAAAGAGACATAATTACTTATTCTTTCAGTACCTACTGTCCAACAGTGTGTGGTGCGATCAAAGTATGATTCACTTCAAGGATCTTAAACACTGTATAAAGTAATGTAAAGTATACTTTGTAATGTACACTTTCACACAAATAGGCTTATTAGTTTAGAACCTGGTTAGGTCGCTTAGTTGTTAAGATTCGCCAGCACATTCTGTGACTTAAAAGCTAAATTAAAGCATGCATGTTCTTTAACCAAAAGGCCAAGAGGTAACCTTAGTAAGTTACAGTGCCGAAAGATATATGAAATAATAGCTTACCTTGGTAGTAATCATGACTGTAAATAATTATATAGACAATTTAAAATGATAAGATGTCCGTATTACTCACTAAACCGATAGTTAAACCCGTAATTAATGTATTTTCTAGAATAATCGGAGAAATAAACAAACAAAATTACAGAAATTTTGATACCATTATAAATGTCAATGTCAACTTGACATTCTCAAGGACAGCTGATAAAGCATTTACGAGGACAGAAAAATATTTCAAGTTTGGGAATGTTGTCCGAGGCATTATTCTGAGGCGAAAATTGATCTGCAGAATATGCCCAAATATCGGTGAAGTGCAGTGGACGGCAGTGGTAGCTCAGTCAGTGCGGGTTGCAGTGCCTAGAGCAGAGCATAACCTTTTAGTTTACAGTAGCACACAGTAGGGTTAGTCAAAACCAACGAACGAGAGCTGTAATGCTATCTGTACGTTAAATACAACTTGTTTTTTTGTAAACTAGGGTTAAATCCAGGATCGGGAAAGTTGGGGTAGTTTTAAAGAGGCCTCTATCCAACAGTGGGTGATAGAAGGCTGATGATGATTATATAACGCTGTAAGCAACTGAGTTTGCGGCTTATTGCATATTTTTGAAATGGGGTGGTCACAGTCGGCTAGTTTGACTATCAGTAGATACCTCGCCGGCCTCGCCGCTAACAGTTTGCCTAGTGGGGACACGGCCTACGACAGCAAGAGTAACAACCAGACTGTTATGAGGTGAGAACGTTTAGTATAAGTACTTATCTATTAAAAATAAAACAAAAAAAGTGATTGGAAAAATATTTATTTCTTAAAACTAAATAACCTATGCTTACGTTTATAATACTCTTATAATAGCTATAAAAAATATCAATCGATTCTTATATCTACTGCAATAGTTTTTGCCATTTCTTTCAACCCTTATTATTTCGTAAAGTACATTTTTAAATTGATTTACCTTCCTTTTTAATAAACCTATCTAAGTTAAACATCAGTTTTATTATACAGAGTGTCCCAAAGATATTACTATTGTAAGCCAAGAATTTAGAACTAAACTTAGCTAGAATGTTTCGAATACACTTTCAGAATCACTCTGTATGTATAACAATACTTATAAGTTAAAACAATTTACAAACAAAACGCTTCCAAATCGGTTCATCAATTTCAAAGATACATCTCTATCAATGTGTTACAACAGTGGTATAGCAAGTCGAAAGGAAGTGGCTCTGAGCTCATTTTACAAAATTTTCCAAAAGTCATAGTACAAAACTTGTTTACAATGAGCCCCTGAGTCACCCCTTTCCGCTACTATACCACTTATGCAACACATGTAGACAAATATTATTTTATGTCGGCCGTTTAAAACTAAATCCAGAAAGACACGACTTAGACAACTGAGTAATACAACTATACATACAAAATGGGACAGCTCTACTGTGCTCAGTGTCACTGGGCGTTCAAGACGAAGTTCGGACTTGCCAGCCACATAAGAGCACATAACAGAGTGTAGCAAGAGTCGCTGTTGTCGGATACGACGAAGAGGACATCATCATCAATACAAAGAACTATAAGTAAGTAGGATATAAAATGTTTGATCAGACTTACGAATTTACCTTTAAAACAATTCATTTTAAAATACACTTCAATTCTACAATAATATAAAAAATTGGGCTTATTCATTTACAGCCCCATTCAAACACACATAAGAATCATACGAATATGTATATCCACCAACCCGCACTGGGCCAGCGTGGTGGACCTTCATTGGAAGGAGACCCGTGCCCCAGCAGTGGGGACGTGATGGGTCTTGATGAATATGTACCTATAAGTAGCTGCATAAGTAGCTGTACACTTCTGTACCTTGTCAAACTCACAAACTGCCTATTCAAACATTGACGGTTTGTTGTGTAGTCAATTTGACAAGGTACAAAAGTGTATAGCTTGTTATGCAGCTAACCGTACATTGTTTGTATAGATAGACCTTAAAAGGTTCTAAATTACCCGCTGTTTCCGACAAATAAACCATCGATCAATCACAAATATACAACTTCAATTATATCTTTACACATAAGCAGTCGTTAGCACTAACATAGTTATAAAAATTGCGATTATAACAAATCAAAGCGGAAATTTTACAATTAACTCTTAGTTTAGGTGTTAAAATGTATAGAAAAGTATGTATCACATAGATTTGAGGTGTAATTTTTGCCACTATTGCCAAATTAGACATAGCTACAAATACAAACGACTTATCTTAATTTTATTGTCTTTGCATGAAACTTTAAAGTAAGGTTGAAATGTATTGTGCATATGTATGTATTGCTGCCTTATTTTGATAGTAAACGGGCAGAAAGTGATAGTACATGCCTTTTAGTTTAAAGTTCATATGTGCAACTTGACATAAGGGTTATAGAGTCTAACAACGCTAACTTTGTAACGATAGTTTTTTTTCTACAGGTGTTGCCTTTTGGTGGCATCCTGTATATCTAGTAGCTATAAAAGAAAGAAGAAGAGGAAGACGTACCATGAAAGTTTTAGAAATTACAGAGAATAATAAATCATTTTTTTTTGTTTATGTTGCAAAGTAAACTCTGTTTTTAATCTCAGAACTAAATTGACAGATTCTGACCGGTTCATCAACAGTCGATTGTCCCGCCCTTAGAACGATACGCCACTTAATCGCGGGACAATCGACTGTTGATGAAGCGTTCAGAATCTGACAATTTAGTATCTGAGATTAAAAAACAAACTTTAGTAGTTCAAAAAGAATGAAGAAGAGGAAGACGTACCATGTCAGTGTCAGAAATTACAGAGAATAATAATTCTACATTATTTTTCTTATGTTTACGTTGCAAAGTTAGGTATATTGCCACAAACTTATCTGTTCCGGTGAGAGATCACGTAAATGTCTAATATTTTTTGATTCTATATGATTTTAAGTTAGCCTGTAGTGGTAATTCACCCTTTCGGTTTTAATAAATCCATCAAATCTATATCAATATATAATTCATAGGTAAGTTATGAGATATAGATCAATTTAGTTCGCTCTCACCGGAACAGATAAGTTTGTGGCACTGTAATCAGACTCTAGCTCTCCCCTGCTAGACAGTATCGCTCGTTAGTGTAAAAAGTGCAGTTATAAATAAGTTAAATATCGTAGTTGCTAGTTCAGTCTCTGGTTCGCAGGCCCCAGATGGAGGTGCGCCGACTGCCCACGGTCGGCCGGGCTATGGCACTGGAAATAGAAAAAAAAAATTAATTTCATCAGAGAACTAAAGGTTACCTTAATAGTTCTTAAAATCGGCAAGTTGAAGGGGGCCTAGAGACTAACCCCCTTATTCATAGAGAAGTTACAGAAGTTTATTAGTTAGAACGTCTTGTAACTTTTCTATTAAGGGTCTGCAATAGGGAATCGAGGGTTGGCATTGTCATAGAATTATGTAGTAAATGATGCTCTACAGCCTTGAAAAAAATCACACAGGTAGTTGAAGAGTCTAGCTAGGTGCTGAATCATTCGAATTTAAGTAAATGATTATGGATAACTGTAAATTAATTTCAGAATATCAAGAAAAACCAGTCAATCACACTCCCGTATTGTAACAACTGTGTCGTAATTATTAAGAATTTTCATATGATTTTTATCATATTATAAAGTTAAAGGCTTGGACTAGGCGCTAAATACCTTGTTTTTTAATAAACACAAACTTATTTTGTGTAAATTAATCCCAAACTTGAGCAATTTTTTTCCCTCAAATCTTCATACAAATATCTATGGCGGCTTTCTGTGTTATAAAATCATAAACACAACTGACGTTTGACTCAGTTGGCCGCTGGCCTCCAAAGAAGGGTCACGTCGGTTTAGGCAGCACTGACAGCTCGCGATCTTATCGTGTACAGATACAAAATCACTGCACATTGGTTGTCATTGCACTTTTTCAACTTTTATGACACCAACATAATTTGATTTGAAATTGAGGAAGCATAATTCTTCCAGTATATTCAATACATTAAATTAAATTAGATAGTGTGCAATATTCTCGTGATATTACAGTCTCGTAAAGGTCTGATGAGGAGCAGGAATATAGCGAATGGATCTCATCACGACCCATTACGTCCCCACTGCTGGGGCACGGGGTCTCCTTCCAATGAAGGAAGGGTTTAGGCCTAGTCCACCACGCTGGCCAAGTGCGGGTTGGTGGACCCCAACACAAGCAAGCTTGTGCTGAGAGAGTTGTCGGGTAAGTGGGCAACCCGACTGTCAGATGTTTTCAAGCCGCCCGAAGGCCTCTGACTAGGCTTAACGACTGCTGCCGAAGCAGCAACCGGGACCCACGGCTTAACGTGCCGTCCGAGCTTCGAATGGATCTAAGTGATGACAATACGCACGAACATTAGGTTAGGGATCAAAAATACAGTCTCTTGGTGCTGGTTGAGGTATGGTCTCGTGAGGATCTGATGAGGGCAGTAACACGGTGGCTCAATTTTATTTCAAAGATGTTAATAGCTAAAAGCATCGAGTTTGGGCTATTAAGTATGTTTTTCAGAGAGAGAGAAAGAGATTTTGTTTTTCCTCTGGATGTGTTAGGTTTACTGGGTTTACTAAGTTCATTCTGTTAATGGCATCAAGTTGTTATGTGTTCATAAGTAATAATTATTTATTAACAAAATGCTGTTGATTCTCCACGAAAATGTAAAAATAAAAATAAAATAAATAAAAATAAATTCGTAACGTAAAATTGTCAATGACGGAATTTCTTCTATAGACAGTAGCCACAAAAAAAACAAACGATAGATGGCGTGATTTGAAGATAAAGATACATTTTTTCGACACATAGACAGCAACAACAAAAAAATACAGATTTAAAGAAAAGAAACACATACTTTTTTATTTATTTTATTTTTATTTATTTATTTGGATAAACTACAACAATATGCTAAAGATATCTTAAATATAATATAACTAACATAGGTTAACATATTGCCTTAAATGTTCATCACCATGACACAATGAAATATTAATAATTTCGTGACACACAAAAAGGTTAGGTAGGTATTTATAATATAATTTCGTTTAACATTTTCTTAATTGCTCCTAGTTTCTTCTGAAAAATATCAACCGACAAAAACTTTTCATTATGTGAGTGGCATATTCTGTGTAAGGGTGCGCGTTGGCCAGAATTTGTGCGGGTAGTTGCAAGATAAAATAATTTGTTAGGATGGCGAGATGTGGTGGTACGTGGGGCTAAGTATTTGATCTCATTAACTAGATCGGGGCAGTCATAGAGATTGTTACAAATTTTGTACAACGTAATCTCGTCTGCTATTGCACGTCTACAAGACAATTTTTGTAATTTATAGAGTTCCAGGAGATTATCGTAGGATGATTTAGTGTAAGTGAGCCTGTAATGAATTGATTTTAGTGCTTTCTTCTGTATTGACTCAAGTTTGTCGGAGTAAACTGCGTAGAATGGGTTCCATACTACAGAAGCGTATTCCAGTTGTGATCGGACAAGTGTTTTGTAAAGCATTAGTAGAGTTTTCGGTTGTTTAAATGACTTACTTATTCTTAAAATAAAACCCAACATCTGATACGCTTTAGTACAAATGTTTTCTGTGTGTGCTTCGAAGGTTAATTTTTCATCAAATAGCACGCCGAGGTCTTTCATTGAGGATACTTTATCCAGTGTATGGCCGCCAATATTATAAGTATATTGTATTTTATTTATGTTTCTAGTGAATGTTATTTGTTTACATTTATTGTGGGCAAGCATCAGTTTGTTGGATGCACAGAATTCATTGAATCTATTTAAGTCAGTTTGAATTTGGATGCAGTCTTCTTGGGTAGTAATGGTTTTAAATATTTTTAGATCATCGGCAAACATAAGGATTTTACAATGTTGAAAACAATTTGCTATATCATTGATAAATAGTAAGTACTGAATTGGTCCCAGTATTGATCCTTGAACTACGCCTGAAGATACTAGCTTCTTGCCGGATTGATGCCCATTAATGGTCACCACCTGGTAACGGTTATGTAGATAAGACTTGAACCAGTGGAGAAGCCTGCCAGTAATGCCGTTTTGTCCCAACCTTTTAAGCAATAGTACATGGTCCACTTTGTCAAAAGCCTTTTGGAAGTCCGTATAAATAGCATCGACTTGAATACCTTTGTCCATTTTATTAAATAAAAAGCTGGAGTATAGAATGAGATTTGTAGTAGTGGACCTTGCTTTCATAAAGCCGTGTTGTTGCTGACAAATATTGTATTTTAGTTGAGAGTAAACTGATTCTTTAATTAAAGACTCAAATAATTTAGGAATTATTGAAAGAATGGATATTGGCCTGTAATTTGGAATGTTGTTTTTAGACCCAGACTTATGTAACGGTTTAATATATGCCAATTTCCAGAAATCGGGAAAGGTGCCTTCTTGTATACTTAGATTAAAAATTATGTAAAGTGGTTCTGATATCAGTTCAGCGGTATTTTTTAGAAATATGGGTCCTATTCCATCGGGACCTGCGCCTTTTGATAAATCTAGGTTTAAGATAGATGATTTAATTTGGCTTTTAGTTATGGTTATACTTGGTATGTTAGGAGCCTCAGGATATGTACTGATATTGTTTAAATCAATAGTATCCAGGGCAGTATCACTTGCTTCAAAGACCGAACCAAAGAACTCGTTAAACATATTGGCTATTTTCGGTGGACTGTCCGAGGTGCTATTACCTAACGTCATTTTGGACGGGTAACCATTATTATTTTTCTTTAAGGATGAAACATACTTCCAGAAGTGTTTTACATTTTCGGTTATGTCCGACTCAGTTTTTAAGATGTAAGTATTGAAATTTTGTTTTAGTAATATTTTAGTACGACTGCGAAGTAATGAAAATTCATTGTAATCAGATAAGTTGTGATATGTTTTCCACTTTCTCCATACAGTTTTCTTGCGAATGAGCGTGCTTGATAGCGCTTTAGAAAACCAAGACGGGAAATTACGAGATTTTGGTTTGTCTAAAGGAACATATTTTTTTATTATTTCATAAATAATTTCATAAAACCGAGAAACACTATCTGTTATATTTGTATAATTTAGCTCCTCTACCCAATTTATTTTTTCTAGTTCCTTTTTTATGACACTGTAATCGCATTTCCTAAAATTGTATTTATCAATTTGTTTTTGCTCGATGCACTTGAGTGGTTGAATTTTTTTAAAGGAGAACATTAATGGAGGATGATGTTTATAGTTAGGGCGAGAGAGCTCAAGATATGGTTTGGAACAAATGCAGTGATCACAATTGGTTAACATAAGATCTAATAAACGATTGTTTTCATTATAAATATTATTATACTGCTTAAGTTGCATGTAAACTAGAGTATTTTCTAATCCTTTGTGAAGGTCAGTTACTACTGCCGGGAGCATATAATTTTCCGGTGAATGAGGGGACCACTGTAGATCAGGAATATTATAATCGCCCAAAATTATAAAGGAGTGGGTAGGCAAGTCTGTATATAAGGTTTGTAGTTTTTTAAAATGCGATTCATAGATAATTTTACTTGTTTTCGGAGGTATATAAGATGCACATAACATGAGTTTATTATTATTACGTAAAGGTAGAGAAATAAATAATTCTTCCGCGTTATCATCTTCTAACTCAAAATGTCTTGTAGAGCTTAGTTTTTTGTTAATAGCAACCACCACGCCTCCACCATCTTTTTTATCAGATTTTTCCAAATTTCTGTCGCGACGAAAAATTATATATCTGTCATCTGCAATTTCAGAGTCAAATATGCCACTTAACAGCCAAGTTTCTGTCAATATGATTATATCATAATGAGAAGATTGAATATTCTGCCTAAGTTCGGTAAGTTTAGTTCTCAAACCGCCACAGTTTTGGTAATAAATGTCAAAGTTAGTGTTAGCCATTAGAATTTAAACATTTAATAATTGTTTTTGTTGTTTTATGTTTTAGATTACATATACAGTAACTAAGTACAAAAGGTAAAAGTATTACGTAGTGGCGGCATGCAATTTTTGGTATGATAAAGTTACATAGGGCGTTTTTATTATTTAAGGAGAGCAATAAGTGTGAATTTATGTTTATGAGAACTCTGTGGACAATTTGTACGATTAAAGTGAAGCAATGAATACACATTAATAAGATATACAGTCAGTTAAGTTTCTGGAGGTCTTCATCGCGACGGACTGTGATTACACGGGAGTTTTCATCTTTCCGAACTAAGATAGCCGCGTTCTTTACCCAAGTATACTTATACGATTTTTCAGCTGAACGAGCACGAGTTTTAGCGTATAGTATCTTGTTTCTCAGTGTCAAGTGTTCATTTATATAAATGCGAGACGATGGCGGCACACTGCCTTCAGTAGAAGAGTGGGCGGTAGCGCCCCCCGCGGCCGCGGCCTGCACTTGCGACGCTGTGAGCCCGCGCCGACTCCTACTCGCCGCGATCACATCGTCGCGCAGACGTTTAGTCGACAGGTGGACGATGAAATTCTTGGCTTTTTGGGTGGATTGGTTGTGAGCAACCCTGTGCACATCGGTAATACAGGAGGCCGGAATCGGGACTCCGATCACCTTCCCGATTGTCTCAACAACGTGAATCAAGTTTTCGGGCAGGTTTTGGATCTCGATATTGCATAATCTTGCCCTTTGATCCATTTCATCAAGTCCATCCTTAAGGGTACGGTTTTCCGAGCGGAGTTCCTCATTGGCTTGGTGGAGGTTGTTTGTGGCTTGAGTTTGTTCAGCGAGGTTGTCTTCCAAGGTAGATATTCTATTAGTTAGCTGACTGATTTTGTCAAGCATTTCCTCGGATTTTTTACCGAAAGATATCTCTAAGCCTTTTATGAGTGCCTTGACCTCATCAAACTTTGTATCGAAGCATTTGATCATTTGCTGTAAGTCGATGTTGACGATCGATGATTGAATATCAGAGGATATTGAGTGACTAATAACGGCAGGGCTTGCGGGTGATTTCTTGTTTTTACATGGAATACACTTCAACTTGGGCTTATTCATTGGAAGCACCTTTCTAAAATCCACTTCATTGTACTCGGCACAGTTGTAATGGAATGATTTTACGCATGTAGCGCATTTTAGCAACTCATCATTTTTTATAGCCAGGAAGCATTTTGCGCAATTCATTTTTATAAGATTAGTGCTGCCCTCTGTTATTTATAAACGCAAGCTTGTAAGCGCAAGGTAGTGTTAGATAGCTATCGGCTATTTCGCGTCGCCGCTCACCAGTTGCTTAGACCAGTTCGTCCAAGCGTCGGCCGCAGACACGAAGTGCGCCGGTTCAAGTCACGCAGCAGGCCAAATGTAATTTTTGAATTTAATAAAATTTCATGCAACTTAGCTGGTAGGTATCGGGGTCTATCTTCGGACTTGACAGCACAGCGTTCGGCGACGATCGGCAGAAATGACGTCGAGAAGCGAGAGGTCCGACCGTTTCCAGTATGGCCGCCAAGGTATATGGGACTTCCCACAAGATAGAACAGGAGGGACCGAGTTATTCGCAACAGATATTTAAATAGTAAATTAAATATTTAGGAGCAAAATTTACACACGTCCGCACCGATTCAAGTACCACGAGCGAGTCGAGTACTTATACAAAACAACAAAGAAAAAAAAAGGATACACATCAAAATAACTGGAAAAAATATAAGCCCCAATTTACTTGTGTGGGACAGGGAGTACCATAATATTTTTTTTGGGGTACTCCCCATCTATGCAAAATATAAGCTTGATATCTTTACCCGTTTCTGAGAAAAAGGGCGGTGACAGTCAGACAGACGGACAACAAAGAGATCCTATAACGGTTGCTTTTTTTCTTTTGACGTTCGAAACCCTAAAATTAAGTAAAAATATTATGCTGCCAAAAAATGTACTTACAGGTATTGAAAAAGCGGTATATAAACAAATTATACCAGCAGAGGGTTCACCATTTAGCTGAATGTTACTTAGAAAACGGCCTTGAGTGGCGGTCAAGTTGGTCCCCGCCTGCGATACTTTCCATTAACATTGGGACTCGTTTTCATGTTTTTAGCGTACAGTCAGGTTTTTAGTTTTTTATAATTGTATTTTTTTATTTGTAACTTTTAAGTTGTTTTTATTTTATGAAATTTTACGTCGGTAGGTAGTTCATGATCATTTTTTATTTCAATAATTTTGGTGTTGTTATTTAAATACCTTCAATATGCATATTTTTGTAATGTGAAAATCAAGTCCTTTCATTTGATACCTTACACGGCAAAGTTGAATTATTATTTTTTCGATCATCACGTTATGTCCTCAAGAGGGCGCTATGTACATTTTAATGGAACGTCACATAGCCTATAGCCATCGCGCCATCAATACGCTTCTAACAATACCTCATACATCAAAATCTATCAAGCCGTTTAGGCTACAGGAGGGAACAAAGAAACAGACAAACATACATATATACATACATACAATCAAAAAACATTACCCTCCTCCTTCGGCAGTCGGGTAAAAAGGAGTAAGACAGGGGGTCATTCTGAACTTTTGCTCTACGAGTTTTGGAAATTAACAAAAAAAAACCTTTTTCATAGAAACTTTGTTGGACATGTGACTTTTTACCATGGAAAACGAATATTTTTTTTCGCGAATTTGCAAATCTCGTAGAACAAAAGTTGTTCAGAATGACCCCTTGAGTCATCCCCTTTTGGCTTAGTATAGCCCTTTTGCGACACTATGTATTTACTTTGCTTTGTCGTCGGGGTTCAGTTGGCTGGAGGATGCCCGAAACTTATTATTTGTTTGAGAAAGCTAATCGGGTTCCGAGTATAGAGTAAAGTGGCACCCCTATTAATTTCTACTCTTTCCTGGTGCCTACCAGTGTAAGTAAGAATTATACTTACTTACCCTAAAATCACCCAAAATGTACTTGAACATAATTGTCAATAAAGTTGGCGAGTAAAAGTTTATCGACCCACTGTGCAAACTTACATGTGTGCGTGTCACTGCGTGTGCTGTGTGAAGAGCATTGAAAACCCAAAATTGGCGCGGCACGTCACCCTGTACGGGCCCTTAATAAGGGTAGTAATTTTTAAGTTTTTTGGGGTTTATTTTTGCTCGAGTGAATGTTTAAGCAAACGTAGCGTGGGACGCCCTGCTTCCCACTGTAGGTACTTTTTCGGCTTATGTCTAGTTTCACCATGGTCTGTTGGATCATTAACATCTATTTGTTTTGTTGTGTTGTGTTCATTGTAACATTGGCATTGTAATGTCATCAATTATACATTATACATCATCTCCATATTAAATTTTCCTTTCCATTAATTTCCCTTGTTATGATCTTACAGAGTATGGTGATACTGGGGCTTAATCTATTTTGTAACAGCCTGTATACACACCTGTGCATGAACTGGTTGAGCTGTATCCCTGGTAGCGCCGCCTTGAGCGCTTTCGGCTTACTATACCCATTTTGTAACACCCTGTATAGCTAGCTGTATATTTCTATGGAAAATGTTTTTTTTTTCGCGAATTTTCAAATTCTGATTTCTGTTTCAGGCTTAGATATACCATGCTGCACATGTAGGTTACGGCTTAGTATACCCTTTTTGCAACACCCTGTATAACACACCTGTGCATGAACTGGTTGAGCTGGATCCCGGGCAGCGCCGCCTTGAGAGCCGCTAGTGAGGAGTCCTGCAGCATGCCCCACACTTCCAGGTATTGGAGCGAGGGGAGGGCGCCTAGCTTACTGGAATAGAAAGGGAAATGGTTATTTAGTTGTTAGTTACTGGCAAGTTATTAAAAAAAACTTTTGTGGGAATCACTGGATAAAAAGTACGAAATATAACTTAACACAGTATCTATTTACAAATCTGCATCAAAATCCGTTGTGTACATAGTATACAATACATACTTATAATTATGTATTCAGACAGACGCAGAAAGCGTCTTTGCTTTATACAAGGATAGTGATACTGGCAGTTTATATTGTAGACAGTTTTCACTATGTTAGAGCAATAGAAAAGTAGCTACAGTCGAACTCTGACAATAAAGAGTGCGATTTTGTTAAGACTTTTTATCTTTGTCAGTTATTTACTTACTTTTACATACATTTTAAAAATAAAATACCGGTTGATAATGGCTTTTTAACGGATTTGTCCTTAAATAAATAGGATAGATCGATTAAATACGGTCTTTAACAATAGTTAGGATCCAATTCCGTTTTCAGGACTTTATAGTTTTACTGTAGGTCAGCCGCACTGTTTCAGCACCTTCAGCAATACATCGCGAGCGCGAGTGAGACGTGCGTAGTACAAGTGTGTTCCAGCGCAGCACTATATCAGCAATGGTATTACTATGTCAGCGCTGTAATTTTAGTACTGTCAGCAGCTGACAAATCCATCTTTCTCATCTACACTTACGTAAGTAACGGCGGCGGCATCAGATACACTCTACTAAGCGCCAAATGCTCCAATCTCCGCAGTGTCAGCAGCGGACGCAGCGAGGCGCCGGTGAGCCGCGCGCAGTCCGATATGTCTTATGAGCACTTTCAGCACTACGTCAGCGATTTTATAACTATGTCAGCGCCGACTCAGCGCTATAAGAACTTTGTCAGCGCTGTCAGCACTGTTTACTCGCTGTCAGCACTAAGACAGCGATGGAAGAACTATGTCAGCGCTGCCATCTAAGTACTGTCAGCAGCTGACACACTCATTTTTTTTAATGAATACGTAATACTTACATTAGCAACGGTGGAGGCATCAAATACACCCGACACAATGCTAGATGCTCGAGTTTCCGCAGTGTCAGCAGCGGACGCAGCGAGGCGCCGGTGAGCCGCGCGCAGTCCGATATGTCCAGCTCGGCGAGGCGCGGGCAGCGGAATGTCAGAACTATGTCAGCCGCTATCAGAACGTTGTCAGCGCTGTCAGCACTGTTTCCTCGCTGTCAGCAGTAAGACAGCGATGGTCTAACTATGTCAGCGCAGTCATTTAAGAACTGTCAGCAGCTGACAAACCTTTTTTTTAACATTAGTAAGTAGAAAACATACGTAAGCAACGGCGGAGGCATCAGATACACCCTGCAAAGCGCTAGATGCTCCAATCTCCGCAGTGTCAGCAGCGGACGCAGCGAGGCGCCGGTGAGCCGCGCGCAGTCCGAGATGTCCAGCTCGGCGAGGCGCGGGCAGCGGAATGTCAGACCTATGTCAGCGCTATCAGAACGTTGTCAGCGCTGTCAGCAGTGTGTCAGCGCTGTCAGCACTATGTCAGCTATGGTCTAACTATGTCAGCGCAGTCATTTAAGCACTTGTCAGCAGCTGACACCTCAGTTTTTTACAATCCTCAGTAGGTACTCACGTAAGTAAAGGCGGTGGCATCAGATACACCCTGCAAAGCGCCAGATGCTCCAATCTCCGCAGTGTCAGCAGCGGACGCAGCGAGGCGCCGGTGAGTCGCGCGCAGTCCGATATGTCCAGCTCGGCGAGGCGCGGGCAGCGGGCTGCTAGGGCGGATAGCACTGGAAAGGGAGAGGAGATTATTTGATTAGGATTTGTAGAAATGAACTCTAAGCTATTACGTCATTAAATCTATGTCTGTCTCTTTCTGTGCGTATACTGTCAAAGCAAGGCAATAACACATTTAAGGGGAACATTAGCATACAGTTTATTTCTGCAATTATGCGATAATTTAAAGATATTTTCGTTAAACTTTCGATAAATCCTTATGATATTTTAAATTCTCAAAAATGAATGTGTCTTTTTTGTCACGTTGGGGTCACTCACTCTTTCAGGACATAATATATCCCTCAGACCAGCCTGGGAGCTGGTTGTCAGACTTGTCAGCACTAATAAGTCGGCCGCTATGCGCTCGCTGTGTCATTACTATGTCAGCTGCATCAGCAATATGACAGCACATATACTACAGCTACTCACACTCATCAACCAGTGTAGGCCCAGCCACGTTCAGCTCTAGGCAGCAGTCTATGTCAGCATTTTATTTACCTCTATGGTCAGCACTAAAGCTACTCACGCTCATCGGTCAGCAGCCTGGCCCCAGCCACGTTGAGTCGTGTCAGCCGCTGTCAGCACTATGCCAACACTGTCAGCACGTATACTAAAGCTACTTACACTCATCTGTCAGCAGTCTAGCCCCGGCCACGTTGAGTCGCGTCAGCCGCTGCGGGGCTTTCTGTGTCAGGGCGGTGAGTGCGGGCGCGGACAGGCTGCACCACGATATGTTGAGGGATTGGAGGCTGGAATATAAATATTAATGATTTAATTAATAATAGGTATCTTGCATGAATGAAAATTCTCATATTATTTTTTACAAATATAGGTACTCTTCAACAATTATCATGATGCAAATTGTGTATATTTATACAACTTGCCTTGCTGAATAGTCAACGTATGGCAATAACTCTCCTTGAAGGAGACTCATGTCCTGCAGTGGAAAAGTACCACCTAATCTTCTTTTTTTCAGCGTGTCGGTGACAAACAAGAGATTGTCACCGTGATGAAAGGATTGGCCAGTCAGATTAATAGCATCAGTATCCGACATACATATACAATGTACATTTAGTAGATACGTCAATCGGGGAGGCTCCATTCGTGCTGATGATAATGTTATTAATCTATCTACCACTCACTTGGTGCACTGGTCCAGCAGGAGCGCCAGGCCTTCTGCGGTGATGCCGGTCGCCATTGTTAGATTCAGGGTGTCTAGCTTTGTGCTGAGAGCTGCAACAAAATTGTGTTCATTCATTACATTCAATAATAAACTCTAGGGCTGTGGGTCTAAAATGGCTATATTTTCCACACTGAAATCCTATTTATTTTTATGCACTTAAACAAAATCGTATTGTAGAGTTCATTCAACGGCAATAAACTTGCAATTAATAGGTAAAATGTGTTTTTTTGCTCTAATTTTTTTTTTGTTTTGTTTAATGTATTCCTAAAATTGACTTTTTTATTACACTAACATAGGTTAAGTTTAATTTTTGTAACTGTTTACCAAAAAACCACACCGTTCTGTGGCCTTAAGACTAATGATAAAATATGTAAAATGCCTAATCAAACTGTTCAATTTGTACCACACTCTCTGACAAACTAATTCGATTCAATTCTATGACATTAAATAAATCTCATAATTTCTGTTTATAACAATTTAATTTAATAATAATTTAATTTAATTGCTTACTTTATAATTGTAAATTAAGTAACAATGAATGTTAAATGTAAATTCTGATGTATTATGTATAACTATGGGACCTGTGCCTGAAATAAAATGATTTTATTTTTATTTTTTTTATTTTATTTAATTGTTACTAACAAAATATGGCTTTTGCTGAAATAAACGTTTATTATTATTATTAAATTATGAAGAATGAGTCAGTAACGATAATTATATGCCGATTAGTGTTGGCTTGGCACTTGCTTCTGTTGCGAAGTGAGCTTCATCGGACTTCTCAGAGGAGTACATCTATTCCTCTAGAAAATGATTCCGTGAGTCATCCGATTTTATCAAACCATACCACCTGTAGAAACCTTGCCACTCATGTGACTTTTTATCTTTTGAGTATGTAAAGCACCAGATATCCTCTGACAGACCTATAAACGGCGAGTGCGTCGTGATCCAGAGTAAAGCCTCGTATTCACTAGGCGACAAATTGTCGCAGAACCTGTCTAGGCACATGTCGTCTACGTGTCGCCGCGACGTCGCGCTCTGTTCTGCGACGTCGCACGCGACTATACAGCGACGTTTTCCTGCGACATCAGTCTAGCGACCGCTGTTGCAGAGTGTGGACGCGTGCGCGACTTCTAGCACGCAGCACTAACTGCCACGACTTCCTCGGGCGACATGTCGGCGGAGACTGCTTGTGTGGACAATCAAAATGTATCGCGACATGTTATCAAAATGTTCTGAGAACACGCACCGTAGTTGTTCTGTAACAGTCTCAGAACTTGTGCCCTAGTGAATTCGAGGCTTAACTAACCTATAGCTCTCAGGGCCTCTTCGTCCAGCGCGGCTGCCTCCAGACTGAGCTTGGTGAGCGCGCAGCTGGCCAGCAGGTGGTGTAGGGAGCGCCCGGCCCAGCTGCACATGGACGCGTCCAGGCATTGAACCCGGGACTGTAGGGGCGCGGGCGGGTCCCAGGCGCCTATCTGTGGACGAGGAGATTTTGAGGTTATTTTTTTGTTTACTGGAACAACTTTCTGCGCTCAGCCTTTATTGATATTTCCCGTGGGAATTCCGGGATAAATAGTAGAATATGTGTTGATCCAAGTTGTGTGCTTCTAAATGACAAATTTCATCGAAATCTGTTCAGTAGTTTTGGCGTGAAAGAGTAACAAACATAGTGCAACTTTCACGTTAATAATCTTACCACCGAAGTCATGGAGCTTAGACACTTTACAATAGGTTTAAAATTTACGTTGAGATATACGAATTTAAACTTTTTAACATCTTACGTCAAGAGTCTAAACTTGTGTATTTCAAAGTGAATTTGAACCCCGTTGTAAATTTACAATATGGTCTATGAATTTGAGGGTAAGTGTTATAGGATATTATTGTGGCATGATAGGATTATAATGTCGCTACACGTAAACTATACCAGATTTCTCGGCGCCATCAGAAATGGCAACATACCTCTGACCCCGCCAGCCATACGATGACGGGAGTGCCATCTGGATCTATACATAGACTTGGAATTTTACACGTAGAGGATCGATGTCGCTAGTATTATACTATAGCAAATTTTCTTATAGTTACAGTTTTTGCACCTTTCTACTTGTTTTTCTTTACCTCCTGTAGGTTGGCTGGTAGAAAATGCTTTTAACATTAAGTCCACCTTACATACCTCTGCCCCCGCCAGCCTCCCGCCGCCGGGTGTCCGTGCCCGGGTGTCGCCTCGCGCGCCCTGCTTGATGCCCCGGTTGCCCAGGTCCAGGCGCCGTCGGCACGCCTCGTCGCTGGCTATGCGGCGCCATCTGTCGGCGGCTGAGGTACCACTACAGATGGAGTTGGTAGTTCACGCGTGTGAGCGATAGATGTCGTCTACAATGTCTACAATCATATCTCATCACACTAAGATTGTAAACGTGTGTGTGTGGGTACATATATGTTTCTTACACATTCACGCCAAATTATTATACTTACTGTAAAAGCACAAACCTTAGACTGGTATTTGATGCCATCTGGCGGTGATTTTCGGTAGCTTTATGAATTATCTATGGCTAGACTTGGATTTGTTACTATAATGCTATAGATTACTATAATGCTATAGATTACTATAATGCTATAGATTACTATAATGCTATAGATTACTATAATGCTATAGATTACTATAATGCTATAGATTACTATAATGCTATAGATTACTATAATGCTATAGATTACTATAATGCTATAGATTACTATAATGCTATAGATTACTATAATGCTATAGATTACTATAATGCTATAGATTACTATAATGCTATAGATTACTATAATGCTATAGATTACTATAATGCTATAGATTACTATAATGCTATAGATTACTATAATGCTATAGATTACTATAATGCTATAGATTACTATAATGCTATAGGTTACTAAAATACTATCGCTGAGCTGGAAAAAGGAACTTCAAGCTAATGTCGACCTTAAATATATTGCTGCCTTGCTTTGACAGAATACGGACATAAAGAGACGGACATAGATTCAATGTCGCCATTAGCTTAAATTCCCATTCTGCAACTTGGCATATAGATAACATACCTTTGACCCCGCCAGCCTCACGACGACAGGTGTGCCATCTGTCGGTGGTTTTCGGTATCTCTACACAGGATCTATATCAGGGTTCGAATCCCATTCAAATATTTGTGTGAATGAGCACTTGCGTTTGTCATTTTTGAAGGATCTATAGCTACTGTTGGAAGTTTACACGTAAATAGAATAGATGTCACAACTACATTAACTAATAATATATTGTAATGAACATGCCTCTGACCCCGCCAGCCTCACGATGACGGGTTTCCTTGCGAGGATCTTCCCCAGGGCTCCCTTCTTGATGATCCGGTTGCCCAGGTCTAGGCGCTGCCAGAACGTCTCGTCGCTGGCTATGCGGTGCCATCTGTTGGTGGAGATGTTAAACATTATGTAAAAAAAGAAAGTTGAAGCTGCTGACTGATAATTTTACTTTATTTTAGGGCAACCCCTATCCCGTAAGGTTCAAAAACCCTCATATGGGTACTTATTACCGTAGGGAAAGAATTGTGGCCAGTCAGTTTCATGTGGTCTTCACTTGAGAACACGTTTGCCACACCTGTCATCGGTTCTTCGGCATCTTAGAGTAATAATAATTTTCGGCATACATGTCACCTACTGCCACTTTAGCTTGCCGACTTTGTTCCAGTCAAATTAGTGTCACATTTTGGAAAAAGCTTTATAAATGTTTAACATTTTTAGGTTTAGGCCAAGTTTAAGGGATCTCCAATGTAGCTTTTTCTATCCCAACATATTCTAACAGTGATAGATATAGAGTTTAACAGAAGGGCTAGTACGGGGCGCATTTAAGACTTGACAAAAATTTACATCGCGCTCACTCACATCGCGCAGCCTCATGAGCGAGTGCGACGGAGAACTTTTATCACATCTTAATAGCGCCCCGTGCTACTGTAACAGAAAGCCAGATTAAACCCACCTTTTACACACCAGCATGCAATGTGCCAGCGTCCTCTTCGGCAGCCACTTGAAGATGCTCAGCATCACCTCGTCCGACAGCGCTGCGAAGGCATCAGCTCCGACTGGGGAGAACCGGCCTTGGACTGATGGTTGTTCTTCCTCTATTACTGATAATGCTGTGGAGGGAGAAATTGGAGGGTTAGTTGAAAAGTGAACTGAAAGAATTTGTGGTTAGACCACCACCCTCTTGACTCTGACTGGTCTACCGATATAGGTTTCTCAGCTTACTATAGCTAGATGAATGCTAAGTTACAAATGCAGTAAGTCGTCAGAGAACTAAGGTAAACCAAGGTACAAAAGTGTACAGCTACTTATGCAGCTGACTGTACAATGTACATGCTAAAGTTATATCGCCGTATGTGCGAAAATCTGTTCTACAACGGAAACAAACACATCATGCAGTGATGATTTAGATAAAAGATATAAATATGTATAATCCTATGATGTGTTTTTTTCCAAAACTCCATGTAAGTGTGGCCAAAATCCACACCATAACCTCCTGATGATGACGTCACTACTACAAGTAACTCACTGGTGCTGGGCGGCGGCACCAGCTGCCCCTCCGGAGTCTCCTCGTCTAGCGGGGGAGGTGTCTGATGACGTCACTACAAGTAACTCACTGGTGCTGGGCGGCGGCACCAGCTGCCCCTCCGGAGTCTCCTCGTCTAGCGGGGGAGGTGTCTGATGACGTCACTACAAGTAACTCACTGGTGCTG
Source organism: Plutella xylostella (assembly GCF_932276165.1). NCBI lineage: Eukaryota > Metazoa > Arthropoda > Insecta > Lepidoptera > Plutellidae > Plutella > Plutella xylostella. The sequence continues at coordinate 5,258,802 of NC_063991.1, forward strand.
GGCGGCGGCACCAGCTGCCCCTCCGGAGTCTCCTCGTCTAGCGGGGGAGGTGTCTGATGACGTCACTACAAGTAACTCACTGGTGCTGGGCGGCGGCACCAGCTGCCCCTCCGGAGTCTCCTCGTCTAGCGGGGGAGGTGTCTGATGACGTCACTACAAGTAACTCACTGGTGCTGGGCGGCGGCACCAGCTGCCCCTCCGGAGTCTCCTCGTCTAGCGGGGGAGGTGTCTGATGACGTCACTACAAGTAACTCACTGGTGCTGGGCGGCGGCACCAGCTGCCCCTCCGGAGTCTCCTCGTCTAGCGGGGGAGGTGTCTGATGACGTCACTACAAGTAACTCACTGGTGCTGGGCGGCGGCACCAGCTGCCCCTCCGGAGTCTCCTCGTCTAGCGGGGGAGGTGTCTGATGACGTCACTACTACAAGTAACTCACTGGTGCTGGGCGGCGGCGCGCGGCGCTGGGCGGGCGAGTAGCGGCGCGCGCGCACCAGCTGCCCCTCCGGAGTCTCCTCGTCTAGCGGGGGGCCCGTGTCGGGGAGGTCGGATTTACCTGTAGATAGAGTTTGTGATTAAGTTGAGGTAGAATCCTGCTAATAATAAGGGTCTGTTTCACAATGTCTGGTTAGTGGCTACCTGACGGATAAAATACATGCTGTCACTCTCTGTTATTATTTTTTAGACAGTGACAGCATGTATTTTATCCGACAGGTAGCGACTAACCAGACATTGTGAAACAGGGGCTAAATGTGAAACGATAACTATAGTAAGGATAGTGGGATGGATGGATGTTTGTTACTGAAAGTAAAAATTTGCTGCTGAGCCAATTTTTATGAAACTAAGCATGGAGCGAAGCTGTCATCCTGCATTAACACATAGTAGGCAACTTTTTATCCGGGAATTCCCGATCATGATTACAGTTTTGTTTAAAATTATAACATAATGTTAGATGAAGTTTAGAACAGAATAGACAAATGTAGTGTGGGATGTCGTCCAGAATCTACTCACTTACAGTCATCGAAATATATGTATTAGGCCCGTTTGGACAGCTACACAAATTTGCTATATTTACTCTTGATTTACTTGATGAAATACATAAAAAGACACATCATCTGGCTTATTATTTAATGGCCGAAAGAAAAAAGGACTTTTGAAGCACCAAAAGTTACTTAGGGCCCCTTGCACCAACAAATTAAATCTCGATTTAGTGTCAAATGTCGATTTATGAAACGACAGTTCATATAAAATTTGACACTAAATCGAGATTTAACACTAAATCTAGATTTAATATGTTGGTGCAAGTGGCTCTTATTGTTTAGATTTTTTATGATTTAGATTTGACACCAGCTGTCATCCCATACATTTTGGAGCTGTCCAAACGGATGAGGAAGGCCAAGCAAAGAGAGTTGTGGCGCTCCTTGGGCCTGTGCTCAGTAGTTAAGTTTTCAAACCACTTGAAACTACTGTTAGAATATCTGTTATCCTAACTAATATTATAAATGCGAAAGTAACTGTGTCTGTCTGTCTGTTACTCTTTCACGCCAAAAATACTGAACTGATTTGAATGAAATTTGGAATAGATACGGTCTAGACCCTGGGAAAGAACATAGGCTACTTTTTATCCCGGAATTCCCACGGGGAACAGCTAGTATTTTATAAGTACAAAGTATAAATATTTGAAGGATAGTCACGTTATACATATTATAACGTGCCTATCCTCTGAACATTATTATAACCGTGGCTATCCTCTAAACATGATTATCCTACAAATATTTATACTTTGTACTTCAGTACACAGGCTTTACTCTTAAAAGTAATATCAGTCCTCACCCATATCTTCGCTTCCAGGGCTGGACAGCATGGAGGGGCCGGGCACGGGGCTCCACAGCTTGCCTTTAGGGCTCCTCTTCGGGCTTGTCCTGTAAGCTTTATTAGCACTGTTGACGTTCGGGTTCACATTCTCAATGTCGCGTTTCCGTTTTGATCCTGATTTTATCTGCAATGTTAAAGTTTGTGTTGTTCTGGATTTGTGGTGTTAAGGTGTTAAGATGCATATTAAATTAACTCCTTGTACTAATACTAATGATTTCTACATTGCAGTGTTTTTTTTTTTTATGTAACCTGTGTAGAGTCCCACTGCTGGGCAAATGCAGAGTGAAATACCTAATAAAATGCTGACTGAAATATTTATACTTTGTAATATACTTAATCAAGATTTTTGAAGAATGTACAGTAAACAAATATGTATGCCACTCCAATGCAATCACTTCAATTTCATGATCTGCTGATGTGACAAAAAATAGAGATAGTTTGCTTTGATTCATCTATCTTTCACCAATGAGTCTTATGATCAAACTGTTTGTGTTGGGGTTGCATATAATATATCTCTGCTGACTGCAACATTACTAACTTTTTCTCTCTGTAGTTCTATAATTGTAGTTGTATTAACCCTTTATAAGAGCAGACAAGTTAAAATAATGTAATTTGTAATGTAAATTGTATTTTGACTTAACTTCATGGCATAAAGTTAAAATAAGGTGACATAATTGCCTCTACCTTCCAAAGGGTTAAAGTGGTGGTGATTTGTTACTTACAAGGCTAGCAGAGGTGGCAATGTCACACCCAGCCTCCAGCTCATCGGGGTCCAGGAGACTCACACCCATTTCAAGAAGAACCTAATAACAAGGAAAAAGTATTTTTTAATCTCCATCTTCATACTGCATATTGTAAGTTTAGAAAGGTTTACAAATTACTTTGAACACACAAATTTCTATGCTTAGTAAAGAGGCGAGAAATTCATATAATAATATCATAATGTAATAAATTGTAAACCTCTTTTATAGTGAGAAAAAGCTAAGTATTTTCTAGATTAATGTTTTCAATGTTTCACTCCCTCCATACTGCAGGGATTGAACGTGGATGCATTTGATATCCATCAAACATATTCATTGGTGCATATCATAGCATAGCACTGGTGGAAACTGATTATTCTCTTCTTTGCTGCATAGCAAATATCTGATGGAAAAGCACCCTAACACAGGTTATGTGGAGCTAGGTAGTGCCTATGATCATTACCAAAGTACCTGTAGTAGGTAAACTTCAAGAGGTACATAAAAAAATGCACAGAATTACGTCATGTGAAACGAAAATGTTAATGACCTCACAGGACATTCACCTTTTAACCGTTTATTGCATTAAAGTATGGTAAAAACCGCATAAATTCAACAAAAACTCATAGACTTCTCATTGCACTTAATATTGTAAGGATTTTCTGTAATTAGAAACATTTTTATAGCCGATTTTGACAGGTGAAATCAGAGTAACAGAAGCGGGAAAAACGTGGTAAAAACTTACATCCTCGTCATTTGTTTTCTCTGCTAAGCTCCAACTCGGTCGAGGGCCGTTGTCTAAACGCATACGCTTCCTAAAAAACACAATAACACTTTAATTTTCACTGAAAACTATGTGTATTTACCCTCTCTTGCCCGGTTTGGCGCCTTTTGATTTAACTTTGCCGCTTAAAAACAGCTGTCATGCAGATTTCTTGCAACGTATTTGCAGTCGATTCATGAGATAAACACTCAACTAACCGTGCACTTTCTGGCGCGTCCGCTTGTTTCGGTGAAAGAATTTCATCTTCGACATCATTCAGGTTCATATTGATGTGGTAAATTACAGAAGATTATAATTAATCTGCAGGTCAACTCCGCTCGCAGTATTTTCAGGGATTTGACAGTTTGTTTTTTTGACAGGAGTTATCTATTTGACAGTTGGCTAGAAAATGCAGTTGGCAGCGTGGATGAAGGAAGACATGCATAGAATCTGTGAAATAAAACAGAAACTCAGAATAATATATTTTTATGTAAGGAGCAGAGAATCCTGACCCTCTCAGAAGCATTATTATATTACTATGAGAGGGGGTCAGGTTTTTCTGCACCAGACCGTACCTTGGTCTCCGCGAATCGTATAATGATTACATAGAAGTAGTTTATGTCTGCGATTCGAATGATGCGATCAACTGTATGGACAAAAACAACCAACTATCACAGTGCCTTTCTTTCCTTCCCTTGCACAAATTTACACCCTGCTGGTATAAAGTTATATGCCACTATCCGCCGACATTGTGTAACAGTGAAGACGCCGACACACTAGCGGACGCGGCTTACGGACGCGGCTGTCAGCCGCGAGCAATCTGGCACGAACTGTCCCAAAAGACTTGCAAAAGACCGTGCACTGCACATTATCAGTCGCGGCTGACAGCCGCATCAGTAAGCCGCGTCCGCTTGTGTCGGCACCTTGACACACACAAGTAAATAACACAAGAATCCGTGTCGTTCTGACCTGACCACACGTTCTGAATGTACCATCTTTCCATTCAAATACTTATTTTTACCTACACCTGACGACGTCGATGTAAAAGATAATCGATCGATTGATATAATAAATTTAACCGGAAATACGTCCCTATGTAAAGTTTTCATTTGTTGGAGCAGTCGATTGTCAACCAATAAGAGCTACGCATTATGAATACCACTTACATCTCATTGGCCGGTCATAGTCACGTGATCAATAATCTGTGTAACAAACTACGCTATTTCCGGTTGTCATACGTCGTAAATTGACGACATTGTAGAGAAATCAAAACAGAAAACAAAGTGTGCTGGCGACTGGAAAAACTCCTCGCCTATCTCATCGACGCGAACTAAATCGTCAAAAGTGACTGTTTTGTGTAGTTAAAGACATACACAGTGAAGTGATCGCATCTTGAGTCCACGATGACCACTCGGAAACTGAATACGCTGGAAGATTTGAGCGGTATGTGGTTTCTGATTTGTAATACGTAAATAAACAATGAAAGGAAAACAAAGGCTCGTGGCGAAACTTGATTCAATTTTCAAGGATAACATGTTTATTGGACCGTTATACTGCAATACTAACTGTATAAATCCAAAGATTTATTCAGAATACTCCTAAAAGGCGTGAAATGCAGCAATCTGTTACCGTTCTTTGTTTATTTTGTTCCATTCAAGTTATCGATCTTTACACAAAAGTCTGAAATAAATTAATGAAGAGACAATATTGTATTCGTGCGTCGCTTTTATTAGCAAATCAATAATAACATAATATGCGTCATAATTTCAATCCGTGCATGTAAAATGTTAATTCTCATTACAACGATATTACGCGGCTAAATTAAAAGAGCCACTACGTTTCTCCATACAAAACGCCGTTTCCTACAATGTGATTCGGCCGGTTTATACCGTGTTTAGTAAACAAGTGACTTCCTTGGTCATTATGGTTTCCTGGTACTTTTACCTATTGATTGGAGGACATTTTGTTTACAAATAAAAAAACTATATCGACGGTGGAAAGGCAAAATGTATTATCCGCCACTTTTGGCGAATATGAGTTATATATACCGTTGGAATCGCCTGATTTTTCTCTTTCGAATGGTGCGGGTCTCGTTTCGATCTGAGCACTTTTTGGCGCTTAAGACAACGGTGATTTTGGAAATCTTAATACTTTTTTCTTGTATTAAGAGCCACTTTTTTTGTCATTTGTATGTTCAAACATACTTGATCAAAACTAAAGTTACATAAAACATTGTACCCTCACTAAAACAGTAAAACATTGTGACTTAATTCATTTTGAACTTATGTGAATTTGTATCATTAGTTACTTAAGCGACCTACCTGATTGCGTAATTGATATAAAACAATATGCCTTCTGGTCAAAAATAACATAAAATCACTTAATACATTTTACAATTTTGTAATTTGAAGCCATACTGGCACTTAAACCATTTTACCAGTCAGCCTTACTCGCGGCGTTTGGCGGTTAATACAACTTTACCTAAATCTGTTTAGTGGTACAATTGGCACTTAAACAGCTTTTTGCAATTTGTAGATAATTGATATAAGTGATATAAAACAATTCAAAAGAATCGCAATGAAGCGGTCTATGGTGTTTAAGCTGTTATATCCAGAAGGATATTGTGTGAAAACGCCAATAATATAAATAGGACCGGTTGGAAAGGTGTCGCTTCAGCACCCCGCCGGGACGTTCATTGGGAGAGGACGTGCGTCTATGCGACAGTTGGCGCCGCGTGCGCAGCGTAATTACGTAGGTACAAACTCAGATTCGTTCGCCAGTATAAAACTGTAAATATTTTTTGATTATATCACCGATAACTACATTAAATTATGATATCTATTATATTACTCTTTACACAGGTTCTAAATAATAGTGTTGCTATAATTAATATTTATTGAGTTATAAATATGCACTTGGATCCTTTCGCCTAAATTGCTGTTTGTTAAAAGGATCCAACCAAATATTTATTTTTTATAAAATATTTTTTCTATGACAATATGGTTCTTAATGTAAAATATTTGTATTGTATTAACATGACATTACTTTTTATACAAAATAATAATTATATATTTTATCATAAATAAACTTATTCATAAATAATTTATATCGAAATCTAGTCAGAAACAGGATTTCTTATCTATATAAAAATCTAACCGAAAATGTGTTCCCAAGCGCAAATCTCTGGATCAACTTAACCGATTTTGATAATTGTTAGGTAATTATACGAAATAGAAGACCAGTGACCACGAGTACCACGACCTGTTTGTATCCCATAATTTTCAGAATAAAGTATTTCAACGAAAAGCAAACCTTATAGGAAAAAGTTGGACATGAATTAAATTAACTTTTCTCTAACTTCACTTCATCATCCTCCATCGCTGAAGAGTGCAATATCTGGTATATTCCATCTATCCTGCTTTTTATGCCACCGTAGGAAATCCATCGTTCCCTGGTACTTTGCCACTCTTCAGCGATCGTATGGTCCGTATCAATTCGTCTTATTCGGGGGTTGGATATTTAAATTTCTGTCAAGATGCAGGATAGTCATAAATCTCATCACGAACCATTACGTCCCCACTCCTGGGGCACGGGTCTCCTTCCAATGAAGGAATGGTTTAGGCCTAGTCTACCACGTTGGCCTAGCGCGGGTTATTGGGCCCCAACACAAGCAATCTTGTGCTGAGAGAGTTTTCGGGTAAGTGGGCTACCCAACTGTCAGACGTTTTCAAGCCACCCGAAGGCCTCTGACTAGCCTGTAAGACCTGCCGATTTTATTAATCATAATGATTACGATTATGCATCAAGATACAAGATGCTCCTGGTATATTTGCATCTGCATCCAACTCCCCAGGTGGTGGTTAGGATCATTAAAAACTTCGGCAATGTGGCCATATCATCTTGAAAGTCAATCTTTCATAGTAACAAGGAGATATCCTGGGTTTTGTTGCAATGTTCTTCAAGATGCTTTGTATAGATCCTTCATGTTTCCTATGGCAGCCGATGAGACCATCGCTGGATATAGGGTTACCCCTAGCAGCGTTTGTCCTTTTATAAATTTCTTTTGATATTAAGTTCACAAAGAAAATACTCGTACGCAAGTGCTTCTTTAGAATGGTCGTCTAGTTCGACGTTAAGTCTTCCTTGATGGTTGATCATATCCCATGTTTCTTTAGACATCCATTCTTTCTTTAAGTGTTCCTTGTGCCTTATTATTTCTTCGCAAATTTTTAACAACACGTCTTTGATGCCAGTTGTTGCCGATCTGGATACTAAGTTTTCTTCTAACTTGTGGGTCCTGCAGCTTATTTACACGACACCTTTGGCAGATCTTGTGGCCTGCTCCTAAACTCCCGCTATCTTCAAGCACATTTTTCCATCGACTAAGTGGTGATCACTATTGACATCAGCAACCCTCTTATTCCTAACATCCAGAAGTGTCTCCATTTTCGACTAATCTAGCTAACTAAGTCGGTCGATTTGGTTCTCGGTCCGGCTGTCGGGTGAGACCCAACTCACATTGTGATAGTCTTTTGGGGTTACCACCACTAAAACTTAGCCATTAACAATCCTAAAGCATCGTCGCTTGCTTATCAAATCTAGCGTATCTTGTATGAATCTGACAGATAGTTTAAAGCGAGCGACGCTGCTTATGGATTGATAATTGCTTATGTGTCTTGCCCACACTAACATACGGTGCCGATACATGGACGCTGACCAAGGAAACTGTGCACCGAATCAGAGTTGCACAGAGAGCTATGGAGCGATCCATGTTAAGAATTTCGCTTACAGACCGTATTCCCAGCGTGGTAAATCACCAAAAGACAAAAGTCTTCGACGTCGGTATATATGCAGGTCACGGAACTGAAATGGGAGTCGGCAGGAAACTTGGCTCGAAGGCAGGACGGAAGGTGGACAAAGGCGGTGACAGAATGGTGGCATAGAGACGGACGAAGAAATGTCGGTTGGATTATGATTATTAATTAATGAATAAGTAAACCTGCTGATCACTTGGGTCTCAATCTCAAAGTGATTTCGCGGTGAACCATATGTTAATAAAGTTTATAATAAAATAATGCTTCGAGAAAAGGTACGGCCATGCCGCTTCTTTGCTCGACTTGGTGAGATATTATGTTTTTTTTGTTTTCAATCTAGCTGGCCCGCAGGTACCGCTTCTTACCCTACCCTACCCTATCCTACCCTACCCTACCCTACCCTACCCTACCCTACCCTACCCTACCCTACCCTACCCTACCCTACCCTACCCTACCCTACCTTACCCTACCCTACCCTACCCTACCCTTCTTACCTTTTATACCTTCCCTGGACTTCCACAAATGTTTCTAGACCAAAATCGGTTCAACCGTTCTCGAGTTCTGAGGTCCAATTATAAGTTCATTTATTCTTTAAGTCATTCATCTTAGATATAAATTGCCTTAGTCTGGCGGTTAATTCATTCTTATGGAATGTTTAAAGTAACATAAATTATTATAAAACATTATCCTGGTGTGATGGTTAAATCTCCTTGGTGTTTAAATTGTTTTTACTTGTATTTAATTAAAATGTTAATGTCGTTTAAGCCAATTTTACCTGACTGAGATTTCAGATGCCTATGTCTTATGTCCCCTATTTCAGTAAATAGAATATGTACATTCATTTTATATACAGAATAACATAGAAAACTATTTCAATTTAACGTATTTTAATTTTCAAAGCCATAGCTAGAATAATTACAGAGATATGATTTTTTTTCGAAAATTTCAAACTTTAAATCGCTCTGGTGAACATTTTATGTCATGGCGCTTAAACCATTTTGCCTTTCCACCGTCGATATGGTAAGTCGAACCGTTTAAGTAATTTGAACTTTTGCACTAATATCATGATAAAACCCTTAATCAAATGGATGATTTTTTTTGATAAAAATGTAAAACACGTATGGTTTTTAGGTAAGTTGGGTCCGTAGATTACGAAAAAAATGTTTTAAAATTTTTTTAGTGGGGGGAAAGGGGGGTTTTGCTATGGGAAATAATTTCCCACTATTCGTGATTGCTAAGCAAAATAATATCAAGTGGGAAACTATTTCCCACTATCCGGTACAGATCACAAATTTTAATTAATATTTACTACAGTTTCTATACAAGCTAGTTGCCGCTACTTTGCTTGTTTTTTTATAAATATTTTTTTGTTTTAGAAAAAAAACTATAAAATGATACAATAGTATTAAGAACAATATTTTAATAAGGAAATATGCAGTCGTTAAGTTGTTTGAGGTAACTATCGGAAGGAGAATTAATACTGTTGACATAGCATGAGTCGTCTTCCGAATCTGTGTCTGATAAATCAGAAATGTCAGCTATGTTTTCGACAGTCTCTTCTAAATTCTTCGTAGTAAGCGATATTACGTTTCTTTTTAATAATTGTTTCAAAATGCTGCAAATAAATAAGAAGAATCTGGAGTAATAAACCGCTTATACTTATCAAAAACCATACATATTAGTTCGTTCAATAAAGTAACATTATATTTTATATATAGATAAATTTAGTATATTTTTACTGCAGGAACAAACAGTGGGAAATAATTTCCCACTTATTTGAACCTACGAAAAAGCAAGAAACACCAGTTTTACCGTGCCAATCACCATAAAATCCATTTGTAAAACAAGTTAAGTTTACAATAGTATTGTGGTTAGGTACTTAGCAGATTTTTTTCTCCAAAAATTTTGAAATATCGTCACGAGAACCGGTTTTTGACACAGAAAAATTGAAATCGTGATTTTGACATTGACCTACGATGACAGCTTGCGGTTTTTTTAAAAGTGTTGGCATTAATAAAATTTAAAACTTAATCAAGATTATTTTGTTTCTAATGTTGATATTGATCAGAGTAACCAGTAAAAAAATAAAAATATTTTTTTCGATTCAGACCAAGTGGGAAATAATTTCCCTATATTTGATTAAGGGTTAAATGTAGTAGTCTTGAGTGTTAAATTTAATCTTTATACTAATTATTATTATTTTAAGCTGTTTGTTTCCCAAATAAATAAAACTAAAAATAAAACTAAAACTAAAATAAAACTAAAACTAAAACTAGTCTTGAGGGATGGCATTTTTCAATAGTCTGCTGGAGATAGGCCTCTCCCAAGTAGTGCCACAACATCTGTCTTTGGCCCTCCTCATCCAGCCTCTACTGGCTACCTGCAAGGTTGGTTAAAGGGCCAGAGGAAGTAACATACTATGCTGACCTTTTTGTGATTACTATTACTACTACTGTAAATTTTTTTATTGATTCTTCAAATCAATCAGTAAAAATATAATAATTATTATTTTATGTACAAATAAATATACCCCTTTCTACATTATAACAGGAACCAGCATACAATATCAATGAAATAACATAATAACTTTATAAACAGTTTAAGCATGGGAAATCACCCAGCATACTATCTCACTCTCAATTCAATTGGAACAAAACCAGACATTGGGACCTCCTGTATTTCAATCCACTTTGGACAATCTGAGATGAAGGGTCAAACATGCAGAGATTTAGATGTCTTGCTACACTGGCCGAACCCTCAATTGATATAACATAGGTTATCGTGTAAGTGTAAGGATGCATGTATAATAACAGTAAAAAGTTAAAACCACATCTTGGCAGATGTTTTTATAGAGGCTGAGTGTTTTGAGAGCCACATTGTATCCTGTGACTTGATAATAGGAAAATATGAGATAGAAAATATTGGATTTTGTTGAAACTATTTTCACCACAGGAAATATGTTAATGCTAAGAATTTATAAAGAGGTGTAAAGTGGATGTTAATGAATAATAATAATAACTTCTGAGGTACAGAATGTTAAGAAAATATTTTCTTAGCATCAACATTTTGTCAACTTATGTATGTATAGATCTGCCCGCAGCCTATCTATTTAAATTGCTGTCCATCAATTTATGCCCACACTCGATGTGACCACTTCAGTACATGAACCTTCTATTTTAAGCACTAATGTAGTTTGAGGCAATTGTCTGAGATATTTTGGTCTGTGATCTAGTCTTGTTGCTATGTTATATTTATGTTGCTTTGTTTTGATATTATTATTAGGATCTTCTTCTTCTTCCTTGCCTTATCCTTATTTAGGGTCGGCTTTGTTGGTCATGTCACGCCATTTTACCCTATCCTCTGTCATATCCTCATTCACTCCACACTCTCTCATATTTTCTTTCACACAATCAAGCCACGTCTTTCTTGGTCTTCCTCTCTTGCGCCTTCCTTTGGGTCTCATTTCCAACTTGATGGCCTTTTAGGATGTAGAGTTGTAAAGGCATATGAAATTGAATATAACTTAATGATTCAACGGCTGTAGTACTTAGTAAGGCAAGATCACATATCTTTTCCACGTGGACCATGCAACATAACAATATATGTATGTAGAATAGCAATCTCGTTATTTATGTAGAGACTGCATTCTACATATTGCTATGTTTATAAAGAATTTCACTGTAGGCAGTTTACTATTCAATCCATTTTGAAAACAATACAATATACCTACATTATGTTTATATATCTTAAAAGGTACAAAAAAATGTAGATGGCTGTTTCCGTACACCCTCATAGGACAATTAATTGCTGAAACCTCCCCTAACACCCTAGATATCGTTTGATCCATACTTTAACAACACTCACGGGCAATGAAAAGGTTCCACTGGGAAAAATACCAAATTACTCCTAAATGGAAAAAGCTAGCTTTATGACGCCTTCTGCAACATTAAAGTACATTTAACGGGGCATCAGGATATTACAAACTAAAAACAATCATATTTTATTCAAAATTTTAATTAAATGTTGGAAAAAATTGGGGTCGTTTGTTGTCAGCTTTTTGTGAGTGGATCTATTTGATTGCCCGTGAGTGTAATACACTGTATACTCTCTTTATCTGTTGACGACCCGCCTCGATTTAGCAATCGACAAATAACATAATGAATCTTATTAAATGAGCCGCAACATTCGGATCACTGCAAACACTTTGCGTATCATTTAGTCTCCTACTTTAATTAGATTTGTATTAATTAGGATCGGGTCTTTGACCGCATGTTTCATTTACAAAGATTCTTTATCGTCATCATAGAATAGAATATTACTTTCTTGAACACCACATAAATCAGACATACAAAAAAAACATACTTATAGACTAGAACTAATGTACAATTGGCGGCCTTATCGCTGAGAGCGATCTCTTACAGGCAACCATATATTGCGGAAACAATGTGACAAATTAGAGGACGGTGTACCAATAATAACAAAATAATAATATAACTAACTTTATACCTACTTATAATAGCCTAATATAAACTTATAATACTGTAATACAAACCATAAACAATACATACTATCATCATCATCAGCCGGCAATCATCCACTGCTGGCTTGTAAGCCTATCCCAAGAAGCGCCAAAACTTGTTGCTATGTCATAGACGGGTTCTCGAGTGGAGACCACGAACAGGCAAATGCAGCGTGGGACGCCCTCCTGCCGGCTGGACTGATCGACCTTAGGCGGGTAGCCGGTAGTTGGATGAGGAAGGCCGAGGACCGAGTGTTGTGGCGCTCCTTGGGAGAGGCCTCCTATGTCCAGCAGTGGATGATTATTGGCTAATGATGATGAAGATGAGGCCGTACTTCGTACGGGAGCTACGCTACCACACACAGACACACACACACACATACACAAACTTATAACACCCCTCTTTTATTGTCAAGGGTATAAAATTGTGCAATAAGCAGCTTGCCAAAACGCGATCAAATAAGGAAAACACTCCCAACCGTGACGATAGACATAATTATTAAACAATGATTAATGCTAAATCTGAAACGTCATCAGAACATACGATAGAAAGCAAACAACAGACCACTGCAAGCCAAAAAGACCCTTATTCTGATAGTAGTAGATGTACTGCAAGTACGTGCAGTTTACACGTGGATGCGTGACGTGGGAGTGGTTGGAAGAAATCCAGGTTTGTGGAAGAGTCAATGGAATTGTGAAGGTAAAGGAACTTTAGAGTGCATATGTATACTTGGTTATACCAATTTTGAAGTGAACCACCACCGATAGTACCGATACATTATGTTAGGGCCCACCTGTCGGTATCGTACGTATCAGTATTCTTTGTATATACAATTCACACAAGTGCGCAAATATATGTCTTAAAAAAAATATCTGATCCCTTCCAGGGATCGAACCAGCCCAACAAACAATCTACTCTTATAAAATTATATGTATAAGGTCTAATCTCTTATAGTTGTTTTAAAATAGCTTTCATTATAACAATGTTCCTTATAATCGCATGACATAAGAAGATTTGGCTAATATTACCTTTATTCTTATAATTTGGTTGGGTTAACCATAACAAGTCCAAATTACATGGTTACAATAAGGATTGAAAATGTGTTATACTTGTAAGAGCATTTACAATGCTTTTAAGCCATATAATATTCAAAAGCCATATAAAAGCTTTTTATTTGGCTAATTGTTCTTATAATAGTAATGCATAAGGTAACTATGATACTTTTAACCTCATAGGAGCATTTTATATAATGTCTACCCAACAAACTAGTCACAGCATTTTATATGATCTTTATAAGAATGAAAGTAATCCATATTAGCATAGCCATAGCTATTAAAAATGTATTATTCTCTAGATGGTCATATTAAAAGATACCCACCACTTCTACTGCTACGAGTATAATGCCACAAAATTACCAAGCTGATACCAACAAATCACTAGATGGTCCCGTAAATGATTTTATGGAACATGACTATGTCTAATCAGTGAGGAAGATTATAACAGTACTTAGCGGTAGTGAACTAGATATTATACATTTATGTAGGTGAATGAGATGGATTTGGATATTCATAGGGATATCAACTTTGGCCATTTCTGTCTGAAATTAAAAATGTATCGAAATATTTATGTACTCAACGTGGTGGGAATCTATGAAAGAAAATCTAATAAAACAAAAATTTGAGAATCACGTTTTTTTTTCGTCACCATATTGGTGATTATCAGTAGAAGCATTAATCAATACGAGGGCTGATTCAATGTTTACAAAAGGGTGTTTTAAGGGCCCTCTGATGATGATTGTGTGGTCTCCGATTTCCCAATTGCTTGGAACTGCAGATAGTTTTGATTTCCCCTTTTCAAATGTTTTTACTATTTTGTACGGCATTATTAAAAAATCTGAAAAAAGTAATAAAGTAAAGTATAATTTATTTCTGACGACCATTGCAATACTACCTAAAAAGTAATAAGTATAGCTAATAATTATTAATATAGCTACGGTAGGCATAATACTTTCGTCAAAGGAACCCTAACGATAGATAAAATGGCGATAGCTTATGAAACAAGTGTTGCCATTACAGAGCTTATAATCTTATAGATTTCTTATAGACGATGTGCGACTGCTGTTACCCTTGTAAAAGCGTTATAAAGAAACATGACTCAATAATTATTCACATTTTTACCGTAAAACTACTCAAATTCAAGGGCCCGTTGATATAATTACACTTTTTGTACCTCATTTTACCATACGTTTGAATTCCCACACAGTTTTCACATAAATGAGCAGAATATATACTCTCTAAAAAATAAATTGAATTAATTATAAGTACTTGGTTCTTGTCATCTGTCTTTATAATACTTGTTGACGCTGTCAAACTGTCAAAAATCACTCAGGAAAACACTTACTGTAGAATCTCATACACTGATTAGCTATCTAATAGAATTTATCTTACCGCTATAAGTTTTACTCCCTTGTTGCTCGCCATAATAAAACACGCATTAGGTTGGTTGGCTTTATTAACGCTTTTCAACATGTCTCTTACAAGTTTATTGGCTTCCTATGAGCAATCCTTTTGCTTTTATTAGTTTGACTCTCTTGTTGCTTGCTATAATAAAGCACGTATAAGAAAAATAAGCTAACAATAAAACAATTATAAGAGGGCTTTGAGGTTCTTTTCCTTGTAATTTGTGCCCAAACGCACGCTTATTAGCGATAATACGGCTTTTATAAGTAAATTATTTTTGGCATTATAAGCCACTATGAGAGTATTTTTTGTTTGTTGGGAGGCCAGGTTTGGCATAGCAGTTAGGGTCACTAAACACTACACCAAAAAGAGCTTCTAATATACTTGTTACACCTACCGAGTAGAGTGGCCGAGACAGTGTCCTCGGCCGAGCACTCGGTAAATTTCTGGCTTTTCATTGGTCGAGGATTGGCCGTGGATACTGTCTACTCTATTCTATTCTATTCTATTCTCTGTGGGGGTGTAAGTACCTGCACCTGGCTCTCTCGAATGGAACCTTTGTGCATATCCCCAAGGTCTAAACTGCCTTCCTAAGCTTGGACCATTTTTCCCACCACGCTGGTCCACTGCGGGTTGGTGGGTTCACATATCTAGATGTGCTAGATCTAGATATGCAGGTTTCCTCACGATGTTTTCCTTCACCGTAAGAGCGATGGTAAACATTGTACTTAAGTTAAAAGAACTCATTGGTACATGTCAGCTCCGGGATCGAACCCGCATCTCTGGCGTGAGAAGCGGGCGCTTACCCGACTTAGCTACCACCGCTCCCGTGGATACTGTCTTGCCACTCTACTCGGAAGGTGTAATCAGGGTATTACTTACAGTCATCGTGTCAATATAAGTGCATGGAGCGTGACGCAGGAGTTGACATTGGCACCCTGGCGTACTTCCAGGGTGAATGGTACACACGATATGGGCAGAGGAGTATTTGAATTGTAAGTATATTTATCACATTCATCGCCTTTTCCTTACATGTGTTTTATTATTTTTGTGTGTAATGCCACTTCTTTTACGATGTGTTTATGAAAGTTTACAGAAATAGTCTAACCAACGGTAAAAACACACACAGAAACGATAAACTTACTACACCCCGCTTTCGTCGGGAGTTAATCATGTGATATTTAACCAGGGAATCTTAAATTCCTCAACCACATACTAATGTTGATGATGATGATGACAACGGTGATCAACAAATGATGAATGCATGATAATAAATATTATTCCACTGTGATTCAGTCAACAAACCCATTGTGACACGTGCTGAAGGCATTTTTGATCACTTTCATTGGACGCCATCCACGCGCGTAGTTTCTATATTAGGCTATTAGTAAATATACTAGATTATTTATAGTGTTTACACGCTGTGACGGCTTATACACCAAGGTGTGTAGATATCTAATTCAGTCTGCTGTTTGGTAAACAAGTCAAGTCAATGATTGAAAAAATTGGGGTTGTTTGGTGTCGCCATTTTGTGGGTGGAACTTTTTCATTGCTCGTGACTCTCGTTAGCGTACTTACATAACGAATGGCTAGGACTAGGAGCGCAGTGTAAATTTGGGTTTTGAAGAGTTTAGTAAATGAGTTTCTTTTGGGATTTTGACCTGCTTTAGGAAATTCCACTGAGAAAATTACTCTTTGTTTTTAGTATGGGATGTTGCTACCGTATAAAGACAACAAACCTTTGGCTTTCGATAGCTATAATACAAGATATCTTATCATATGTGCGGTTAGCCTCGGCGGTTGGGTCGGACTGTGGTTTGACCAATACATACATCTATGTACTGACTATGTACATTTTGTGACTTGCCACACTTGCTATCACTCTTGCTCTCTCTTATAAATCATATATCCGTCACGTTTCGCCTCCATCCCTGTCTAACTTATAAGTTTCAGTAAACCTCTCGTCACTTGGCTTTGTTCACAACTGAAACTGAAAGCTTTAAGAGCGAAAATCGCATGGAAGCGTTGGACTAACCGCGCATATCCGTTACGCAGTCGAAGGTTGAGGTTTTAAGCCATTCCCGGCTTTAGGTTTCTATTTTGTTATTTTAGGGATTCGCCTAAAATATTTCAGACAAAGTCTAGACTTAACGCGTCGGGGAAAATAGATTTTTATGGTATTTATAGCTAGGTGTAGCTATACCTAACCTAGCCCAACAGAGAACGCCGTAAAATTTGTAAAACCCAGACAGAGTCAAAGACCTGAGCTCTGAGGTCTGACTTAGTGTCTATTTCGGCTAAAACTAGGTACCTTTTTTTCTCAAAATACTAGGCGGGCATGGGCTGTGCGGAGGTCAATCGATCTCGTGGGTCGTCGCCCTCGTCTCGCCGGCGGGTGCATGACCTCAGTTCCAAGGTTACCGCCCAAGGTTGGGTGTCCTTCGATCGATACGGCCGGAAGGCGAAGGTCCCGTCTGGACAGCAGGGAAGTCAAGGTCGTGCAGAGATTTAATTTTAGATTTTGTGGTGAATAATGTTTATGTGAAATTCAATAGGATTGTGAACTTTTTGCAGGTGTTATAGCCCAAACGTAATATTCCTCTTGGCGTTTTTTGAGGAGAATCCTAAGTATAGAAGTTCTTACTTACTTACTTACCTCGTTGCAACGACATTCAACCAATATACATATCATACGTCCAGATATGTTGTGATAGTTTATTATCATGGTACATGCAAATAACACCTGTAAATAAAAGACCCGTGTCCGGACTAAAATCATATTCAGGAATCAGTTTTCCATTTTCATGAGAAGTAAATATGTTATTTCAAATAAGGTAATACAGTATCAACGTTTACAAATTGTATAAAACATCCCAGAAATAGTTCACTTGAGGAAAGGTCTCTTCAAAGACTGGAGCGTTATTGCCATAATCTCCACGCTTGGAAGGCGGACTGGATATGGATGGATACACTGTTATTTTGGACTACGGCAACACTATCTTTGTCGTAGCAATACCGAGACTTCCTTCGGTGCCGTTGATGATAGTAGCTCATCAGTGTCATAATTATTAGCTACTGGCTGTTCCCGCGAACTTCGCTTCGCCTTAAAAAGTTTTCCCGTGGTAATTCCGGGATAAAAAGTAGCGTATGTTCTTTCTCAGGATCTAGACCATATGTAAACCAAATTTCATTTAAATCCGTTGAGTAGTTTTGGCGTGAAAGAGTAACAGACAGACACAGTTACTTTCGCATTTATAATATTAAGTTAGGATAGCCTATAACGTCTAAGTCCACTGCAGGACATAGGCCTCTCGCAAGGAGCGCCACAACACTCGGTCCTCGGCCCTCCTCATCCATAGCGGCTTTACCACGCTAAGTTCTAATTATAATATAAACACTTTGAATTTTGTTATGCTGTCACGGTAGGATAATTTTCCCTAGGTCATTTTTATTTATTCCCTCTGTCATCGATGTTATTATATCTTTGATATCAAATAACGCTTCCTTAAACATAATACATACGTAATATTATCTGGCAATGGCATATTTTTGATAAGTATCAAAAGCAACTTAGACTCCTAGCGAAGGTTGGCAATCATCCTGCTGATTTCCGTCTTGGAGGCCGCCGCATGGAACAATTCTCCAGTGCTCAGCTGGAACCACTGGCGTATTTTAAACACAGTCAGCGACTAATCTGACTGAAAAACCTCGAAGCACGGTGACAAACGATTGTCACCGACTAGTATTGACGCAGTCTCGATGTCAAAAAAGATCAAGTTTATATGGTGCCATGATCCAGACGTAAAAACGTATTCTAGAGTGCAGACCACGACTAGGCAAAGGACGCCTCCGGTCAGAAAGGGTGACGACTTGCGAAAGGTAGCTGGTAATGATTGAATACGGAAGATATAGATCGCAGTGGCGTGCTTTAGAAGAGGCCTCCCAGGTAGCACAAAATTGCTGCTTAAGCGCTGAACAAGTGCTGTATAAGAATACCAATGCTGCAATATAGTATTTAAATTGGCTGTATTGTAGCTGTAGTGGCTCTGTTTCAGCCAAAAAGGGCCCCAAATTAACCAGCCTTTGGTATTATAATGGCTGAAAATTGGCTGTGGTTTACGTTAAAAAAGGCTTAATTAAAGCTGCAATAAACTCTTCCTAAACGTTTCATTCTGCTTAAGATTCTCATATCCAGCCCTTGTGCAGCTTTTGACGTACGCGGTATCCAATTACAACTTTTTTGCAGCTTTCCATATGAAAATATTTATTATTTTTAAAATATTTCCAAAGACGTCACGTCATAACAAGAAAAAGGAAGAAGTTGATATTATTTAACAGTGCATCCATTTTGAATAAAATATTGTGTTTGGAGTTACGGTAAGTTGAACCAGTAAATATAATAATAAGTTCAGATTCTGATTGCGAGTGCAACTTTATCGTGTAGTTTATACTAATTTATAACAAATAATTAATGCGCCCTTAGAAGTATTTAAATATATTGAAAGAAATGTGTAAATAAATTTCGAGTGAAAAATTATTTGGTATTTTTTTACTTGTAATCATATAAAATACCCTTTTACGAACGTATTTTAAGTTGAGACATAGTTATTATTTGAAATAAATGTGTATTTTTGCAGAATTTAGGCTTTAAAATTTGATACAAACTATATTTTTTAGGTTAGTTATGGCGTCCATAAGGTTTTCAGCTTAATTCGTTGAAAAAAGATCTTGTGATTCTATTTGCCGAAAAGAATACCAATAATCAGCCACAGGCTGCTTATGTTCTGCATAAGATACTTACATTTACACTTTTAGTTTTTACAAGGTTTTGGGATACGCAGTTCTTATGACTAAGGAGGTATATCGTATTTCAGCAATTACTTTATGCAGCATATTGGGGCTCCTCTGGCAAATAATAAAATCCGTTTACTCGGTATTATTAAATATAAAGAAATACTAGCGTTACTAAAATATAACCTATAAAGAAATGTTTGATTGAACACAGAAACCGCCTTAATTTTAATTATTAAGAATAGTGTTACTTATAACAAAAAGCACAACTCGTATTTTGAATAAAACTTTTTTAATTTCTATAAAGCAGTGATAATGATGTACTCGTAAAAAGAATACAAATTAATTTACTATTTTTATTAAGTATTATTTAAATAAGTGTAACTTTCATGCCTAGTATGACGTTAACGGAATAATACATTACCTTACTAATTGCCTATTTTTTTCAGCTCACTCATGCGATGCCGATCAAAATTCTGAAAGCTTTTGAAGATAGTAAAGCTAAACTGTGTACTGTCCCCAACCAGTGAGAGAACAAAGGAATTTTAAAATATCCTGTGATATGCTTTGAATAATTACCGCTTAAGTACCCTAATTACATCATTTTTGAAATGTCGTTAATTAATAATAAAAGTGTTCATCAAAGTATAATTTTGTTTTATTTTAAAATAATTTAATTTAAATAGGTAGGTAGGTATGGAGAAGGGGTAAAAGAGGAACTTTAAAAACTATTTCTACGGAACACCCGTTATTAATATTTTCTGCTCGTGCTTGACCTAATATACAGTCTTAAAAAAAGATTATAGTAATGTTGGGAAGAAAAGCTGTAAAAGGGAGTCATCAAGAGCAACAAGTTTCATGGGGGTTTACCGGGATGTCAAAATCTTTATAATAGTACGCATAAATGACACTAAGTTTCTATAAGAATTATAAGCCACTTGTAAAATTACACAAAACAGCTTTGCAACCCAAGCTGTTAAAATAAACGATTCGATACACGTTTACAGCTTCAAGAGTAATAAGATTATACTTTGACGTATTTTAAGCAGCTGCAGGTTGTTTAAAGTATTTCTTTTACAGTTTTAACCAGACGTCTGGCTATTGGTTTTAAAATAAACCACAAGTAGTGTAAAGGCTTGATAGAAGATGCACTCAAGATGATACACCAGCTTTTAGCGTTAGAACACCACTGGTCCGTACTGTTAACCAGTTGGCGTTATAAAATAATATTTTTCAGCCATTCAACAGCAAAAAACGTTATAAAACACTAAATATGAACTCGTATACAGCCCATAGCTTAATTACGTATTTGAGATGTACCTTTTACCAACCATTTTTTAACTAACTTATTTCAAAGCGTTATAACAGCCTATGGAAGGCACGAAAACCATTAAACATCTTATATAACGTTTTTACACTTAAATAAGAGGCAGGTTCGACATCTAATCAGCCAGTGTGCTACCTGGGCTACGTCCAGCAGTGAACTGCTATAGGCTGATGAAGAAAAATATGATCCAGAGCAGCCATTGATGAATCATAAAGTTTGGATAGTCCTTGACTGAATTACACCTTGGTATTCATGTTATAATTATGAGGCATAGGAGAACAGTGGTGCTATAGCTATCCGCCTCCACCGCACTTTAACAGTTAACGAACTTTAAGCGGCATTGCTGCCAAAACTGACATAATTTGTATGGATCTGACATGTATTTGACACATAATAATTCATCATCATCATCATCAGCCAATAATCATCCACTGCTGGACATAGGCCTCTCCCAAGGAGCGCCACAACACTCGGTCCTCGGCCTTCCTCATCCAACCACTACCCATAATTGTCACTACATAATAATTGTTGATTGCTAATGTGTCGCTGGTGGTAGCCTCAAAGCATCTGATCACCGACCATGCCTGACCTAGCTCACTACGTTCTGACGGGAACGCGCCCGCTCGCTAGCAGTGCTTCCTAGCGTTTCATGCGAGCCTGGTACTTTCAGCTGAAAACTGTTGGGTAACGGAGTGAGGGAGACTGAGGGTTTTTTACCAATGGAAATGGCTACAGGGGTCTTGTAAGTTTCTAAGAGAGTTTTTACTGTGTGTTTGTAACTTTTGGTTTAGCCCGTAATTCTCTTTGATATGAAGTCTTTTTACTTGACGAAAATATAACATAGTAAATAAAGGTAGGTGCCTGAGTTTTGCAAGTCACTGATCTGTTTTGCATGCTTGTTTGTGATTTAAATATGATTTTATTATCGCTCATAAGTATATAAAAGTGCATTTTGCAATCTTAAAAGGATCTGAAGAATATTCCAAAGCAAATTGTATTTTTATACGTCTGAAACATAGATTGAAAAATCAGAGGAGGTAAGGTGTGGTTGACCTTTGAACAAAGAACTTTTGGTCTAGGATACATTAATGTATCTACATGGGTAGGTACATACATGTATATATATCTAAACAGCATCGTTTCGGGACTTTCGGGATAGTATTTATTATCAAATTAGGCTACATGCTTACTACTTTCTAAAACATATTTACAGAGAGCGACAGCATGTCTTGTACCCCACAGGTAGCCATTATCGAGACAACATGAAACAGGCCTTTACACTGACTATTTCTTGTAGTAAATACTTACCTTAAAATCCGATGAAAACATGAAAAGTTATTTCTACGAGTAGATAACGCTGACGACCGCCTAAAAATACTTACACTAAAAACGTCGATGTTTATAAAATAAACTGCCAGTTCCCACTTCCAGATAAAATATTTATTTCTGGCGTGTTTCCAAAAGTTCTAAATCTGGATAGCGATAATTCTCTGGATTATGGAGTTAGTTCTTTTCGATAGATTTCGTTTATGTTAAAATATTTTTATTTATTTACTTTATCGGCAGTTGGGCGGAAAAATGACGAATGTGTTTTTCGCACACTTGTTTTGGTCGAAGCGACCTTGAATCCCGCACCGGCATTTGGTGAATGTATAATTATTATTTAGGCCCGGGTCTCCTATTTACTCCGTAGGTCGCGTCAAGTGTCACCGTCGTAGGCCGCGTCACAATGTTCATTATGTCTACGCGCCAACGTCGGCGTGTGAGGGAGACCGCATCAGTACATTTCTATAGTGAGCATCGTGACGCGGCCTACGGCGTGACGCTAGACGCGACCTACGGCGTAAATAGGAGACCCAGGCCTTACTTATGTTGACGGATTCAGTGCATCAACAATAACAAGTAACTTCTATATGTATACTAGGTATTGGTAGTTAGGTAGGTTATAAAAATTGGAATTAACATGAAAATGGCAGTTTTGGGAAAACGCTTTCAAACGGTAGTTAGGTATGTTTTTTTTAATCGGTGGACCTAACTAGTTGGCACATTAAGATGAAGTCTATAATCTTATCGTCCTAATACTGACCTAAGACCAGTTTCCTCAGAACCAGAATCGAACCAGATACAGTCTCTTTACTGCCAGTTCCAACAATATCAATAACTTTATCTACTAAAACTAGTATTTAGTTATTTTCAAAATCATAGTACGATATACCGGTATATTGATATATTCATATCTTCCAATGGCAATATCACTGATAAATTTCCACTCCGTATAATTTAGATAAATGTGATAATGTCAAGGGCTCCTTAGTTTGTCTGTCTCCCATTCTTCATTGTTGCTATCTTAGTGAGAGTAAACGAGGGCATTGACATTGTGTGTTTATGTGTATCTGTTTGTGAGATGGTGAAGACCGAATGGTGTGGTGGTTAGTGACCCAGACTGCTACGCTGAAGGTCCCGGGTTCGATTCCTAGCCGGGGCAGATATTTGCCTAAATGTAAGTCGTAATTATGACAAGAACCCTCGAGTCTTTGAGAAGGCTTGTGTCCAGCAGTAGATCGTCCATTATCTCCCAAAAACTCTGTCAGATCCATACAAATTATGTCAGTTTTGAGGTAAGCAATGGATTGTTGAGTTGAGTTGGAGGCTCCTTTCGTCTACCCTATAGTTGGTTTTCTTCGTACATTTGATGGCCATTTTGGGTTCTACTTTGTTGCTGGGCTATTAATAAGCGATTACTAATACAATGTATTTAAATAGCTATCGTTATCAGTATACTTGTTTTGACCCAAGATGTGTAGGTAGGTACCTACCGCTATCCAAAAGCTAAACTTTTTGTACGCATACAGGTTATTGTTCTTCTTCTTTGCTATACGGTGGCATCATTTTATTAGGGATAGCTCCTTAAAAACATAGAGAAATGGTATTTCTATTCTTAGGGTGCTTACATAGAGAATCGGGTTCCCTGTATCTACCTGTACCGGTAACCTGATTATGCGAAAGCGCTCATGACATTTAAAAATCAGGAAAATGCTCCATGAGTGAGCGCTTTCGCATAATCAGGTTACCGGTACAGGTAGATACAGGTAACAAGTTCCTCTATGTAAGCACCCCTAGTCTTATCATTCACAAACGGTGATACGGCTTGCGACCTATCACGTGAGGACAAACGTACGGCAAAACGCGGATGGATCGCTTGCGAGTCACCTCTGACTGTTCCTTCAGGGATTACAGTAGTCGTGAGCAAAGTGAGCGAAGCTATTACGTTATGCCTTCTAGATGTCTACGTGACCCGCCGGTCGTATGTAGGCACAAAAGATCCGTCCACATCGATGTATGATTGCTCTCAATTACTTAATCTTCTGGTGACGCACTCTGGTATACCACCAGGTCATGGTCAGTGGTTATCACTTTGTAAGTAGATTTAGACGACCGAATGGCGTAGTGGTTAGTGACCCTGACTACTGAGCCGAAGGTCCCGGGTTCGATTCCCGGCTGGGGTAGATATTTTTTTTAAACACAGATATTTGTTCTCGGTTCTTGGATGTGCCCGTAAAATGGCAATAGGCCCGCCCCCTATTACATTGGGACTAACATAACACTGGCGAAAAGTGGGTGCAGCAATGCACATCTGCCTACCCCGCAAGGGAGTACATTAGTACAAGGTGTGAGTGTTTGTTTGTGTTTTTGTTGAGTAGCTTTAATCCACGGTTATGCAGTTGGGAAAGAGGTCTTAGCTGGATGTAGAAAATTGGCTACTTCCGAAATGGCCTCTCAAATAAACTCGGGTTTCCCTTTAAAACAAACAAATAACAAATAAAATGTATATTGTCAAATACAGCGGTCATAGGACTCATGCTGTGTTTTACAAAGTATAGATTTATTATTATTTTATTTATAAAAAACAGGCATATAGTCATTTTACAATTTTGTTTGACAGCGCCATTAAACCTGATAGATAGTATAGTTTTCCATTGTGGATGTCGATATCTAAAGCTAATAGTTTAATTGGGCCACTGGTGTGTGTTCAGTCGAATGTTTATAGTATGTAATGAATATTAATATCATTATTTACTCTAACATGTACTATTATTTATCAAACGCAGACGATACGTCTCATTCTAAAAATAGCGAAGAATATAATTTTATCCAAAGTTAAGTTTGAAAGTTTCAACTACTAGGCATTCTGATAAATTGAAATAAATGACTTTATAATTGAATGAGTTATGTACATTTAATTATATGAATTAAGTTTAAATATGTCTAGACATTAAATCAATCTACATTTTGTGAAAAATATATAAATGGATAGTAAAATAAACAAGTTGTTACTTAATTAGGGTACAAAAGGTGGTCTTATCACTTAGAGCCATCTCTGTAAGACAACTTTTGATAAAATATTACAATAATAGGTACATAACAAAACGAATATTTTTCTTAAAAAGTTTCTGTTTTCTATTTTGTGTGTGTGTGTGTCTTATAACTTCTATCTTTTGTCACTTTCACATTATTTCTCTCTTATACCTATTCCTCCGCAAGCGCACCACATCGATTCTCATTTTTTTTATTTATTTCCTCTCTGCACTCTCTTCCCCAGATATGTTTGATGAGCAGAAACAGAAGGATGAGCCTAGCGCACTGATATCAAGGAAGACCCTTAACGCTATCCAAGGTAGGTTCCATCACCAGCCTACAGGGTGTTACACGCGGAAAGCAACAGATCGCATCCAGTGGCGTGCTTTGGGGGAGGCCTACGTCAGCAGTGGACTGCTATACAGGGTGTTGCAAAAAGGGTGTACTAAGCCGAAACGGGGTGACTCAGGGGGTCATTCTGAACCACTTTTGTTCTACGAGTTTTGGAAATTCGCGAAAAAAATAATTCCTTTTCCAATTTCCAAAACTCGTAGAGAAAAAGTTGTTTAGAATGACCCCCTGAGTCACTCCCTTTCGGCTTAGTATACCCTTTTTGCAACACCTGTATAGCAGTCCACTGTCGGACGTAGGCTTCCCCCAAAGCACGCCACTGGATGCGATCTATAGCTTTCCGCATGCAATCATGACCAGCCACTGTTCGCTAGTCGTCCTATGTACAAGGTAGGTTATGTCATTTATTCTCGTGACACTTTCGCGTCGAGTTTAAGAGGTTCCCATGGAAATTCCGTGATTAAAAAAAAGGTTATTTAAGTGATTCTAGGTTGTCAGCTTCTTGCATACGAAATGAGAATGGCCAAATCTGACCCGCTTTGCGGCCACTAACCAAACCTATTTTTATTCAATGATAAAGGTGTTCTAAATGAGGGAAAAATATTTTAAAAAGTCTAAACCAAGTTAAAAAAAAAGTTAGTATGAGGGAAACATCTAGTCAGTACAAAAATTTGATCTTTAAGCACCTATATCTTCGTTATCTCTCCCATGCCTCATAATAAATAAAATTACACCAGTGTAACTGTTGTCTTTTATGTTTGCTTGTGTATGTGTACAATAAAGTGTATATAAATAAATAAAAATACTGTAGTCATGGGCTACACCATCAGTATATGTTTCATCAATGGCTGCTCTGGCGGGTCATGGCGCCTCAGAGAAATGGCCAATCTCATTTACTTCATATTTTGGATTGACAGTCAAAAACAACCTTATTTTTATGCTCATCATCATAATCATCGATCATTCGTGAATTTTATACATGACCGAAAACATAAACATGTGACGTATGGATAGTGTGTTGTTTGTTGTTTGCAAGCGTCGTCGCACCATTTCTTCTACGTATCAAGATATCAGATGCCTCTCTATCTATCGAAGGTCATTTGTGAGTGTGGTTAGGAATATATTATACATGTACTGTACATGCATGTATGTTTATGTTCTGAACAGCAAGTGTGTTTTTATAGATACATAATGGCAGCTATTCTGAAGGCTGAAATTTAAATTTTAACGCTGTCAAACTAAAATTTTTGCTAGCTAAAAATGACATTTACAGGAAGACTCATAGAGTCGCATTTTAATTAAAGAAATTTAAGTTTTGACAGCTCTAAAATTAGAATTTCTGCCTTCAGAATCGACATCAATATACCTATATCATGACAGAAAGAGCCCCCCTTATCCGAACGGAGAGTATTGTGTAAAAATTTACGTTCATCAGAAAATTTTATATTTATACGATGAATAAAAATATTTGACTTTGACTTTACATACATATACTTACGACTGTATATTCTTCAGTGCTTCTTACACAGTACGCGCTATCACTTTGTGGAATGATCTTCCTTCAAAAATCCGACAAGCACCAACTCTGGAAACCTTTAAGACTTAAGAGAATGGTGAAGGAACACTACCTTAAATCAACTGTTTAGCTGTTATCAGATCATTAAATATGTATTATAAAATCATGTATGTAGGTATAATATGTATGATATGTATGTGTATGTATATTATGTATGTATGTATATGTATATATGTGTTTGTATATATTTATATATGTATTATATTGTATATAATTGTGTATTATAATACATGTAGTAGGCGTATGTACTTGTGTGTATTTTTTTTTTCTTATATTTAGTGTGTAGTTAGATAATAATAACTTAAATTATACTACATTCCTTGAGTAAGTACACTGTACCCCTTTTATATCTCTAGTCCATCCATCCAAAGGTTGTCTGGAAGAGATCGCTATAAGCGATAAGACCGCCTTTTGTACCCTAGTTAAGTGTCTATGTAAAATTGTTAATCATTTCTTGGTGTACAAATAAAGAGTACTCTATCTATCTATCTATCTATATTACGAACGGATAGTCAGAGGTAACTCGCAAGCAAGTTTTATAGGTTTTGCAAAGATTTATGTTTAGTTTTTCTATAGGAACTAGACACAAGTTATATGAGTTTTAATAGCGCTGTCAAATTACCTTATGCACCTGTTTAAAACCATGTCAAACTCTTGTTATATGTCTATCTAACCGACCAGGGATTGGTACATCAATTATAAGTCATCTCCATATAAAATTCTTCACAGATGTGTCAAAAGTCAACCACTAATACCTGGTTATGCTCTAACCGACTATGGAGAAATTGGCACTAAACCTGGTTTAATTCTTAACAACATGTTACAACTGTAACGCTACAGAAATATCACTGCAACTTTCTTCCCTAGGGCATCACTGACTCATCTTCTTTGTCCACATTTAGCTGGCCTTGCGCAAGGCAACTTGCACTCTACGACCGCGGGAATAGGGTTGAAGGTCAAACACGGTGGATCACCTTGTGTGTACTGTCTTTGTTTGCGGAAACAGACAATGAATTTCAGAATAAATAAAAGAAATAATTTTGTATCTTACGCGTTTGGCGCCATCTTCTTTTCGCCAGGTATCAAGCGTTGGGTGGGACGCCCTCCGATCCGCTGGAGCGATGATCTTAGACAGGTGGCCGGTAGTGGAAATGAAATCGATTATTTTTTCGACGTAGAATATTAGAATTATTTGTCAAAGGTCATAATATTACTCTACCACCATTTCACAAAGGCCCCGTCATTAAGGAGGAAAGAAATGGCGAATGACACTCCTCGTGCATCTTTTTTTCAACTTTATGCTTAAGTATATCTAATACCATTTTTTACTTATTTCTAGTACAATTTTACTTAAGTATATCTATTTGTATTTAGTGGCTGGATGAGGAAGGCCGAAGACAGAGTGTTGTGGCGCTGCTTGGGAGAGTCCTATGTCCAGAGCAGTGGACGACTATTGGCTGATGATGAAATCTACCAACATTATCAGATACCTAAGCGAAATATAGTTAACATTCTGAGAATCAAAGGGACTTTAGACTTTCAACACTACTATCAAAGAGATTTTCATCACATACAATATTTATGAACAAGATATAAACTAATTGCAAATAATTACTTAATCATATGTGATCCAATTATAAGCAGCTGGTAGATCCAATGTCATCATCACAGTTGCATGTAGAGACGTTAACCTACTGATAACAGATATGTCTCCATATCTACACTATTAAGGTGCCTTTACACCAGAGATGTGCTATTTATGATTATTAGCCCAATCGTCCAACAAAACCCTCCCTTCATTGGAAGGAGATCCATCCATCCGTGCTCCCTTCATTATCAGTGGGGACGTGGTCGATTGTAATGTATCCCAATCGTCCACTGCTAGACATAGGTCTCTCCCAAGGAGCGCCACAACACTGTCCTTCTTCATTCCCGCTACTCCTCCGAGGAGTCTGGGGCTGACACCAGGCGCTTCCTTCCTTCTCTGTCGGTGGCCAGCAAGTTGAGCTCTGGCCACGACGTCCTTTTCTCTTGGACCTCGCTGACTACGGACCGCTTCCGCTTACACTCGCTGTCAAAATATGCAAGCTGAAGTGGCAGTGGGCTGGTCATATCTGCCGAAGAACCAATAACCGTTGGGGTAGACGTTCTCGAGTGGAGACCACGAACAGGCAAACGCAGCGTGAGACGCCCTCCTGCCCGCTGGACTGACGACCTTAGGCGGGTAGCCGGTAGTGGTTGGATGAGGAAGGCCGAGGACCGAGTGTTGTGGCGCTCCTTGGGAGAGGCCTATGTCCAGCAGTGGATGATTATTGGCTGATGATGATGACGCTTTCACTCTGTCCTCGTAACGCTAAACGTGAAAACCCAGTGCAAATTGATTCACATTTTATTACGATATCTTGATGCGTAGTAATCCGTGTGTATTGTGACGACGTAGTCATCGTCAGAACATGGGTCGTTAGTGCGTTGCATCTCCCCAACAAATGAGCATGAATAAGATATATTGTATGAAGACTCTGTAGAGGTCCCTTTGTTCTCCGGTGTCTGAAACACGTGTTTGTACGACCACTGTCATTGTAACTTCATATACAGGGTGTTCCAAAGTGTTATAGTATAGTTATCCGAAAGGAGGTGACTGAGGAAGTCAGGAGGGATGATTTTTCATGGTTTGCCTCCACACGGTAAAAAGTCACGTGACTATCAAAATTTCTATGCAGATGCATTTTCTTACATATTATCATTCCATTTAACTCGCCCATCCTTTCACCACGGTGACCATAATTGTTTAGCCCTAGGGTTTATCAAGAGCAAGATATGAAAAACGACCCGCATCTAGAATTTTGTGAAAAAAAAGTACCACAATCTTCAGAAGGCTACGTTTATTCTTGTCCCAACTTGAGATTACTATAATCCACAGCTCACTAGGCTAATCCTTGGCCTTCGCTTGAAGTGATAAATTTTATATTCCTTATCGCTTTGCTAATAGCAATCCCGTTTATCGGCCAACGGGTATCTTTGTGAATTTATCTCACGGAAGCTTCGTCGTATCGATAAGACAATAATTTGCTCATTCATGTATGTTTCTTGTTTGAGTACATTTACTTTGGTTCTTTGGCTCTTTGTCCTTATATAGATTCGAAATGTCCTTCAATTATAATATGTACAATGTACAATTGTATACACATACGAATTGCATTATTAAAAAGGTATAACTAACTTTACTACACTTTCATCTGTAAATAGACTGGGATGGGATGAGAGATGGGTCTTTGGTAGTGTCTGGTCTGGTGCCTTTTTGATATCTGTTGGCTCCGGTTCTACCTTTTTTGGCATAAGATTTTTTTGCCTAATCTCGTATTGCATAGTAACGTTTGGTCAAAGTCTCGTTACGCCGAAAATCGTATGGCATAAATCTCGTTTAGTAAAAAGTTATTTCGCATAACATTGTTTAGCCTAATAATGGTATGGCCAAATCTTGAATAGCCTAATAATGCTATGGCATAGGTTTATACAAAGTAATAATATTCGTTTGGCTTTAACTTTGACGGAGCATCTCCCTACATAGCGCAAACTAGTGCCTTGTATTGTTTCCGCTGTTTGGAAAACGCTCCGCTCCGCTTCGCTGCGCTCCGCTTTGGTTTTGATCAACATGTACACCTAACACGCTCCTCCTCGCTTTGCTCGTCGTCGCACCTATTTTTAGGTTTCGATCTCATGGGGTTTGTAATAATTATATTGGTCTTTAACTTTCGATTTTTTGATCATACAATATCGTGATTTTCGGGATGTAGGAGAAAAATACCACAATTTGTACATTTACTACATACTTAATATATTATTTATTAAGATAACATTAGGAGAAACAAGATTATACATAGGTATAGACGAACATAAATTTGAGCAAACGAATCTTAGGTGTTTAAAGATTGTGCCTAAAGAGTTTTAGACGAAACGAGCCTTATGCCACATAAGTCTTGGCAAAGTGATGGTTCGGCCAAAAAAGTTTAGACCATACGAGTTATGCAAAATGAGTTTTGGTCAATAAAGATTATGCCAGATGAGCGGAACCCGTTGGCTCCGACTGGTTTTTCCGACTGGACATTTCTAGCATTTCTATAATTTTATGTTTCCAATTTCACTGTGGATTGAAAAAGAAAATTACGACAGACAGTTGCATCGTCGCTATCAGCCATATATCCTAAGTTTTCCACAAGATGACGATACAAGTGCAACACATTGCACCGACAGATAACATACGTGATAGATGTCATGCCTTAACGGTAGGGTTACTCTATACTGAAAAAATACGAACTAACCAGAGCTGTCGTGCAATTTACACGTTTAATACAACGAGACAGAGTCGTGGCTCACGCAGCAGCCCTCCGAAAATTCATTTTTCGTCATGTAGAATGACCCCCCGGATACGTTGAACCGTGCGCCGTCCGCGTGCAATGTACCAAGTACCGAGCGCCGGCCAATCAGCGCCGCACATTGTTTACAATGTTCCATATTCAAATCAAATCAGTCAGTTCTGTACCGACGCTCGCGGCGAACGGTCGCGCGCGCCGTCGCTCTCGCTAAATCAATCGTAATAATTCGCTGTGAACACTTTTAGTGGATTTTTTGGTGCGAATAGATTTTTTCAAGTGCCGTGCTGGTGCTGTGGCTGTGATATAGTGTTGTGATAGTTTGTAAACATGATGGAATCGACGAAAGCGTCGCAGATCGCGATGGACGATCTCGGTACGTTTGTTTTGGTTGTGCGAGTGTTGCGTCTGCGATCGCTATTTGTTTTTGATGTGAATTTTCCGATCCAACTTCTGTGTTTGGAAATACAGGGTTTTTGGAACTGTTGATGAGCAGAATTTTAGGTAGGGTTAGGTATATAGATAGAAATCTTTATTTGTACATCAGCTTAATTAGGGTACAAAATGCGGTCTTATCGCTTATAGCGATCTCTTCCAGACAACCTTTGGATGGATGGACTGAAAGATATATAAGTAAATTTTAATATGGGTAATTAGATACTTTATTTATTTAATCCTTTATTGCATAAATATAAACATAATTGTATAGAGGGTGGACTTAATGCTATAGGCATTTTCTACCAGTCAATCCTCAGGAGGTGCAAGAAAATTTAATTATTAACTAGGTGTGCAAAAATAAAACTTTACTAGAACCTATCAGAATTCTTTCCAAAAATAAAAACATTCTACATTTAATAAGATACATTCTTATTTATGTTCAAACGTACGAAGATATCCCTTTGATCGCGCATGCAGGTTCATTCAATATTCCTTCACAGCTTCTATCGTCTGCAGTCTGCGGTCGCCGGGACTCAGACGCTGAAACTCCTGAAGGAATCCTTTGTGTTGCGACCCCGGCTCTTGAATATTTCAGGACAGAAATAAAGGACGGTTTTGCTCCGGAAGTTTCTGTGTAGGTTTTGTCTCTTTATACACTTGCGGGCAATGAAAAAGTTTCGCTTACAATAGAATTTGATCAAAATATTTTCGTTTATTACACTCACGGGCAATGAAAAAGTTCCAGCGAGTAAAGCACCAAATTACTACTAAAGAAAGAAAGAAAGAAAATACATTTATTTCACACACACTCGGAAACAACACAAAAAATAAATAATAAAAAAAGGTAAAGGAAAATGAGCAAGGGTGTTGCTTCCCGGTGCAGAAACGGGTTCTAGCTCAGCTTGGTGCTATGATAAACCACAGCGCTGGTTTTCAGCTAGAACCCTGGGTGAAGTCACGGACTGACTTGACATAAAATATTATTCAAAAAGTAAACAAATAAGAAACGGAAAAATCTAGCTTCATGCCGCTTTCTGCAACATTGAAGTACATTTAACGGAGCATCAGAACTAACAGAACCAACTATAAAAGTAAATATATTTAAATTGATAATGATGCCGATTCTGAAGGCGGAAATTCTAATTCTAATGCTGTCAAAACCTTAATTTCTTTGTTTAAAATTCGACTCTATGATTGTTTCCGTAAATGTCATTTTATGCTAGCAAATTTTTTAGTTTGACAGCGTTAAAATTAGAATTTCTGCCTTCAGAATCAACATCAATATAGTATTTAAATTAAATGTTTTTAAAAAAATGTGTCACTTTAAAAGTGGAACTTTTACCTATACATTGCTGTGTATAATATCGTACTCGTAATTTCTGGGGACTCCTGACTTGAACTTGTTTTATTTTAAGCAATTTTAGTCTTGTGTTTATTTACAGAACCGAGCGATATCTTTATTGATCTGTTTTAAGTTGATGCATTTATTATTGGACCTTTTGTATACTTGGGTACAGAAAATGACACCTATTTCATACATTTGATTTGATATTATGATATCAATACGATAATCCATTCTTTGATTCTATGAATCTAAATATGTAATGTAATGACACACAAAGTTAATAATTAATTTTAGCTCTTGCAGTAATAATACAACTAAAGGATGTTTCCAGAAACGATTAACTACTTTATTGTTCATGCGTGACTTTGAATTTCTCTGTCATCTCAGTAACTTATCGTATGCTCGTGTCAGTGGCATCGCATTGTTGTTTCGTCTTGAACTCTGCGCTGCGTAGATATATTATGTTTTTGAATCTCTTTGTGTATATCCTTATCACTTTGTTAGTTAGCGTAAACATGCTTCGCAGTGACTGACTGAGGCCACCTTTTATCATTGACGATGACGAATACTTTCTCTTGTCATCAGGTGATTAGTTGACTTGGTTTTATCTTTTGTCTAAAAGAAATAACTAATTTTAGGTATGCAAGAGTTTTGTCTACATGAAAAACCTGTTGGTACATTTTATATGAATTAGATGTGTTTTGTATTTTCGATATTGGAATAAGTACTCTATTCTATTATCTGTGGGACTGTAACTACCTGCTTCACATTCTCGAATGGAACCTTTGTGCATAATAATGTGTGCGTATAAATTTGTGCCCCTTAAGGTCTAAAATGCCTTCCTTAGCTCGGACCATTTCCCACCACGCTGTACCAACTAGTAAACTCGTAACACAGTAATATAGTGCGTTAGCAAGCAGTTCTTGTTTACTATGAATACATAATAGCGCGTGGGTATATTAACCCACATAACTTGTGCAATTCTGCAAGGCATGCCAGGGCATCCATTCCTGAGGTAATCCAATATAATCTCTATTGTAGCTTTTAAATTGCTATTCTGGCGATAGTTCGGTGGTAAATATAAGGTCATAGGTGGAGTATAAGCTTATTATGTCCACCAATGGGATATGACAGCGAAGATACATAAGATCGAGAGATAACCTCTTTAGACAGATTCGGTTACATTCAGATTCATCAGCATAATTAGGTATATTTCACTTACATTTTTCAATTATTTGTTGATTGTCTTCGACCATTTCGCAAAGGCTCGGCCACTGAGGAGAAGAAATGGCGAAAGAAACTCCTCGAGCATTGTTTCAACCGTTTGCTTATACCTAATAGTACAATTTCATTTCTCCAACAACCTTCGCTGAGGTGTACAAGAGGTAAGCTATTCAACCAAACGACAGGAAAGCAATTTATTGATCTGAATAAAATTTATCAATACATTTTATTTTATGTCTGTGTGGATGCCATTACATTACCAAAAGGATGCGACTCATATCACTACACACTACCACCTATTATGTAACATGTGGTTGAGCAACCGCGATTGAATTCTATTTATAGACAAAGCCTGTATTGTGTGTTAGTAATTCTTTAACATTATTGAGGCGAAAACTGGGGGCTTCAATCCACTGTCTGATAGTCGTTTTTGGGCTTGTACAAGTGTTTTTAGAGATTGTTAATTAGATTTTCCACACGCGGTGTACAGGTACTGAGGTTGTGAAATTTGGTTGAGCAAGGGCTTTTTGTTAGAGTGTGTTTCTTCAGATGTGTGAAATTTCGTC
Source organism: Plutella xylostella (assembly GCF_932276165.1). Taxonomy (NCBI): domain Eukaryota; kingdom Metazoa; phylum Arthropoda; class Insecta; order Lepidoptera; family Plutellidae; genus Plutella; species Plutella xylostella. Next base: position 5,294,310 of record NC_063991.1, read on the forward strand.
TATGTATGCCTCTAACATAAGATTGATGATGATTTTTTTACGTATGTTGGAAGTCCTTCTAAACTTGACTTTTCGGTCTTTGTCCTCGGCCTTCCTCATACAACGGCCACCAGTTATATGGCTTGTTATAAAGTTATTCTGATTGTTCTCATTGTATTATTGTTTCTCTGTTGACCCGATTTCAATTTAAAGAACGCAATTTCCCGTGCCAATTAGCTCTAACTACTAATTAATTAGCTCGGGCTAGAAAGAAAACACAATTTACTAGCTTACATGCCTTCTGCCAGCGTCTTATGCGCGCCTGGTACGTCTGAAGGTTTTTCGCAAGCCGTCGAATTCGCGAATCTTGTAATACGACTTCCCGCAAACTCCTAGTCTCCTAGTACTTGTTACAAATTGTAACGCTGGTTCGGCCACGTGTTTACATTGTAACTTGGCAGTTTGGCACGTCTTCGCAATTTCTTTAACCCTGGTGTTTTTGCAACATTTCTATTAAAGGCTTCCGGGGTGTATCGTCTTCTCATTCATGCGAGTAGTAACCTAGTAGTATCATCACAAAACGGCCTACAATCGGACAACATGCCAGAGATTCCCAAGCTCAGTGCCAGACAAATACGCGAGGGAAATTCGACCTTGTTACTTGGCTGCGTAGAGCGCCGTTACAATGAACACGTTTTGCCCAAAATTTACTTCCTATACGTTTCTCCGCGCCTGGTAATTCGCAGGCCTTGTCATTCAAATGTGACCTTAGTCGGAATCGGCCATTCACCTGACGAAATTTCGTCAGAGCCTAAACGAAGTTGCGTTCTACATTGTACTCTATTTAACCAATTGAGCTCTTTGGCATTCTTTATTGGGCAAATATGCATTAGTGTAATTTTATGAACAAGCATTTTTATCATGGCTATATCGAAGTTGATCCAACTAAATAAATAAACTACTAGCTACTAGTAGATTCTAACAATTTCGTAAATTCTAACAATATAATTATTAATATCACAATGCAGATTTTAATACTGTACTGACACAGAAAAGGTAATTTACAATATTATTTAGGGCGGATTCGACCAACGTCGAGTAACTTTTTACTCGAGAGTAAACTACCAGTTACTCGCGAGTAAGCAGATTTTGCATTCTACCAAACCTGAAACCAAGATAAGTAGCTTATCCCAAGAATAAAATGTTATACCGCCAAAATTTACCGTGTAACGAGCTTATCCGAGAGTAATTTTGTAATGGCGGCAGCACATCAGCTGATTAGAAAACCGTCATAATGACATATAAACACATCTGTCAAATCATAAACAAAAGTACGTTAAAAGGCAAATTCTCAGAATAACAACAGCGAATAAAATATTAAAACATAAACAATTTCCTACTATTATAATCCATTCAAACTAAGTTGGCATGTCATTTCTATTGCGTGCTTTGAAAACGCAGCTATTTTTATTTTAGTTGCAGTATAGTTTCGTTCCTCGTTCATTCAATTAATCATGGTATAACTTGGTAGAATGCAAATGTACTTATCCCAGATATTTACTCGCGTATAAATTTTATTCCGGTATAGTTATTCTCGTGTAACGAGATGTTTGGACGAATCCACCCTTACTGTGATAAATAGCTACTTTCCACGGCTAATTCAAACAAACAGCATGTACAGTAAATTTCTAATCGATTGTATGAACATATTTTTTTTACATGAAATGCAGTTTATATTTATGCATAACAAATCAATAGTTTTTAGAAAAAAACGTTAGCAATAGAACCATACACAAAGCAACACGTGGCATCGCTGAAGTCACCAATAAGGGTTCCGCTCATGTCGCATAATCTTTATTGACCAAAACTCATTTCGCATAACTCGTATGGTCTAAACTTTTTTGGCCGAACCATCACTTTGCCAAGACTTATGTGGCATAAGGCTCGTTTCGTCTAAAACTCTTTAGGCACAATCTTTAAACACCTAAGTTTCGTTTGCTCAAATTTATGTTCGTGTATACCTATGTATAATCTTGTTTCTCGTAATGTTATCTTAATAAATAATATATTAAGTATGTAGTAAATGTACAAATTGTGGTATTTTTCTCCTACATCTCGAAAATCACGATGTTGTATGATCAAAAAATCGAAAGTTAACGACCAATATAATTATTACAAACCCCATGAGATCGGAACCTAAAAATAGGTGCGACGACGAGCAAAGCGAGGAGGAGCGTGTTAGGTGCACATGTTCATGAAAACCAAAGCGGAGCGCAGCGAAGCGGAGCGGAGCGATTTCCAAACAGCGGAAACAATACAAGGCAACAGTTTGCGCTATGTAGGGAGACGCTCCGTCAAAGTTAAAGCCAAACGAATATTATTACTTTGTATAAACCTAATAAACCTATGCCATAGCATTATTAGGCTATTCAAGATTTGGCCATACCATTACTAGGCTAAACAATGTTATGCGAAATAACTTTTTACTAAACGAGATTTATGCCATACGATTTTCGGCGTAACGAGACTTTGACCAAACGTTACTATGCAATACGAGATTAGGCAAATAAATCTTATGCCAAAAAAGGTAGAACCCACCAATAATCATTACGTAAAGTGGAACGCTGATAAGAACTAGTGTTTTAGCCATGGGGTCTGCTATCGCTTGATAAACGGAGTGCCCCAAGGTCGCATACTGTTGCCTACCGTTTTTGTTATATTTCTCATTTTATTTTTGCGTTGGTGCATAAGCGTTATACTTTATAAAATACTCATTAGAAAAATTTATCACATTGTTGTAACAATAAGGTACATTTTACTAATGACTTAATTACACACGTGTTTATCAAATGACTATGTAACATTTAGCTAATTTGTTTGTGGAAATCAACACATAATATACTTATGCGAAATGTAACGATTATCTGCAAAAGTTAGATCTTAAATTTTTACAATTCTCCATGTCTTTTTAGACGATTCATTTTATGCAGTCCTTACCTTAATTGTACGTTGTGCGAATTTTGTTTCAATAAAGTAACTTGACACGTCAAAATCAGGCATCCGTATCGTTCAGCCAAACTGAAATCCAAACTCTCTTTTTTCAACATTTTGGCTAAAAACATTCAAGATCTAAAGTGACATACATGCCATTGGAAACACAATACATTTGCACCAAAAGTAAACAATACAAAAAACAACTTATAAAATAAAATAAAAACTGTAATAAAAGACAATCGGTACTAACATATTTACTTCTATAAAATAATACAGGTTTCCAGTCGTGCAAGTATCTTGTTACAATTGATATTATTGTTTCTACATTACTTTGACTTACCCGGAGTTCATACAGATATGGAAGGTCAAGTTAACTGTTCGCACAGATGAGTCAGCCACACTTGGATAGAGGTAGACATAGTAATAAGTAGAGATGCCACGAATATTCGGCAACTATTCGGTATTCGGCCTATTCAGCCAGTTTTTTCAGTATTCGGTATTCGGCCGAATAGTAAGTAGTATTCGGCCGAATACCGAATACTTAAAAAAGTAGCAAATATCTTACAAAAGGGAATAAAAAACTATTTGATCGAAACATTCAACTATCAAACAATCACTAATTGCAAAAACCTGAATACAACATATGTATTTTTAATATTTAAAATTAATTAAAGGCAAATTGTGATGAATATAGACAAGTTTTTCGGCATTTGTTAGTAAGAGACAATTGCGCTTTTTTCATAAAATAAAAATATACAATACCTACTACTGAGACACAGGTATTTTTTAACAAAATATATAAGGTTTGGCTACTGATTCGAGTTGGTTGACCACCAGTTGTACGGATCTGCCGTAAGATTAAGAAGAACACTCTTTAAATAAAACTTCAACTTATTGAATTATACTGGATCACCTGCCGAATATTCGGTGGCCGAATATTCGGTATTCGGCTGAGAGTGCCGGCCGAATATTCGGTATTTGGTATTCGGCCAAATCACTATTCGTGGCAACACTAGTATTGCACCTTGACAGTTGGTTAGTACTAAACATAGAATAGCGAGTACTAGGTAGTATAAAGTTGAAGTTGAAGTTGAACGAGTACTAGTACCAGTGTACTTGTTATTCTATGGTATCAAATCAAATGTAGGTACACAGAAGTCTGCTCTGTAATTAAGACCCAATAAATGTCGCATATTTTAAAATTCATTGTTTTTATGTAAAAATCTCATATAATAACAAAAACTGGCAGCCATTGTTTACGTTTAAAAATAGAACGACTGGCCGGAAGTCGGCCATGTTGAATGCTCCATATCTGCATCACAGATTACTTCTACGCCACACGAAAACAAATTAAACATACTCTGTGAATGTAATCAAATCGTTAATCAGAACATTTTCTGTGATGTAATCCATGTTGTATGCAATTTTGTAATTACTAAACGACCTGTTTTAAGTTTTTTTTATTGAAAGATGCACGAACAGCCATTTATAAGTTTGATAAGCGGAGTTCGCATAATTTTTTCCCACTGCCCTTGAAACTCAATATGTACTGAGATATGGCTTGATAGATAGTCTGGTCATCATCACAAGCAAGCCTACATATCCCACTGCATAGGCTTGGCCATTTATATCAGCCACCTATGATTCTTTAATACCGAGATGTAGGACTTGCTCGCTTTCATGCCATCTGTCGGTAGTCTAGGGTATCTCTCTGGACTCACACCGAGAAGACCCAAGGACATAACACCCGACACGCGATAGTGTGATGAGTTTCTCGCCTTCTCGTTGTCTCGCTCGGGTGTTCTCCGATCGGTGTCGGTCTTTTGGCCCGAGACAAAGGGATTTCACGAACACAATTAGTGAGAGTGTGGAAGTCTCGACGAAACTTCTCGGCGTGAGTCTGGATGAGGTATAACGGTATAACAAAAACCGTGACTGATCCTTATTGCTATAGTGTGATTTTGGTACGGTAGCTAGTGAATTCAGTAACCTCATATCCTATATCCTTCTTCTGCAGAGTCGTATGTGGAGCTGAACTCTCTCTTACATATATGGTGAATTCAGTAACCTCAGCTGCCAGCTGCGACCGCTGGAGTAGAAAGGTTCTGGAGTGGAGACCCCGTGTCGGCAAACGGCGTGTCGGTCGCCCCCCAACCCGTTGGTCTGATGATCTGCGGAAGGTAGCGGGAAGCCGCTGGATGCAGATGGCGGGTGACCGTTTGGGGTGGCGATCGTTAGGAGAGGCCTATGTCCAACAGTGGACTACAGAAGGCTGAGAGAGAGAGAGAGACAGTAACCTCATGTCCTATCCTCCTTCTGCAGAATCGTGGGTGGAGCTGAACTCGGCGGGCGGGCTGGCGGCGGAGAGCGAGTACCTGCGGCTGCTGCGAGAGGCGCAGCGAGAGAGCCGCGACTCGTCCGTGCGGCACTCGCGGGCTTCCAGCGTGAAGGGCAGGTGAGTCAACCAGACGCCGCCTGACTGAACAGGCGGCCCCCCGGACCCAGGTGCTGGATGGCCCTGGAGCTGAAGCCCGGGCAAAGAGGGGTTCCTCAAGGCCCGAAGACGACAACCAAACGATGATAGGCGCGGTGGGCGTGTTTACGTGTAACGCGGGTGGAGCTGAACTGTCTGACAGTCGGGTTGCTGCGGGAGAGAGCCGCGACTCGTCCGTGCGGCACTCGCGGGCGTCCAGCGTGAAGGGCAGGTGGGCGTGTTTACGTGTAACGTGGGTGGAGTTGTCGGGTTGCACATTTACCTGGCTACTCTCTCAAAACTAGCTTGCTGGTGTTGGAGTCGACCAACCCGCACTAGACCAGTGTAATGGACTCTTCCTTCATTGGAAGAAAACCCGTGCCCCAACAGTGGCGACGTGATGGGTTGTGATGGAAAATGTCGAGTGTTGAGAGGATGTCGATGGAGCGAAAATCAATATACAGGGTCTTGCTAAAAGAGTATACTATGTACACCCTTTTTTGCACATGTAGGTTTCGGCGGCATAGTATACCCTTGTTGCAACATCCTGAATATTGATTTTCGCTCCATCGACATCCTCTCAACAGTTGACATGTCTCGAGGGCTACATACAATATTTCACTTAATTTTTGAGATAAATGTCGTATGCTAGGGAATGTCGAGTAAGAGGAAAAGCCCCCCTGATCTCCTCAGGCCTAGGTCTAGCAGTGTGCCAGCGGCAGTATAAGCAATCATAGCCGTACGATTGAATAAATTCATAATACGTACTGTGGCTGATAAACATATTAGAAGTTCTGTCGCTTTAGATAGCATTTTCATCCTGTGCGACAAGTTTATTAGTATTAGGTCCCAGACACTCCCAGACTAGGTCTGTCCGATGCACTAACGACACTAAACACCAGGCGATCATAGCGTGCTAATGTATTAATCAATTCTAAACGTAATTAGTTGATAAACAGACCTGATGCTGTCATTAGCATGCAAAGTGCGAAATTTATTGTTTATACACAGGGTGAAATTTTGTGAGTGGGCTTCCCGTTAGCAGTTGATTCTACTCTTCATACCGAGCAACATTTAATTTTAAAAAGCTGTTTTATAGTATATCCAAATCAAATCAAAAACTCTTTATTTGCAAAAATGTGATTTTAACATCTCCATCATAATTATGAAAGGGACCGATTGTGTGAGATAGTTTTTTTATTAGAATTACAGTACATTTATCTACCAAAGGGAAACTCACTAATAATGTCCCACCCTGTATAAGTCGGTATTCCTATCCTCTTCTTGCATGTTGAATAAGTAATGAAGTCCTCTTTGTTATCTTGCGAATGTCTTTTGTTTATTAATTTCAGTCTTGTTGCAAGCGGTCCTGATAAATAAAATGTAGGGACATCTCACACACGGCTATCCGACCCCAAGCTTGGCAGAGCCTGTACCCATACTGGGTGTCGGACAGCTGATATATCTGATCAGCTGATACACAGATAGAGATACAATAAACACAACAAAAACATTTAATTTTATACCCAAGACCCTTACTGATTACCTATGGCCAGTTTCTATTGCTCGATCTATCGATGGCTATTATGGCTAGCAGTTAATCACTTCATTACAGTGTTGTTCACTGATGTACGGTTAATAAATTATTGGTTTTTAATTTACTAGTTTTGACACTCTGCCAAAAGCAGTTTCTTTTAGTAGGTCAGTCAGTCAGTAGTGTACTGCGGAAACTCACTAAACTCAGTTTATGACTTGTCGCCATTACCTATGTAATAAATTTTCTTTAGACTTCCTGTCTGGGGAAATACAGGGTCTGTGATTTGATTAACTCACGTTTACTTCTGGACATAGGCCTCTCAGGAGCGCCACAGCAGGTGGTGCAGGATCTAGATTGTAAATGTGAAGCCTAAATGCATTATACTCACTCCAAAGTGGAGATACGGCTCGCGACCTATCACGTGAGTACTAATGTGCAGCGAAAAGCGGGTGGCTCGCTTACGAGTCACTTCTGACTACCCCTTCGAGAATTACATTACAGTCGTGAGCATAATGTAGGTTTGTATGTGTATGGATGTTGGATGAGATAGATATACTTACGTTTTATTGTTGAATCAAGAAACTTGTGCGCAATTTGCACTACTGAATTGAATAGAAAAATAAACTGGTTCGTCCAAGAATAGCCTAAGTATCACACTCTAGCATTCCTTCTATCCTAGTACAATTTGACCAGATTTGCAGCTGGTATCTCGGTCGCCTCGTCCAATATTCGTCTGTATTCTCTGGACAGCAGAGCGCGTGTTTCATCAACACTAGGTCAGCAGAGTCGAGTTTTATTAATTTAAAACACAAGATGTCGATGCGATTTCCCTACTGGTTCTGGGCGCCTGGTACTTGTAGTTTCGAATGTAGATGTTCGCGCATTTTTTTCTACTCGTACTATTTTTATTTGCATCTCTTGTTTTTACTATAATGAGTTAAAATATTACTATTACAAATTCTTCAATTATTCTTGAAGTCATTCCACCAACCAGAGGTTGCCTGGAAAAGAGCTGTGAGCGATATGTAAATAACTTTAAAAAAATAAGTAGAAGTATTGACCAACCAATACCAATAGAACGGCACGATTCTGTCGGCTATTTTTATATTATTTCCTTATCTGCACGACTTATACATAGGAAACTCAATAAGGGCATAAAATACATAATGTATTAAGTTGCTGACCTATTTTATGCGAACAAAACATGTCGCCCCTTTTATAGGTCAAGGGCACACCTGCTCGTGACAGTTATAGTATAAATATCCTTTTATCATTATCATCACACGGGCTATAGATATAAAATAATATTAAAATGGTGGATACTGCTGCAATTGCCCTAAAACTGCTTGATGCGTGAGATATATTTTTTATTAAAATTAGTTTAAAATTTATCGATTTTTATATTTTATAGGCTTTTGTAGGTTTGGCTTACGTTTTTTATAAATATAACTAAGAAACTCAATGATTTTTGAAAGGAGTTGTATATTATCCAACTGAAGATATCTGAAATTAAACTGTTATCACTGACTGTTTAAAATAAAAAACTTGGTGCCAATTTCTCCATAGTCGGTTATCTAACCGACAGGGATTGATTTATAAATTAAACGTCATCTCCATATCAAATTCATGACAGACATGACACTACTCCCTGGTTATGCTGTAACTGACTATGCAGAAATTGGCACTTAATCAAACATAATATAGATAAATGTATCTACTAACGCCATCTGTAGTATATAGGTATCTACTAACTCCATCTATACGTTTCAGTAAATCCAATCTAAACTTTATGTTCGGTACACAAATTGTTTACATAAACATGCTATTTGTAAATTCTGATTAGCTCGCAAGAGGTTCTTCCACGAATGTGACAATACAGTCGTTTGCCTCAGTATTGTTCCATTTCTGCGTAGGTTTTGCATACACATGTAGGACTGTACATACATACATACATCCATCCTGACGTCCCTCAGCAGGGACAAAGGGCCTTGAGTAGATTTCTCCATCTGGCTCGATCTTGGGCAGCGGCTGCGAGATCCTCCCACTTCATTCCCACAACTTTTGCCTCATTCTCCACAGAACGTCGCCAGGTTGTTTTTGGGCGGCCCCGTTTACGTTTTCCGGTTGGCTGCCAGCTGAGCACTTGCTTCGACGGGAATTCTTCGGGTCTTCTGAGGGTATGACCCAGCCACCTCCATTTTCTTGTGAGGATTTCCTGTTCGATGGGTTTCTGCTTCGTCAACCTCATATAGGACTGTAGGTACATAAATTATAACCTCATGGTCACATTTTACGCTGATATTATACAATTTAAAGTACTTATGTATTTTACTCGATCACGGGTAAACGGCCGAATCTATTTTGATGAAATTTGGTAAGTAGGAAGCGTATAATATACTTATACCTACTATATTTTATCGCAGAATTCCCACGGGAAACCCTTTTAAAGGCAATGCAATTCTCGTGCGGAAAGCTACGCTGGACATAGGCCTCTCCCAAGGAGCGCTATAACACTCTTACATCGATCTTCCTTCATCCAGCCACTACTGGCTACCTGTCGATCCAGCGGGCCAGACGGCGTCCCACGCTATGCTGGCCTGTTCGTGGTCTACAGAACTCGTCTACTAATAATTACCTATGGTCAGGGTAAATCATGTGAACAATGACTGTGCGTTGGTTGCGTGACTGCTAATTGAGTTAGTGCAGCTGGATTATGATAACTGTGCCGGCCGCGTCATAATGTGGACGTTATTAGTAATTAGACTACCTATATACCTACCTACCTGTGAGCGGCGGCGGCGGTAGCTTAGTCCTGTGACCCCAGAGATTGCTTGTTCAAATCCTACCGTCGACAAAATATACAAATAAGTATGTGTAAGTAAACCCTCCAACTCCAACCCGCAGTGGATGAGCATAGGGACTTAGACCTTGATTATGCACAAAGGTCCCATTCGATTGAGCCAGGTGCAGGTACTTTCACCCCAATGGAGAATAGATTAGAATGATTATAGTTATCTTAACTGATAGGATGGATATAATATCTTGGTTTCGGACCCCAAGCCTACAGAATAATGTGAAAATATTTTGGTGGCCATATTTAGACCACTGCTGCTTATAAAAGGGTTAAAAGTGTTACATACATACATTTGCTCACGCCTGTCTCCTAGAGGGGTAGGAAGAGATTTTGGACCTCCACGGATCACGATCCTGACATACTTCTTTCGCTTCCTCAACATTAATAAATCTCTTCATACACGCTCGTCGGTTTCAGAAACTCCTTATTTGACTCCTCTTTTGAATTAAAAGTATTTCGTATAATAATGTGCTTTATCTGTCTGTTTCCAGCCCGAAGTCCCCTCCCAACAGTCCGAACCTAGAGCCCTCCACGGAAGACGAGCTCAAGGGAGTCTACATCAACTGCTGGCGGGTACGTTGCCTTTTACCACTATGGAATAAAGGGGAGTTGTAGGTTTGTCTGTGTGGTTTTGTGAGACTCTGCGGGACGATCTAGGTGTAGATAATCAGACCACTGTGTTGGTCGTCAGTTGTTGCTGGTCAGTTGTCAGTTGGCATGAATCGTGTCTTTCACAAATTAAGTAAATGTCTATAATTCTGGAGCTAAGCTACAAATGATCAAAAGATTCAAAAGTTCTTTAAAGTGCTCAAAAGAGTTATGTGACCTCACTTTATTATCGTTCGTGTTCGTGGTCCTCACTCGAGAACTCATTTACCCCAACGATTATCGGTTCTTCGGCAGATATGACCAGCCCACTGCCACTTCAGCTTGCATATTTTGACAGCTATGTCGGTTTAACCTACTGTATGTCCATGTTCCAGGATGACTCCAACGACTGGGTGTGGGAGTGGAGCAGTCGGCCCGACCAGCTGCCGCCCAAGTGAGTACACCTCAGTCCACGCAACTTGACCTAAAATACCAATTTGACACTGCTCAGTCGGTGTATTTCTACTTATTACTAGAATGTGTGTATGTCCACCAAACCGCACTAGGCCAGCGTGGCCTAAACCCTTCCTTCATTGAAAGGAGACCCGTGCCACAGCAGAGGGGACGTGATTGGTTGTAATGATGACTAGAATGTGGCTGGACGATGAAGCTACAGTAAAGTCCAGCAGAGGACGCTCAAGTGCTGATGATGATGATAATGGCCTAGGCTAGGTACTCTGCTAACAATGAAACGATGGTCTATGGTTCCTCCATTGCATAAAAGCCAGACCTTTTGATCATTTTCGCCAATAATTGAGTATGTCAAGGAATATCGCAACACACAAAGATTGTGATGAGTTTTTTTTTGACATGACTTCCAAGTTCCACCTTAGTATAAACTAAAAGGATGACAGGAAACAAACCACCCCTAAATTCATTGCAAACCGTTCAAGACCTTCTTTCCCCTACTCATCCACCTAAGGCTCCCGAACGCCTGGTTGACAGAATAAAAAGAGGCGATCCGTTCACATTACGCTTATATGAGCTGAGCTGTGACCTTAACTCCAACCTTCACTTCACCAGGGACTGGAGGTTCAAGCACCCGGCGAGCGCGCGCGGGCCGCCCTCCGCCACGTCCTCCATCGAGGTGCTGGAGCAGCCGGGCGCGCCCGCCATGATGCAGGTAACCTCCAAGACACTCGTGTGCGCCTGGTACTTAGATCTGCACCCGGTCGAGTTTAATAGGGGAATCTTTGCTACTCATGGTAGTCTGGTACTTACATCTGCACCCGGTAAGGATGAATAGGGGAATATCATCTCTACTGATACTACTAGCCTGGAACAGTCAGCAAAAGAGATGAGGATCCAGGATGGATTTACATTTCTTTTGCTCACATTACTTTTGCTGCCAATACAAACACCACTTAGGGACAAGTAAGTTAGTTGATACTACATCTATTTTTCACCTGTGATTTTTAGATTGAACTGTTTTACCAGATTTATTTATTTTATGCCTTGTGATTGCGATAGCATAATTGGTGAAGCCGACATGAAAAGTAAATACTTTTTTTTCTTCTGTCCGTCACAATGCAACGCAATTGGTGACCCCGACATGATAGATTGCTCTTTCTCTCTTTCCATCTGTCGACATCATCTTAATATTCCATTCTATCCTCTTCCAGAGCCACTGCCTGTCTGTCCGGCGCAGCTGCCTGTTCAGCCGCGGCGCGGTGGCGGCCGTGCTCGTCACCAACCTCGTCTCGCTGATACTGGGCGCCGGCATCGGGTACGTATTGTGTTGGAGATTGTTGAGATGAATAATCTATCTCTCTCTATCTTTATCCGAACGGAGAGTAATTTGTAAAAATTGACGTTCATCAGAAAATTTTATATTTGTACGATGAATAAAAAATTTTGACTTTGACTTTGACTTTGACTATTTTAATCCTGCCGTAAGAGCGTTTGTCTACCGTCGCCGTCACCGTCACGTTACCGAGAACGAGATGACGGCACTGAAGTATGAAGTGGCGGTACATAAATTTTACATAGCCTCGTGTCACGTCCCCGTCCAGTCATATTAAACTCGGCCTGAAATAATCTCATTCATGGTGACGTGACGGTGACGGCGGCGGTGGACAGACATACTTAATGCCACACTTCTATTATCGCCACCTTGACAAAATCTATTATTTAGTTATCTCCGAATTCCCCCGGAAAATAAACGTAAAACTAGTTATGAATAATTTAACCTTCTAGTTCCTTACGACACCCTGTATAACGTCTACCTATCTCTTACTCCACAGAGTATGGCTCAGCAAGCGAGGCATGCTGCCGCCGCGGCTCATCATCCTGCAGTAGACTGACAAGACTGACGCACGCCAGGCCACCCGGGGAACAAGGTCTATAGACCCGGTGTGCAAGGCCTATACACCCGGAGTACAAGGCCTATAAGACCTGGTAGACAAGGTTGATCAACCCGGTGTGCAAGGCCTTTAGACCCGGTAGACAAGGTTGATCAACCCGGTGTGCAAGGCCTGTAAATCTGGAGTGCAAGGCCGATCGACCCGGGGGAGTGTACTAGGGCACCATGAGACTGGAGGAGGCATGATAGGGTTAGCAGCTACCGTGCGGTTATCGCAGCACATTGGCAATCTAAGTAGCATTGCTTGTCTGTCAGATCCATACAAGTCTTCACAGATAAGCAATGCTATTAACAGTTTGCCATTCATAATTTTCGATATAACGCCGCCCAATCATGTTGGTTGTTTTCCTCCGATGGTCGCCGGCGATGTGGCCTGGGTGTTTATGGAGACTAAATAAACAAAACGGTCGTATATAGTATGGTAAATTTTGTATTTACGAATGTAAGGGCGAATTTCAACTAAAAATATGTAAAAAAGACCATCGCCATCTTGTTTTATGCATTTTTATATAATTAAAAAATTTATTAGTTTTGAAAAAGGTTTACTTTTATTTCAAGTGTCAGAAGTGTATGTTTTGAGTTTTATATTTTTATTTTCATATGAAAATGTGTAAAAACAATATGGCGGTGTAAGAGAGAAAAAACTTTCAATCTAAACTCGTATTTTTATGTAGCGTATATAAACAAATAATATAGACTACTTTTGTATTTTTCTTACTTGCGTAGTAGGTATGGTCTCTGCAGAATTAGATTTTAAGCGGAAAAAATATAAAACGCCGGATTTGAATTTTTTTTCGCAAAAAAAAATTTTGACGTTACGAAAAAATGTTTTTTTTACCAAAGTAGGAAATTGATTTCGTATTTTATTTGATTTAGGGACTTTTTTATGTTTATATTGCATTTAATTTAGGTTTCGCGATATAAATTTAGATGCGGTGTTTATAAAAAATAAAAGTAAAAAAAAAAACTTTTTCCTAAACATGTGATGTTTAGTTTTTTTTGCGATCATCTCATATCTACTTTAGGTAAACTTGGTATATATGTATAAAATAAATATATGTGTCGCCATGAATAGAACATAAAAACTTAGTCAAATGTCAAACACAAAAAAATTAAGCGTGATTGATTAATTTTAAAACTTTATTTATAATAGTAATCTAATATAATATTTGTTTTATATTTTATTCTAGTTAACGCTGGACGGCAGTTGTGTTTAGTTCGAGATAATAATATGGTATTTAAATTAAGTTTATAAAATATGCGTTCCACATACCTACATTTAAATTATTCATTGATAACTTTTAAGAATCCATTTTTCATTATATCACAGATTATAACTATGCATCTGTGGGTGAAGTTGGTTGCGCATCACACTGATTGGTGGATTCTCTATTATAGGGATAATTTAAATCAGCCAATGAGAAGCGGCCATTTCATCTGCAGCTAACTTCACACAAATTGAATAATCTGTGATGCTTGGTCGTGGCACCACTTATGTTTGGCCATATCTATACCGTATATTAAGATTTATTTGAACATAATTAGAATGCTTTGCTTAACTCGTCTAAATGGAAAGTTTTTTGGCTGCACATAAAAATTAAAGGATTCTGGAATAAAAAAAAAGATCCCGACGAATTGAGAACCTCCTCCTTTTTTTGAAGTCGGTTAATAAAATGGCCATCATATCGTAACGCCACCTATAACTTAGTTCTTACTGTTATAATGCGCTGTCATAAAACTTCCTATTGAATATAGCAAATTGCAAAATATTGTATCAAATTTTGGGTTAAGAGTCTCAGGTTCACTCGATAATGATAATTTATGAGCTCAGAATAATGACTCAATCCCGTGTTACGAGGCCATTAAGTGCGGCCATGACAGTTTTTAAACCATCTGTAGTGTTTTGAGTTTTAATCGCTAGGTGTCACTTTTTATAACATAATTATAAAAACGTTATGTTAGGTTATAAGTTATCTTACATTATAGACTTGCTAGAATGGTAAGCCATGTTTGTATCGTATTTTTTAAATAATAAACATGCATCCGAACACTAAGAACTGGGAATATTTATTTGAAAAATGTGTTTCTGTAATTTCTCATTAAAAATAAAAGAATTAAACCATATCCAATCCAGGCACCATAGTAAACATTAAATGTACCATTACACGGGTAATGGTACATTTATATCACTTATCGTTAGGGCGAATTTGTTTAAATAATACCAAAAAATAAACTTTTATATAAAAAAAACTACATCCCACATTCCCAATAAACTTGGTCAAATTCTTTCAAATATTGCCAGATATTAGTTTAGAAAGGATTGTAAATATAAATTCATACTTAATTATAAGAATACCCAAAATGTTATGTTTAGTGCTTAAAATGTACGCATTTTTTATGATTCTGTTTCATTTTCAGTTTTGTAAACCCCGTAGATGTTTGCACTTTTTCTATGGAATAAAATATTTAATAATGAATAATATGTATTGTTTTATTTATATTTGTATTAGTTGCTCCACCAACCAGCACTAGGCCAGCGTGGTGGAGTAGGCCTAAAACCATTGACATATATATTACTAGCGTAAGGACAGGGCCTCCCACTCAAAAAAATGGCACCCGCGCGTTGGCCCTAAAATAGTAATTTTAGGGCCAACGCTCCTCAGTCGACAGTTGTCTGTGGCCGAGAGATGGTCTTGTGAATCTTGTGATAAATATGTAGTTGTGTTGTGAAAGGCTGCAAAAACCATTATACGAAGGTCAAAAAGAAACATCGAATATCGTATCATCGGTAATTACCATTAAATTAAGTAATAAACACATTATAAAGTGATAATTATTTTACTACCAAAGTCTACAATGGCCGCGCGCTGTAACCTTGTGCGGACGTCATTTTTAGGGTTCCGTAGCCAAAATGGCAAAAACGGAACCCTTATAGTTTCGTCATGTCCGTCTGTCCGTCTGTCCGTCTGTCACAGCCGATTTACTCGGAAACTATAAGTACTACAGTGATGAAATTTGATGGGAATATGTGTTGTATGAACCGCTACAAAAATATGACACTAAATAGTAAAAAAAAGAATTGGGGGTGGGGCCCCCCATACATGTAACTGAGGGATGAAATTTTTTTTTTCGATGTACATACCCGTGTGGGGTATCAATGGAAAGGTCTTTTAAAATGATATAAAGTTTTCTAAAAAACATTTTTCTTAAAGTGAACGGTTTTTGAGATATCAGCTCTCAAAGTCGTAAAAAGTATGTCCCCCCCCCTCTATTTTTATAACTACGGGGTATAAAATTCAAAAAAAAATAGAGGTGATGCATGCTAATTAACTCTTTCAACGATTTTTGGTTTGATCAAAGTATCTCTTATAGTTTTTGAGATAGGTTGATTTAACTGTAATTTTGCTGCTACGGAACCCTTTGTGCGCGAGCCCGACTCGCACTTGGCCGGTTTTATTTGTTGACTATCCTCCGAGAACATTTTCTTGTGGCACACACTTACGTTTTGGAGCGTGATTTTTAGTCCATTTGTACGGGACGCTCTACAGGTCTACAGCCCAAAACAGTTTTAATTTTAGTAGTTGGATTTGTCTTAAATTATTGATATGGCGCCTGCAAATAATAAAACAATGTCCGGGATGGTAAATTATTAACGCACGTACAAGGTTACGTCGTGTTCTTTTCTCTATGGTTACGTCGTCAAGATAGTTGCTAGGCACTAGGGCATGCAATACCGGAACTATTTTCAATACCGGTATTGAGTTCCGGTATTGCAACTCAATACCGGGATCCCGGTATTAATACCGGTATTAGATTTCCTTGTAATAAATGGCATATATTGTGATTAAAGGTCGTATAGGCCAAAATAAAACGAGAAAAAGCAGAAATTCAGTATTTTGTAATAGATTTTTACGAGAATTGAGTATTAGAGTTTAAATTTTACAATAAATTCTTATTTTTACATCCAGTGTCCGTTTACGCATGGACAACAGTAGATATCAAGCGGCCGAAAACTGCATCAAACGGTTGGAAACAAGTGCGCTTTCACAGTACATAGGAATTCTATATCTTAATCGCTTTATTATAGCCTAAAAAAGTCCAATTCCGGTATTACTTCAATACCGGTATTAACTTTCAATACCGGTATTGAAAAAAGCCTGAATTTTGACCCTAATACCGGTATTACGAATACCGGTATTGCGGTATTGCATGCCCTACTAGGCACTGACATAGTTCAAACAAATTATGACAGATAACAGTTATTTTGCTTGTATGAAGAAGGTTTGAGTAAAATGTTCTGAAGGGCCTATCCTTCCTTTTGAAATCATTGCCTAAAACCCTCCTTGGAAGGAGACCCGTGCGCCAGCAGTGGGGACGTGATGGGTAATGAAGTATTAGTTATCCACGAGTATAAATAAAATGTATAGGAAATTAATAATCATAGGTAGTTTTTCAGACGTAGTATGGACTCCGCCACAGATATTATGGTACGAAATGATGTCGGATGGTTAACTCTAGCTTGAGAAAACGAATGAACGGGATCTGTCATGCATCACAACAGATCATGACACGCCCAAAGAATACAATAAAAGTTGAATAAAACACACGCGCACTCACGCCTTGTACTAATGTACTCCCTTGCGGGGTAGGCAGAGGTGCATTGCTGCACCCACTTTTCGCCAGAGTGTTATGTTAGTCCCAATGTAATGACCCGAGAACAAATATCTGTGTTTAAACAAATATCTGCCCCAGCCGGGAATCGAACCCGGGACCATCGGCTCAGTAGTCAGGTCACTAACCACTACGCCATTCGGTCGAATAAAAGTAATAAGGTAAAACTAAAACTCAAACTTGGCTCCAAATGACTCGAACTAAAAACCAAAATTTACAGACTGAAGCGCCACCATACGGAATAATGAAAGAACAAGAACCTCATCGTAACGTTCCGTTTCATTTACAGTTATAAACTCATAGTCTATTTTGTAAATGTAAAGTTGCGTGTAACGGAATTACCGTATACAAAAGCGTTTCGTTTATACTTTCCATTTTAAAGAAAGCTCGATAATTAGACGTAGATTTATAATCTCTTAATCTTTTTTTATGTTGGTTAATAAAATTTATAAATCTTTATCATAAGACAAATAGCAATAAATTTATTCCAATTTAATTTATGCATAACAACAAAACTCTCCGATAACCCAATACCAATCAAAACAAAACGCAATACACAAACTTCAAAATTCGTCAATGGCGGATTTCGAGACGTCCTAACAAAATAATTTACCACGTTGATTCTTACATAATTTCGCCGATTCCACCTTCGCTCCTGCATGCCTTCAGCCAGGTGTTGTGAAAACAAACGCTAGAATGTCAACAAATGTGTCGGACTGCTTCACTATCGGCAGTATGGTGGCGTGTCGGACCTGCTACAATGAGGACATAGAAGGCGAGGTTTTAGCCTTCGATCCTCAGACCAAGATGCTGATCCTCAAGTGTCCGTCGTCGAGCGGGAACCCGAAGCGGCACGACGTGAATATCGTGAACCTATCGCTCGTCAGCGACGTGCAAATCAAGAAGGAAGTGACCACAGTCCCGGAGCAGCCGCAGTCGCTCAATGTCCATAGACTAAACACAAGAGTACGAAACTCAATAGAAACTAAGAGAAGATTAGTAAGTATTGCATTTCTGTATGTTTTTGTGTGGTTGGTTAGTGTCTGATGCAATTTGTGGGCTTTCTAACAACATCTTTTGCAGACATTGTCTAAGTGCACTTTCTAAAGCCTTTCACACATTGCTAAAGGAATTTATAGTAAGGTTGTAGCAAATATAAACCATACCAATTGATGTTGTGTCTAGCTGCCATAGTTCACTGTTAATTTCAATCTCCACTTGCAACTTTGATCATAAATGTCTTGATAGGGTAAGTAAGTTGTATACACTGATGATAGAGCAATACTATGTTTGTGTGTAAAGATATTAAGTGCATAAGCAATTTATAGGCCTTATCATCACTGCATGTGAATGAAATCCATTCCCCATAGTTCAATGCTATACGGACCAATGAATATAATTGGTGGATATCAAATGCAACCATAGCTATGCGGCTTAGCCCAGCTTTTGGTGGAAAAGCGCCTTGAATGCTCTCACCAGACTAAAATAAGTAAGATTGATTAGTGTTTGTCATTTACTCCCTAAAACAATAACACTTACCACCCCAAATAATTAACTTTCCTGCAGCAGGCAGTTTCAGCCCCTATTTTATTTCCAAGAAGATGGAATTCTAGATCTGTGTTTCGTGTTCCAAAATTATTATCACAGTGTAAATTTTTGGTACCCAAACATGTACTGTTTGTGTTGATAGATAAGTTATCAGAAAAGAATAGTTCATTGCCCTGTAATGTTTCAGTATAAGATCTTGAGTATATTTCAAGTTAGAGTAATTAACTACAATATTATGCATTTATCATCATCATCACAACCCAACATGTCCCCACTGCTGTGGGGCATGGGTCTCCTACCTATGAAGGAAGGGTTTAGGCCTAGTCCACCACTCTGGCCTAGTGCGGGTTGGTGGACATCGCTTTCATATCTATGGTGTATTCAGTCTAAAGCAAATTTCACTTTGAATGTCATACTTATGTTTTCTCTATAACCTTCCAGGTGTCAGCGCTATCTGCGTGCCTGGACCCGGAGGGGCAGCGGCTGTTCCTGGCCATCGCGCGGGTTATCGAGGACGTGTCGTGGGCCGGCCAGAACATCCGCGTCTACAACGAGGTCACCATCACACCACCGTATAAGGTCAGCGTTGAGTTATTTTCCATAGAGCAGTTATTTTGCTGAAAGGAACTTAAGCTATTGTATGCATTAAATATGTCTGTCTCTTTCTGTCCGTATACTGCCAAAGCATAGTATAAAGCATTGCTATGTATCTCCATTTGCAAAAACACTGAAAACTCATCCATAGCATAGTCAGCATACTCAAATTTGAAGTGAATTTGGAAGGACATGCATGTGTGTTTGATAAAAGATATCTTAAAGAGTCATTGCCACAGGCAATCCACATAATGCACCTATGGATGGAATGTGGATGGAGTGCATAAAAAACCTTCACAATTATAAATATCTGCAGTCCCGCAAGTATGTGTAAGGAGTTATAGACGCTTCAATACGCAACATGTAGCATGATGCGTGGTAGTGTGAAAATATAAAATTATAGTTAAGGTGATACTCACTATATTGATAGGGATAGGGTAAAATGGCGTGACATGACCAACAAAGCCGACCCTAAATAAGGATAAGGCAAGGAAGAAGAAGAAGAAGGTCTGCTTCAGAATGACTCTCATTGCAAATGGAATACTTGACATTTTACTAAATTCTATTCATCCGTGATATCTGCCATTTCTAACATACCAATTTCCCCCATCCCCAGGTAGAGAACGTACTAGGCGAGCAGGACTCGAAGCCGTTCAACTACATCCGCAAGTTCGTGGAGAGACACTGGCGGGAGCACCGAGACCACGCCCTGGCCAGCCACAGCCAGGCGTAGAGTGTACCATTGTGGGGCGCAGTGTACCATCGTGGGGCGCAGTGTACCATCGTGGGGCGCAGTGTACCATCGTGGGGCGCAGTGTACCATCGTGGGGCGCAGTGTACCATCGTGGGGCGCAGTGTACCATCGTGGGGCCGAGTGAACCATCGTGGGGTTGAGTGTATAGTGGAGTGTGTTGTGTAGTGGGGTGGAGTGTTCAATCATAGAGCCAAGTGAATGGGGTGTACCATCGTCAGGCTAAGTGAAGTGGAGTGTACCATCGTCAAGCTAAGTGAAGTGGAGTGTAGTGGACCGGGTGTAACATTGATTAAGGTGGAGTTAACTTCAGTAGAGGGGAATAACCATCTTGAGTAGAGCTCAGTATTCTTCTATGACTTGGAGTGTACCATTGTGCGACTGAGTGCATTTTATTTGGGCTGAGTGAACCATATTTGGGCCGATTGTACCATAATGGGGTAGATTGTACCACCTGCAGGTTGGTGGATTCACATCTAGCTGTGTTAAATGCATGTGCAGGTTTCCTCACGATGTTTTCCTTTACAACTCAGTGGAATATGCCACATGATTCGAACCCAATTCTAGCAACCGCCCCTTATAATTACAAAAACTCTTTCACACAAAGTACGTTTATTGTACTGACATTTCATCCCCCATAGTCCATATTGGTCTGTGAATTGTATGGATTTTTGTACGGCTCCAAACTTTGTAGCGGCAATGGGGATGAAAAGTTCCGCGACTTTAAGCCAATCAGAGCACGGTTTGTGAAAATGGCGACTGAACTAACCAATCAGAGTAGATCATTAGCGAAAGTGGCTCCATCTACATAAAGTTTTGCTTTTCGTTCCCCATTGATGACATTTATTTCATTATGATTCCAAAGTTATAGTTTGTAATAAAATTATTGATTGCAATGTTGTTTTTAAAGAAAATGAAATTTTTCACTAACATTCAAAAAGAAAATTAAATACAACTGAATTTTATATTCAATTTAAAAAGAAACATGAAATTATGCATGTTTGATTCCCTGGTTTTTGTACTCATTTACTTTTTATATATGAAAATGTTTTAATTCTGTGTAAGGGTAACATTTGAAGGAGACACTACTTAATATTATTTGGTTGATACCAATTATTGTTAAAAACTAAATTCGAGGAAATATACAGGGCGTTGAAAAATGAATTGAACCCAAAAAAAACCATTAGAAGTTTTAAAAAAATCTAACGCTAAAGTATTTCAGAAAGACTAGTTTTCGGCTTACAATTTTACAACACCCTGTATTTTATACATTGAATTTGGATTTTAAAAGTAGGTTGTCCTTCGGTGTTGCCAATTTTAAGACAAAATCCCCGCGAAAAGGCAAAACTTCGCGGCTGAAGCGAATAGCTTATAGCAAACTATTTATATGATGTTGGGTTAAGTAATAGAAAATTATTAAAAAATATATATAAAACTAGCACCTTGTTTTTATAAAATCCCACTTATAGTGAAATGTAACTTATAGGCAACTAGCTGTTCCCGCGAGCTTCGCTTCGCCTTAAAAAGTTTTCCCGTGGGAATTTCGCGATAAAAAGTAGCCTATATTCTTTCTCAGGGTCTAGCTAGACGATGTGTATACCAAATTTCATTGATATCCGTTCAGTAGTTTTGGCGTGAAAGAGTAACAGACAGACACAGTTACTTTCACATTTATAATATTAGTAAGGTTTTACCATTTTTATTTATTTATATACACTTTATTGCACACAAAAAAACAATTTTTACACAGAAGCATTTTAAAAAAACATAGCTTATAATTTGCGCACAAAGGCGGACTTATTGCTAAAAAGCAATTTCTACCAGCCAACCTTTGATTGGTGGTTATCGAAAGTATGTAATGTAAGCTCTTAAAATGTACAATAATAAATTTAGGTATGTAAACAATAACAAAAATAACAACTTTAATTTAAACTAACAAAATGGGATATCTACCTATAATTTAATTAATGCCTAAACCTTAAACATCTACCTATATTACAATAAATAGAATAATTACTAATATACTTAAATTATAATACATACCTATACCTACAATATATAATATAATATAATACATAAATATATACTTAATACATAAACATAATAATACATAAATATATAATAATATCTACCAACCTAGGGTTTGATAATAATGATTCCTCACACTCTTCTTAAAAGTTGCAATTGATCATCTACATTGAAATGGGAGTTGCAACTTGCAAACCTTAAGCTGCATACAGAAAGAAAGCTGCAAAGTTATATTGAGTGCTTACTTTATTCTGGATTTTGTTGCAAAGTATGGAAAAGTAAGCGTTTCTAAGTTACCAGCTTCCTTTTTGTAAACGGTCTAATACAATAAAACCACATATTTAAAGCTATAACATTATATTTCTAACATCTACAACATTTTGGTTACATGATTATATAGTTATCAGAACAAGACATAAATAACATTTAGAAAGTGGCAACACTATACTTTGTACTACAGTTAGGCAAACACTGGAATGAGATAAAAGTGTGCTTGGTTGGAGATTAATAACCTAATACAATCCACTTCGTAACCGTAGTTTGAATTCTGATAAATAATGTCAGAATTCAATTTTACAAGGCAAGTTATAGATTGACTTTAGATATTAATTTCGCCCCTATAATGCCACATTGTACTCTAATATTTCTCGTCAAGGTTTTAAAATGTGGCACTACAAACATTGTGTTAAATAATTCCTAAATTTAAAGCACACGATTTAATGTAAACTTTCTACCGTCTGGCAACATTTTCGCCTTGCTATAATTTTTCCGTGTGGCAACACTCTAGTTGACCAGCTTAGTGACGTAGTTACTCGGGAAGAGACCAGTCATACCGCGTAGCTCACCTGAAAAAATGTGAAAGTACTTCAGTACATGAATAAATAGCCATTTATAAACGATAAAATAACCAAACTCCTTTACCGAGTAGTAAGTAGCTAAAAGAAAAATAACGATCTCACAAAAATTACCACTTCAAAAAGGCACGGGCATAAAGACTGGAGAAACATCATTTATAAAACAATAGCCATTTTTAGTGATCCAGTATTTTTTTCTCGCAATGTCTTTTGGCAATGTCGCCTACATTGGGCCGCTGTACAACGACCTTAGATATGTAGCTGATGGTGTATGGAAGAGTGGAGCTCAGTGGGAAAAGTGGGGTGGACGTATCTTTTGCACTGACATTCCATATACTTCACTTCATATTAAAATATCGATAATGGCAGCACTATCCTGCAAGCTTGCTCACGGGAGTACTTCTGTCATTGTCTCCCTTAGGCCTAGTTTCACCATACTCTGTTAGGGTGGGTTGCACCATTTAACTTTAACTATTACAAACGTCAAATCCCTTGACGAGAGAGATCAATCTTCAAGAGATTTGACGTTTGTAATAGTTAAAGTTTAATGGTGCAACCCACCCTTAGATTATTAACACCACTGTTACATGATACAAGGGATTAGTTGATGTCTTTTGACACATTTGTCAAGAATTTAAGATGGCGTATATTTTGATTTTAGACGACACTTACAATGTAGCAGGGATGTTAATGATCTAGCAGACTATGGTGAAACTAGGACTTAAAGTACAGTACACAAGGTGCACATTACCTTGCCACCAGGCGGGGTCCTGGCTACAACAACAGTACTAATCTAACCCCTATGGTACAACACACAAGGTGCACATTACCTTGCCACCAGGCGGGGTCCTGGCTGCGATCGGTCACGGCTATGATGTCGTCCTTGTCGAAGCTCAGTTCGTCAGCGTTTTGAGCCGCGTACGGGTACAGGGCTATCACCTGGGGGGGATTAGGGGGGGTCGGTTAAATACACAGGGACTTCAGTTTAAAAAGTGGGAATGCATCACACAATTTGAATAGTTCATTTTACAGTAATATAAATTAATTAATTAGGCTACAGTGACACTTAGCTACGGTGACGGTCCCAGTACGTCTAGTACAGGTTTAATAGTTTGTCGAAAACTATAACAAATTACATTTTCTCGCATGCAAAGTGGCGCCTCTAGCGGAAAGTATCGTGAAACTTTTTGTGTAAGAAGAAAACGTAAACTTTATTCGTTTTCTTAAATTGCTAACTAAACCCGTAGTAGAAGCTCAGACGTTAAGTTTCTCGGTAAGGCCCATAATATGAATTAATAATGACATAACTTATATCTGACTATACAGGGTGTTGCAAAATTGGTATACGAAGCCGAAACCTACATGTGCAGCATGTTATATCTAAGCCCGAAACTGAAAACTGACTTTCCATAGTAAAAAGTCACGTGACTAACAAAGTTTCTATGGAAAATAGTGTCCCCAGCAGTGGGGACGTGATGGGTCGTGATGATGCTGATCATAACTAATCCATTACCTTGTCGATGACGGTGTCTGCGGGCAGCACGTCGGACTTGCTCATGACGGGAGTCGTGCGACCCGAGGTGCGCCCTGATGACTGCAAAACCTGAGGTAGGACAATAACGTGCAGTCAATGTAGGTAGAATAATATACTTTTGTGATTGTAATATGTCATTTGAAAGCGTATAAGTTTAAGCTGTACTATTATGCACAGAAAATTATAAGCGCATGAAATTATTTTCTAATGCTGCGTTTTTTTAGGTCTCATTGGGGATTACAGTCGTATGTATCCTAATTATCCTAACTACTAATAAAAATGAAATTTGGTATAGAGATGGTCCAGACCCTGAGAAAGAACGTAGGCTACATTTTATCGTGGAATTCCCACGGGAAAACTTTTTAAGGCGAAGCGGGAATAGCTAGTGTTTGTATGTATGTATTCTGTAATTAACGAGTATTTGAGGTCACAAATTATTACTATACTTTATGTATATTTATTAAGTTAATTATCAAGTGACTTTATTTTGTTTTTGCTTTTTCAATTTAGTAACTACTTTTTTTTTTTTGTTGCACCTTTCTACTAGTTTTTCTGTACCTCCTGTAGGTTGGCTGGTAGAAAATGCTTTTAGCATTAAGTCCACCTTTTGTACACTTATATTTCATATTTGTGCAATAAAGTATCAAATAATAATAATAATATACCTTGACATAACTGGCGGGGAACCAGCCCACCTGGCGGTGGCGTCCCTTGGCCTGCAGCTCGCCCTCCCACCAGCCGCTGTCGGCCTTCTTGCGGACAATGAGGAGTTGGCCCTTGGTCAGGGAGAGCTGTTCGGTGCTGTGGAAGGAGAGACATTGGTTAGGTTAGTGATTTTGTAGAGAATTGAAGAGATATTTATACCTCCCAGCCAAAACAGTTTGGCTCTAAACTTTGCAGGTGAAAAGTATACCTATATTGCATCGACTACCTATTCGTCGTGCTTGCTATCATTGAAGTCGTCAGTAATTTGCGCTGGAATAGTCATCAAAACAATTTCAGATATTTACAATAGCAGATGTTTATTTAGGGGCTGCTATATTCGTAATAGCATATAAAGTCTGTTTTTTAATCTCAGATACTGAATTGACAGATTTTGAACGGTTCCGACGATTGTCCCGCCTATAAAACGATATGTTATTTCATCGATCGACTATTGATCCACCGTTCAGAATCTGTCAATTTAGTATCTGAGATTAAAAAACAGACTTTAGTTGGACGTACTACATCTGGTATAGACTACCTTTAGTTTACCTGGTGGCAGTATAACTAGCCGTGGCCTGCGCCACCTCGGGCTTCCTCCGCGCCGTGACGGAGTCCCGCCCGGAGTCCCGTCTGGCGGCCGACGCGGGCCGAGCCTCCGTGATGGAGGCCACCTCCGACGATATCGGGGTGGTGACAGTAAAGCTTCTATAGATTATAGTCGCTAAAAATGTACCAGGCATCTATGAATCCCATGGAAGTAACTATAAGCGACTTCCGAGGATATCGGGGTGGTGGAAGTAAAGCTTCTATAGATTATAGTCGCTATAAAGTACCAGGCATCTATGAGTCCTATGGAAGTAACTATAAGCGACTATGGGGCTTTGATAGTGACCAAAAATACCAGGAAACGATGGATCCTACGGAGGTTTAATTGACATTATTAAAACCTTCATAATGTGTCTGTAGTACCAGGCTTGCATAATCCTCATAATCCTCCCGTGATGGACGCCACCTCCGAGGATATCGGGGTGGTGGAAGTAAAGCTTCTATAGATTATAGTCCCTAAAACAGTACTTGGCATCTATGAATCCTATGGAAGTAATTATAAGCGACTTGATAGCGATCTTACCAAACCAAAAAGTACCAGGAAACTATGAATCCTACGGAAGTAACCATAAGCGATTGGCTTTGATAGCGAGAAACCAAAAAAATACCAGGAAACTATGGATCCTACGGAGGTATAATTGGCCATATTGAAACCTTTATAATGTGTCTGTAGTACCAGGCTTCATAGAGGTCTAATTTACCTTCGATCCTATGGGCCTTACCACAAAAACTTAGACAGTATTTAACAGGTGTTTAGCGCTGACAAAATATGTAAAAAATTGATTTAAACACTTGTTAAACGGTGTTTTAAGTGTTTTGTGCTAGCACGGTATGCATCCAACGTTCATTGTATTAAATTCAAAGTACCAGGCGCCTATAACTCGTACGGAGCTATCTATCCGCAGATATCCGCAGCTGTAAGAGTGTTTAGGCACGTAAAGTTCAGATTTGTTTAACGAGGATTGATGAAATAGAAATACGTCTTATAGGTGTCACTCTTTATTTGCTACTGAATTTGCTTATAACTTGGTACAGTTAAAAAGGTGTTCGACATTCCGCCCACCAAAACGAAATGTTTTCAACAAATTTCTACGATATTAATGGACTGTAACATTATTTGAATCTAACATACTTAATCACTCTCAACTAAACCAAATTAAATACATGCAAATTACAAAAAAATACTTTACATTAGAAAGCATTGAAAAACTACATAGTCCACCGCCCACCATGATCTAACAGTTTTCTGAATTAGGTAACAATATTAATTTAGATAAGGGCCTCTTCACTTCTGTTTGTCCCTTGCATTGTACAGTTACAACTCGAACTAGATTGTCTGCTCCGGGGTGGACATTTTTTATGATTCCTAGAAGCCATTTTGTAGGTGGTAAATCATCTTGTTTCATGACAACAATATCTCCGATTTTAGGCGCCGGTACTCTCTCTTGCCATTTGTATCTTTGCTGCAATGTGTTTAAATATTCATTTTGCCATCGACGCCAGAAATCTTGAGTCATTCTTTGAATTAATTGCCATCTGGTCAATAGGTTGACATTCTTGTCTTCATAGTTCATATCTGGGACAGTGATCAGGGGCTCTCCAATAAGAAAATGTCCAGGTGTGAGGGGTGTCAGGGTATCTAGTGTATTGTCCAGCTGACACAGAGGACGCGAATTCAGACATGCCTCTATCTGTGCCAGTAAAGTTGCCATCTCTTCATAGGTCAACTTTGTATCACCATTCACTCTGGTAAGATGTCTTTTCGCTGACTGGACTCCGGCCTCCCAGAGTCCTCCGTAGTTTGGCATTCTCGGTGGTATGAAATGCCAAGTTGTGCCATCATTAGCCAGTAGTTCAGCGACTTGCGTACTCATGTTAGCCTTGCCCTCTTCGAACAGCACCTTCAACTCTTTAGCACTGCCGACAAAATTGGTCCCGTTGTCGCTCCATAGATGAACGCAATGTCCTCGCCTCGCCACGAAACGGCGGTATGCACTCATGAATCCTTGGGCTGTTAAGTCCGTAACAGCTTCAAGATGTATGGCTCGTGTTGCCATGCATACAAACAAGCATATGTATGCCTTCATGGTTTTCTGACCACGACCCTTTGACATTCTTATATGTACCGGACCAGCATAATCTACGCCACTGTTCAAAAATGCTCTGTGGGGGCGTACTCTTACTGCAGGCAGCTGTCCCATAAGCTGTTTTCTTACTTTAGCCTTGTCAATTATGCAGGTTTTGCAGCTACGTACGTGGTTTCTCACTGCTGCTTTCAAGCCAATAATCCAGTATCTACTGCGGATGTATGTCATCATCAATAGGTTGCCACCATGGAGTGTCTTAATGTGTGCTTCTCTCATTATCAGATTTGTAATGTGTACACCTTTGGGGATGATTATTGGGTGTTTAGCCGTTTCTGCTATCTCAGCGTTTTGTAAACGTCCTCCAACTTTCATTATGCCATTCTTATCTAAGAACGGTGAAAGTGTGATCAACGAGCTCTTGTTTCTAACCTTTCCCATCTTCTTTAGGTCTTCTATATCTCTTCCATATACTTCATTCTGATAATATCTTATACATGCTTGCAATATATCTTCCATTTCATCTGCTGTTATGTTTACATCTTTGTTTTCCTTTGGCTTCGCAAATCTCTTACATAAAGCGAGCACTCTCTTCATTCTAGTTATATTGGAAAATCTTTCCCAAATTGGACTTTCTTCTTCATGTGTCTTTTCTTGTATTGTATGAAATGAACTCTTTTCTTCTAAATCTGTAGCAGGAACTGTATTTGCAACATATTCTATGTCGTTTGACTTTAGCCATTCAGGCCCGTTCCACCAAATTTTGTAATCAGGTAAGACAGCTGCTCTGATGCCACGACTAGCGATGTCTGCTGGATTTTCATTTGTTGTAATATGTCTCCATCTTTCATTGTCTATAATTCTTAGAATCTCTGCGACTCTATTCGCGACAAATGTTTTCCAGCGATTCGGATGAGCTTGGAGCCATGCTAGTACAACCATGGAATCGGTGTATGCAAATATGTTGCCATGTGACACTTCTAATAATTGTGATACATCAGCTATCTGTTCAGACAACATCACAGCAGCACATAGTTCCAATCTTGGAATTGACAGTTGTTTTATAGGAGCCACCTTCGTTCGGGATGCTATCATCGTGACATGTACGACGTCATGTTCATCAACCACTCTGAGGTAAGTTACTGCAGCATATGCTGAGCTGGATGCATCAGCGAACCCGTGGATCTGGACTTCTTTACAGCGAGGAGTTGTTTGCAGCCAACGTGGGATTTCGATCATTCGCAGGTCAGTAAGATCTTCTCTGTATTTTAGCCATTCTTCACACAAGTCAACGGGCAGTTCATCATCCCAACTGAGATTGCTAAGCCACAATCTTTGTATCATTATCTTGGCTGTGATGACGACTGGTGAAACCCAACCGAATGGATCAAATAGACGAGCAACATCTGAGAGAATGGATCTCTTCGTTATTGGATGGGGTGCATCAGGTAAGTTGACTGTGACATTGAAGTTGTCATTCTTTCTATCCCATGTCAGACCAAGAATTCTTATAACTTTGTCAAGCTTTATTTCTATTGTGTCTTTCGTATCATCTCCTTCTTTTAGAAATTTTAGTAATTCTTCTTCATTACTTGACCACTTCTACATTATGAATCCTCCCTTTCTCAATATCTCCTTAATATTTTGGCATAACTGTTTTGCTTCTTCGACATCATCATGTCCTGTCATTAGATCATCCATGTAGAAGCAATTATTTATAGCATTCGTCGCAGCTGTGTATTCTGGATGTTCGTGACCTTCATCATCAGCTAGTTGGTTCAATGTACGTACTGCAAGGTATGGGGCTGCAGCCGTACCAAATGTGACTCTCGTGAGTTTGTAGCTTACTATATCTTCATCTGGGTTGTCTCTCCACACAATGCATTGTAAATTTGTGAAATCATCTGCAGTCTTCACCATTCTGTACATTTTCACTATATCGCCCACTACGCAAACCTTGTGTTTTCTCCAACTTATAATGAGGCTGCGCAGGTCAGGTTGTAATACTGGTCCAACCATCATGGTTTCATTCAACGATTGTCCATTGGATCCCTTAGCCGAGGCATCAAATACCACTCGGACCTTGGTTGTATCTTTATCATCTCTGATTACTGCGTGGTGTGGCAAGTATATTAGTTTGTTGTCTTCTTCATTTTCAATCTTTTTCATATGATTCATGTCAATATACTCATCTATCACTTTCTTGTATTGTTCTTTCAGGTTCTTGTTTCTCTCAAGTTTTCTTTCTAATTGTATAAATCTTTTGATTGCTTGTTGTTTTGTGTCTCCTACCGTTTGTATTGTTTCATCTATTGTTTGTTTTAATGGTAGGTGCACAATGTATCTACCGTCTTCATCTCTCTTTGTTGTATTTTTGTATATTGTTTCACACTCTTCTTCTTCCTTTGTCAGGATCTTCTTTTTGTTGTATAAGTCTGTTTCTATTTCCCAAAACTGTCTCAATAAATCATTGTTTTCTCTTACTAATAAACTTGTTATTTTGGGTTGTGTTTCTTGTGTATTGTTTGTTCTTCCTGACAATATCCACCCAAGACACGTCTTTTGTGCTATAAGTCCATCTTGTAATCTGACTAATCCTTCTTCTATGATGCTGGAAAATATGTCAGCACCGAGTAGTATGTCAATTTTACCCGGTACGTGGCATGTAGGATCAGCCAACTTCAGTGATTTTAGTTCAGGCCAGTTTATGTCAACTTTCTTTGCTGGGAGCGTAGATGATATAGTTTTCAGAACGTAGGCATCGACAGGAATGGGCATTTTGGATTCTGATAACACTGACAGACTAACTTTGTGCTTGAGTTCATGTTTTCTTTCTCCCACACCAGATACTGTGCCGTTGATTTTTGTTTTCTTAAGTCCCAACAACTCTGAGGCTCGTGCTGTCACAAAGGAAGCCTCTGAACCTTGATCGATGAGCGCACGGAAGACGTGTGACTCTCCAGAACTTGATAACACGTCTATCAGTGCTGTAGCTAACAAAACTGTTCTGTTAGTTGTTTCTTCTCTTGAGTAGTGTGACGTAATGTTGTTATCTGTATCTTCTTGACTTTCAGTTGTCTCTGTTCTACTTGGTGTGTTGTTGTTTTCTATATTTGTTTTATTTTCTTTATGTAGCAGTGAGTGATGTTTTCTTCTACAAATTCTACAAGACGTTCTTTGTTTGCACCGGAACACAGTGTGGTTTGGAATGAGGCAGTTGAAGCACAAGTTACTTTTCTGTACGAATTGATGTCTATCTTCAACTGTCAGTTTAGAGAACTCTTTACAATTGTACAGGTAGTGGGTTCCGTTGCAGAAGGTACATGAAACTTGCGTGTTTGGTTTTATATTGTCGCAGCGAGCGTTACTCTCTTCTTTGCGATTTGTCATAACGTGGAATGATTTGTGTGGGGTCACTCTATCTTTTGTTGTTGTTTGTGACGTAGGAGCGATCATTTCCAATGTTCGGAATTTTGATTGAAGAAACTTTTGTAATTGATTCCATTTGGGGAGCTCATCAGTGTTTTCGCTATAAGCATGCTCCTCCCACTCTTTGTGTGTTTGCATGTCTAACTTCTGAACCACTAGAAACACTATCATCGGGTCCCAGGAGTCTGTTTTTGCACTAAGGTTCTCAAGGCTATTTAAACACTCAGTGGTCGTATCCATCAGTGATTTGATATGGGGCGCAGACTGATTAACGATCTTCTTTTGATTAAATAATCGTTTAAGAAGTGATGTTGTTACTAATCTTTTGTTTCCGTAACGACCCTTCAGCATATCCCACGCTTGTTGATAGTTACTCTCGGTTATGTTGATGTGACGTAATAATGATTCCGCTTCCCCCGATACACTAGTCTTCAAATAATGCAGCTTCTGTACGTTAGATAAAGAAGTGCTGTTGTGTACGAGAGATGTAAACAAATCTTCAAAAGTCGGAAATTCATCATATTTGCCCGAGAAACACGGTATTTGTATTCTAGGTAACTTCACACAGGATAATGCTAAGTCTGAAGTATCCATGGAGGGCTGCTCAGGTTGTCTCTTCGCCTGTTCTAATTTGTTCAACAAGTCCAACAGGTCCGCCTTGATGCACAGGTAAAGATCTTCATATGTGAAATATTCTTCATTAAGGAAGTACGGTAATATGCCGCGTTGTTCCCGTGGTGTGATCTTCGTTAGACTTTGATTAGCCTCATTGAATGTCTTCCAATAATCTTCAATACATTGTAAACGCGCCTTTATGTATCCCTGAGTAAGTCTCGCCTTAGGACATTTCTTAAGGTGAGTCTGAGTTTTAGTTAACATAGCCGCAACATCCTCCAATGTAGTTAAATAACTCGCTTGTTCCGGGGTTGGAGGCATTTTTATTTATTTAATGCAAACACAACACTTTTAGAATAATATTCAACAAGTTATAAACACGTAATGTAAATAGTTTTGATTAAAATAGCACAGTTTTATTCACTTGCAAAGTCTCTTATCACATTGGAATGCGGTCCTTTTGTTCTCGCTCGCCGGCCGTCTATTCAATTCGTCGTAAACAAAATATTAATCCGGTTCGATGTAGGCCATATGTTTAGGCACGTAAAGTTCAGTTTTGTTTAACGAGGATTGATGAAATAGAAATACGTCTTATAGGTGTCACTCTTTATTTGCTACTGAATTTGCTTATAACTTGGTACAGTTAAAAAGGTGTTCGACAAAGAGTTCGCCATGATCATTATAGAATAGATTGAGTAGCATGGGACCCTCCCCTTATAGTGCTAGCACATAGGTCCTAGTGTTAGCCTACCTGGTGGCAGTATAACTAGCCGTGGCCTGCGCCACCTCGGGCTTCCTCCGCGTCGTGGCGGAGTCCCGCCCGGAGTCCCGTCTGGCGGCCGACGCGGGACGAGCCTCCGTGATGGAGGCCACCTCCGAGGATATCGGGGTGGTGACAGTAAGACCCAGTTCACATGACAAGCGCTCAACGCGCGTTTTGATAACGCGCGTTTACAACTACATACATTTTATTCCACGCGAGGCGCGTTAGCATGTGTACAGCCTGAATAAAATGTATGTAGTTGTAAACGCGCGTCATCAAAACGCGCGTTGAGCGCTTGTCATCTGAACGTGGCCTAAAGCTTCTATAGATTATAGTCGCTAAAAAAAGTACCAGGCATCTATGAACGCTATGGAAGTAACTATAAGCGACTATGGAGCTTTGATAGCGAGCTTACCAAACCGAAAAATACCAGGAAACTATGGATCCTACGGAGGTTTAATTGGCAATATTGAAACCGTTATGTGTCTGTAGTACCAGGCTTGCATAATCCTCATAGAGGTATAATTTACCTTCGATCCTACGCGTCCAAAATTCATTGTATTGAATTCAAAGTACCAGGCGCCTATAACTCGTACGGAGCTATCTACAGCCGCCCCGGAGATTCGTTTGGGCTTTCCATAACCCTCGGAACACGAATTACTTACCTTTACTATAGCAGATCTTTGTTTAGAGGGCCGCCATGTTATACCATAGATTATGTAGCGTCAAGCGTGGGACTTTCTTCCTCATAGTGTTAGCATATAGTAAGTAATGAGCGTGGGACACCACATTACCTGGTGGCGGTATAACTAGCCGTGGCCTGCGCCACCTCGGGCTTCCTCCGCGCCGTGACGGAGTCCCGCCCGGAGTCCCGTCTGGCGGCCGACGCGGGCCGAGCCTCCGTGATGGAGGCCACCTCCGAGGATATCGGGGTGGTGGACTTCTGCTGGTCCTGGAGTTAGAAGTGGGGCAAATGTTAGGTACATAGGGGTAATACTTCAAGTGGTATTTTTGTAGTACATGCTGTAGGATGCACCATAAAGAAAGAAAGTATATACCATCTACCTACCATCTAAGAACATTATAGCTTGTTTATCTAAATATATAAAAAGAGAAAATGACTGACTGACTGAAATATCAATGGACAGCCTAAACGGCCAGACGTAGGCATTTGAAATTCGCAAGGGACGTAGCCTAGGTACCGTTTAGGTACTAGGTTTTTAAATACAACAACAACGAATGAAATACTAATAATACCAGCAAAAAATATTAATTTCGTAATTAAACCATTCATTTTAGCTGTAGTTTACCCATTTAACAATACTTTGATTAAAAAGACACACAAAGATTGTTTACCTTGTGTGCCAAGTAAGGACAAATGGATTATACCTGTTCGCCACTACCCGTGTCGCCGGGTGCCACGGGCTCGGGCTCCGGCTCCTCAGGGATGCTGCAGGCGGTGAGCGGCGCCGCCACGGCCGCCGACATGCCCGGGGCGGTCTCCGGGTCTTTGGACACGTAGTTCGACGGGAATATGCCGGTTCTGGAATGGCAAATTGGATAAGAATGTATTCTAACTGCGTTGGTTTTACTAGGAGGCTATATAATGGCAGAAGTGGCAATTTTGGAAGCCTGCCAAATACCAGGCGCCTATGAATGCTATGGAGGTAAATATGCGCGACTATGGATCGTGAAACAGTGAGCTTATCTAACTAACGAAATACCAGGAAACTATGATACCTACGGAGGTCAATTAACGTCTTTAGAGCGGATTATATGTGTCTATAAGTAAACAACGAAGTACCAGGCGCCTATGAACCATGTGGAAGTATCTTTAGACACCTCATTAAGCCTGGCAAGAACCAGGGTTGCATAATCCCTATAGAACTCTCACCTGACCCCGATCCTGCCGGTCCACCAGTCTCCGTCGCGGCGCGTCACCTCGATCCTCTCGCCCGCCTCGAACATCAGGTCGCCAGGCTCCTGAGACTGATACGGGTAGGACGCTATGTAGAAGTCTCCGCCTTCTGTAGGGTGGGAAAAAAAAATAGTTGAATACATGATCCTATAAAAAAATATACGAGCATGACGGGAAATAAAAACATCGTGAACATCGTGAACACATTTGTTCTGAGTTAGAGAGGAACAAAACAGTTTAATAGCTAAAACGTCCTATAACTTTTCTATTAGTAAGTGTGTTGTAAGTGCATTGTACTCATACGGCTCGCGACCTATCATGTGAGTACAAATGTGTCCTAATTCTTTCTAGAGTAAAATTGAGACTAAAATGATCAATATAAAAACCTCTGGTCTCTAATACACTGCAAGCTGATATAATGAGACCTCCTATCTTGTTTATAAACTTACCAACTACAGGCATGGCTCCGCCTAGGTCGTTCGCTATTTCAGCTTCAGGCACCTCTGCTATACCTGAAAAACATAAATGGATCAAATAATCTACTTTTATATATTTTTTAAAACAGCTATGTTATTACAAAATTTGCCGTAGAGGAAAGCGAAAAGGAGAGCGAAAGACATAAGAGAGCTATAAGAGCGAAAAACTGATGATGTGCCTTAAGACACACTATAAAACTAATCTCTGTATAGTAACATACCTTCCAACTGAGTCTTGGTCTCCATGGGCTCAATGACCTCGGCGGCGTAGGCGGAAGCTGCCTGAAGGTCTTCCACGTAGGATTCGGGGAACCAGCCCGACTCGCCTGTAAGAAGAAGTGATTTATATGACAACAGGGTAATTGTAGTGATATGAGTTACAGTCCAAAGGGTTTTATTGATAGATTGTTTTATGAACGTTAATATTTTTTGGACTGAAAGGTTCTGAAAGGGCTTTTTGTCCTTAAACTAGAAGCAAGCAACTCCTGAAACGAAATCAGTTCGTCGGTTCTCAAACTAAGAATCACGCTGCGTAGTTGTGTTTTCTGTGTGTTAGACTGATTGATGCAAAGATGCCTGATGTTTGATGATCTAATGTAAAGATGATATTTAGTGTAGTTATTTACCTCGAGCGATGCCCCACTTCCAGCCCGGCTCTGCGTCGCCGGCCGGGGCCACGCCCTCCGATACCTGGAAAATAAATATTAAATATGTATTTAAATGTAAAGTAAGGACATAGAAAAACAGATAGATAGTTCTAGAAACCTATAAGTGTTGAGCTGGCTTATAGAAAAGAAATACATAATAATATAATTATGTCTCTGTTTGGAAGGATTGACTGCCTAGTGGTCGCCGCAGGTCGCATGCATTCATAGAGTGGAACCTGGAAATAGCCTAGCCTAACAAATTTGTATTTTTTTTACCTAGGGTAGGCTAATAATTTTCTTTAACTAAATTTCATACAGCTATGTTATTGTGTAAAAGAAAATTATTAGCCAGAAAAGGTAAGTGTAATCTCACCAAATCCCCCGGCTGCAGACTCAGCTCGTCCACAGTTCTTGCAGAGAACTCGAACACGCAGCGCCAGCGCGGCCCCGCGCCCCCCGCGGCGGGGGCGGCGGGGGCAGGGGCGGGGGCGGGGGTGAAGGCGGTGGTGGTGGGGGCGGGTTCCGTGGCTGTGAAGTAGTAGTGGTGTCATTTAATAAAACATTACTTTGAATTATTTCTGCAACATCTCCAGCTTATCTGTAACAGTGACGCACGCAACATTCATTCATGTCATTTCATTTCAACTTGCTTAAGGCCGCTGTTTTTATGCGTTCACCATAGTCTGTTAGATCATTAACACCACTTTTACATTGTAAGTATGATCTACAATAAAATTCTACGCCCGCGCCATGTCAAATACTACAGAGACTAAGGAAAGTCAACCACTATTCCCTTGTTATAATGTAACAGTGGTGTTAATGATCTAACAGATTATGGTGAAACTAAGCCTAAATCATTAGTCACATGTCAAGCATAACAGCTACACTAAAAATATGGTGTTAACTAATGGTTACCACGTCGGGCGGCGGAGGCAATCTCGGAAGCTGAGGGAATAAGAAACCCTGGGGTAGGTGTTAAGATTTAATTTAGAGTTACAGAGGTCCAGTCCGCCTCTGTGTGACATATATCTACAATTTAGGTACACTACCGAATGATCGAACACGACGGTCGAATGGCGTAGTGGTTAGTGACCCTGACTACTGAGCCGAAGGTCCCGGGTTCTATTCCCGGCTGGGGCAGATATTTGTTTAAAGACAGATATTTGTACTCGGGTCTTGGGTGTTGATATTTATATTTAGTATATCTATCTATCTATGTATTTGTGTAGATATATCAGCTGTCCGACACCCATAACACAGGTTCTGCCAAGCTTGGGGTCGGATGGCCGTGTGTGAGATGTCCCCACATATTTATTTATTTATTTATTTTTACTACCGGCAGATACCGGCGCGTCCTCCACGCCGGCGCTGTCATCTCCCCACGCGTTGGAGGTGCCCCAGTCCGCCTCTGAAAAAAAAACAACATTATTTATACAGGGTGTTTCCAAAAAAGAAGCACTTTTGATTTTTGCAAGAATTTTGCATTGATCTACGTCGATAATGAACCCGCGCAGCGTCAGCTGATGTGTTTAAGAGGGATTAAAAATAATAGATTCAAAACTAGGTTTTCCATAGATCTATTGCGGTCGCGCCATACCCAAACTTCCCATTTTTATATAATTACGTAAAATTAGTTTCATGTTAGAAGGAACACCGTGGAAAACCTGTTCGCCTTTTAAAGTTTCATATCTTTTTGTGTTGACAAAAGGAAAAACATATAAGTAGCTGACTAAGGTCACGATAGATTAAATGTAAAGAATATATTGCTCTAGTAGCATTACCCAGGGAGGGAACCGGGGGACTACATTTGTATAAAGAAGAAAAACTGGTGTTTGGTTCCCTCTTTAAACTAAAATAATCTGCTACGTACCGGCGGGCGCCCAGGCGGGCTCGCGCTCCGAGGCCAGGTACTGCTGGCGGCTCGCCTCGTACTGCTGCCAGATCTCCGCGCATCTGCGGGATAGTCATAGTTGTAGCACTATTAGGGCGGGAAGTTACGCATTACAGGGTTATTTTATTACGACTCCATAATTAGGTTCTGTTTTTATGTGTGTACTGTATAAAGAATATACTTGCCAGAGTGCGGGCCATATACTGGTGCCATATCGACTAGCCTCTGGGGGTGTAATGGTAGGTACATTGTAGTACTAGGGCGGAAAGTGACGGATTATGGGGGTATTTGACACGGAGTTGCTCCATAAACATATTTAGTAGTGACTGCATGAGGAAGGCCGAGGACAGTGATTCCAGAACATAAGAGAATGGATGAGAGCGGCCAGCGGAGAACAGAGAGGTTTATGCAGAGCTGACCGCCAACCTTCAGTAATGGAGAGGCATTTGAAGAAGAAAAGGACAGAGTATTGTAGCGCTTTTCGGGAGAGGTATATGTCCAGCAGTGGAAGATTATGGGCCGATGATGAAGCTCGTTTCATCATCAAATCGTAGTCAAATAACAGATTTTAGAATAGTCTCACGTTTTTATATTTTCAACAAATTCTTGATTTTTCAAACAATGCCACTAATAAAACTCCCCATGTATAATAATTAAAAAAAATAAAAAACCGACTTCAAAAAACCACTAAAAATTATGAAATAATTTAAGGTTTAGACCAATCCTAGGTGACAGTACAAATATACCTAAGCAGGTACTGTTCTTTTTTGATGTTGGTGCGGTGACAAAAGTAATCTGAAGAAATATGGCACCAACTTCAAAAAAGCCTGCTTATTTTATTATTTTTATAAATCAAAAGTAAGATTAAAATGATATATATAAGTCCTACTTGTCAATACGAATCATGCAAGCCTAAACACGAGGTAGTTGCTATATACCGTTGAGGAGTTCCCTTGACTGCCTTCCGTTTCCATCATCAGATCAGCTCAAGGTCACCATCATATTTTTTTTGTTATCAGAACTATATTTACGTTCTAAATTTCATTACAATCGGTTGTTAAGTGCCCAAAATGGAAATTGATACCCCTGTTTTTACCCCTTTACCCACCCTTGGGGGTGGAATAAAATTCTGAAAAAAAATGGGACCACCCCTGAGCTCACCCGAATACATGAAAAAAAGAATTTTCAAAATCGGTCCATAAATGGTTGAGTAATCGGTGAACATACATAAAAAACATACATACAGACGAATTGAGAACCTCCTCCTTTTTTCGAAGTCGGTTAAAAATAGTGAATACGTACTTGTCAGAGAGCGTGCTGACGGTGGTGTTGAGCGTGGCGAGCGTGGCCTCAGAAGCCTCCAGGTCAGCCTTCTTGGTGGCCACTGTGGACTTGGCCGCCTCCACCTGGATTAGTTAACGAAGTTACATAGTTTATTTGGGAAATAGTCAACTTAAAATGCCACGGACATGCACGTTGTGTGAATGCGTGTCCGAACGTGGCTTGTATGTCGTTTGTATAGAAATCATGAATAGTTCAAGACGGAAAAAGCACCTATGTGCGACATATGTACAATTCACGCAACACGCCACGAGGCGACGAGACGTCTTACGATGCTACGTCGCGTCGTAACGTATTTATGTGTCTGTATTTAAGCCCTAAAGGTTATCGCACATAATTATAAGCGTAAGGTAAAGGGATCACCTCGGTCAACCAGTAGAACGCGAGCTGCCGAACGCCTGGTTGACAGAAGAAAAAAGGCGATCCGTTTACGTTACGCTTATATCATATTTTACGTGCTGAGACCCTTAGATTAACATTGAAAAATAGAGTATCACGATGACGCTTGCAAGCCTCTTGTAAACTGACAGATCGTTATGATAATTCAGGGGTTAAAGATTCTTGGTAATTATAGAGCTTTCACTATGTTATTGTATTTTTGACGTTTCTTTATGTCTGGTAAGTAAAGTTGGTTTTCCTTTGCAGTCATCAAATTTGTATGGGATTTCGAATGTCAAAAAACCAATAATATAATGGACAGAGTATAGTGAACTGACCTTCTCTTTCAGTGTCTTCAGGGTGACCTCCATCATGCTCAGCTTGCCATCTTCACCGGCACCCTCCGAAGCTTTAGCCTGAAACATATATTATATTCATTTATCATCAGACTTAACGTGGGACGCCCTCCGGCCTGCGGGAACGTGGACTTTGGGCAGGTTTGTATCCGCATTCGAAAAACTAAATATTATAAGTACCGAAGTATGCTAACACCACACGCTAGTAATAATATTTCAATGGTTACCACACAGGTGTTTTCCTTGCACCCGTAATTAAATGAAATAAGAGTGTTCATCTTCGATTGCCTCCAGTCACTTTCACCCCTAGGGACACAAACTCAACAGCTTTTATTCATCGTATAAATATAAAATTACGTTCATCAGTATTTATTTTACAAACAACTTTTATATCTAGATAAATCTCTTTCATCCCTAGACCAACAAAGCACACCTCACCTTAGCGTCCAAGTCAGCCTTCTCCTTGTTCAGAGCTATATGCTTGAGGCACTAGAAGAAGAAGAATGCTACAAAAAGCTCCTAAAGTAAACTCAATGCTAAAAGCATTTTCCACCAGTCAAACTACAGGAAGTAACAAGAACACAAGTGTGCACCACTCCTTTGTTACTTCCACTCACTGTTCATAGTAGCTTCTTCTACCAGCGATCCGATCATAAGGCTACCAAGCCTTTTCATGGTCCTTCGAGCCGGATCTGGATCCGTCACTGACCACACCACCCTAGTAGAGCCACGTAGCAGGCGCTAGAAATCAGAGACGCATCGTCTCTGAAGGCGCCCCTAGAGTTGCCCGGATCGCCCGGTTGACGCCTTCAGTGACTGGGCGATCCGGGCAAGTCTAGGGCAACAACATCACCACACCTCACCTTAGCGTCCAAGTCAGCCTTCTCCTTGTTCAGGGCTATCTGCTTGGCGTTGAGCTCCTTCACTCGCGCCTTCAGCTGCTGCAGCTCCGACATGGACGCGTCGCGGTCACTCCTGAGAGTAAAGAGAGGGGGATTTATCAGTGAACAGGCCAGAGTTCATGCATTCAGAATTCAGTAAGCTAACTTTTTTTTGAGATTTCTGAATCGGTCTCATAATGAAATGAATTGAACGGTTGCATATTTAAATTTTACATTACTTGAACAAATATGCTGGTATGTATATGTATGATAATGATAGTATTGATTGATAATATTCGACGACTAAGTTTCGCTCCGTCGTAGATGCCATTTGTTTATTGATCGGTGTGTATTTAAATTAAACGCAGTATATGATAAGCAGCACATTGGATGCGATTTTTGGTAGGTCGCATCCACAATCCCTTATTTTCACAACTGCATATTTTATGCGTTCTATGTATACATTATCTTATCCACACAAAGGACGCTATCCATATATTTCCGCATCCACACATTGGATGCGGTCCATACACTCCCGCGTGCACACACTATCTGCAGTATGTTACATAGACTCACCTCATCCCGTCAATAGCACACTTGAGCTTCGTTTACGCAGAAAGCAATCTATAGAATGCCGCTCGCAGATACATGCTGAATGAAGCCTTTAATTTCATAAATTGTTAATATTATTTGTAAGTACACCTAAACGCCCTTTTCTATGTTTAGTTCTTTTCTTACAACGGTTGTCTGGAAGAGATCGCTTTTAGCGATAAGACCGCCATTTGTGCATCTCTGTTATTTGAGTTAGATTTAAGTTTTTTTATGGTGTGCAAATAAAGATTATTGTATTGTATTGTTTACGGTCTATAGGGCGCTGCAAAAGTGGATCTAAATAAAGACTGTAATAATATGTATGCTGTTGGTGTATCTTTAATAATAAATAAATAAATACATACCTCATCCCGTCAATAGCACACTTGAGCTTGGTGAGCGCGGCGCGGGTGTCTCGGATGCGGTCGGCGAGCCCGGCGGCGCGCGCCGCGTCCAGCGCCCCCGACACGGCCGAGGCGCGCGCCCGCAGCGACGTCACTGCGGCTCGCTCTTTGTCGCGGAGGGCTTCAAGCTCGCGGGTTCTGTGGGGGTTTGAGTGAGGTGGTTTGGACGGTGGAAGAGTTGTTTGTAACAATGATAACTTGTTTGAAATTGCTGAAGACATCATAAAAATGCATTCTAAAGAAATGTGTAAATAGGGGGTTCCGCTCATCTGGCATAATCTTTATTGACCAAAACTCATTTCGCATAACTCGTATGGTCTAAACTTTTTTGGCCGAACCATCACTTTGCCAAGACTTATGTGGCATAAGGCTCGTTTCGTCTAAAACTCTTTAGGCACAATCTTTAAACACCTAA
The DNA here is from genome assembly GCF_932276165.1 of Plutella xylostella. Classification (NCBI taxonomy): domain Eukaryota; kingdom Metazoa; phylum Arthropoda; class Insecta; order Lepidoptera; family Plutellidae; genus Plutella; species Plutella xylostella. The sequence continues at coordinate 5,336,637 of NC_063991.1, forward strand.
GTTTCGTTTGCTCAAATTTATGTTCGTCTATACCTATGTATAATCTTGTTTCTCCTAATGTTATCTTAATAAATAATATAGGTATTGATATCGATTCTGAAGGCGGAAATTTTAAATTTAGAGACGTCAAAACCTTAATTTCTTTGTTTAAAATTCGACTCTATGATTGTTTCCGTAAATGTCATTTTATGCTAGCAATTTTTTTAGTTTGACAGCGTTAAAATTAGAATTTCTGCCTTCAGAATCAACATCATTAAGTATGTAGTAAATGTACAAATTGTGGTATTTTTCTCCTACATCCCGAAAATCACGATATTGTATGATCAAAAAATCGAAAGTTAACGACCAATATAATTATTACAAACCCCATGTGATCGAAACCTAAAAATAGGTGCGACGACGAGCAAAGCGAGGAGGAGCGTGTTAGGTGCACATGTTCATCAAAACCAAAGCGGAGCGCAGCGAAGCGGAGCGGAGCGTTTTCCAAACAGCGAAAACAATACAAGGCACCAGTTCGCGCTATGTAGGGAGACGCTCCGTCAAAGTTAAAGCCAAACGAATATTATTACTTTGTATAAACCTATGCCATAGCATTATTAGGCTATTCAATATTTGGCCATACCATTATTAGGCTAAACAATGTTATGCGAAATAACTTTTTACTAAACGAGATTTATGCCATACGATTTTCGGCGTAACGAGACTTTGACCAAACGTTACTATGCAATACGAGATTAGTCAAAAAAATCTTATGCCAAAAAAGGTAGAACCGTAAATAGGACTAGTTGATGGTTTAACTGAGAGGGAAATTTATTATCCTAGGGATGAAAAGAGCTATTGTCCAACCTGCTTTAAAGTCTATCTTGTTTTCAAAGTTGAAGCAATTAAAATATGCATTGATTTACGCACAGGCTGTACTTAAAACTCCTAAAAGAGTATTAGTTACGGGTCTTTCGACTCGTTATTGCCAGTCAGTATGTACTATTATTTCCTTGTAAGTTTATTATATTACCTCTTCTTCTCCCACTCCAGTTGACATTGTCTCTCCATCTCTTTCCTTGCAGCTTCGCGTTTTTCCTAAACAAAAAAATAGTAGACTGTTACCCAAGGGATGAAATTAACTTATTTAGTGCCCGACGCCTCTTTACAGGTAATTTTTACCTACTTCCAGAGCCTGGGTAATTTAAAAAAAATATGAAATAATAATAATTTTAAAACTCATGACTTAAGTAGTTATATTTTCGTTTGATTTAGGTCACTTATGGGTTAATGAGTTAGAGCATAGCCAAAGGATTAACTTTTGACTTCAAAACATGCAAGAATGACTCTTTTTTAGATTGTTTTAGTAACACTTAGATTTAGATATAGCCTTCTACGGAATTTATCACCAACATATCAACACCAATATACCTCAAACAAGGCAAACCCACCGTAAACCCCCACACAAAAAGCCCCCACTCACCTGTTCCTCTTTCTGTTTCCTCATAGCTTCTTCTTGCTCCTTCTTCTGAGCTTCCAGTCGTTGCTTCTCTTTCTTTTCCAGCTCTTCTCGCTCTTTCCTCTCTCGCTCCGCCTTGGGACAAAGCACGGGGTGTGACAAGGACAACAACAGTAAGCGAATGAAGTATGCTAACTATGGGTATCAAGTTGTAAGTACTCATTTATTGTTCATTGAATGTACTTGATGGCAATAAAATATTTGATTTGATTTGAAATAGTAATTTAAGTCCTACTTACGATGTAAAAGAAAGAAGTTAACGGGGACGAATAAAATCGTTATTCTGTTAAACTATCGGTAAAATTGCACAAATAAACTTTAGTCAAAAGACTTTATATCTGTATAGAGAATTTGTCCGGAATTTCCAAGAGTCGTAAAACAAAAGTTGTTTAAAATGACGAGTGTGAGCGCCCTTTTAGCATACCACAGAACTCTTTGGATTCACTGTAGAATAATATTAAGATATTGATAGTTACCTCAGCTTCCTAAAATGATGGCAATGAAACATAACACACATTTAGAACAATGAAAAACACACACACAAATACAAAAATAGGACATACAGTTTGGGCACAGAGTAAAGCACAAAGTCTTGCTAAGCATCACACCGACAGCGCTTTCGAAGCTACGGCTTCCCATGAAATCCTCCACGTATTAAATATGCTTCAGCCACAATTTGTAATAAAAACCGCTAAAGTTATAAAGTTTTTTTTCGTTGTTTCTTTCTACATTGTTTAAAACTTTAAACATTGTTTAAAATGAAATTTTGCAGATTTGGTAAGCTTTTGAAAAAGTTTTAAGTTTTTAAGTTGTGGTAAGGCCCTTTATGTTTAAAGCCATCTTTTTTTAACTTCTCCTCTCCCAGCGCTATGGCCAGCGCTTGCGTGGCGCCGCAGCCCGGGCTGGCCGCCACCATGTCCTCCCGCCGCCGCTCCCCCCCCCCCCGCGCCGCGCCCCTGCACCAGCGAGCTCCCTCCAGGAACACAAGCCTGACCTAGCCCTGATTAAGACGTGACAAAAGTTCTCTGTTGCGCTCGCTCTTGAGGCAGCGCGATGTGAGTGAGCGCGATGCAAAACTTTTGTCTCGTCTTAAATGCGCGCCGTGCTAGCCCTTCTGATCGTATTCCAGCAGCAGCTATAAACGCGAAGCTAAATTGATAAATATGCATCGTTGCGCGTTTGTTGGGCGTTCATTGGGCGTTCGTTGGGGCGGTCTGTACGCAGCGTTAGACGCCGGTTTTTACTTACTTTTTTCTGGAAAACCGGCGCTTTTTAGACATTTTTTTTTATAAAAAAAAATTTTTTGTACTTTTTTTTCACCTTTTCCTTAAGTAGCGCGTCAGACAGCGCGCTGCGGCGGCGCTCCAGCTCGGCCTGGCCGCGCGCCATGTTCTCGCGCCGCCGCTCCTCGTACGAGCCCGCGCTGTGCTGGCTGGAGGTCGAGTCACGTCTAGAAGGGGAGAGAGGGGAGGGGGGAGGTTAAAAAATATATTGTAAAAGTGCCATAATTCAGTTTTTACCAGGGTCATTTGTTTACTCGTGAGCAGTACCTCTAGTAGGTACAGGTTTGTTAGATTTTTCTTTCATACAAAGTGGCGCCTCTAGCGAAACTATAATGGAACTTTTGACATAATAATAATAATATATATAATGTATTCAGATGACAGAATTAAAGCGAATCTTTTTTGTTTTCGTAAATTGCAAAACCCGTACTAAAGGCTCTGGTCTATCAGCCAGTGTGCGGCTCCATTCCACATGTCCAAGATTATGCTTAAATATTTCTAGGACAACAAGATATAACGCCTTTGGATGGCCAGAGAACTCACCGGCACTTAATCCCATTGAAAATAAGTGGGCCATCGTGAAAGTTAAACTTCGGAAAACGGATTGCACAAGAAAAACTAAAATGATTGAGGCTGTAATCCATACAAGTTTTTTAGACCAGTAAATATCAGAAAACTGTTAAAATCATGTCTATTCTATGCCAAAACGTGTTAAAGAAGTTATAAAAGCCAGGGAGGACACATTTTCTATTAAAATAACTTAAATTGTATTAATATATATCTGTTTTTTTTAATTTTAGAACTAATAAATGTATTTTTTTCAAATTTTCACTCGTGTTCACATTAATTTGCACAATACTGTAAATAAGTCCCTTTCAGCCCTAGGGTAACAATATAATTATTGTGTGATATTAGATTTTAAATTTTTAAATGAACAAAAATGAATAAAATCTGCCCTTAGAATAAGTTTCTAAAAATAATAACACTTTATGTATGTTATGTTAACTGCTGGTTTTCCTTATTTAATAAATAACTAATACACAAATAACTCACCTGAAGGTAGGCGGCACCAGCTCCGCCGGCAGCTTGGCGGGCACGGGCTCGCCCTGCGTCGCCTTCTCGCACAGGTACATGGCCAGCACGAACTCCTCGCAACCTGGGGGTAAAGGACTTTAGTTAGGTTACTGGTTCAGGGTTGGAATCCTGGGGTAGGACTGGTTGTGAGGTGCTTATTTCCAACTAAGGAGCTTTTAATACGATGGGTACTGGCACGAGGGCAGATTCTTAATGGTTTTAGGAGACATACACTGCTGCGGAATTGTGGGAGTGCCCAGATCTGCGCGAGCTGCGCCTGCGCAGAAAATCTGCTAATAGCAACCTTGAATGAACAGTCACAGTTGGAAGAAACTTAAGAAAGACGATTAAAGAATGAAAGAATTGTAACTGAATGAACGAATTTTAGCACTTTTATGAAACTAGCCATTATAGTGTCTAAATATGTCCCGCAACGAGCGATTAACGTAAAAAAACACTGAAGAACGAACGGGTAACTGTGTAAATTAAGGAAATAACGCTGAATTACTAAACTCACCGCGATTTTAATAAGCAGCAACGTCTCCATCTGTCAAAGCCCGAATGAATTACTTCACTCACCAAGCTTCCCATCGGCATCCAGGTCAGCTAGAGCCCAGATCTGCGCGAGCTGCGCCTGCGGCAGCCGCGACTGCAGCATGAGCCGGAAAGAGTGATAAACGCAAAAAAACTACAAAAAACATTCAATAATGAACGAATAACATTGTGAATAAACGAATAACTGTGTGAATGAACGAATAATGGATCCAATATTTCACTCACTGCGATTTCTATAAGCAGCATCGTCTCCATCTATCCAAGTAGCCGTGAGATAGCGACTGAAGGAATGAATGACCGAAAAAAGCTGCATTACTCAACTCACCGCGATTTTTAAACAGCAACGTCTCTATCTGCCTTCTGGGTTTATCCTTCACTCACCAAGCTTCCCATCAGCATCCAAATCAGCTAGAGCCCAGATCTGCGCGAGCTGCGCCTGCGGCAGCCGCGACTGCAGCATGAGCGCCCGCGCCTGCGCGCCCCACACCGCGCCCGACTTGGAGCCCCCACCGCGGCTGATATACTTACCTAGCTCTACTCATGAAGTGTCATATGTGATTATACGTATTTTGCGTGACTTTTGAGGCACTGTGTCCCGAAATGAGCGATTAACTCGAAAAAACTACAAAAACCATTGAAGAATAAATGCATTACAGTGTGAATGAACGAATGACTGTGTGAATGAACGAATGACGGTGTGAATGAACGAATAACTGTGTGAATGAATGAAAGACAGCTCCAATACTTCACTCACCGCGATTTTAATAGGCAGCAACGTCTCCATCTGTCAAAGACTGAATGAATGACAGTTACACTTCACTCACCAAGCTTCCCATCAGCGTCCAGGTCAGCCAGCGCCCAGATCTGCGCGAGCTGCGCCTGCGGCAGCCGCGACTGCAGCATGAGCGCCCCCCCCCCCCCGCCCCGCACCGCGCCCGACTTGGAGCCCCCACCGCGGCCGATATACATACCTAGCTCTTCTCATAAAGTAGCTTGTCATATGTGATTATATGGATTTTGCGTGACTTTTGATGCACTGTGACCCGAAATGAGCGATTAACTCAAAAAAACTACAAAAACCATTGAAGAATGAATGAATGAACGAATGACTGTGTGAATGAACGAATAACTGTGTGAATGAAGGAAATAACGCTGAATTACTAAACTCACCGCGAATTCCATAAGTAGCAAGGTATCCATCTATAAAAGCAGCCGCAAACTCGCGTCTGAATGGATGAATGAACGAAAGCTTCACTCACCAAGCTTCCCGTCAGCATCCAGGTCAGCCAGAGCCCAGATCTGCGCGAGCTGCGCCTGCGGCAGCCGCGACTGCAGCATGAGCGCCCGCGCCTGCGCGCCCCACACCGCGCCAGACTTGTTGCGGTCTGTGGCGTTGAAGAGTTGCGTGTATCTGGATGGGAGGGACATTGATAAAGTTTACACCGCATACATAGTGTCTTATAATGATGCGCGAATTAGACGGTATCGATTGTGGGTGATATATGACCAATTACCTAAGGCTGTTTTCTAGTTAGAGATTGACCGAATGGGAATGAAGATAAGGTATTTTATTTAAGTGAGGATGCGCCCCACACCGCGCCCGACTCGCTGCGGTCCGTCGCGTTGAACAGCTGAGTGTATCTGGATGACAGGGACACAGAGATAAACAACACTGATAAAGTTTCCACCATATACATAGTTCGTAGTGCCCTCGCCCACGGCGCTTTTTGTAGCGATGCTGTCGCGCGTTCGCATTGATTCAGTCGCAATACCGTCGCGCTTCTGTCGCTATGCAAACGTGATCAAGGCAATCCCTAAATTGTTTTCCCGATGTCGTCCGACACGGTCGCGCGTTGGCATGGCATCGCTTCTATAGCGCGTTGCAAATGCGAATAACAGCGTGTAATCTGCGAAACGCGTGACAGCATCGCTACAAAAAGTCGCCGTGGGCGAGGGTTCTTACAATCATTCGCGAATTAGACGGTATGCTCGATTGCCTAGGGCTGTTTTCTAGTTAGAGATTGAACGAAAACGCTGAATGAGAATGAAGATAAGGTATTTTATTTCAAGTGAGGATGCGCCCCACACCGCGCCCGACTTGGAGCGGTCCGTCGCGTTGAACAACTGCGTGTATGATGAAGATGACAGGTTAATAATTAAACATTATTATGTAATCGGCAAACGGCGTGTCGGTCGCCCCCCAACCTGTTGGTCTGATGATCTGCGGAAGGTAGCGGGAAGCCGCTGGATGCAGATGGCGGGTGACCGTTTGGGGTGGCGATCGTTAGGAGAGGCCTATGTCCAACAGTGGACTATAGAAGGCTGAGAGAGAGAGATATGTAATCGTCATCCATAAAGTTTTTTTAAAATCTGAGTTCTTTGAAAAGTTTTTATTTATTATTACACAATGATGGTTCAATTTTGTAGGCTCATAAGATCGTAGTAAATTCTATCAGTAGATTAAGAAGGCATTCAGTTAAAATTCATCATCATTCATCGCATTTTAGATGCAAGAAAGCAATTTTGCCCGGGCATGAAAATATCAATTTTCATGCCTCTTTTCAAGAAAAACACACTTTCAGAGCATGAGTGATATAAGATATAAAAATACACGCGATCAACAAAGTTTAATAGTAAAAGGGAGTTTTTGGAGCGGTGGTAGCTCAGTCGGGTAAGCGCCCGCTTCTCACGCACGAGATGCGGGTTCAAATACGGTGCTGACATGTACCAATGAGTTCTCAAAGAATAGAATAGAATAGGGACGAAATGAACTATTTTCATCTCGCTTTTCATTCAGAGTAAATAAAAAAAACGATTGTGTTCATGTGATATAAACCCTTTTTTAACCGACTTAAAAAAAAGGAGGAGGTTCTCAATTAGTCGGGATCTTTTTTTTTATTTTTTATGTATGTTCACCGATTACTCTGCCGTTTATGGACCGATTTTGAAAATTCTTTTTTTGATGTATTGGGTTGAGCTCCTAGATGGTCCCATTTTTATTTCAGAATTTTGTTTCACCCCCAAGGGTGGGTAAAGGGGTAAAAACAGGGTATGAATTTCCATGTTGGGCACCTATTCACCGATTCTAATGAAATTTAGAACGTAAATATAGTTCTTATAATTAAAAAATATGATGGTGACCTTGACCTGATCTGATGATGGAAACGGAAGGCAGTCAAGGGAACTCCTCAACGGTATATAGCAACTACCTCGTGCTTAGGCAAGAATGATTCGAATTGACTAGTAGGACGTAATGGTATCATTTGCATCTTACTTTTAAGTGACAATTTATAATTGCAAATAAACTAAAAACAATAAAATATAAAATAATTAAAAAAAATAAAAAACCGACTTAAAAAATTACTAAAAAGTAAGAAATAATTAATAATAGCAGGAACTGTTCTTTTTTGAAGTTGGTGCCATATTTCTTCAGATTCCTTTGTCACCGCACCAACATAAAAAAAAACAGTTCCTGCTATTATTAATTATTTCTTACTTGTTAGTAATTTTTGAAGTCGGTTTTTTATTTTTTTTAATTATTTATAATAAAGTAATGTCCTCACTTGAGTTTCTGTGGCTGCGGGATGGCCCAGTCGAGCGGCGGCGTCAGCACGCCCAGCGGGGACTCCGCGGCCGGGCTCGTCACCGCTGCAATGTAATATAGCTCTTAGAGATAATAACTACAAGGTTCATATGAATCGCAAAATGGTCACTGGTTGGTCAATGGTTTTTTTTACAGTCTTGTTAATAAGACGTGCCCGTGGTACAAGACTATTTATGGCACAGTCAAGTTGTCTGAATTTTAATGAAGTAGAAGAAATTACGACTGTCTTACATTAGAATGAAATTATTTGCATGTAGAAAACTAAAACTTATACTAAGTATACAGTACAAGTAAGTAGAGATTTCTTTTAAACCAAATAGAAAATAATGTAAATTTTACTCACCAGATTCACTCTTCAGCGGCACAATCGGCGTTGACGTGACTGGCTGTCCCAATCCGACCAGCGGCTCCCCCGGGGGCGAGGCCAGCCCAGACCCAGACATAGCCAGGGCTGGTTGAACCATAGGGACAGGCTGGACCATAGCAGGCTGGACTAGCGGGGCTGGTTGGACCATGGGGGCTGGTTGAACCATTGACGGTTGGACTAGCGGGGTTGATTGGGCCATAGTTGGTTGGACCATCTGGGTCGGTTGGACCATAGGGGCAACCGGGACCATTGGGGCGGCTGGCACTAGCGGCTTAGGTGGCGATGGGAGAAGGGGCAATACAGGCACAGCATTCGGAGCTGGTGGGATTAAAGGCTTGGATTGAGGAGATATCGGCTGAGATGGTATTAACGGTTGAGCTGCTGGAATCAACGGCTGGGTATTGCCAATCAGAGGCTGGGCACCACCCATCAAAGGTTGGGCTGCGCCAATCAGAGGCTGCGACGCCGGCGGCCCGCCAATCAACGGCTGCACAGGTTTAACCCCAGAAATGAGATCTGGCACCTGATTGGTCGGTACCAACGGTTGCTGAGGAGCCATTGGCTGCATGCCAGATATTAAAGTTTGATTGGTAGGCATCATTGGGGGGTTGTTAAAGTCGCCCAGTAGAGATTGGGCAGTGGGTTTAGGCGGCGAGACGGGGGCTATGTTGGAGACTAGAGGCTGGGCCGGCATGGTGGGCGGCTGGGCGGGCATGGGCGGGATGGGTGGCTTGGCCGGCTGGGCGGCCGGGAATGAGGGCGTCGACGGCTTTGAAGCTGAAATGTAAGGGTTATGGTTAGTTGTTTATACTTTAACTGTGCGAAAGTGATGATGTAAGTACAGTTCGGTGCAAACGACTTGGTATAGTTCTGAACTTGGCTGCGATTAAACTTTTGTGCTTTTTTAACTAACCAACTGTCAATCTTTGAAAGAATGAATAATAGGCGGTTTGTTAGTGTGACAAGGTACAAAAGTGTACAAGGTACACTACCAACTTCTGAACCGAACTATACAGTATCTACATACGTAGGTGGAAGTAATGCTAATAGCATTTTCTGCCAGTCAACCTGCAAATTGTACGTACCGGCAGCGAGGGAGGAGAGCAGCGACGGCGGCAGCACTTTGGGTATTTCGATGCCATGAAGTTTCAGGTTAATTATCTGTGGAAAGGGAATTTTAGGTTAAATAGATAAATACTAAAAAATTACTTTTTCTTCAGTGCTAGAATTGTGAGCTGTGAGCTTAACACACACACACACTCACGCCTTGGACTATTGTACTCCCTTGCGGGGAAGGTAGAGGTGCATTGAACTGCATTGCTGCACCCACTTTTCGCCAGAGTGTTATGTTAGTCCCAATGTAATAGGGGGCGGGCCTAATGCGATTGCCATTTTACGGGCACATCCAAGACCCGAGAACAAATATCTGTGTTTAAACAAATATCTGCCCCAGCTGGGAATCGAACCCGGGACCTTCGGCTCAGTAGTCAGGGTCACTGACCACTACGCCTTTGAGCTTAAATTCGAACATAACCTTAATCTTCAATAGCAACTATGATTTATTTATACTATGTAGTGTAAGTGATTCTTTCGCATCTACAAAGCTCTTTAGAATTCCTGTAAAAGCTCTGACAAGCAGTTTCATTGAAGTAGTGTATTGTACCTTGCAAGCGATGGAGAACTCGCGCAGGTCCAGCTTCCCGTCCGCGTTGGTGTCCGCCAGGAACCAGATCTGACCCAGCACCGGCGGCGGCAGGCGCGACTGTGAAGTAATTAAGTGTTGAAGATTTGTACTAAATTAGAGCATTTGTTTGAAACTTCTCTAAGTCACATCTTTGTGACAAAAACTATGTAAACATGTCTAGCAATTTTAAGTTTTGCCTTAAAAAAAAACTGTTTCATTTACAATTCTTATCTACTAAGGACAACATCAAACACAAGATAGGCTCATGGAAGGGCCAGACTGGAAATGTTCAATCTACCCACAGCTTTATGGCAATAATCCCACCCTTGCCTGCTTTAACTGTGTTTTCACTATTTATTCTGTGTTTTTATACTTCAAAGTGTTCATAAATAAATAAGATTATTTACCTGTAGCATGAACCGCTTGGCCTGCTCTCCGGTGAGCATCCCTCCGGCCGGGCCGAGGTTGTGGAAGTGCTCCGCGAACTTCACATGCTCGTGCGGCTGCACCACCCACGGGTCTGACATCCTGCGGGAGTGGTGAGGGGGTTTAGTGTTAGTATTCATTACGATGTAGTGAGTTGTAGCTGTTGTTTTAAAAACTGGTATGGTGGAATAAACCGTAATTAATCTGTAGCAAGAAACAGTTAGTTTGGCCAATACAATGGGCCCATTATGCGTACCACCACATGTACTTCATACATCACTGATTTTTGTGAGCAAACATAGTGTGTGCTTTATTTTATATTATCATTCTCTTATGAGTACCAAAAACATGCACATAAAATCTTTGCACTATTATTCATGATGTATAAATCTATTTATACATAGATATTTACTAAGGGTATTTACAGTTTTCTCATTTATGCTTCTTATATTAATGTATTTTTCTTTTTAGCATGTCACCATGCCCATGGTAAAGAAAGGATTAGCTAGTCAGAGAAGTTGGCAATATAACTCATTGAACTAAATGTGGCATTGTAATTACTAACCCAATGAAACCATTTGCCATTTAAATCTTTGTGGGTACGGATAATAAAAGAAAGAAGAGTCCATTTTCACTACAAATAATATAAACATGAAGGAAAAGTAGACATAGAATATTCCAATTTGAAATGCAATAAAAACAAATATAGGGTTTAGGATTATAAAGCAATTATCATCAATAGAAATCAATGGCCTAATTACAATCGCACATTTATGGCTTTTCATGGGCTAAAATTTCTGTAAATTTATAAATACAGAGCCTTATAAGCTAGAAAGTTTCTACCTACCGAATAGTGAGAAATGTAAGGATTATGTGCGGCCGTTTGAAATGCAAACTTACTTGATTCAAAGCTGGAACACGAAACAATGTTGTGTAATATAATTTTTCACGATAAATCGTTTTAATCCCAGTCAAATAGCGAAATTTCAGGGAACTTTTGTATTGATCGGCCCCTGCCCAATGTCAGATAGTTGAAATGTCAAATTTCAAACACAGATAAACTATTTAGTGTGCACAGAGTATTTTTTACGTTGTGCTTAGAATAATAATGCCTTCAAATAAGCCGTAGACTGTAGTTTAAACGGAAAAAGGGCTCCGAGGACCCAAGAAGTAATCACCAATATTTGATAACAGTAGGGTCAAATCTCAAAACCAAGGAACATAATGTTTCTCTAACGAGAAGCTCAAATCGTGCCCCTATCTATCCTAGGATGCCTTTGATCCTAGAATAATTCAATTTTTACATCAAGACGTCAAAATCAGCTGTTAAAACATTTTGACACTGACATGTTTATTGTGCTTCCCATGAGCCATTTTCGTGTTTTTCGCACACTTTTCCCCTGAAAACTTCCAAAACAAACAGAAAATGGCAAAAGTGGCCGACAACATCAACCCTCTAATCTACGAGAAGCGTTCAGAACGCGAAGTAACCTCCACAGACCGCGATGAAGACGTTGCGGACGACTTCGACGAGCGCGAAATATTCGATATGATACGCAATATCAACGATCCTGAACACCCGCTTACTCTGGAGGACCTCAGGGTCGTGGAGGAAGGGAATATAATTATTAATAACAAGGAGAACTCAGTGCATGTGCGGTTCACGCCTACAATCCCACACTGCAGCATGGCTACGTTAATTGGTTAGTAAATTGTGGTTGTTACTGGTTGTTTATTAGATTAGCTTTATAGTTGAGACTTAAGACCTCGTACTGTATATAAGCAGCTATGTGTTGACAGAGCAAAACAGTGGTCTATGTCCAGCAAAAGATTATTGAATTACCTGGGACAACCCATATAGCACCCATATTTGACTATCCCTCAACAATCATATCATATATACTACTTACTGCTCCAGTCTAACAAATACTTTTTACCCTACTCCAGGCCTCTCAATCCGCGTGCAACTGCTCCGTGCCCTCCCCAGTCGGTTCAAGGTGACAGTGACCGTCTCCGAGGGCTCACACGCGTCCGAGCATGCGGTGAACAAGCAGCTCGCAGACAAGGAGAGAGTGGCCGCCGCGCTGGAGAATAACAACCTCGTGCAGATCATCAACCAGTGTATTTCTACAGCTCTAGCTGGTTAAAATGTTGGTTTGGATAATTGGTTAGTGTTTAGATAAATGTATAAGTGATTGCAAAACATCTGTAACATACTAAAAGATAAATAGATGTTTTTTATCACCACATTAAAGAGATTAGTTAATCTATAAACCTAGCTATGAAGGTGGGGGCAGTGGTATAAGATTTTACTTAATTAGCATTAAAACTGCAATCATTTGGTAATCATCATTCTGTTATGTATGTGTAAGTAAGTGTAGGTGCATAATCATCAATTCAAATATTGTGCATTATGTAAATTTTACATTTAAAACAAGGAAAGAAATGTTTACTGCATGTAAAGTAATTAATAATTTTACATCTGACTCAAAAAAAGATTTAAACAAAAACACAATATGATGATTAGTTTAAAATTCTTATATTATGAAATTATTTTATTACCAAAATACATATTTTTCAAAAACCTATAGACAAGAATTTTCCCTCACAACATAAATTACCTAATAGTTTATCAATAGATCTATAAAGGATAGCTATAACTAGCGCAGGATCAAAGATAAAAGAGCAGATATCATTACGAAAATATTGACGAAGATGGAACTTGCATTCTTCTTCATTGTTGGTAGTTCAGTCGTCTGAAACGTATAACACCAATTTAATAAATAGCCTAGTGGAAGAGGATTACAGTCGTCGAAATATAATAGTCTTCCAACTTTAAGTTCTTTTCTGCAACTCTGCAAGAGTGTTGTGGCGCTCCTTGTGGGATAGGCCTATGTCCAGCAGTACTTAGATTACGGGTCGTGGCAAATCCAGATAACGTGATTTACGCGTCGCTCCTTGGGAGAGGCCTATCTATGTCCAGCAGTGGATGATTATAGGCAAACGTAGTGTGGGACGCCCTCCGGCTAGATGGGGTGACGACTTGCGAAAGGTGGCTGGTTATGATTGGATGCGGAAAGCTAAAGATCTCATCCAGTGGCGTGCTTTGGGAGAGGCCTACGTCCAGCAGTGGACTGCTATAGGCTGATGATGAAGATAATAAACGTCACGGCTGTCCCCTCACCTCCCACCCTTCACCCTCCCCGCCGGGCAGGTCGGAGGCGCGCTGGCGTTTGTCGCAGGCGACGTCATCCTTGGCCGTGCGGAACCGCGCCACCTCCGCGGGGTCTTGGGCGTTGCGTGGCTGGAACTGGAACCTGGGACCGCGGGGAGAGGGTTAATGTTGGTCCATGGGCTTGTACACAAAACTGCGTTGCGACGTCGCATCGCAAAAACATGTGATCAAGCATTGACGACTGAATGGCGTAGTGGCTAGTACCCTGACTGCCATGCCGAAGGTCCCGGGTTCGATTCCCGGCTGCGGCAGATATTTGTACTCGGGTCTTTGGTGTTGATATTTATATTTAGTATTTATCTATCTATTTATTTGTGTAGATATATCAGCTGTTCGACACCCATAACACAGGCTCTTTCTGGCTTGGGGTCGGGTGGCCGTGTGTGATGTTCCCACATCCTAATCCTAACTAATATTATAAATGCGAAAGTAACTCTGTCTGTCTGTCTGTTACTCTTTCACGACAAAACCACTGGACGGATTTGAATGAAATTTGGTACAGTGCGACAAACTTATCTGTTCCGGTGAGAGCGAACTAAATTGATCCATATCTCATTACTTGCTAATGAATTGTATATTGTTAAAGATTAGATGGGTTTATTAACACCGCAAGAGCAAATTAACAATACAAGCAAACTCTCTAATATTTCTTCATTCTATAAGATTTTTAATCTTATAGAATGAAGAAATATTAGACATTTATGTAAGCTGTCACCGGAACAGATAAGTTTGTGGCACTATATACATATATATGGTCTAGAATTCTAGATCCTGAGAAAGAACATAGGCTACTTTTTATGCCGGAATTCCCACGGGAAAACTTTTTAAAGCTAGTATTAATATAATTATGAAAGGAAAGTAAGCAGGTAACTAACAGATCCTCATTATTCTGGCGGCCGATATTAGCCCGCAGAATCGCTTTCTCCTCCTCATCTGGCTGGTATATCTCGTCCATGATTGCATCGTAGTTGGTACAGTTGGCGCAGGCGGTGGTGCTCTCGGAGGCTCCGGGCGTGGTGGGGGGTGCTTCGGAAGTGGAGGTGGGGTGTTCGGTCGTGGAGTCGGTTGTAGTTGTGGGGTCGTTCTTGTAATCTGGAATGTTATAATGGTCTCCTGAATACTGAGTCGACAAGGTGGAAAACATTAAGGAAGGCATATGTTTGTCAGTGGACGTCCTATGCCTGAGATGATGATGCTGTATTTTGTAAGTACATCGATATTTATGTACTTACTTAGATCTCTTATAATTATAACGGGGTAATGACATGTAGATTTCTTTAAATTATCAATTACGGGGTCGGTAGGTAATTTTAGACCTTCGTGTGCGTTATTCGATACAATTTATAAGAAATCTACTATCGAGGAACGAAAGTCTTGGGGACATAAGTCCTAGGTCTTAAACCTCCACTGCTGCATGCGCAGTGCGAGTTCGTGTAGTGGCGAGTAAACCCGAATTTGTAAAGAGTCGCCACCTAGCTACTCCAGCACCGCGCCATTCAAATTTGCCGTCATTTTCACGACGGCTCTCTGGACATAACCCTCTCCTGACACTATAAGTAGTTCAATACATTAATCTCCTCTAACCGTCATCCTTGTAGACCTCGTCGAGCTCCTTCCGCAGCCGCGCCTCCTCATCGTCAGCACCCTGCCTGTAGCGCCGCGTGCGGTTCATCGCATACACCAGCTGGAAACGTATAGAGGTGCTCATTGAATAGTGGTAATGGTTTTGGGTAAACATATCAATTCGAAAGTAGTAGGTTATATACTTATAACAAGCCCAAAAATATTTGACTCAGGGGGCATCCATTAAAAAAGAACACAACTAGTAAAACGTCACGTAAGTATTTTTTTTTCTTGAATTTCCTAGTCATAGTAAAGGTTTACAGGTTGACCCCTTGAGTCACCCCCTTTTCGTTGGTCCACAATTTAAGAGACAACCTTCAAGCCGAACGTCCACTGCCGGCTAAACTAAGTTAGTTCGCATAGTTGAGCCAGTTTATACATAGTGCATAGTTTGCAGTGGACGCACAATCGCACATGTAAGTACCTATGAAAAACTGGCTCAACTATGCGAACTAACTTTAAGTTTAAGTTTAACCGGCAGTGGATGTTTGGCTTTATACTTAAGTATAATTAAGGATTAATCCTTTCACCACGGTGACCAACACATCTCTAACATACGTCACGACACGGTATACCCAAGAAAGGTCTCACCTGGCTATCCGTGGTGGTCTTCGGAGCGATGGTCTGCGCGCCCATCACCAGGTCATTCTCAGGAGCCGGCTCCTCGTCCACGCCTTGGGGGAGGTCTGAGAATGCGAGGGTGTGGAGAGAGATTATGGAAGAAAAAAGTATCCGCTCTTACTTACAAAGAAAGCTAATAATAGCAAAATAATAGGTAGCTAACAATTGCGAAGATTGCGGAAATCTATACTTATTCGTTTGATGCTATAGGAACCTAGAAGCCACCTAAAGGTATAGGGTTAGGGACTCAACCCATTAGATTCACCTACTGACATAACATACCTACCTACTGATACTTATGTACCGCTCCTTGGTGAGGCGTCCAGCAATGGACTGATGATGATGATGATGATGATGAACGTGTTCTACAGTGGAGACCGCGACTTGGAGTCCTAGTAAGAGTAGTAAGGAATTGGAGACCAACCTAGTGTGGGACGCCCCCGGGCTAGATGGGGCGTCGACTTGCGAAAGGAAGCTGGTAGTGATTGGATGCGGAATCGTATCCAGTGGCGTGCTTTGGGAGAGACCTACGTCCAGCATTTGATTGCTATTGGCTGAAGAAGATGATGACTATTACTCATGTATACTTAGGTATCATTTTACGGTGATGGAAAACATCGTGAGGAAACCTGCATATCTAGAGTTTAGATGTGTATCCTAAGTGCATTGTACTTATTCCCAAACGGCGATATGGTTCGCAACCTATCACGTGAGTACAAATGTGCTGCGAAAAGTGGGTGGCTCGCTTGTGAGCCACCTCTGACTACCCCTTCGGGGATTACAGTCGTGAGTGCATATGTATGTATAATTGTACCTCTGATAGGTCCAGGTATCTCGATGACCTCCTGCCCCAGCTGATCAGTCAACGCCGCAGTCCTCTGAACCTTGCTCCTTGCCACCACCGCCGCTACCAAGATAAGTAAAGAGACGAGCGATAGTAAACGCATTGTGAATATTACATAAACATCACTGAAGGAATCGTGTAGGGAATAGAACAGTTGTTTGGTAAATGAGACCAACTGGATTTGGGTAACAATTTTTTTTTAATTACTTGTAATAAGTAGGTACCTACACTTACAGTTTTTTTTATCCTTATATGGAAGGAGGTGGTGTAGGTTTGTAGGATCCAACGTCCAATAAATCGTGTATTGGGCATCCCTTCGGATTGGGATACTTCGGCGTTTGGTTGTTGATATTAACTATGTGTTTTACTTACCTACTTACCTGGTTTTACATGACTTTTGATGGATGTTTTTTAGTCGATGTTTTGAAACCTTGTTTTATTTTCGTAGAAGAAAAGTTTTTCAGTTTCAGACAAAAGGGATGTCGTAAAATTACCAATAGTACCTACTTAGGGGCCATCCATTAATCACGTGAGGCTCAAAGGGGGGGGGGAGGGGGTACTGAAAACCTCACGTAACATCACGAGGGGGGAGGGGGGGTTCTCGTTAGACATCACGTGTATTAATTTTTTGACAAAAATTAGGTATTTCTGAACCGATATTTTGGACGGCGCAAAAATTTTAACGATTTGTAGTATGACCTATTTTTTTTCTAGTCAAAAATTGCCTTTACATAGACTTCCAAAAAAATACACGTGATCCAAGGGGGGGGAGGGGGGGTTGGTCCCAAACCTCACCAAATATCACCAGGGGGGAGGGGGGGGTCAAAAAATGAGAAAAACGACCTCACGTGATTAATGGACGGCCCCTTATATAGGTAAGTTTGTAGTGTTTATTTTGGTTTAAACACGACTTTACCGATAGTCAGACAATATAAATGATTTGAATTTATTTTAGGTTTTATTAAAATCGTTATAAATACACCCTACCGCCCCGATCTAAATTTAGGCATTTAACTGGCGCCTGATGGCCCATTGAGTTAAGAGTCAAGAGTACTACACAACAATCTGGGTCTAGACTAGAAGTAGGTCTAGATTAAAGTCAAAATTCGGTCAGCGCTGGCCGATGCCAACTTTCTTTCTAGTTCAGAACTAACTGTGAGTGAGTGTGGACCTTTCCCATTTGTTTCTATCGAGGTATGTTTACAATCATCATCATCATCATAAGCCTATAGGAGTTCACTGCTGGACGAGGGCCTCTCCCAAAGCACGCCACTGGACGCGATCTAATATACCTACCTAGCTTTCCGCATCCAATCATTACCAGCCACCTTTCGCAAGTCGTCACCCCATCTAGCCGGAGGGCGAACCAAACTAGGTGTTTACAATACATACCTATTGGTATAACCTACTAATATAAATTGTTAGGTAAATTTATAAACTCTCTTCATCATCATCATCAGCCCGTACACGTCTAGACACAGGACTCTCCCAAGAAGCGTCGCAACGCTCTCTCCTCAGCTTTCCCTTCTACATATAATCTTATGTAGGTACGCTGGAGGGTATATAAGTATCCAAGTTGATGTAAAGTTATAATCGAGGATAGGATTTTGGCGGTCTGCCGTTAACTACCGTTTAGGTTCCTATATACAGGATGTTGCAAAAAGGGTACACTAAACAGAATTTCAAAACTACGGAATCAGAATTTCAAAATTCGCGAAAACAAATATTCATTCTCCATAGTAAAAAGTCACGTGACCAACTAAGTTTCTATGGAAAATTAATATTAACGCGTATTTTGAAATTCTGATTTCAGTTTCGGGCTTAGATATATGTACCATGCTGCACATGCTGGTTTCGGCTTAGTATTAGTATACCCTTTTTGCAACCTCCTGTATATTGAAAATAATACTGAGCGACAGTGCGTTACTATTTAGATATCTGATCTACTGTAGAGGATAATGCCTACAGTGTGCCGAACACCTGAATAAATATGTTCAAACACTGTGAGGTGCCAGGTTCGATGTCTGTCAGCAGTTGAAGGTGATGATGATTCATCATTCGTTTACTAAATAGGTCTACAAGGTAATTTATTGTAGTCCACGTTAAGCGATTACTAATAAGCGATGTGAAATATGTGAATGCAATTTTTGGGCACCTAGATTGCAATCTTCTTATTTATAGGATGTCATACATTTAGGTTGTACATTTGATAATTTTTTCGACATTCGAGGAAACTCATTCATCATCATCATCACAACCCCCACTGCAGGGGCACGGGTCTCACGGGTCAAGGGTTTTAGACCTAGTCCACCACGCTGGCCTAGTGCGGGGTGGTGGACCCCAACACAAGCAAGCTTGTACCGAGAGAGACTCATTCATACTTGATGGCAAAGCAAAAGTCCAAATTGTGCGAAAACCTAAAACGCGCGTTTGTCTCAAAAAAATATTATGACCTTACAACATCAACAATATTTTGTCCGCTAGATGTCGCTGGGCATCCGTCTGCGGCGCGGCGCGGGTGAGGCGTGGGGGTTCCGGCTCGTGGGGGGCAGCGAGTTCCAGCTGCCGCTCACCGTCGTCAAGGTAACGGAGACACTACACTCTTACACTGGCGAGCTATGAAAACGTTCCACTGGACATTGCCGTTCTATGTGTCACCTATCATTAATGTCTGTCAACTGCTGCATGGACATACTGACTCTATTCTCATCCTCGGCTTTCCTTATCCAGCCACTACTACCGGCTACTTGGCTAAGGTAATTATTCCAGCGGGCCGGAGGGCGTCCCAGCCTACGCTTGCTACGGTGTTCAATCGAGAATTTATAGGCAAAGGTCGGACGCACTACCACTATGGCTTAAGCCTAACTGAAGCTATTACGGCTATTAGTGATTGTGGTAAGTATTTAAATCTTATCAATAATCCAAAAAGGGGGGGTACTTACACCCTAGTCATATTAGTTAAATAGGTAGTTCGCGTTGTTCTATGTTTCTAAGCCCTACTCTACACATAACTACATACCTACTTATTTAACTATATTCGTGGATTCACGGATGCACAAAATCTGATCTGCTTGTGTGAAGCGCCACAAACTATGGTGCACCTCACTTCATGCCCCGCGTGTCCCTACACCTGTACGCGGGAAGAGCTCATGACCGCTATCAGCGGTGCAGTATCAGTGACTCAGTTCTGGGCATGTATTATTTAGCGACTTTGTTGGTTTGTCGTGGACACGATAAGAAGAAGAACTATATTCGTGTCGTTACGGATTCTGTAAGTATTTGTTAGATACCTACCTCTACTATCTGAATTGGTTAGATAGATAGTTACAGCGGCGACATTGACACTTGACAGACAGGGATGAGAATAGCCATCGATTGGCAATCATCGACTATTGGCTCACAGCGACCTTAATACGTCGAACGACTCATTACGTAGAGTGATGACATGTGGCTGATATGTGCTTTGTTATTATTATTATTAGTTAGGTAAGATGTCTATGAAGATGTTTGGGTTTGTGGCTGAGTTATGGCTAGTTGTTTACCCGCCCCAAAATCAGCAAGCTGAAGTAGGCATTGAGCCGGCCACATATGCCTAAAAACCGATGACTATGCCCAGTAAACGATTTTCACAAAAAGGTAAGCGTAGCGTGGGACGCCCTCCGGCCCGCTAGACCGACGACCTTAGACAGGTGTTCGGTAGTTGCTGGATGAGGAAGGCCGAGGACCGAGTGTTGTGGCGCTCCTTGGGAGAGGCCTATGTCCAGCAGTGGATGATTACGGGCTGATGATGATGATAACCCGCCTCTAATTATAGCTAGGTGTACCTACTCGTATAGCCAACCAACAATACTACTATTAAAGCTACCATGCGTGATGCGGGTTCGAATCCCGACGCTGACATAAAACACACACACACACACTCACGCCTTGTACGTACTCCCTTGCGGGGTAGGCAGAGGTGAATTGCTGCACCCACTTTTCGCCAGAGTGTTATGTTAGTCCCAATGTAATAGGGGGCGGGCCTATTGCAATTTTACGGGCACATCCAAGACCCGAGAACAAATATCTGTGTTTAAACAAATATCTGCCCCAGCCGGGAATCGAACCCGGGACCTTCGGCTCAGTAGTCAGGGTCACTAACCACTACGCCATTCGGTCGTCATGTACCCGATGCTGACATGTACCAATGAATCCTTTATTGGTACATACCATCGCTCTTATGGTGAAGAAAAACACCGTTGGGAAAGCTAGATTTAGTACATCTAGACATGAACCAACCAACCCGTAGTGGACCAGCGTGGTGGGAAATGGTCCAAGCTGAGGAAGGCAGTTTAGTGTAGACCTTGGGGATATGCACAAAGGTTCCACTCGAGAGACTCAGGTGCAGGTACTTACACCCCATAGAGAATAGAATAGAATAGGGGAGGGCTTGTTGTGGTGTTTTTTTGATTGTGTATTTATAAACTACTTATTAGGCACCCTATTACCTCAACCTAGTATAGATCTACCATGGAACATTATCATGGCATATAACCAAGTTGTAGTTATTTTACCATTAACCTTTTTCCATTCCTCTCCTCAGGTCCAGCTCCCCAGCCCGGCCTCCCGCGCCGGTCTCCGCGACGGCGACTGCCTGGTGTCCATCAGCGGAGCGCCCGCCGCCGCCATGACGCACGACGCGGCGCACCACGCCATCTCGCAGACCGAGGCTGAGCTGCTGGTGGAGGTGATGAGGAGGTGGGTTGTGGAGACACAACTACAGGGTGTTGCAAAAAGGGTATGCTAAGCCGAAAGCCTCCCTGAGTCATCGTGTACAACTTTTGTTCTACGAGTTTTGAAATTCATCCCCTTTCGGCTTATTATCCCCTTTTTGCAACATCCTGTATACACAAGCAGGTGACAGGACGCACCACGCCATCTCGCAGACCGGGGCTGAGCTGCTGGTGGAGGTGATCAGGAGGTGGGTTGGAGGTGTTGTGGAGACATATCTATTAAAGTCGTTAAAGATAGATAGCTAGCACTGCTTCGCCTAAGTTTAGAGGTAGCCTTAATGTTAAACCAGGGGATCAGCTTTAAACCTTATTTAACTATTTTCATCACATTATTTTGATCTAGCCGTGATTGCGACAAAATTAAGTTAATTCATACTTATCAGCTTAGGCATTTACTTTAAAATCTTAAAATAAGTATTACCATAGTAGGCAACTAGTTATATAGCTTCAAGGGAGTGATAAAAAGGTTGAATGAATGATGCAGTGTTTAATGACTCGGCTGCTGTGGTGAAGGCCCGGGTTTGATCCGACCGATCGAGTCGGGCTGGGCGTTAAAATGGTGTTAAGTGATTGAACTTGAAATTAACCTTATACCATGCGTGTCTGTTACCAGAATATCCCTACAGTATTGGGCACTATTGGAGATCCAAGAGGCTCTTGTTCTGCTGGCGAATAATTATATGATCCCGATTTTGGAATGGAATGTTAGATATAGGCTGTGGTTTCATGATGTGTCAGTAGTTACTTAGTTACCTATTAATTTTATTGAAGTTCCACATGTAAGTACTTATGTGATGTAGGTCCCCCCCTCATATAGCATTTGTTTCAATTCCAAAAAAACACACACACGCACTCACGCCTTGTACTATTGTACTCCCTTGCGGGGTAGGCAGAGTGTTATGTTAGTCCCAATGTAATAGGGGGCGGGCCTATTGCCATTTTACGGGCACATCCAAGACCTGAGAACAAATATCTGTGTTTAAACAAATATCTGCCCCAGCCGGGAATCGAACCCGGGACTATCGGCTCAGTAGTCAGGGTCACTAACCACTACGCCATTCGGTCGTTTCAATTCCAATCATGTAAAAAATTGAAGATAATTATTGAAAACAAAAAGGAGGTGCCTCCACAAGGTTCATTCTTTGGACCCAGGCTTTAGACCTTAATTGTGACAATGTTTATATTCAATTCGATACAAGAGCTTGATATAAAATAAAATTTATCTTCAACCACATGAATCATTAACTAGAACGAAAATAAATCTCATCAGAAAGGACATTAACACGTTAAATATATCTTGTAATTACAATCAATCGTAGCATTGGCAGACCAATCAATCTCAACACCTTCAGCTGGTGCCAAGTTATCGACAAACATCACTGAGATGCGTATCAACACAAGATATACCATTTACGATCTGAATTTTATACGAAAACGAGCCTAGATAGATTTAAAATTGAAATTTTGGTGCCAAAATGCGATTTTACTTGGTCTATAGAGATGAGTGAGTGTTGATTTGTGTTCATTTGTGTGGAAAATGAGTGGAGAAAACGTCAGTGAGGTGTCCCTTCTAGCGATAGTGATAGCCAGATATTATGCTAATGCGAATAGTGTAAATATTCTTTTGGATAAGTTAAATGTTGTTGTTGAGGATGACCTACCCCAATGTGCAGTGGCTTTCATCGACCTGCATCTGTGAATGTGTGTCCTGATTGGAATGTTTTTTTTTACCCTTAGTTACTGCTACTCGTAGTTCTAGAAAGCTTATAATCGAACTTTGAATTTTTTACTGGATCTTTTAGTCTATCTGTCTGTGTATATTTAAGTAGATGTTTTAAAGGATGATAGCAATAGATTCACGGTCGATATAACTCAAATGGTTTATCTAAATCTGTCTAAAAGTAGATACCACGTAGATACCTACTCTACTCTAGCAGCAGATATTTCAGTTCGGTGTTTAAACTTTCCTTAGTATAGAAAGTCTCTTAGATATTATCTTAATTAGCCCTTTTAAACTGAAAATATACTATTTGTACCTACCTCTGCAACGAAACTGATAGCTATTCATACCATCTATGTTTTGCTTAATTGAACTAACCATGCCTTTATTACCTTCGAATAAAATATTTTAAAATCAATTGCATCCGAGTAACCACTGGACTTTGATTCATACAGGCCCCTACTTTTAAATCAATCATCCTTCAATTTAAATTTAAACAACATTTTTGTTCCTTCCAGCGGGACTTACGACCTGGTCATCGACGACCGAGAGCCGATATTCGAGCCGATAGACCCGGACGATTTCGGCCCAGCATCTGAGCCCACCGAGGTATACCCCCTCCCCGACCTCAACGCCCCCATCCTGGCCGAACTCCGAGACACAACTGAACCCGAATCTAGGTCTCAAACTGCTTCCCCTTTCCTCCTGTCTACCAAACCCTACAGACCCTTCTCCACTGAACCCATCCCTGAAGTCCCACCGCTAGAAGAACCTATAATCCTTAATCCAAACTACCATGACGAATTTGGAAATTTAAACGATCTGCTCGGTGATATAGATGCTGATGCTCTACCTAAAACTAAGTTTAAGCTGCCGATATCTGAACAGTACGATCCCAATTATGGTAAAGATGAAAAGGGTAAAAAGGTGAAGGCAGCAGTGAAACAAGTTGATGAAGAGATGAAAGATCAGACTATGACGCGCGAAGAAATCGATTTCATGAAACAAATGAAGCAGGATATCGATTTAGCTACAATGGAGGAGACTGCTGTGTCGGCGTTAAGTGGTTTCGGGAAGTCGGACCAGTCTTTCTCTGTTGCCAAGCAAGAGACGGTAGAAGAGCATTCGGCATCGATGTTCACCAAGAAAGAGATCGCAGAACAGAAAGTTAAATCGTGTAGTTTCAAAGAACAAATCACTGAACAGAAATCTTCAACGACAGAACACAAGACAGTAGAACAAGCTGCTTCATTAATTGTCGATGAGAGTATAACAAAAGCTGTATCAGTGGCTGAAGAAATTAAAAACGAAATAGCAGTTGAATTGCACACCGGAGACGTAAAATCATCAGAAATTAAGAAAGAAGATTCCAAAAAAGTGGTGGAATCCTTGAAAAGCACTAATGAAGATAATACAAAAGAAAAAGCATCTAAAGTATCTGCAAAAACAATTGCAATAACTCTTGAAAGAAATGCTATGCACGACGATAGTATAATATCTTCAGCCAAAAAAGAAGTTGAAGAAACCATAGTATCTGGCACTGTCAAGCGACTATCAAGTAATTTCGATAAAGAACAAGAAGCGGTTAAGGCTGTGGATGAAAGAAAAGATATTTCGAAAAAGGTTTTAGTGTCTGATGTGAAATCAAAACGGGAAGTAAGTAAAGACACCAATTCACAAAACAAGTCGTCCACTACAAGTGGCCAAAAGTCACAAAAAAGTGAAGTGAAATCTGATAGTAAGAAAGAGTACTCTACATCAAAATTATTAGCTGAGCAACGTGCTTATACCATTGGACTACAAACGATACCTAACATAAGAGGCAGTGTACACTCATCTTATCACTATGATTTATTACTTAAAACATTCTTCATTCATCTAACTGACGTTATGGTTGCACTGTCAAGATTTATTTTGGCTGAACCGGTACTAAAAATAGAAGGTTCCTCACAAGATTTGTCAAAAAAGACCGTTTCCGAAGAAGTGATGGTTGACAAAGAAGAAAAGGTTAGGAGAGACGAAAAAAAGGTACATAAAGAAATGAAAGAAGAAAAATATTCAGAAGAAGTACAAGAAAATGTGACAGTCGATATAAGAGAAGAAATAACGCATAAGAGAAAATCAGGTTCAAAAATGGCTCAATTAACCGAAAAGAAACCTGAAGATCTGATTCATGACATGGATGCTGTGATAACCGAGTTTCAACATAAATCAGGCATAGAAGAAGAACACATCGTAGAAGAGGAAAAGAGACAGGAGGTTTTACCACAAGTCTCTTCGCAATTTGAGGCAGAGGTTGTTACAAAGAGTGAACCTTTAGAATCAAAAATCGAAAGTTACGAAAGTTCCAAAGAAGTCACTGAAATAACTAAAAAAAACATGGAAATTATTCGCAGTATTACAGAAAAATCAGAATCCAAAACATCAGAATTAAAGGTATCTAGAGACAGTAGAAGTCGTTCCAAATCAAGAGAAGGCAGACAAATGTATGTAGCTGTAGTAGAGTCACACGTTTACACTAACAAGGACACCATATTGGATGAACAATTTTCTGAAACATCTTCTGAGCATAGTGCGGAAGAAACTGTAGCAACAGAAAAACAAGTTTACGAAAGCACTGAACAGAAATCAACTGTAGAAGAAGTTATTCAAGAAAAGTCTACCGTAGAGGAAGTTATTCAAGAGGAATCAAAGGTAGAGGAAGTTCATAAAGCAATCAAAGAATTAAGCATTGAAAAAGCTGTACAAGAGTTAGAAGAAATGGCCGTATGTGAAACCAAAGTTGAAAGTCAAAAGATTGAACAGCTTAAAGTTCGAGAACCAATTATAGAACCACCTGTGGAGGTGGAAAAGCAAATAATTTTAAGTCGTAAACCTTGTGTTATAATACCAGTAAACGAAGATGTAGAAGCTACTGTGAAAATTATACAAGAAATTTCACCACCAATAGTCGAAGAGCCACCACCAGAAACAACTATAGCTGAAAAAACTTCTACCGTTGAATCCTCTCAATATGAATCAGAAGATCAAACTCAGACCTTGACGTCTAGAGTACAAACTACTGAACTAGAAGAGACTACTAGTAGCTTAGTAGATGAAAGCAGCATAGTCATGACTAATCTAGAGCAGACTCCACAAATACAGCAGACCTCACACATGACACGATCCACTAAAATGGAAGATTTATCGCAAATTCAAGAGACGACAATGACCACTCAATCAACGACAGAAACTACGGAACTGAGAAAGCAATTGCTTCGAAGATTATCGTTGAAATCAGACATGTCTGGTAGCATGGACTCCTTCCCCAGCACTATTAGCACCCCGACCCCAATGACAGTCCCTCCCACACCTCTGACTGACGAATACATGTTCCGCCTAGAATGTCCAATGCCCAAAAACCTCCCTTCAGAGCTAGATGAATCCAGTCCAAGTCCTGAAAAGGAAATAGACCACGAAGACCTGAATATTGTAAAAAAAAAGTTGGTACCACACATTGACACGAAAATAGAAAGGATTGTCTATGACCCTCCGTTGCCAACTCCTCTGGAGGGTATGCCTCTCCCTGAGTTTACGCCTCAGAATGGACAACTGAAAGAGAAGCTTTCCGAGGTATGTGTCGTCGTTATTTTCATGTCTTCAAGTCATGATCATATTAAAATTGTAATCCATCAAATACC
The DNA here is from genome assembly GCF_932276165.1 of Plutella xylostella. NCBI lineage: Eukaryota > Metazoa > Arthropoda > Insecta > Lepidoptera > Plutellidae > Plutella > Plutella xylostella. The sequence continues at coordinate 5,363,623 of NC_063991.1, forward strand.
ATTTATATGCTTTTAATTCAGTTAACAGCAACAACACATTTAAGTGCAAGTAAGTATCCTTTGTCGAGAGATAACATATACATACACATACATAAAGGAAACTATTTTTAAATAATATACATTTAAGTGGTTAAAAGTGGAGAAAGTAATATTATGAAATCTTACCTACTAGATAGATAATTATTTTTTTCTCGCCACAGGAAGAAATATTGGAAATCGAAAGAAAATCATCGCTTCTAGCTTCTGCCATTGATGAAACCATTAAAAGTATAGAAGAATATAAAGAACAAGTCATCATGGAAGCCAAAAAGCAAGAAGTATCTTCCACGCTTAAAGAAGAATCGTCTGCACTAAAAGAAGAGTTTTCTGCACTTAAAGAAGAATCCTCCGTAAATGTGGCCCAAACTGAGGCAACTCCAATGACCTATACTGGGTTTGTTAAAGAAGCTAAACTAACAATATTCGATGACTTCAAAGCTGAACTAGCGAAAGAAAACAAAGAAGAAAGTATTATCACTAATGAAGTTCAGTTAAGTACTGTCACTGGTACAAAACAATCAGACATATCCAGCGACGTCACGGAAAAAATGGTACAAGACAGTTTAAAATCCACCTTCGCAGCAAATATGACAACGGACAGTACGCAGCAAGACTTCAAATCGACTGATCACAAAGCAGAAATATTCTCTTCGAGCATCCAAGATGAATCAACAGCATTGACAGACATAACAAAGCAATCTACTGAAAAAGTCGTTGAAAATGTATCAACAGGATCTTCGAAGGAATGTTTGTTCAAAGTGAGTAAGTTTACGAAGGCGGAAGAAACAGTGACTGAGACCAAGTCAAGTGAAGTGTTGCCGGGATATCGACCAGTACCGTTTAACCCGGAGGAGCTGATGCAACAGCAGCAACAAAAACTGCAAGCTGCTTCTGAACAGCAGCTTCCAGGAGGGTTCCGTCCTGTCCAGCTTAATGTGCAGGTAATAATCCATTTACTTAATGATACATTGATGATGATCATCCACTACTAGCCATTGATATAACCTGAGGAGCGTCAAACTCCAATTTCTGCCCCCATCATTCCTAACCAGTTCATTTCATAATTACCTCCACAATAAACCCTACTATTTGCATATAGAGCCATAGTTTCTTAAAGGGCTTTTGACGATATTTACAGAACGGTGCGATGGAGCCTGAAATCGCCAGACCTAGAAGCGTCACATTTGAAGGCGAAACCTTAGGGACCACACAGGGCATTATCAGTGGCATGAAAGAGAATATAATGGATGAAGAGGTTGTCAGTAAGTTCATTTTGTACTTAATGCATCATATTGGGACTTTTGTACGGTGTACCACAAGGCTGTCACTTTGGCCCCGTTCCTTTTATAATGTGAAACGAAAATATTTTGGTAGGGTACATATATTTTGGAATTATATCTGTTATCTACAATTTAATAATCTTAATAGCAATTAACCTTTCGCAGAAGAACTGGGAAAACCTGGTTTATCAGATGAGAATATTGCAGTTCTTATATCTGGTGAATCTGAAATGCTGCGAGAAGCCCACGTTATGGGGTCAGTATCATTATTTCAAGTTCTTTAAACTATAAGTCTCATTTTATATTATTAGCTACTTCATAATAGAGTCCATGGTCAGTGTGCATTTTTAACCATTTCACGAGTCGCATCTCATTACAATTCAAAACATCATTCACAAATCACTATTCCATGACATCACCATCTAAGTACATTCCAGAACCACATGACATCATAGACGCATCAATTTCACCATTCATCAGTTCACATCTCATCACACAACGACACAAAAACAAAACACTAACCAAAACCTTTCTTTCCACACTCAAAACAAAATGGCTCCCGCAAAATGGTTGAAAATGCTAGCCTGAAGCGAGTAATAGCGTCTCACATGACGCGGCCCGGCGAAAATGATTCCAGTGTGGACTTCAAGAAGATAAAGCCGGTCATAGACAAGCTAAAGGACTCTGAAGTGCTGAAGGCGCTGAATGATGAGCTGACAAAGACCAAAGAGGAGAAGAAACAGGAGGAGAGGAAGTGGACCACGTTCCTGCAGAAGCCAAAGCGGGTGCCTCCCACGGCCAAGTTCGGGTACCACGGCTGGCTGCCACAGTTCATCCCGGAAGGGGTATGTTTCAGTTTCTATCATATACCTCATAGACAGATTGTGTCTTTATAGGCCGAAAATACGCGAGCAAGCGGAGCAAGTTCAGAATGATTAGCCTGCAATTTGTTTTAACATGATGACTCATGACACAAAAAACTTAAAATTAATTAGCTATAGAATTTTGGCCGCGTATTTTTGGCCTATAGTGTTAGAGTAACTTTTCCCGAAAACTTTGCTTCCTTATAAATTACCTATTGCATAATTATGTATCAGATGTAAGTATCTATATATGAGTTCACTACTTTTTACGTGAAAGAGTACCAACATTCCATTCATATGCTCACTCACAAACTTTCGCCTTTATAACAGTTTATTTCGGTTTTCTTAAAGCTCGTAAAAAAAGAAGTCACTCATAGATGGCGGTAGTAAAAAAGATAGTAATACTAACGCCATCTAGTGGTATTACCAGCGCGTTATAAAAAATATTATCACCATACTAATATAGCTCTGTGACTTCCGAGTGATACAGCGCGTGACCTTGAGACAGCCACAAAAACTATTTCAACTAGTATTTTGACAGGTATCCAACTATAATTGGATCGGATTTTTACGACATTTTTAAATGACCGAGACTTAAAAATAAAAGGGACAGGAAAAAGACAAAAGCATAAATTATATTTTGTAGTCTGCCAGTTGTCCGGTCGCTATAACAGTAATAATACCCACATATTCATGCTAATAATGCATTTGATACTGCACACGGCTATCATAGTATCCCTAGTGACCATAGATATTGTAACGGCAATAGTTCTTTTAATACTTTTCGAATTGACCTTGGCTCCTATTCAATAAACAAACAAGGTAATATTTGTTTAAGATTAATTCTTGGCACAATCTTTTGGACTTGTCGATTTCCGATCGCCAATTAAAAAAAACTCCTGTTGTTATTTGATGGTCGATTGTGAGTCGTATTGAATTGGTGTTAGAGCATATATTCGGAATGCAAGGTTCTTGGATGCTGACATTGATTGTTCCGTATTGACATTTATTGGCACAATTTTGGATGTCCAATCGAAAATTGTTCTCAGTATTCTCGAGTTTTTCAAACGGTACAGACATACTTTATTAAAAAACATTATCTTTCTTAAATCTATTTTTAAAATAAACAGTCAATAGTTTTTTTTTAATATGTTTTTTTTTTTGTTTTATAGGAAGAATACAAAGTTAAAATTGTGAAACAACCGAAGCCAAAAGTTGCGCCCGACTACAAGCCCGAGGTAAATGAAAATGAACCTAAATAGTATAACAATTAAGTAACTTGTTTTATCTTTGTAATATATTAAATTAGATTAACTATTATGTAATCAATTATAGTGTGTTACTTTAATTTAAGCATAAATTGTAAGAAACAGTAGTGGATTTTGAGCACGTTACAATATAAGTTGTAAAAATGTAAAATAAAATATTCTTTTGTAATCTTCTTGTTTTGATTCCTAGCTTTTAGATAGTTTAGCATGTGTGTTTATTATTTTCGAGACTAACTACTTGTAAACATCTGCCATTATCGAACATGCTCTCATATCTTCAGATTTCAACCATTCTACTAAAAAGTAAGTGAACACCGAAGAAGTTGTGATCATCATCGACCACCATAACACAATGCAATAGTCCACTGTGGACCATAGAGATATATCTCAGAAGGAGTTTGATGCTTATTATATCCATAAACCGAAATAATTGGTAGCTCATAACTCTTATATTATTTTACATGCTTATTGCGATTCAATCTAACATTTTCTTTTAACTTAGTATGTAAATATTTTTCATGTTATCCTGTACATAGGTTGACTGTTAGGTCCGCCTTTTGTACACTTATTTGTGCAACAAAGAGAATAACAATAACAATAATAAATAACAATAACAATTTGCCCAGCAGTGGGACACAAATATGGCTACTTAAAAATATAAAAAAATAGACAAAAAGACGACCCCCATCCTCAGAATAATAACCCAACTGCCACACCATCCTCACCCTCAACTAACCCCGTCAAGCCATCTCAACCATCACCACCACCCCCCTCTCCGCAGAGCTTCGAGACGGGTCCTCTACCGTGGGAGGAACGAGCCGCCAACGAGCCGCCGCCACCGCCGGTGGAGCCTGAAGACCCGATACTGATCCCGGAGGAGCGACCAGAGTTCCTGGAGGCAGTAGATCCGCTGCCGGAGAGCGAGGTGCCTGATTTGGAGGAGACTGGTTGGTTTTTTGTGTATTTTTTTGGTTGGGGGCGAATTTCTAGGTTTTGCATAGTTGTAGTGAAGTGAGAATGGTGTTTTGATATGGCACATAGATGTGGTCATCTGCCAACTTTTCGCTGGCTCCTCCTATCTTTTGAGTGAATGATCTTCCAGCGAATGCAATAATTAATGTTGTTATCAACCAATGATAACTTATATAAAAAAAAACTAAATTAAACTTTACAAATTTCTAACCATTTTCAAGGTATCCCACTACCACCCGAGAAGACCGAGGAGCCAGAACCAGAGACAACTGCTGAAGAGCCAGCGGAGGCGCCAGTGGACGAGGCAGTAGACGAGCCAGTGGAACTTGACATAGAGCGAGTAGTCGAAGAGACAGCCGAGATCATTCAAGACATGGAGCAGAATAAATTGGCGGAGCAGCTGCTGAATAGCGTGCAGGGTATGGTTGGTGAGTTGGGTTTTATGTTTTCCTTGTTATTGATATTATACTTTAAGACTAAACATTTAAACGTACATAATTATTTGCAACGATATTGCGCATGTGAGTATATTTGACTATCCTTTATTGCAAAACGCCATCTGTCGAAGACTTCTGGTACAGTTCTAGTTGTATGCAGCTTCGATAATTTTATGAATATGAAATATTTTTGCTACCCAACTTAGGTCAAATCGATAATTTTTCACACCAAAAAGAAAAAAAATAAGGCGATTGCAGACTTATGTTGCCTTCCCTGTACCAAAATAATGTATATAGGTAGTTATTGTTGTAGTTATTATTTTCATATTTAATTTAAATATTCACCCTATTCCTTGGTCCGCAAATGCACCACATTTCACTACGCGTAAGTAAAAAAAAATCACAGTGCAACTATCCAGTTTCTTTAGTGTCTTTTTTTAATCATCCGGCTCGAAGGACCATTATGTTCATTGCTTTGTTCGTTTCCTATTTCCTAACTAGCACTGTCATTCCCTTAGATTAGGCCTAAGAACCCTTCCATGATGAGTCCTGATGATGATGATGTTCACTCCCCCAGACCCGGCGGCGCCGCTGGAGCAGCAGCTATCGGCGATGCGCGCGCAGCTGGCGGCGCTGGCGCAGCTGCCGGCTGTGTTGCAGCAGTCGCTCGACCTGGTCACCAGGCAGCTCATGCAGATCTCACACCAGGTACACATTTTTTTTTTGTTTTAACTCTTTATTAGGCAAAGGGAAAATAGTTCCCGCCTTATTTTGTACTCCAGTACCTTGAGTTACGGGCGAAAAGCAATGAAAAAAATTGTATTGCCAAGCCTTATTAAGGCTTAATGTATCCACTACAGTGTCCCACTGCTGGGCTCCCCCTGTTACACACCCCCTGTCCACAAATCCCGGCTTTGTGCTACCTCAGCCAATGTATAATTACGAGTATATAGCTTTTTTAATGTGATTTATAACCTATTGTGAACTTAGCCGGGTTAATTTATTTCCCTGAGTTTCCAGCTATCCCTATCAGGGCCTTCTTGTACAGCTGGTGAAAGGTTTTACGTTAACCTAATGTCCGTGAATGACTTTTCCAGGAGACCAAAGAAACTGAGGTGAAGACCGAATCGACGGTTGAAGTTGTGGAGACTGTTGAGAAAATCGAAAAAGGTCAGTGTGAAATAGATTTGTAACATGAAAAAACAGAGCATTTAATTTGGAATTTGCGTCGGTGTATGTAATTTTTTTAGAAAGGTGTTGTTGAATCTCTAACCAATTTAAATAGAGTAGTTTAATAAGCTATGTTTTATCAAGATAGATACGAACATCTATATCTACCTATTTAATCGAAAATCAATTTAAGAAATAAATTTTAATTTCGATATTCAATAAATAAAATATACTTGCCTCAACTTTAAAACTGAAACGCATCGCTTCACCCACAGTCACCGAGAAAACTGAAATCATCGAAGAAAGCAGCACCAAAGTAACCGAACAAACCCAAGAGCAACACGAAGAAACAACTCAGCAGACTAGGCAAACTGAGCAATCTGCCCAACAAGACGTCAAATCCAAACTGACGTCTGAAGAAGTGGAAAAGCTGAGGAGGGAGGAAGACGAAATGCTGGAAGAGATGAGAAGAATCGAGAAACAAAAGAAGGTAGCTAGAGAATTCATTAAGGTATCTATCTACCCATGCACAATGCCGCAATTACGTCAATCATAATGTAGACATCAACCAATCATCGTCGACTAATTTTGGGTACTGACCAATGGGCCTTCAGTGGAATAGGCCAATCAGAGAGTAGCTTAACTGCTATTGGTCTGATTTTTTTGTTAACCTTCTCTCTTACTTACTTCAACCTATTTATAACTTTCAAAACTCTTCTTACCCTACTTATTACCCAATTATTAAAAATAACAAACATAATAAATTTGTATTTAACGTTCTACCTTTCTTTCTATCCTACATCCTGCCTCAGGCATATGTTAATACAATAATATAAAAAATCAATAAATAAAGTATCATAGATATAATATCACAATACTTTCAACATTGGCATTTCTGAAAAAAAGCACACAGTGCCATCTATTGGCGTCTTCCTGTATAAGTTTTAATATACACTAACGCCATATTAAAATATTATCGTCATAATTTTTTCGAAAGAAAACTTTACGCCACACAATGTAAAATACACAAAAATGTATGTAGACTCTTCATTCTAATATTTTATCTATGATACCCATAAAATAACCTAACAGCTAAACTGCCATTAACCAAAAAACAAGTGCCATCTACGATAACCCATCAACATTTCATCATCCAAAAATACCAGGAGCTCATGGAACAACAGCAGTTGGACCACGAGTCGCGGCAAGTGAAGGCGCATCCCACGCCACGCGTCGGCAAGCCCAAGCCAGTCTTCGGCCCCCTGACGCCCCAAGAGAGGCCGCTAGTCCTGCCAGGAGGTCGCAAGTGGAGGAAGCCTAAGGACGCCTTCAACGAACAGCTGTTCGCGGAGACACTGGCCGCTCAGGTCGAAATCATCCAGGGGACTACGAAAGGGTATTTATTTTTAAACGGTTGACGTTTGGTTTTGCCGCGTTTTTGAACGGCTAACAAACGTCAGTTGTTTTTTTTGTCTTTGATTTTCTTTTGTGTTTTAGAACAGTTTCTTTTTTAGGTTCTTGATTAGGTTTTTTAATAGATTTTAGATGGTTTTGAAACATGATTTAGGACAGGTTAACTGCCTACATTTGGTCTTTCACACACAATACATTTAATGGGATAAATTCACCAGACATTATTATCTTGACAGAGTTCAGAGTTCAAACATTAACATGTTCAACTCAGCCATCGTAATGGTTTTAAAAACATCCAGTAAAATCAAATTTAAACATACAACAGACATTTGCCTAACTTCAAACTTCACTAATCACTTTCTAATCTATTTCATTATAGGTGTCCATTTGAAAGTGAGAAACTGCCATTCGATCCGAGGTTTGACATCTTTTCATACATTTCTAAGCATCATTCGTGCATGATTTAACTTCCCATGTATCAAAAAATCTCCTGTTTTAATTTTTTTATTGCGATACCATCCCCAGCTTTCAGTTAACCTACTTTAGATATGCGCGCCATCTAGTAGCGATTTGTAAAACATGAGAATTTTTTTACTATAGAATAGACCTGTTGCAACCCTTTTATTAATTAGTTTTTAGTCGTGTGTTTATGTGTTGTTTTTCTGTATTTTTTGCATGTTTGCGTCCCGTGGTGGCAGATCGAGGTCTGGAACGAAATATGGCCTTGGGGGAACCCTAAATACTCTTACAATGAGCCGTTTTCCTTGACAGCTGTCAGTTGAGCTTTTGGGTAAGCCGATAGATGGCGTGAAAACGCAGTGTACCAACTGTCAAAAATTACATAGAGAGCAAAGAGTACTAAACTCAGAATAAGAACTCACTAGTTGTGATTAAATGTCGGGTGGTAGCGCGAGCCATCCTTCCGAGGCTCAGACTGCATGTGGCGGGAGGGAGGAGGAGCAGATAGCTCAACTACAACTCAATTTATACAGGAGAAACACAAGGAAACTGAGAAAACTTGAAAAGAACGGCTGTACGCACAATCGCACTGAACGCTGAAGCAACAGTGACATCGACATCATAGAGAAAATAATACTACAATAGGCTATGTCTGAAAAAATTGAACAACGCTCATAATTTTTCTAATGATAGGAATAACCCTCCGTATCATTCTAAAAAAATCTCAGATTTTTCCTATGCGTCAGTAATTTTATAAAAATAAAAACATTTCAAGTTTCACAAAACGGGGATATGATGGCACTTCAGGACTTTTTCCATCGTCTCTATAAAAATATATGGGCAATAAAAAAGAAAAAATTGACAGGAGTCATTGGCTTTTACATACTCTTTGGTCACACGTCTATCCATAGACCTACAACGTCACATCAAAACCTGTCATATTTTTTTTAATGCCTGTAGAGACGATGGAAAAAGTCCTGAAGTGCCATCATATCCCCGTTTTGTGAAACTTGAAATGTTTTTATTTTTATAAAATTACTGACGCATAGGAAAAATCTGAGATTTTTTTAGGATGATACGGAGGGTTATTCCTATCATCAGAAAAATTATGAGCGTTGTTAAATTTTTTCAGACATAGCCTATTCTACCTACCTACGTCACTTTCACATTTCGTTAGCCTCACAGAATAACATATTGTGATCTGAGTGTGTTCTGAGGGTTTGAAAGTTGGTACAACCCCAGACAACGCCATCTATTTCTCCAAAAAGGAACTTTTTTTTTTTTTAACAAACCCCTCATAGAATCTATAGGTACGTATCTAACTATTACAAAATATCAATTCAAAGTTTACAAGTTTGACGACTAGATGGCGCTTTCGATTAAAGTAATAAATGTACTAATAGCGCCATCTAGTGAGTAATTTTAGTACCTACTAGTTTTATCGATTTATTACTACAATTTCAGAGAGTCGAACTGTCACTTAGTGGATTTCCACACGTTGCGAGAGAAGTTTTTGTTGAAGTTAGAACTACTCATTGCTGTAAGTGTGTTGTGTTCTTGAATAAGTATCTGTAAATTTTTACCATACTACCTGTAAATATGAAGTTTTTATGCAAAGGATAACAACTAAGTTAATTTGGTAAGTAGATACCTACCTAACCGGAGTATGTTAAATAATGTGTGAGCATGAATTTTATACCTGCCTTTTTATCCTTATAAAGCTATAAGAATTAGAATCCAGGTATAGTACCTACCTACCTTCATACGTAGATCGTAAGAGTATTATCAATATTTTAATAATAAGACATTCAAACAAAATCATGATAAAATATTACCTAACTACGTAATATAAATTTTTATGATAATTACTGTGGGAACAAAAAAAAACTTTTATATTCTTAGGGTGCTTACATAAAGAATCGGGTTCCCTGTATCCCTGTATCCCTGTATCCCTGTACCCGTACCGGTAACTTGATTAGGTATGCTCTAGGGCACTCGCAGAAAAATAAACAGCAGGTTACCGGTACGGGTAGATATAGGGAACCCAGTCTCTCTATGTAAGCACCCTTAGAAAGCTTCCGGAAGCTCCTACAAGATGGCGCTAAATAAATTTATTAGGTATGTTTTAGTTAACTAATACTGTATAGTATTAGTGGTAGTAGTATAACTAAGTTAGTCAGCTAGAGTATTTCTATTTCGGGTTTGTATTTCTTCAACAACTCACCTAACCCGCATTCTCAGGATAAACTTCATGAAGTACGAGAAGCCGCCAGTCTCGCTGGAACACCTGAAGGAGTCTGACGTCTACAAGATGGTTCACAACATGGACGTCGGGGCGGGGAAGAGAGTGGACATGTTGACTCCTGTGGTCGCAGAGTGTGATTATAGGGAGGTGAGAAGTTAAGAGTCTACCTGGAGATAGGCCTGTCCCAAAGAAAGGCAGCAATTGCCCCAGTAGCTACCTAACCTAACCTAACCTAGTAAACAGATGGATCGCTAAAAAAAACGCAGTTACCTACCGCCAACGACACATAAGCAACATTAGCAATCCATAACTAGCGTCGCTCGTCTGTCAAACAGCTGTCGGATCCATTCTAGTTAAGTCAAATTTGACAAGCGAGCGACGTTGCTTATGAATTGCTAATGTTTGATGGTGGTAAGGTAACGCCAGCAGTCCAAACGTTAGTGTCCACGTTTCTGTCGTAATATTCATACCTAAATATTGTTATAATTTCAGAAGTGTCGTTCCATGACTCCGTGCCACCCCAAGTCTACATGTATGGACCAGCAACTGCAGCCTTGAATATAATATATTAAAACATTATAAATATATTTATTAATATTTTGTAAACTCCCATTATGATAATTAATTTCCTATTTGACACTTTTATCTACCGAGTGAATAATTTGTTATGGATTTTTAAATAAATAATGTTAATCGTAAGTTAATATTTTTGTTTAATTTATGAAATATTTTTCTACAAAGTAGGTATCATATCTATTAAATATAATTATATAAAACAATTTCATTACTTACCTAAGAAAATATTTTGAGAATTATAGATTTTTAAATTGCAACTGGAACTGTGGAGTAAGGAAGTTAGCTAGATACTTACCCCCTTATTCATAGAAAAGTTACAAGACGTTTTAACTAATATACTGTTTTGTCCCTCTCTTTCAAAGAACAAATTGTTCTTTGTCGGAGAGGGACAAAACAGTTTATTAGTTAAAACGTTCTGTAACTTCTCTATGAATAAGGGGGTTAATATTCAATGGAAGTTAGCTAGATAGGTATATCTATAATATAAAAAATATCCTTATAATATAAAATTATAAAGTACTGAAAACCATACAAGATGGCGTTTGTGTCGAAAAGAAAATAAATTTAGATACACTCGTTTCTGTACTATAATTCTATACCTAATATGCTTAAATTGTTAAATGGTTTATACATTTGACATTAACAATGGTTAATATTGGTCATACATTAGGCTCATTTTAACGAGCGTCTATCGTGTCACAGCTTATACAATAAAATAAAATCTACCTTATACTCTAACCTTATCCTTCTCACTTCTTGAACGTCCTCTTCGCCTTGGCCTCGGCGGCGTCGCTGGCCTGCACGAAGGTGCGCTTCAGCTTGTTCTTGCGGCTGTCTCGGTAGCGGGAGGACACGCGCGCCGCTAGTTGAGACACACGGGCCATGGTCTCGGGGGGGTATCTGGGGAGGGGGGAGAGAGGTTAGATTAACAATATACTAACCGGATGGTACGTCCACCAACCCGCACTGGGCCCATGCTATGCTCTCTTTATACAAAAGGTAGGGGTTATGTCATTTGTATGGATACCAACGCCATCTAGTTATAATCTATTAAAACGGTATATTTTTAAGTGAAAAAATACCGCCTTCGTTTGATGCGCATGATTATCTTTTCTCGCAAATCGTTTCAAGTGAAATGTAAAAAGCTATACATATACATGGTTGTATCTATACATAACATAATTAGTTTTAGCATCACCGGATAGATGGCGCTTTTCAGTGACCTAAAAATATGGCGGAGAGAGCAGTATTTTTCAAGTATAATATAGTAGTCTTTGACTGGGCCCTCGTGGTAGACTCATCATTGGCAACAACATCTGTTGTAGATGGTAATTGCAGCACGCGTAGGTTTATATATCTTTCAAATCTATAGATTTTATTAAAATTTATAATTACCAATTATACACCTAAAACAGCGTACCTATACATCTAAATAATAATAAAGAAATACAAAAATAAAAACACATCAAAAATTATACTAACTTAAAAAAATAATTATACACCTAACTAATAGTAATTATACATGGCACTGCCAGCGCGACGCACACACAATTATTTTTGTGAACTGATTTTATGTCTACCCGCAGACATCGGTGCGGCTTGGCCGCTTTGTACTACTGTTGCGTTGTACCATATTTCTATTTATTTTAGCAAGTAACTTAAGTAGTGAATAGATATTACCAGTAAATAGATTAAGATTTAAGTATGTAAGTAGTTTATAATGAGAGCATGTCTGCCGATAAACTGTTTTAACAGTTTGGCGGAATATTTGTGTATTTTTCGTGTTTATTATGATAAAATAAAATTTAAAAAAATGGGTTGCCGCTTCGCCGTTGATGGCTGTACAGCGTGGTGGACTAGGCCTCCGAAACCCTTCCTTCATCGGAAGGAGACCCGAGCCCCAGCAGTGGGGACGTGATGGGTTGTGATGACGATGATGATGATGATGATGAACGAGGGGAGAGGGTATTCTATTCTATTTCTGTGAAGGTTCTATCCTAGGTCTAAACTGCCTTCCTATGCTTGGACCATTTTCCACCACACTAGTCTACTGTGGGTTATCTAAATATGAAGGTTTCCTCACGATATTTTCCTTCGCCGTAAGAGCGATGCTATACATTGTACTTAAATACCAAATAACTTATTGGCACATGTCACCGCCGGGATTCGAACCCGCATCTCTGTCGTGAATTCCCACGTGAAGCAAAACTAGTAGTAGGATGGAAAAAATACAGTTGACATACAAAATAAATATGTATTAATAGAATAGGGCTTCCTAGATACTTATAGGTATAGTTAAAATGACTATCAATAAAATGAGTAATTTTTTGTTGTACTTAAATATTTATTTAGACGTAACAAATCAACCTTATTCCTAAAAAGTCACTTATAAAAGAATATCAAAAAAGGCACTTGAGCTTAAATAGACTATCTGAGTCTGGTAGGCTGACAAAAGACGGAGACAAAATTAAAGATCGGGGAATTTAGATTTCACTTTAACACCATAATAAGTTAATGTAGCTTCTCTTCTCTTAAGTTTTAAAGCATCCGCTTTTGGCATAGACAGTATAAGTTTTTCCCTGAAGAAATTATCCATAAACACGTATTTCCATTCACCAAAATCCAGATCTTCTTCTGAATTTTCTTTTTTGATGAAAAATAGAGGGTACGGTCTGAATTTAGTTTCGTCAGCTAGCGACAGAATCACTCTTTCATTGCTTTCGAAATCAAATTCATCCTCAACATGTACATTGTCTGAAGATGTATCTTGGGTTGTATCATTAACTTCCTCATCCTTTGTTTTTGATTTGTAGTTAGAACAACAAGCTTCATCACTTTTATTCTCTTTTCTAACTATATCATCATCTGAATTTCCATCTCTTTTACTCTCCAATACTAAATTATTGGTTCCTTCATCGATTTTGTCCATAGCCTTCTTCATTTGGTCTGCTTCCAATTTCCTTTTAGATTTTGGATAAATTATAACTTTGATTTTTGTGTCCAGATAGTTTAATTTATAGTTATATTTATGCAAGGCGATTGCATCTTTCATTGGAATAATTATTGATACTCTCCTGAAGCCATCAAATGTGTATTCATTTAGTATCTTCCAACTTGTGAACTTAATTCCCATGTAATCATTTTGATATTTCAACCATTTCAGCACATTAACACTGTTGTATTTCTGCTCATCTGGTATCAATAGTGCTGACATAACTTTTCTGTACTGTTTGAAAACAAATGTACTACCATTGCCTGTAAATACTTCTTCAAGTAATTTTTCAGTGATATCTGCTGATCTGATTGAAAAGTAAACACCAGTGAATTCATCTACCATACCGATGTACGTAAAATCACCTTTAGGTATATCTAAATCATCTAATCTCTCATGTATTTTGTCCATAATTGCTGGCATATCATTGTCCACGATTTTTTCCCCGTTTTCTTTACAAACAACAAAATGTGAATAGTCTGTCAGGTAAGAATGCAGTTTACGTGCAGGATATTTTGTCTGTTTCTTATCTTTGAACATATTTACAAATCCATCTTCTGTATCACTGGGTTTATTTTTTTCATAAATTGATCGATTTATTCTCTTCACATTAAAATTGGTAAAGTCAAAAAAAGATTTTGGTCTAGTTTCTACCAGATGTTTGTTTCTATCATCCTTAGGCTTCTTGCTTGCTTTGATCACTTTCACTCTTTTATTTTCACTTCCTGTACCATTTCTTGAGTTTATAAATTTATTGGTGTTTGCATTATTTCTACAATTATTCACTACTTGTGCAAAGTTCTTTGATTTTTCATCACTAGTTTTAAAATGGCCAACTTGGTCACTATTATCAATGTTTTCAGACTTTTCAGCCTTTTGTACTTTGGTGACACCACAGGATTTTGAGGTTTTGTGTTTCAGACAATAAACATCCAAAGTGATCCATGTCAGTTCAGCGCTTGGCACTAAATATGGGTATTCCTTAGACCAGTGACTGTTTCTGAGATCTTCACAAGTTCTCTGTCGGTCTTCAATTGTCTTTTTGCCAAGAATGTGCATGTCTTCCATTATACCCATCATGTATCTGCCGATATCAATAAACAGATATGTATCAAAGTGTAAAGCCACTTCACAATACACTTTAAACCCTAATTTAACTTTTTTTTAGTAGTCCTAACTAATATTATAAATGTGAAAGTAACTGTGTCTGTCCGTCTGTCTATCACTCTTTCACGCCAAAACTACTATACGGATTTTAATGAAATTTGGTATACATATGGTCTAGACCAGCTATACTCAAACTGCGGCCCGCGGGCCGCATGTGGCCCGCCGGGCCTTTATCAGTGGCCCGCGTGCCATGAGAGATAATAAATAATATACATTCTGTGTAAAAGTATAAGGATTATATCCATAAAACAAAAAATGATTGTTATTCATCCAACTTTATTTTATCACCTTCAAAGTTTGCTCCTTCAGAAACGATACACCTACGCCAACGAATTATCCAATCATCACAACCTTTTTTTTAACGCTGTTTTCAGAGTTGTGTTTAGTACTCGCGGCGATTTTTCCTTATTTTCTTCTATCGATAGAAAACAGTGCCTCGAAGTGGTAATTGAGTTTAAGAAAAAAAATTAGCTAGAGCCGTGAGCTGCAGCCATATCTGGTTAATATGGTGGATGCTCGATGGTATTTGTTGACTGCTTCTTCAAAAATTCATTCACAATGATGATCCTTGTGCGAAAGGTGTGATATCGTGGTGCAAAATCTTTTCTCGTTTTTTTTTCGCTAAACTGGCCTTCTTCATCGAATTTGCTGTATTAAATTCTACATAACCCGCAAATAATATTATTTGCGGGTTACTTTTACCTACCGTTTGACTTTCTGGTAAGAATTTCGAATGCACAACACCACGATAGTCAAAGAAAACAGTCAACATGACTTTAAATAACAATAGATAGAAGACGAAAAGGAAAATTCGCCGCGAGGACTAAAAAACTCTGGAAACAGCGTTTAAAAAATGTTGTGATGATTGGATAATTTGTTAGTGTATGTGTATCGTTTCTGAAGGAGCATACTTTGATTGAAAGTGATAAAAAAAATATGATTGTTATTCAAACAATCATTTTCCTTTTTTATTGATCTAATCCCGATACTTTTTACACAGAGTAGTATATGCATGTATTTTGTTTATATTATTATTCGATAGTTTACATCGCTTTATAATAGTTAAAAAAAAATTGCTTGCGGCCCGCGACACCATGACTTAAACGTGTTTGTGGCCCTTATATAAAAAAGGTTGAGTACCAATGGTCTAGACCCTAGTACAGTCGTAAAATAAGACCTAAAACTAAAACCTGCAACTTTATTCTATGTACAAGAAGTGACAATGTTCTTATACAATGTGTTGTTTATCGAACCTGACAAACTTTAAGGGTGTATTCTATGAGTGATTACTGATTATCCCATATTGTTAAAAAGTTAATCCCATAGAGTTAAGGTAGAAAACTAATGAAAAAATTTACATAGTCATTATTGACATAGGCTATTAAAGGTTAAAAATATAAATATAAAACAAACCTGCATCCGAGGAACTCAATATTAGTAAACAGCTGCGCGAGGGTGACCAGCTCGGCCTCGGAGAACTTGTCCTTGTGCTCCTCCATGAAGCTGCGGCGCACGGCCCACTGCTCGTCCGACTCGTGCTCCGTGCGCAGCGAGTCTATGTCCAGCTCTGGCTTCATGCTCTAAGGAGAAAGGTGGATGGATATAAATTTGTATGATTTATAATCTTATTTTTCTTCATATTTATAATTAGTCATACATTGTAGGATTAAATATACAGATATTCTTGATTAGCAAACAATCAAGAATAAATATTTTGTAAGTAGATAACTTTGCATTTTAACGAATATATTTGCGTGTGTTTGTTACTTTCACGCATAATGTAAAATATTCAGTCGAAAAGGCTTCTTTTGTACAAGGCTGGTTTTCTACGGTAACCTTTATGGAAAGCAATACGGAAGATTTGGAGGTGGAATTTTGAGGGTAAGAAACATTTTCTGAAAATTTGAGGTTAGATCGTTTTAAGGTACTCACTGTAACACAAATTAAATTATTGGCGTCGTAACTATATGAGGAAAAGCAATAACTTGCAGTTCTATTGTAAATTGCAATAAAAATTTACTCAAAACAAAAACATAGGTTTCCTTTCACTCGCTTCGCTTGACAGTAGGGATGGCGAAATAATATCGATGTATCGATATATTGATATATTTTTATAAATATATCGATATTTTCCGACGATATATTGTAAACCGATATATCGATACATCGATATAAATAATCAAGTATCGAAAAAATATCAAAATCGATATTTTTTCATTAACAATACCCTTTTGTTGGCGTCACAACGCAATGCGGCGATACTAGCTCGCAACCGTATACCGAGCGAGAGTGTAAATACACGACATTGGCACAAAGTGACAGTAAAAAAATAGTGTTTTTTAATAATTCCATATAATTTGATTTCACAAGAATTTATTCCTATAAAGCTACCGATATATCGATATTTTTTTTTTCGATATATCGATTTCAGTAACGATATAAAAGAAAATATCGATATATCGATATTATTTGCACTTTCCACATCCCTGACTTGACAGTTTTTTTTCATACACACAGAGTATATGGATTTTTGCATCATTATTCCGTTTCTTACTTTAATGAATAGTTGTTGCATAGTTGTTGTTGCATTTTGGACTTATAACTCACTGCGATATTTGGTAGCGATGCCGCGATGATGAAGTCGCACGTCTCATAGATGCTCGTATTATTTTCTCTACTCGATAGCATCGCTAAGAACGCGCGCGAGATTTCGGGCTGTGGGTTGCTATTATTATTCTGAGCGGTAAGGTTTTGTATGTTTCAAGCTCGTTTCAAGTAATATTTTTTTTACCATGGCAACATAGTAGTGTAATGCTACAAAATTGTATACTGCGTTAATTTTCTTTGGTTCTAGCTTTTACCTACATCACATTGATGGTAGAACATATTTAATTTAGCCGCTTTATAAAAATCCAGTTTGCCATTGTAAAATTTTCCCCAATCAGCCAGTTTACTGTCAGTCACAGTCAGTCAAATAAAGCAGATGAATCTTTTGTTGTCGAGAATCTTGAATAAGAAACCAATTTGAGGGTAAAAAGAAAATAAAAACCTCAACCCGCTGTGCACAATGCAATAGAAAATCAAGTTTCTGCGTTCAACCAGCCGCCTGAGGTTTGCAAATCTATTATTTAGCATCTGCACAATCGATCAGATTATATCCCTTTGTTATGATTATTTATTTGTATTGTACATTTCCACAGCGGATGCGAGGCCGTTGCGTATTTAACCGAGACCTGATTCGTATCTGCTGTAAAGAGGATTTACACAACAATGGCGTTCTCGATAAGGAAAATATTTTCGAACATCAATTACTTCAAAAAGGGCGAGGAAGATGAGGCTGGGGGCAAGAAGCGGCGCCACACGACCAGCTCGTCGTCTGGAGAGCCCTCCTCCGCCGGCCCGGAGGCCCCCGAGCCCGACTCCACGTCCAAGGCCTGCGCCACAAGCCTCAACCTCCCAGAATCTATCAAGACTTTTGCCGTCAAAAAAGGTTCGTTATCCGACACTGACCTCCTTAGCATTAACCTGAAGACTCCTTGCAAGAAAACTGTTAAACACAAAACCAAGAAATTGAGGTTGGATATCAAAAGGGCTAATAAATCTATGAGTGAGGCCAATGTTTCTACCCAAGGGTTCCAGGGGTTTGAGAATTTGAATGTAGAGAATACACCAAAACATATATTACTGGGTTGCACGAGCTCTGATGCATTCAGTGAGAGAATGAAGGAGTTTGATTTTAATAAATCCTTTGATATCTTCGATGCCATGTCTGAAGGCTGCCCTAGGACACCTTGTGAGGAGAACTTTGACATTGAGTCTCTGTCTGAACAGTCTGAGTCTGATCTGTCATTAATATCTGATAAAAAAGAGACGTCACCTATCAAAATGTGCCGTAAAGTGGAGGATCTACATAACAGCAGCACCAGCATAGAGTATGAGACCATAGACACCAGGGCGCTACGCTCCACTACGCCCGAGTCATTCGGAGACGTAGAGCTGGAGAAAACTGAGGAAGACCGCATAACGCTGCTGCTGTCGTACCAGACAAAGCTTGAAAAGATGGACTGCTTCCTGAAAAACCTGCTCACAGAATTCCAGTTCCACATTGAAGTTTCCAAGATATTCCAGTCCCGCACCGTGTCCATACCTGACGCAGCAAATCATGCGAAAATCCTCAGTGAGATCACCTGCTTAGACAACGTCAGTAGAGGCGTCAGCCCCACCGGTTCCTGGAACATTATTCTGGACAAAGATGATGCTCTGACTAAGTTCAAACTGAAGAAGCAGCTGCTATCCATGAAACATACCATAGACGACTTCATCACCATGTATTTACAGAACCAGAATATACAGGATGACCTGGAAGTCACAATGAAGCCGAAAAAGTATCCACACCATCGCAGCATTGCCTATGACGTTCACAAAGGAACCAGACCCACTAAAAAGCATTTGCGTGTCAGCAAGAAGAAGAAGTCAAGGCGGTTCAATGACTTTCCTGATCTCAAAGAGGCTTTAACCAATCTGTTCTCCTTAGATTGTGATCAGACATACACAGAGCTGAATGTGTCACCAGAAAAAGCTGCATTGATCAGTAATGAGGAAGAAGAAAATGGCAAGTGCACTTGTAAGTGTCGGTACCACAGTTCCCCTTCCCAGGTAGACTCGGGAGTCACCACAAAGGATGAAGACTGCTCCAGCCAGTCCATCACCTCGTCCATCGGCAACTTCAGTCTGGACAACTCGTCCCTCACAGCGTACTCGGAGTCTCTAGACCAGTTCAGCTACAACAGCTTCCAAGATACCACAATCAGCTCTCTGCTTGTGAAAAGCTCTATGGAGCGCATCAAGTTCTACGTTCAAGCTCACAGCATCCAGCTGAAGAAGGAGGACAGTGTAAATGATTACGAGTCAAAGAACATAGTTACGTTCTTCTGTCCGGCTTGCCACGTGCCTGAGAGCGATGAGCACAACCTTCTAAAACACATCCTAAGCCAGAAGCACTGCGAGAAGATCCACTTTTTGTACAAAACTGCGTACATCAAGAAGTGTTTCGCAGCTGGAAAGGAGATCCAGCCGAGCACAGTGCTGAATCCGATGACGATGTACCGTGATGACAACAAGATCGTCTGCTTCGGTGATGCTGTGTATGCTTGCTCTCTCTGCTTTGAGAACGAGATAGTTGGTGAGTCGGTGCTGATGGGCCACTGCTCCGATCCCGACCACATCGAGCGCAGAGACATGCTGGCAGACCTCGAGGAGTAAGTGCATGATTAAAAAAAAAAACTCTTTTGCATGCAATATCTGTAATCATGTATTTATTTGTGTAGAAATCTTTTAGTAGTTCACATATTTTGTCTTAGATCCAATCATTTTCTTGGTCATGTAATTTTACCACCAATTAAATCGTTATTAGCGTAGTTCATAATTGTATGTAACTGTACCGCGATCATAATTCATTCTTCAATTAAGTATGGTGCTATTTTTTCGATTCCAATGAGAGTGTGCCCTTTTCCACGCGGTTGTTTTATTAAAATGTGAAATTGGCAGCCTCTTTGTGTGCTAGACTGAAATAATTGTGTTCAATCTTAAAAAATATGGTCCTGTCCAAAGTAATAAAAATAGTTAAGTAGTAAGTGCGAAAATGGTAAAACTGCCTTGCTCAATAATAAATTAAAAAATAATACCAAGCAATAATTTGTTTCCATGTGAAAGAAATCCACAGGGTGTTATTTTTTTGTTTACCCTATAAGATTCTTACACATTTGTAAAAAAAACTTCTGTGTTCATTAATACTGTATTCTTGACTTTAGATGTAAGTTAAATAGGTATTAATTTCTTCGGTACATCTGAGATGTAAATTTTCATATTTCGATATACCCTATAAGACTAGCTTCTGTTCTATCTATTCTCTGTTCTACATCTATCTCCTTTTTAATATTATCTAAGTATATTTAGATGTATGTTATCTAGTGTAGGGTTAACATTAATATGCTAGTGTTAAGGAGTAATTTATCCGCATTTACAGAAGTGTGGCAACACTTGAAATCTACATTTTAAAAAATATTAAAATACCTATTGTCTGAATGAAATTTAGGATTTTTTATAATTATAATTACAAGGGAACAGAAAGTAGGGTACGCACAATAACTATTTAAAAAACACATAAGTAGGTATTATTAAAACTTTAAAGATTTGGTATCTTTATAATTTACTTTTTTATTCAATATAATATTTTGTCTTGTCAACAAGTGTTGCCACAGTACGCCGTTCATTACCTTGTTCATAGATCTCACTGTAAAATGCCAGTAGACGCCATATTTCATAATGATCCTCAAAAGCAACTCAAAAAGACTGATGTTAGAACTAATTTTGTTTTCCGAAATAATGTTCTGAAGAATTGTTATATCGTAATATTCGTGAACATTTATTATTACTTTCAAAAGACCACGACTGGTTTGATTGTGCCACAAAAAACCGCCTCTTGTTCACATACTTAGGACTATAATCGTATTTCTAACTTAAGTAAAACTAGAAATATTAATTGTTATTAATGTAATTTAATTGTAGAACTGCATAGAGGTATTCAACTAAAAGTTTGATTTCGAAAAACCATTATAAATAATAATCGAAATTCACCCGCAGTTCAGTTCCATCGAATAAATTGAGTAAAAAAAATGTGATATTAAAATAGCCTATCAGGAGTTTTTGAAAATAAAGAAGTACTTATTCGAGAATCTTAAATTATACGATAGCAAGCAAGACTGGACATCCAAATTCATATATCAATTAATATACGCGTATAATATATTAATAAAAATTAAAAAAAAATACAAAAAAAACTAGGTAATGCTTAATTTTATAGCAATGTAACACTTGTAGCTGCATAAGTATAAAGACGAGGCTCGACTATTAACGAAATGTCTGCATATTATCTGTTTAGCCGCAACACAATGTACTTACCGTGAATTCAACAATTTTATTAAGTAGTTTAATTTTATACACGACACATATTTAATGCAGGCCATTTTTTACATTTATTTATTAACATATTTTTTACTTATACAAATACATTCTCAGAAAAATAATACACCGAGGGCTTCGTAATCTTAAGGTTATAACTAAGTACTTATAATAATTACAAGTTAGTGAGCCTTAAAATTACTGTAATATTTCTGAACTTTAAAGGTTTTTTTTCATATATTGTAGTCACGTAACATAATAAACTAGTTGCCCAATTTTTATTCACTATTTTATTGTTAATATTGTAAAACTGAATCTTATACATTAAAATATATTTGTCATTCGTACACTTATACATATATTTTTTCAATTTTTTTTGTAATTCTTTCAAAACTTAAAATTCTATGCTGGTGTGCCACTTATTTTATAAAGATTATGTATTCTCGTGGAAACTTCAAAGAGTTTTAAGTTCAGAGGGATCCAAGTTTAGTTTTTTCCCTCTGAATCAGGGCTGAAGATATATTTCGTAAATGTTATATTCTTACTTTTAAGTTAATCTATTTCCCATTTTGTAAGTGGTCTCATTGCTTTAATAGTTGTTATAACAAATAGCTGGAGAATGCAAAAACTGTGATTACTGTTGAAAAGGTTCCAAATTGTTATAGAAAAAATTACGGTTTACCTTTGCTGGCATCCTTGATCACAACTAATCAATAGAAAGTAATTTATTTGTTGTTAAAAATTATAATCTTACCGCATGTTTTTGTCTTAACATCAATTTGTAGTACTGTAGTAACATGTATGACGTTCTACAAGCAAAAATATCTTATAGTAGGTTTCGCAATACAAATTAAATAAGAATATCATCGCACAACATGTAGTAACGTAGATTTTAACATTAAACTGCAATAATAAATAGTTAAATAATAAAGATTTTAACATTAAACTGCAATATAAATATTAAGTAGGTATGTAAAATATAAAAAAAGAATTAAAAAAATCTTGGAATCTAGAACTTCTGCCAACTTTTTCACATTGGATGTCACATCTAAATCAGATTTAGTTGAAAATGTATACAAGTTATCACTTGGTAGTTTGAATGGCTTTTTAAGTTCATTGATACCAGCAAAGAAAAACTAATAATACCTAAGTAATAATGTGAGGTGAGTGATTTTGAAAAAATGATTTTTTTACAACATTTAATTGTTTTTTAATCAGCTGTATCCATGCAATTTGACATATTTAAAGAGCTTAACTAGTTTTGTCTCTAGTTCAGCAGCTGTGGATAGTACCTATATATTATCAATTTTCACATATGCATAGGTTCAATAAATATAGCTAAAAATATAATATTGATTCATTGCCAATTTATTTATTGTTCTTGTACATGTATTACTAACACTTTGATCCATGTTGGTTGAGAAATAAATAAATTATTATTATTATTATTATTGCCAATTTATGGACCTGTTGCAAAAGGAAACTTTTTTGTAATAATTATTTTTCACCTAAATATTTCAAAAAACGTATGGCAGATTTTCTTACACCTCATTAAAAAAATGCAGTGGTTATTGTATGAGGGCATTACTAGCGCCATCTATGATTAAGTTATTTTTTTAATGAGCTGTCAGAAAACCTCCTATTGGAAAATGATCACCCTGTATAAGTTATTTTTCAAAGTCGCTCCCGCGCCCCCTGGTGGCTGAAACTGTGATGTATTAAAACGTGTTCATATCATAGATCTGTTGTTTTGACTCTTGTTACCTTCAGGCAAAAACTCCGTTTTTTTTGGACTGAATATTATGAAAATAAAGTGTGTGTTAGGACAGCTTTTGTTGTTTCATTTGTAGTTAAAACACCCACAAAAAAAAACAACAAAAACTCACACCTTGTACTAATGTACTCCCTTGCGGGGTAGGCAGAGGTGCATTGCTGTACTTTTCGCCAGACTACATATAAAAGAGTAACTATCTTTCGGATTACTTAACATCCGAAAGATAGTGATTCTGAGTTTGCATTTTTTTATTCTACTTATAAATCTATCGCTTACGTGACTTTTATTATGGATAGAAGGATTTCTTTAAGTTGTTCAACAAAAGTTGTTTAGAATGACGTGCTGAACCATGCCACTCTTGCAACATTCTGTAGTTGTAGGTAGGAATTTCACATTACTATTTCTGGCTAGCTGATCCTCACAGTGACAAACCCTAGACCAAGTATTTGTGACAATACACTAAGAAGACCTAATCAGCAGGAGGTGAGGCGAAAGCAAAGGTATCCAAAATAAATAAAAAACATCTAGCAGAACAAAATTTTATTGTGTAAAATCATGGCTAACAATATTTTGCTTCAATTCTTTCAACTTAGTCAGACATGGCCTTCTAAATGGGGACCTGTGGTTTTCAATTATTTTCTCTAATGCCTTGAGGTTGGCAGCACTCGTGCCCGGTCCCTGTGTGTATGCCAGTAGCAACCTCCCAAAGTTCTTGTCATCAGAACAATCTTCGTGAAATTGCTCCAGGTTTGAGAACAAATAATTTGATACACAAGAGGACATGTCACAATCTTTGTATAAAGCCAGCAGAGATGGTAAGTGGTGAGTAAATTGTGCGCTAGACAATCTTATTTCCGAAATCACTTGTAAGAGTTCGGTTTTTGCGGTCTTTGTCAATGTTGTGACAAAATTGTGTAAAATGTTGGAAGAAATGCATGTATTTTGAAATAGGAAGAGTAACAGAGTTTTGAAATGTTCAGGGAAGTATTTTGAGGCTCTATTTAGGATGTCTATGTTGTTAATTGTCTGCCTTTTCAGTAATAGTGTAGGCAAAAATATTTCCAAGTAACCTTTTGTAAAGTTATCATTTAAATCTTCTGTGCTGTTGTAGATTTTGTGACATAGCTTCTCTATTGTGGCGTCTGTTAAACTCGTAGCTAAAAGTTCAAACAAAATATTCTTTCTAGAGCATTCTTGAACTAAATCATTGAAATTCATGTTTAAGTCCGTTTCTATAGCTTCACATAGTATTTTATGATTTTCAGTGATTTCAGGCTGCGATTTCTCTGCATCTTCTATCAAATCTATAACTGGTATGTTTTGGGTGCTATCCTTTATTTCTTCAACCAGGATTGTCTGATTTTTCTGTGATAAATTAGAGTTTATCGAGTATTTTTTAAGTACTTTCGTCCATTTGTTACTTTCTTTGGCTGAGCTGGCGGAACTGTCTACGCAGCGCTGCAGTAAAGGTTCTGAAGAAGCTGAGAAGGTCCACATAGCTTCGCACTGTGCCTTTACTAAACAATTAAATAATAACAAAATTAAAGAAATAACAATGTTTACGTTTGCAAATAATTCAAAACAAAGTTACTGTCACTGTCACTTTGACAGATGACTCCAACCGGATGTAACTAGAGATGCCTAATCCTATCGATTAAACTAAATTGTATTATTAAATTGTAGAGAATCATCATTATTCTGAGTAACCGGATATCCCCAGACAGGCAAGATAAAAACCACAGAAATATACTGCGACGTTCTTTCACTTCGGTAACACTCACCAAATTATATTTTCTCACTTAGCTGGAGCACATAACATTTTTTGGCTTTCATAATACTGACTACTTCTATTTACATTCTGAGCTATGCCCGTAACAGTTCTCTGCGTTGCAAATACGTCGTATTGGGAGCACAGAACACATTTACTATTGGGAGTTGGGACACCCTCCAACTCGCTTAACTGTCTATAGTTAGCCGGTAGTGTCTGGATGAGGAAAACCGAAAACTCTCTTCTGCCTTCTTCAGCATTAATTTAAAACAACAGAGCTTGTGAAAATAAACAATTTTATTCATATTTTAACCATTACAAAACATGTAGGTACAATGACGAATATAGACGTTATTATCCACTATTTTATCCTTAAACTATTATCCCGTATACAAAATAAAAATGAGTAAGTATACAAAAACCCTATTACCAATACAATGCGGCTCATTTTGAAGAAAAATAGTAACCACATTGGCTCTATAATATTAACCACAATATTTAAATAAATTACTAAGTATAAATAAAATAAAATGCGTAAAAATAACAAATATTTGAAAATGATTTGTGACCATATATTTATAGATTCTATAGTAAAGTGGTGAACCTTAGGCCCACAAACGTTTCAATATAAAATAAAAATAATGTTCCTCGACTCCCTTGGCGGAAACGTCTTACTAGCGCCATCTATGATTTAGTTAGTGTGTTTTTAACCTTGTGCGGATTTACCTACGAACGCGGGATTGCCCCGCACGCGTGTCAAGCTCATGTGTTCTTTTCATACAAGTATTCATTGTAACGCGTGGAAAATGGCGTGCAATCCCGCTTGCGGGAGTAAATCCGCACGATGTTAAAACACCCTTAGTCCTTTTTTGTGCGTAATCCGGAAAACTACTAAACTCTCACTGCAACCATCCTATCTGATAGAATCGAGTGCGAGGGTTTTAACTCGCATTCTATTCGAATACGAGTCAGACCTATGGAATGATAGCTGTCAAACTTTCGCAAATCTATTCACCGCCATTTTGTTGTTGACAGGTTGACAGCACTTTCGAATAGTTCGACTCGCACTCGATTCTATACATTAGCTCTGTTTTTTCCGGATCGGGGTGCTGAATCTGTCCCTTATCCCCCTACTCCTGGATCATCTTCCGTATCATGTAGTTCAGGATGCCGCCGTGCCGGTAGTAGGTCAGGTCCACCTCCGTGTCGAAACGAGCCGTCACCTGGAACGAGGGCACCGCGCCGCCTGATACCTGCGGAGGAAGAGTTATCATTTAGAATTTGAAAATAAGTATTATAGGGATAATGCATTATAGGGTTCAATCGACTGGAAATGCCTTCCTCTATCACCTCCTGAAAGGATCAGGTCTACTTGCCAATAACCCTGTATATGGAAATATATTTGGTTCAAGGAAGGGGACTAATTTGGGTTAAAAGAAGAATTTCCTTGCAGAGTAGGACGAGAACATAAAGGTTTTTTAAATATTCTTAAAAAAATATATGGCCGCCGGTGCTGTGTTTTTTTCAGAACTACATTTATACTATATGTTTGGCACAGGTAAGGGGATATAATTATTATGGTAAAAAGATTTTTATTGTGGAGTAGGACAAGAGCATAAAGAGGAATTAACTGGATTACGAAAATGAATGTTTCTCTTGAAGTAAGTACTGTGTTGATTTATTTGAAACGGTTGAACCGATTTATATTTTTTAGAATAGAATAGAATAGTTCATTTATTTGCTTGAATATAGGAAGGTACAAAGATATTATTACAATTTTAATTCTGCTATATTCTACCCTTGAAGGGTGTACAAATATAATTTTACACTGCAAATATAATTTTAGAGGACCTTCGTTCAGAGATGTCTATGTACCAGTGGTGCATACAACATGATCCCAACGGCTTCCTTTAAGGATTATCTGATTTCATATTTAATATGCAAATTGGCTTTCTGTGATACCTATGTGATAGCTATAGATACCAGCGTGCTACCGCGCGATGTATGTGCCAGTCAATAAACGAACTCACTGTGTCCGGTTGTCTACTACCCGATATCTCACTTTCACTACCAAAAAAGTAATTCTTCGCCTCTGCACGTCCACTTCCTACCTTCACAGTAACAAGCTCAAGAGTCCTCGGCGCCTCCGGTATCTCCACAGTGTACACTTCCTCTCCAGTGAGCCCGAGGCTGGCGGCGCTCTGCCCCGGCAGGAACTGCAGCGGCACCACGCCCATGCCCACCAGGTTGGAGCGGTGGATGCGTTCGAAGGACTCGGCTATTACGCAGCGGATGCCCTGTGGGGGGAAAAATAATATAAATTATGATGTATATAATTATGTATATAGACTAGCCATTCCCGCGAGCTCCGCTTCGCCTTAAAAAGTTTTCCCGTGGAAATTCCCCGATAAAAAGCCTATGTGTTAATTCATGGTGTCAGCTAACTCCATACCATATTTTATTACTATCGGTTCAGTTCAGCTGTTTAGACGTGAAGAAGTGTGTATGTAATAAACATACACACACACATACTTACAAACTTTCGCCTTTATAATATTAGTAGGATAGGAGATGGTGATACTGGTGCGGGAAGTTGGTTGTTACAGTCGAGTTGGCGTAGTGTTTGTATACACAAGGAAAGTGTACAAGGCAAGCTAAAGTGGCAGTGGGCCAGTAATAGATATGGCAGATGCCAGATAACCGTAAATGTTAGGGTAGACCAAGTTTTTAAAAATGCGTGGACAATCTAAACTTAATCGGACATTTATAAAGCTTAGATGTTCGATAATGGTCAATTAGAGGGTGATGATGATGTATTGCAGATATTTATTTGATCTCAAATGAAAATTTAGTTAGGTATATTTTACGCTGTGTATGTGCCTTTAAACACGGCTGAGCCGATATGAGTATTTTTCGACGTAATGTTGAGCCAGATCATTTTCACCCTTCAAACAAAATGATTAGAATCAACATGGCAACTAACAGACACACACATATCCAACCTATAACACCACTCACCAGCAGCATGGGTCCCTTGGCGGCCCAGTCGCGGCTGGAGCCCGAGCCGTAGTCCTTGCCGGCGATGGCGATCAGTGGGACGCCCTCCGCAGCGTACCTGGAATGTTATTGAAGAGATGTCGAGTGTTATATGCTTACAAAATTAAATACACAACATAGACGGTACCATTGCCTTCCTTATAGAGATAAATTATATAGGTACAAGAAAATAAGAAATAATTCATGTTTAAAAATAAATTAATGAAGCGGTTTTCGAAAATATGAATAGGTGTTCTTATTATTAAACTTGTTAACGTAGTTTTACACCCGTCGGATAGTTGTATTCAAGGCTACAAGGTTATTACACTCAGCAGCTTATGTGAGATAAATAATATTTCTTTCTGTATAGTTCACCCTCAAAAACAGTCAGCACTCGTTATATCTTGTCAGCAGCATGTCAGCACACATCTAAATCTGTCAGCACCCCCTCAAACCATGTCAGCACCTCCAAAAAGTAGTAATTTACCTCTCAGCAGCATCAAATATGTCCATCTTGTCCCCGCTAGGCAGGTGCCTGGTCTGGGGCCCGGGCGCGTCACTGAGCTTGTTCACGAGGCGTATGTTGGCGAAGGTGCCTCGCACCATGACTGATGCTATTACGGTTACATAAATATGTCAGCAGCGTGTCAGCGTAGTCCAAATTCTGTCAGCAGTCACTAAAATGCTGTCAGTAGCAGTCAGCGCTCATTATAGTCTTGTCAGCACCTATTAAATCTTGTCAGCACTATGTCAGCATAGTTTTAAACCTGTCAGCACCCCCAAATACCATGTCAGCACCTGTCAGCAGCCCCAACTAACCTCTCAGCGGCATCAAATATGTCCATCTTGTCCCCGCTAGGCAGGTGCCTGGTCTGGGGCCCGGGCGCGTCGCTGAGCTTGTTCACGAGGCGTATGTTGGCGAAGGTGCCTCGCACCATGACTGATACCAATATGGTTACATAAATATGTCAGCAGCTTGCAGCGTAGTCCAAATTCTGTCAGCTGTAACTAAAATGCTGTCAGCAACAGTCTGATCTTTGTAGCCTTATCAGCACTCGTTTTTTCTTGTCAGCTCTATGTCAGCACACATCTAAACCTGTCAGCACCCTCAAATACCATGTCAGCACCTGTCAGCAGCCCCAACTTACCTCTCAGCGGCATCAAATATGTCCATCTTGTCCCCGCTAGGCAGGTGCCGTGTCTGGGGCCCGGGCGCGTCGCTGAGCTTGTTCACGAGGCGGATGTTGGCGAAGGTTCCTCTCACCATGACCGCGTCGTTGCCGCGACGGGAGCCGTACGAGTTGAACTCGCGGGGGGTCAGCCTGGAAAGGGAGAGGGGGGGGGGGGTTAGTAAATTAGATTATATGTACATACACATATGTATGGTGACCAATATTCTATTCTATGTATTTACAGATTATCAAGTATTCTCGAGTAGCGAATGTGGCGATACGCCTGTAATGGCCTGTATCTTATAGGTACGCCAGTCCTTTCACGACGATGGTAAATCCTACTACGGTTATGTGCAGAGAAATCTGACCCTCCTCTCATAGTACCTAACAATGCTTCTGAGAGGGGTCAGGTACTATTTGTTTCTGACGATACCTAGACCAAAAAGTTTTACAATGTACACACAGTAAACAGGTCAGCCGTTCCACGAGTGCTTCGAATCGCATTTAAACGCTTTGCCGTAGGAATTAAGGAATTCCGGGATGTAGCCTGTAGCAGGGCGTCCCACACCATGTCACACACAGGCGGGGGGCGTCCCCTACACTCAGTACACTCACCCCCGGCTGGCGAGGTGGCGGGGGGCGTGGGACGCGCGCGCGATGCTGCCAGCGGGGGGCGGGGGACGCGGGGACCTACACTCACCCGCGGCTGGCGAGGTGGCGGGCGGCGGGGGACCTACACTCACCCCCGGCTGGCGAGGTGGCGGGGGGCGGGGGACACAGGCGGGGGGCGGGGGACGCGGGGGACACTCACCCCCGGCTGGCGAGGTGGCGGGCGGCGGGGGACGCGCGCGCGATGCTCCCCGCGGGGGACACGTGGTCGGTGGTCACGGAGTCCCCGAGCAGCAGCAGGCAGCGGGCGTTGGCGATGGGGCGCGGGGGCGGCAGCTCCTGGGATTTAAAGTTTAAATACATCCAAATGTTAATAAAATCGATGATTTTAAAGAAAGAATAGCCACATTATGAAAGGCCCAAGTCCAGTAGACAGTCACAGTGTAAAATATTTTGCATTAACATAAATAAGTATAGAAATACGTATTAATAAATACAACTTTCAGGTTTGAATCAATTCAAACTACATTTACCTAACTCATTTTAATACATTTACGGTTGTTTTTCATCGATTGAAATAATAACTAGTAGCTAACAGTCCCATCTACAGTCGGGCGACAAGACTAGACATTCTCCCACAGCATTTTTATCGACGGAAATAAATAATAGACACCATATCGCTATTTGCGATATACACGGATGTGCTGTACCTGGGTGCGCGGGACGTTAATTAAATATCACTCGTAGTCGTTACTCCATTCATAGCCTTGACTAGCAGTTATATAAAGACCAATACTCGTATCTCCTAGTGGGGTGAGCTCACCTTAGTCATGCCGTCGAAGAAGGGCGGTCGCTTGAAATAGGTGGACAGCTCGTCCCACTGGGACAACTGGCCCCATTTCCTAGTGGGGTGAGCTCACCTTAGTCATGCCGTCGAAGAAGGGCGGTCACTTGATGTAGGTGGACAGCTCGTCCCACTGGGACAACTGGCCCCATCTCCTAGTGGGGTGAGCTCACCTTAGTCATGCCGTCGAAGAAGGGCGGTCACTTGATGTAGGTGGACATCTCGTCCCAATGGGACAACTGGCCCTATATCCTAGTGGGGGGAGCTCACCTTAGTCATGCCGTCGAAGAAGGGCGGTCGCTTGATGTAGGTGGACTGCTCATCCCACTGGTACAGTTTGCCCGAGGCCACCTGAAGAGCCTGCCACGAGGGCGAGCCGTCCTCGATCTTGGCGTACACCTGAAGAAGTAATAAGTTTTTTTAGAAATAGTTACTTTTGAAAACGCTTTACTCTAAAACGTATTTTTTTCTAAATAACACACCAAAATGTTTATTAAATATTGACAAGGCAAAACCATTATTAAGTCATGAAAATAGAGTGCAATTTTGCAGAGACAATCTGTCATTGTCCATTATTTACTTATTTATATTTTATGTACAAAGTTTGCCTGTAAGAGATCACTATTAGCGTAAAGGGCACCTATTGTTCAGTGTTCCTAGTTTGTAAGTTTCTTTTTATAAGATTTGCTATTGTGGTGGGTGACCAATTATAAGACATGTATAGGTAATTCTATTCTAGCAGTTTCAATTACTCTACCTACCGATGACTGGAAGTTACTTTCATACTATTTCGACACATAAAAGTTACAACCGGTCAAAATCGTTTGAAACATACACCAGTCATCGGTAGATAGACTTATTGAAACCGGGCCAAAGTGTGTGTTACCTCCTTGAACATCCGGGGTATGACGTGCCGGCGCTCCACCTCCTGAATCTCCTTCCGGGTCGGCCAGATGTCCGCCAGGAACACTTTAGAGCCGTCGGGGCGGGTGCCTGAGAGCAAAGTATAATTATTATAGTTGTTATCGATTTATTTATACAGTAATAGCTAAGTAGGTACACAATATAGCTATACAGCCTTTCATCAAATATAAGACATCTGACACAAACAAAAACTACCCTTATTCGAAAGTCATATGTAACGGTATATACATTGTGTTACGTTGTGGGGTGCAGGGCACCATAGTAGCTTCCTAGAGTCACGAGTTCTTATACATCACATTTCCAATGAAACACCCTGTATAAGACCGACGCACTCTTAGTTTGTAATCACTAAAAAAACAAAGGTGAAAGGATTTGCCAATCAGCCATTTTTTTGTGATTACAAGGACAAGTAGCACAACATAACTTCGAAACGCATGGACCAATGTTCTCACAGCTTGTTTCGTTCTGCGTTTCGTTTCGTTATGACCAGCAGCGGGGACGCCAGGTAGTTGGCTCGACACGCGACTCGACTCGCGACTCACCTAGAGGCTGCGTCGCAAGGTCGATCCGCACGGTGCCGGCCAAGGCGTATGCTATGACCAGCAGCGGGGACGCCAGGTAGTTGGCTCGACACGCGACTCGACTCGCGACTCACCTAGAGGCTGCGTCGCAAGGTCGATCCGCACGGTGCCGGCCAAGGCGTATGCTATGACCAGCAGCGGGGACGCCAGGTAGTTGGCTCGACACGCGACTCGACTCGCGACTCACCTAGAGGCTGCGTCGCAAGGTCGATCCGCACGGTGCCGGCCAAGGCGTATGCTATGACCAGCAGCGGGGACGCCAGGTAGTTGGCTCGACACGCGACTCGACTCGCGACTCACCTAGAGGCTGCGTCGCAAGGTCGATCCGCACGGTGCCGGCCAGGGCGTACGCTATGACCAGCAGCGGGGACGCCAGGTAGTTGGCTCGACACGCGACTCGACTCGCGACTCACCTAGAGGCTGCGTCGCAAGGTCGATCCGCACGGTGCCGGCCAGTGCGTACGCTATGACCAGCAGCGGGGACGCCAGGTAGTTGGCTCGACACGCGACTCGACTCGCGACTCACCTAGAGGCTGCGTCGCAAGGTCGATCCGCACGGTGCCGGCCAAGGCGTATGCTATGACCAGCAGCGGGGACGCCAGGTAGTTGGCTCGACACGCGACTCGACTCGCGACTCACCTAGAGGCTGCGTCGCAAGGTCGATCCGCACGGTGCCGGCCAGGGCGTACGCTATGACCAGCAGCGGGGACGCCAGGTAGTTGGCTCGACACGCGACTCGACTCGCGACTCACCTAGAGGCTGCGTCGCAAGGTCGATCCGCACGGTGCCGGCCAGGGCGTACGCTATGACCAGCAGCGGGGACGCCAGGTAGTTGGCTCGACACGCGACTCGACTCGCGACTCACCTAGAGGCTGCGTCGCAAGGTCGATCCGCACGGTGCCGGCCAGGGCGTACGCTATGACCAGCAGCGGGGACGCCAGGTAGTTGGCTCGACACGCGACTCGACTCGCGACTCACCTAGAGGCTGCGTCGCAAGGTCGATCCGCACGGTGCCGGCCAGTGCGTACGCTATGACCAGTAGGGGGGAGGCCAGGTAGTTGGCGCGAGTGTGCGGGTGGATGCGCCCCTCGAAGTTGCGGTTCCCGGAGAGGATGCCGCAGCAGACCAGCTCGTTCTGGAACGGAATAGGACAGGATAATTATTTATTTTGGCAATTTAATAATGTTTATGTGAAAAATTAATGTCTTGGAAGAATATTTAATCGATTCAAAAGTACCCACAAGATCTATAAAATAAAATAGAGTTCTTTGAATCAGCTTTTATTTTATCGGTGGTACCTATTTAATTTGAAACTGTTACCCTGGCAACACAAAACCAGATTTTGAAGCTATAAGATGAACATAGTTCTGTCTTTACAAAGCTAGAAGTAGTACCACTGTCGCAGGCATCTGGTTTAATCTCCTTTTTGATTGAACCACTAGAGCGTTCATTGGATGGCGCTATCCAATTGTATGACTAGGCCGAACGTTGATTGTACAAGCGTCACAAAACTTCCAACTAGTTAGCGGACTTAAATCTAAAAAGGAGATTGAACCAGATGCCACCACTACCACTAGCATGCTATCCTACCTTGAAAATTTTAGGTATTTTATAGCTTTTATTAGCCCGTGTACTCTTACTCTTATTTCTTTAGCTAACTGTACCACTAGGTACATATAAGGCAAACAAAGTCCATTGATCTTTTTAAATCTAAAGTTCGTCTCCACTACCTTCAAGAGCAGAATTCAGCATAACTCTCTATTTGTATTTTTTTTAATAGTCATATTTGTGTCCCACTGCAAAGGCCTCCTTATATTTGGTCCAACGATCGCGATCCTCCGCCACTTCAGACCACTCAGGTAGTATTATGATATACAAATACCTTCTCAATAGTGTTGGCGATGTTGTCATCAATAGGGCCGGAGTTGCCGATGCAGGTCATGCAGCCGTAGCCCACGATGTTGAACCCGAGCTGCTCTAGGTACGGGGTCACACCGGATTCCTGCGAATAATAATACATTACTTTAGTACAAGAGACATAGACATAGAAATAGACACATCGTTTATTTACTAACAAAATACACATCACAAATACAAAACAACATCAATAGGTACAGTGACATGAAGACTAACAATAATTGTGGTGTGTATTATGTCAGTAAAATGGCTCTGACTCAGCATGTGCTGTACAAAAATTTATACAGTTCTCGCTGGTAATTCTGCCAGAACCAGCGAGTTGAGGTAGTACGCGGCTAAAATATAAAGAATATTGAAAACGCCTTTGTAACAGCTAATCAAACTTTGTTGTGTATTTATTTAGCAGGCGTCATCGTACATACGCGTGACTGGAATAGGCTAAGTAAAAAACATGTAAATAATGATTTCAAGAAGAAGTTTTATTACCTGTAAGTAACTAACGTAGTAATAAGCAACATTGTTACTAACAAATTAGGGCTAACAAATGGTTAATAATAATAACAAATGAGTATATGTTAAGGTCTTACCCTGAGGTAGTAGGTGACGACCCCCGACCCCGGGGACAGACTGGTCTTGATGTAGGGAGCCACGCGCAGCCCCGCCTCTACCGCCTTTTTGGCCAGCAGACCTGGTGGGTGAGAAGAGTTTTATACAGCACACGCTGAGTGGGGGACTTTTACCATATAGCGCGAAAAATACAATATAGATAGAATATTCTTTATTTGTACACACACATGAAATAAACTTACATAACTTAAATACTAACACATATGTACAAAAATGGCGGTCTTAAAGCGATTTTTTCAAGACATAATATAGGATTACACATTTGCACCCCCCGTGAACCATTTGAATCCTAAATTGTCGCAACTGAAATATAAGAGTGTGTACTTACATATTTTATTCATTTTATACATTTACTAACAAAATTGGGTTGTGGTTATGGACTGGTAATAGACTATGCCGAAGGTCCCGGGTTAGATTCCCGGCCGGGGCAGATGTTTAAAGACAGATATTTTTACTTACTAGGGTTTTGGGTGTTAATATTTATGTAGCTCTGTAGATTTATATCAGCTGTCTGATACTCTAATCACAAGCTCTGCCTAGCTTGAAGTCGGATGGCCGTGTGTAAGATGTCCCCACATATTATTATTATTATTCCCCACACTGGGACGGGACAGGCTAGTGAATAGAATAGAATACTACTTTATTGACTTAAAAACAATTTACACAAATAACAATTTACAATATAACGCAATAGGCGGCCTTATCGCTAAAAGCGATCTCTTACAGGCAACCTTTGGGTGGAGGAGAGACTTAGAGAATAAATGAGGAATGGCGGTGGCGTGTCGGTGGCGGTACGGTACGGTCAAGTGCAGAGAAACCTGACCCCCCTCTCATATTAACAATGTTTCTGAGAGGGGTCAGGTCTTTCTGCCCTTTACCATGCCATTTATCCACTAATGTAGTTTTTCTTCTAAAAATGATTTTTATATTAAGGTTTTAGTTAAGATTAGTTTTATATCCGACCTCGGCTAAAACTTAAATAATTATAAGTGAATCCTATCATTTTGGCCATACTTTTTGTAATCAATTCTACTACTATAAGCTACTAAATGTAATCGCTGTTGGATTTTAATAAAGATAAAAATAAAAAGATAAAATAAAAATTTACTGTACCTGCGCCCAGCATGACGCTGGGGTTGCTGGTGTTGGTGCAGCTGGTGATGGCCGCGATGACCACGGAGCCGTGCCCGAGGGTGTACTCTCTGCCGTCGCTGAAGGAGAAGGAGCCCGACGCGGAGAGCTGGGCGGGGGTCAGGCCGTAGCCTTTGAAGCCCACCTGGGGAGGGAAAGGGTTGGTTTTAATAATGATGAATAAATTAATAAGTCAATAAAATAAATATGTGGCGACATCTCACACACGGCCATCCAAAGCTAGGCAAAGCTTGTGATATGGGTGTCAGACAGCTGATATTCAGCTGATATATCTACACAGATACTACATAGATAGATACAAATGAAATAGATAAACGACAACCAGACACAAAGCAAACACAAGTGCTCATCACACGAATGTTTGCCCTGGGCGGAATTCGAACCCGCGGCCCTCAGCTTCGGAAGCAGCTTCACTAACGCCTAAGCTACGGTGCCGTCAATGGAGATTATCTAAATAAAGTTATGAAAATAAAGAGTAAGATTTAGCAAATACTTTTTAGTTACACAAATACATAGGTTAATGCTCACGACTATAATACTAGAGAGTAATTAATAAACATTTTTCAACAAACGTAGAGCGAAAAGTGAGTGGCTCGCTTGCGGGTCACCTCTTACTACCCCTCCGGATTACAGTCGTGAGCATTATTTACCTACATTAATTAACATTAGAGCGTCAAAATAGAAAGATTTTGCAACGTAAACACATAGCATAGGTACTCATACACTAAATGAGGATAAAGGTTGTCTCGTACTGTAACAGGTGTTAAAAGGGTGAGCTAAAACGGGGTGACCCAGAGCGTCATTCTAAACAACAACCCCCTTCGGTTTACTATCCTACTTTCGCAACACCCTGTATAATTCACCATCAGCCTATAGCAGTTGCTGGACATAGTCCTCTCCAAATGGACGCCACTGGATGCGATCTATAGCTTTCTGCATCCAATCGTTACCAGCTACCTTTCGCAAGTCGTCACCCCATCTAGCCAGAGGGCGTCTTACACTACGTTTGCCTAGTAGCGGTCTCCACTCCAGAACGCGTTTATCGGTTATCGGTTCTTCGACAGAAGTACCTATGTTGTAAAAAAGCGCAATATAAGAAATGTCTAAAAACCAAACACACCTAAGCTCTCCAAGCTACTCGTAATACGCTAAGCTAAAGTCTAAAGTCTGAATCTAGACCGCGTGTCAACCTACAACCTGACCGCACTAGGAAGTGAAACATCAGCACAAAAGCATAATTATTAAATTATTAATCTTGACATGACAATGACACCAATATTGAGTTGTAACCTCGTTTTCATCACGCGTGGAATATGCTGAGTGGACCTTGGCGAGATTAGGTACTACTGACTATTTTTAATACATTTTTATTTATAAATAAATAAATATGTGGGGACATCTCACACACGGCCATCCGACCCCAAGCTAGGCAGAACCTGTGTTATGGGTGTCGGACAGCTGATATATCTACACAAATACATAGATAGATAGATACTAAATATAAATATCAACACCCAAGACCCGAGTACAAATATCCGTCTTTAAACAAATATCTGTCCCAGCCGGGAATCGAACCCGGGACCTTCGGCTCAGTAGTCAGGGTCACTAACCACTACGCCATTCGGTCGTCTTTTCAATACAGGATTCATTCAATACATTCTTTGGAATACAGGGTGAGAATATATCAGTAAACTAGAAGTACGCAGGTCTACAGGATGTTGCAAAAAGGGTATACGAAAGGCGAAGTCTCACATCAGGGGTCATCCTATACTATTTTTGTTCTTCAACTTAAAAGTTATTTACAACTACCCCACGAGTCAACTCGTGACGAGTCACCCTTTTACGGCTTGCTATACTAGTTTTACAACACCCTGTATATAATCAAATGGACGGTCGAATGGCGTAGTGGTTAGTGGCCCTGACTGCTATGCCGAAGGTCCCGGGTTCGATTCCCGGCTGGGGCAGATATTTGTTTAAAGACAGTTATTTGTACTCGGGTCTTGGGTGTTGATATTTATATTTAATATGTATCTATCTATGTATTTGTGTAGATATATCAGCTGTCCGATACCCATAACACAGGCTCTGCCTAGGTTGGGGTCGGATGGCCGTGTGTGAGATGTCCCCACATATTATTATTAATGTTAGACTGATCGACTTTCATTCTGGAGCCAACAATTTTTCTTCTTAGCATGTTAGTACTGTGATAACCACTAGAGACAATTTAGGTTCAACTTATACCAGTCAGACACGCGTCAGACCCTGACTATTCAGGATGCGCCAGATGTACCTATACAGGGTGTTACAACGGTGACATAGTATAGCCAAATGGAACTCAGTGAAAAAATGGGGCATCTTTAGAGAACAAAAAAGATTGTAAGACTTAGGGCTGATTTTTCAATGGTCAGATAAGTGTTATCTGAGGAATAACATTGTTGCTGTCACATTT
Source organism: Plutella xylostella (assembly GCF_932276165.1). Classification (NCBI taxonomy): domain Eukaryota; kingdom Metazoa; phylum Arthropoda; class Insecta; order Lepidoptera; family Plutellidae; genus Plutella; species Plutella xylostella. Next base: position 5,402,317 of record NC_063991.1, read on the forward strand.
GAATGTTTGTATTAGACAATGACAGCGACAATTTTATTCTTCAGATAACACTTATCTGACCATTGAAAAATCAGCCCTTAATAAGTCAGCCCAGACTTCACTATACTACTTTTACAAACACCCAGTTTAAAGTAACTACTATTAAACATACAACATGCCCTTATAGTAAACTTCTAAATGTTAGCTATAATAAAAGATATTTTTCTATGTATCTGTCTATTATTAAGTTGCGTGAAACTCTTGTAACCTTTGACTTCTTCTACAGTTAACTTTGAAAATGTTATATCATAATATTATCCTAACTAATCCTAACTAATATTATAAATGCGAAAGTAACTGTGTCTGTCTGTCTGTCTGTCTGTTACTCTTTCACGCCAAAACTACTGAACGGATTTGAACGAAATTTGGTACACATATAGTCTAGATCCTGAGAAAGAACATAGGCTACTTTTTATCCCGGAATTCCCACGGGAAAACTTTTTAAGGCGAAGCGAAGCTCGCGGGAACAGCTAGTTAGATATAATAAAGGTAAATGAGAGTATTCGCAAGTTCGGAAGACGCAGAGACCTTGCTGAGTCGGCGACATTTTGTATGTGAAGTAAGTATTGTGTGTTGTACTGAAGTTGACACACAAAAACTAACGAAATAATATTTAAAAAAGTACAATAGGCGGCCATAATAAATACTAAAAGTAGTCTCTTCCAGACAAACATAGCATTAAAGGAAAACTAATATAAGATGTGTACATACACACACATACACAAATGATCAAAAAAACTTCATAGTGAAATAGCTATTAAATAAATTATCATGTAATACCACTAAAACCAAATTTGACCGATTTATTAGGCGTTTGACAGTACTTTTGTTAAACACTGAAGTCTGTAGTAAGGCAATAACAGTCTGCTGCAACCTCAGATCGTCCTCCCAAAATTTACATCTTTATACTTGGAATCAAAGTCCAGCGGCAAACTTCAGTTGCCCGGATCATACACGCTTCTGCTGAACGAGCAATAATTTCATTTAAAACTAATGTATTGATATTGTTTGTTTTAGTTCAAGTCTCGTTTTCTATGTGGCGTAGTTATTGTACAGTGAGTGACACTGGAGGTTCGGTAAGTTCAACATACTTATAAGATTTTTTATATTTTATTATGTGTTTTTTTAAGTTGTAGAACTGTTTTATTATTCTGTGATGCCCTGAGTCACTCGCTTTCGGCGTCAACATCACCTATTCTATTATATTCTATTCTATTCTCTGTGGGGGTGTAAGTACCTGTACCTGGCTCTCTCGAGTGGAACCTTTGTGCATATCCCCAAGGTCTAAACTGCCTTCCTAAGCTTGGACCATTTCCCACCACGCTGGTCCACTGTGGGTTGGTGGGTTCACATATCTAGATGTGCTAAATCTAGACATGCCAACATAACACCACCTTGCCAATAACCTTTACAGTAAGGCCGCTCGATTCTAAAATGTATTACTTTATATCATTTGATTCTGATAGATTCTTAGTTACGAAATTCCCACGAGAAAGTTTTTAGGTAGGCATTTATTATAAAAACAAAAATGAGTCAAAACATAGTAATTAACAGGTAAGTAACTTACATTCATTTTGCTAACTACGTGCCTAAAATCAGTTAGTTAAGTAGGTGAAATCGATTATTTAATGATAATATAATTAGTAATTACATTTAATGTTCATCTTTTGTTCCTAAATGTAGGATTCACCTGAGAACTAAGTTTTTGTTAACAAAATATAGAAGTTCACGATGAGATAGAGTTCGAATCCTTTCCAGGCAGATTCTATTTTAGGTACTACTGGTTAGCAGTTATTACATGTCCACGAATACGGTGGGGTAGACGATTTCTCGAGTGGAGAACACGAACAGGCAAACGCAGCGTGGGACGCCCTCCTGCCCGCTGGACTGACGACCTTAGGCGGGTGGCGGGTAGTCGTTGGATGAGGAAGGCCGAGGATCGAGTGTTGTGGCGCTCCTTGGGAGAGGCCTATGTCCAGCAGTGGATGATTATTGGCTAATGATGATGATGATGATGAATACGGGCTGATGGTGAATGTTGCAGCGTCCCTAAAAGAGTAGGCAGAAATTGCTGCTCGGTAGTTATTGATCAGAATGAGGCACTCAGTCACACGTTTTCGACTTATTACAAAATATATAACTACCTAACCTACAGTATTTAGGTATGTAGGAGGAAACTTTAGATAAGTAGATATCCCAAACCACTACCATGTGTAAATTATCAATACAATGATAGTAGCTAACCACAAATATTAATTTATTATTATTGGTCCAATATCATATTTTACTAGGTTTATAAAAACACATATAGGTACATAAAGGATGTTAAAAACTGGTATACTAAGACAAACGGTGGGGAACATAAAGAAAAAATATTGTTCTATTGCTCTTGCAAATTCTCGTAAGACCTTTTAGCTTCTTGATAAAATGTTTGTTAATCTCACAGACATAATATAAAGCTGTTCAGACTTTTGCATCATTCTGTATATTACAACTTTAGCAAGCTGTGTCAAGTTGTGATATTAAGGTCCTTATACAGGGTGTTGCAAAAAGGGTTAAATTCGCGAAAAAAAATAATCATTTTCCATATAAACTTTGTTGGTTACGTGACTTTTTACTATGGAAAAAAATATTTTTTTTCGCTAATTTCCAAATTCTGATTTCAGTTTTGGGCTTAGATATACCATGCTGCACATGTAGGATTTGGCTTAGTATACCAATTTTGCAACACCCTGTAGGTATACATTAAAAAAACAATCGCTTGTGATATTGGGACTTCATAAATTAAACAAGGTATAACTACAACATCAATTCAAATAATTCAGATGCAAAAACAAAATCATTAGCCAAAATCTCTCACGCGCCATTTCCTAATCACTTACATATAAAATTTGAAAATTCCTCTTTTTTCTTTCTACCTCTTTAGCTAATGGTTAAGGTCCCATTAGCCCTAGAAAGTTGGGACCTCATTAGTTTATTTACACTTGTATAAATAGTATAGCTAATAGGACAGGGATATCAGTATCGAACTGTGCTAGCCCGAGGTAGCATACAAGGTGTTACAATAGCAAATACAGCGTGTTGCATTGGCAATATTCAGGGTGTTTGCAGTGTAGATGTAAAGTGAGTTTAAGTGAAAAGTGGTTTGGAGGTGTTGTATTGGTGTACCAGCTGTTTTGGGATTGCGTCAAAGTCTGTAAGTTTTAGGGCTGATTTTTCAATGGTCAGATAAACGCTATCTGAGGAATAAAATTGTAGCTGTCACTGTCTAATACAAACAGTCAGACGTGACAGCATCAGAATTGTTCCCCAGATAATCTTTATGTGAAAAATTTAAAACACTAATGGCCTTACCACAAAAAATTAGGCAGTATTTAACGGGTGTTTAGTGCTGTCAAACGCCTACAAAATTTGTCAAATTTCGTTTTAAACACTTGTTAAATAGTGTTTAAAGTTTTTTGTGGTAGCGCAGTAATAATATAAAGGCTGGAAATTTATCAGGGAACTAGCCGAAGGTTGTTTTTATCAAAAATCCTGAAATTTTGGGATGGAATTCTTAATTAACCATTTTATTTATCCAGCCACTATTGGTACCTTTTAAGACACGTAATACATATGGGTATATTTAGTTCATTTGCATATTACTTCTTGTTTCACCATAAATTCATTTGTCTACTTAAACTAAGTATATTTTCTCATTATGTGAGGATTTCATGAAGTTATTTATGTCCTATGTTATGTATTGAAGTATATTTCCATACAACATTTACATTTCTTTGAGCGGCAGCAATCGCATCCTCAGAAGGCACGCTTTAATTCTGTCACTGGGTTTGAGAATCCTGCTGCTTGAAGATATCATCATCATTATCATCATCAGCCGACAGTCCACTGCTGGACACAGGTCTCTCCTGAGCAGCGCCAGAACACTCTTTCTTCGGTCTTCCCCATCCAGCCACTATCGGCTACCTTTGCCTATATTTTAAAGGGTAAATTCGTATTATGTATTTATCTATATGTATCTGTATTTCATTATTTTAGGAAAACTTAACTAAGTAAATATAATAATCTAAAAAAAAACTAAAGATAACTTAGGTCTAATAAGTTTCCACCTTTAGATATATCAGCTGTCCGATACCCATAACACAGGCTATGCCTAGCTTGGGGTCGGATGGCCGTGTGTGAGATGTCCCCACATATTTATTTATTATTTATATTTTCTTGTATAAATGTCAATAAATAGTGGTTGTCATACTCTCCGTAGATATTTTCGTAGTTTTATCACTGGGATTTTGATACCATATGTGTATTGGATATGATTCACCGAAAAAGACATCATCAACGTTCATTATTTTCTGTTGAAGTTAGATTTATTGTACTACCATTAAAACCGCGTTTAACCAGTCTTTAAAACGGAATTTAACATAAACAAAGAATAAGTTTGACATCGTTTAGAAAATAGGTATCTAAGTTTTGACGGCCATTAGGTATTATGCTTTCTTTTTATATGTATACAGGATAGAATGTACCTAAAATGCTTCAGTCCTAAAAAAACTTCAAAGTTTGTTTAAAAACATCAGTGGTCAATTACTCAGTAGACAAGTTCTATTCTGTCACTGGGAAATTGATACTAGGTGTTTTCTGACACAATCTTCACACGATAGCTGGAAGAGATCACTCTAAGGTATAAGACCGTCGTTTGTACCATACCGTAATTTCATTGATTATTCTGTAACAATTTTTTATTGATATGCAAATACTCATTTCTTTGTTTTCTGTTATTTATATTTGCTTTTTTTATTATTATTTGTGTTTTTTTTGTCTGTTTCTGTTTTTGCAAAAGCGGCTGCCTATCACGAAAGGCTGTCGTTTTCCTAGAAGATAATTAGTCATTCTTATCACTGGGTGAACGATACCGATTCGTGTTAAGCAAAATATACTTACCATTGTTTAGATTGACGAGATGATTCAGATTTTTCGGCTAAAAATATCATTTTTATTTTTATTTTTTGTTTAATCACTTCTGTAACACCCTGTATTTTGTGACTTTTTAATTTTTTCTAAACCACATCAGCCTATAGGAGTCCATGACTGCTAGACGTACGCCTCTGCTAAAGCACGCCACTGGATGCGAACTATAGCTTTCCGCATCCAATCATTACCAGCCTCCTTTCGCAGGTCGTCTCCCCATCTAGCCAGAGGGCGTCCCACACTACCTTTTTCTGAACAGTGGATATCAATTCCTCAGTAGACATGTTTTGTTTCTGTCACTGGGAGATTGATACCATCTGTTTGGAAATACTACTTCTTGTCCCTAAAGGGTAGGCAAGCTTACAGCTTGTAATGATTTAATTCCCTTGCTGGGTAGACATATGTGGAATAGTGCACCCAATTTCACATTTTTTTTGTTGAAAGAGCCTTTTATTTTTGTCTATGGTCACCGGTTGTCATTTTTCTAGTAGATACGTTTTTATTCTATCACTGGGAAAATGATACGAGTTGTCCATAGAATAGAATACACTCACAAAAATCTTGTCCTAAAACTGTGTGTATGTTTATTTTTCTTTCTACACGTGACTGTGATTTTAGTTGCAGTTAAAAAAAGAACGACGTGTAGGTATTAAAAGATATCATATTTGTCTATGGTTGGCGGTTATCATTTATCCAGTAGATATGTTTATGATTCTATCACTGGGAAAATGATACTAGTTGACCATAGCATGATTCTACTGATATTTTACGCATGGAATTTAAACTACGTCATCACCTGCCGCTACACGGGTTCGTTATCGACGAAGATAAACGTTACATTACTGCGATTCGTCATAAATGCTGCGCTGTGTTTTTCGATGTCGATACCAAAACGTGTTAGGGCCGTAATTTGCTTAGCCTAAGCGCCAAAATGAAGAATTCGCAATCGCATGGCCAGTAGACAGTTTTTGAATTATGTCACTGGGTGTGTGATGCCTGTGTCTGTTAGATACATCTACACACCGTCTGATAAGAGCAAACGTATAACCACCAATTTTTTATGTTGTGAGATTATTTCCTACATTTAACACTTGTTTTAAATAACTGTGACACAAAATTCATGTATCTAATTATTTTTTATCATGTTTTATACAGGAAATTATATATTTTTTTCACATGGATAACTAATATGTATGTAGAAATTGAAGAACAAGCTGTAGGGGTTGACTCGTGGATTTGAAGGAAACCGCGTGTTGGTGATACTGGATACTAGTTTATTGTTGCTTGTACAGCGAGGTCCCGTGGAAAGAGAGCGAGTCTCCGCCTGTAGCGGCTTATATATGCTACCACCACCCGTGCACCACCGACACTGCGCCATCTAGCAGGATTTATAGGAACTTAATAATCGATCTATGGAGCAAGTAGCCTGCGAGATAACGCTGTGTTTACATAGGAACTAAGTAGTTAAACCTTCTAAATTATAGATGGCGCTAATATACTGTTAACACAGTTAACACAAGCTATTAGTCTAGTATCAATACTATCTATGTATGAAGTGTATTTGTCCTATGTACTATCTAATTACTGGCTTTCTCTTTAGGTTCCATCACAGGTCTCTCGAAGCAGACATTCAATGACAGCAGTGATCACATTCTCAGTAGATACGTTTATTATTCTATCACTGGGGGTTTGATACTAGCCGTTGCTGAATATTATCTACACTTCATTTCATAAGTCATCTGGAAGATACGGTTTTCATCGATAAGTCCGCCTATTGTATTAGACCCAGGGTCTTGGATGTTTAAAGTGTGTGTTATTTGTGATTTATGTTATGATTTTAGTGTATACTTTCATAAAAAAACATATTTTATTAGTTCATTAATTGTTGTTTTACAGATTCTATCACGCATAACATTGAAAATAACACATTTTGTTAACAGAAGTTATCATATTCTCAGTAGATACGTTTGTTATTCTATCACTGGGAGTTAGATACTAGCTGTTGCTGAATATGATCTACTCCTTATCCTCGAAAAAGAGTTTGCCGGTCTGCGCGGCAGTACCAACTCCAAAGGTAATTGGAGATCGGACTGACGGTCCAATATTGGAGCACTGGGTGCGAATAGTGACGGGATAGGCTAAGTAAAAATATGTAAATAATGTTTTATAGGATAAGTATTATTAGCTGTAAGTAACTAATATAGAATAAGCAACATTGTTACTAACAAATGGCTCTTCTTGGCTGAAAGAAGAGCCATAATTTGTTGGCCTGGAAGATAACATTTTGAGATAAATCTGCCTATTGTATTAGACCCAACGCTGTTGGTGAAATTTATCTCCACTTTAAGAAGATAAAAGATACATCCACATTTAATCCACCGCCTACCACCACTATGCAAGAGAAGAAGAAAAAAATAACATATTTAAATGTTAGTCTATGGTCAACAGCTGTCAGTTTTCTAGTAGATAAGTTTATTATTCTATCACTGGGAAACTGATACTGGTTGTCTATGGTCTATTACTACATCAGCGAGCCAGCATCAAAAGAGTCATCATCATCATCAGCCAGTAATCGTCCACTGCTGGACATAGGCCTCTCCCAAGGAGCGCCACAACACTCGGTCCTCGGCCTTTCTCATCCAGCCACTACTCGTCGTCGGTCCAGCGGGCCGGAGGGCGCCCCACGAAGAATGACTAGAGAAGTCTAAATATAAATAGCTGCTATTTCTCCAGTAGACATGTGGTTGATCTGTCACTGGGGAAGTAACAGTATGTTGATATTGGACGGAGACACCGATCTTGTGGAAGACAGAAGATTCGAGAAAAATTTAAAGATTATCAAATTCACTCAAGAAATGTTATACTTTATCCATATATCCATCTGATGAAACATAATGGCTTGTTTCTAGAGTCTCATCCTATAACTCATAACTAAATTTTATGTATAGATTTACTTATGAATAGCACTTTGCATTTACTTATAGGCCGGTGTCTATACCTTATCTATCTATCTCTTTGCTTTTTAACCGACTTCAAATAAAGGAGGAGGTTCTCAATTCGTCGGGATATTTTCATGTAACCACTTGACTCATCAATCCATTATTTAATGTCATACATGCTAATGTTAATTCAGATTTTCATATTTGATCTATCTAATGTCCATTGGCTCATCTATAGATTCACTCATCAAGCCACCACTGTAAAACATGCAATCAAAATTCATTTACCCCCACAATCGTTCAAAATCCATTCCTACACACATCACACATACCTTATTCGTGAGGCAGCTCTCGAAGTCTTGCTTCATGTCGACGACCGACACTCGGTCCTGCGGGCGCTTCGGCCCAGAGACTGACGTTACTACCGTCGACAGGTCTAGTTCTACCACCTGGAAGGAAAAGAGATTGGTTTGAGTTTGAGTGCAATGTTTGTTAGTGTGAAATAGATTAGTTTAGATTTAGTTATGTGTTCTCTAGTGTTTACAGATGTCACTACTGTGTACAGGTCCCGTTCTACCACAATGTAGGGATACGGGATTGGTTTTCAGTAGATGTGAGTTATCAGTGCAATGTTTGACGGTGTGAAATAAGAGTTATGAGTTCTCTAGTGTTTACAGACGTCACCACGGAATGATGATGATGATGTCCTCCACGACGTGTCCGTGGACGGCGACACCTTGTCAGTTCCTGGCATGTGCTCGTACGTGGCTTGCGAAGCCGAACTTGGTCTTAAACGTGCGGCTGCTAGTTACAGTGCAACATCTGTAGCCGCACGTTTTCATTAGTAGTAGTGTTGAAGTAGGTGTGAGTGATGAGTGCAATGTTTGACGATGTGAATTAGGAGTTATGAATTTTCGAGTATTGGAAGAAATAACTATGAGGTCTCTTCATATTTACGACACTAATTTAATCATTTTCTTCATCTTACTTAGCGTGTCAGTGAAAATCACTAAAGCTAAAGTAGTGTCACCGTGGTCAAGGGATTGACCGAACAGAAAGTAAATAAGGTACTATCTTAGACAAAAAACTAAATTTCGGAGCGCGAGTCGCGAATCTATCTCGTTGTAGTACTCTATGATCGTCATATGGTTACAAATTACCTGATGATACGTCACTCTATGAGGCTCCTTTCGTGCATTTCGCTAATTAGTCGTTGTTTTTACCCACCTGTGAGAACACGGGGTCTTCCAGTTCGTCGTCATAGTTCCGGAACTGCTTGGTGAGGCGAAGGTACTTCTCGATGAGGGCGATCTTCTCTGCGCTGCGGTCTGCAAGGAAACGGGTTACGTGTATAATCCGATAATTACTACTTGACGACCGAGTGGCGCAGTGGTTAGTGACCCTGACTACTGAGCCGAAGGTCCCGGGTTCGATTCCCGGCTAGGGCAGATATTTGTTTAAAGACAGATATTTGTACTCGGGTCTTGGGTGTTGATATTTATATTTAGTATCTATCTATCTATGTATTTGTGTAGATATATCAGCTGTCCATCACCCATAACACATATTCTGCCTAGCTTGGGGTCGGATGGCCGTGTGTGAGATGTCCCCATAAATAGGTTCAGTATAAATATTATCTAGCATGCAACCTAAACTTCAAAAAACCACAATATTCATGAGTAACTAGCCAATAACTTTTGAACCGCTGGACTGATTTTGATGAAACTTTTACATAAACACACTTAATGAACTTTCCTATCAGACAAACATAACCGCATTGCAATCGCCATACCCGTTCAAGAGCTACAGCCTTCACAAACTTCAAGGTCACTAAAATCTACAACCACACACATTACACTCACTTGTCTGAACCAAGTACTGCAGTGAAGTCTCATCAATAGCGAAGAAAGCGACCGTGGCCCCGAACTCGGGACACATGTTGGCGACAGTGGCTCTGTCGGCTATACTCAGCTGTCTCGCGCCGGGACCGCAGTTCAAAATCACGTCATTTTTCAGAAACTTACTCATAACTCTTGAACCACTGAACCGATTTTGACGAAATTTATCTCTGCACACTGCCCATGAATTCAGCTTTCACAAAACCTAAACTGAATTGAAATAGGTTCATCCGTTTAGGAGGTACAGCCTTCACAAACTTCAAGGTCATAAATCTACACACACACAAATCTTATCCCGCACATATCACACCAGTACTTACTAGTTTGCACCAGATATTGCAGTGAAGTCTCGTCAATAGGGAAGAAGGCGACCGTGGCCCCGAACTCGGGACACATGTTAGCCACAGTGGCTCTGTCGGCGATGCTCAGCTGTCTCGCTCCCGGGCCGAAGAATTCTACGAACTTTCCCACTACGCCGAGAGAACGGAGTTGCTGGGGAGAGATAATAGTTATGAAGAATACTCATGCTTTGAAAGTAGGTGTGAATTGCCTGAAAATGGGCGTGAAAGTGGATCTTTTCATCCTTAGGATAAATCGATTTCACATAACTGACACCACTTTTATTACTTTCTTAATTGTCTTTAATCTATACGGTATTTACAGAAATGTATCGAAAAAGATAGCCCCACTGTAGTGCAAAACGCCTATGAGCCCTATAAATTTCCCGCTTTTTTCCGTTTTGCTGTACGTCTTTCTCATTCCGCCATTTTGTTTTCGATGCCAGACTGGTAGTTAGCACAAGATAGTTAGGTTCACCAATTATTCAGCGATTTTGAAATACTTAACCTGCCTATAGGAAACTTATGGACTAAAATTATAGTTACAGATTTTTGTCACGTCTTGTTTTGCTTATCTTGCGCCCCGTTACCCCGAACAAAAAATCGGGTTCCGAACTTCCAAACGCTTGTGAGCCGTATAGGTAAATCTCCCTATTTTTCCGTTTCGCCGTACGTCTTAATACCGCCATTTTGTTTTCGACGCATTAAGGTAAGCTAGGGTGCTGTCGTATAGAAAATGAAAACGCCATCGTATATTCTGGGTCTTTTAACCTATCTTATTTATTCTATTTATCTTTATGGGACAGAATGATACGAGTAGCTATAGCTATATTTTTCCGTTTCGCCGTACGTCTGTCTCAGTCCGCCATTTTGTTTTCGTCGACTTAAAACTGCTGTATAGCACAGGTTACCTTGGTGATGGTGAGCACGAGGTCGGTGGAGGTGGCGAGCTGGCTCAGCTCCCCCGTCAGCTTGAAGCCGACCACTTGCGGTAGAAGCATGCTGATGGCCTGCCCCAGCATCACCGCTTCTGCCTCGATACCTGCGGGAAATTATATGTAAGTATTAGTGCTGGGGCACAAGAGCGGTGGTAGCTCAGTCGGGTAAGCGCCCGCTTCTCACGCCAGAGATGCGGGTTCGAATCCCGGCGCTGACATGTACCAATGAGTTCTTTTCTGAATTTAAGTACAATGTATACCATCGCTCTTACGGTGAAGGAAAACATCGTGAGGAAACCTGCATATCTAGATTTAGCACATCTAAATATGTGAACCCACCAACCCGCAGTGGACCAGCGTGGTGGGGAAATGGTCCAAGCTTAGGAAGGCAGTTTAGACCTTGAGGATATGCACAAAGGTTCCATTCCAGAGAGCCAGTTGCAGGTACTGTTACCCCCACAGAGAATAGAATAGTGCTGGGCAACGATAACCGATGGCGTAAACGTGTTCTGGAGTGGAAGCCGCGACTAGGCAAACGTAGTGTGGGTGGGACGCCCTCCGGCTAGATGGGGTGATGACTTGGCTAGTTATGATTGGATGGGGAAAGCTATACATCGCATCCAGTGGCGTGCTTTGGGCGAGACCTACGTCCAGCAGTGGACTGCTATAGGCTGATGATGATGATGATGATTAGCGCTGGGGTTGAATACCTAGATATCTCTGTTGTTTACTGTACATTACCTCGGACTCCCCACGTCGCGTCGTGACTCCCAGTCCTTTTAACATTATGGTGTGGGAGCTTACTCTACTGACCGCCTATCAGATCCTCGTCAGACATGACATAACATTATACAAGTGTACCCAATCGACCGACTATCGGTTTCCTGACACACATGGCATACCTTCAGTGTGTCTGTCTTATCAACCGACCTACTATCTGTTCCTTGTCACACATGACATTATACATTAGTGTACTCGACCGACCGACTATCGGTTCCTCGACACACATGACGTACCTCCGACGCCCCAGGCCACCACCTCCAGTCCGTTCAGCATGGTGGGATGTGAGTCTACTAAACTACTATTATGTTCCTTGTCAGACATGACATTATCCTAACTAATATTATAAATGCGAAAGTAACTGTGTCTGTCTGTTACTCTTTCACGCCAAAACTACTGAAATTTGGTATACAGATAGTCTACACCATGAGAAAGAACATAGGCTACTTTTTATCGCGGTATTCCCACGGGAAAACTTTTTAAGGCGAAGCGAAGCTCGCGGGATCACCTAGTATTCTATACTATACTCGACCGACCGACTATCGGTTCCTTGACACACATGGCTTACCTCCAACGCCCCACGCCACCACTCCTAGTCCGTGCAGCATGGTGATGTGTGAGCTTACTGTAGTGACCGACTATCGGTTCCTCGACACACATGACTTACCTCCAACACCCCAGGCGACCACCCCCAGTCCGTTCAGCATGGTGGGATGTGAGTCTACTAAACTATTATACAATGTGCTTTGTTAGACATGACATTATACACTCGAGCGACCGATTATCGGTTCCTCGACGACACACATAAGCATATAACTTACCCCCAACACCCCACGCCACCAGCCCTAGTCCATTTAACATGGTGAGAGCTTACTGTAGTGACCGATTATCGGTTCCTCGACACACATGACTTACCTCCAACACCCCAGGCCACCACCTCCAGTCCGTTCAGCATGGTGGTGTGTGAGTCTACTAAACTACTATTATATGTTCCTTGTTAGACATGACATTATACACTCCAGACGTAACGCGATTCCAACGGAGGAGACATAGCACGGCGAATTCTTTTCTGCTTTAGATTTTCAAGCCAGTCTTCATCATGCTTCGCCATGCCTGCTTGAATATCGCGGCGCCATTCAGGTCTCATTTCGGCGCGTGTTTCCCAGTGCAAAAAATGTCGTGCTGCTATTGGACTATACAGCCATCAACGACGGTGCGGCCGTCGTAACTCATAACCCACGAGCGCTGCAACAATCATCTATATAGATGCTGTGGCCAATGATGATATACACTCCAGCGACCGACTATCGTTTTCCTGACATACCTTCAGTGTTTCTGTCTTATCAACCGACCCACTATCGGTTCCTCATCAGATATGACATTATACACTAGTGTACTCGACCAACCCACTATCGGCTCCTCGACACACACACACACACACACACACACACACACATGACTTACCTCCGACGCCCCAGGCCACCACTCCCAGTCCGTTCAGCATGGTGGTGTGTGAGTCTACTAAGCTACTATAATTATATTCCTTGTTAGACATGACATTATACACTCAACCGACCGATTATCGGTTTCCTGACACACATGACTCCTCCAGTGGTGTGTGAGTCTACTCAACCGACCCCCTATCTGTTCCTCATCAAACATGACATTCAATTCAAATTCAAATTCAAATCATTTATTTATAAAATAATATTTATACGTCACAACTCACAAATCATAATTACAATCACAAATTATAATCACAAGTTATACTTATTACATTTTATAGATAGGTACATTAGCTAATTAACTATGTAATATTATTTAGGTAATTACAATTTAATTTTAATGTTAATTTATAATGTAGTTTAAAATACAGTAATTTTACAGATAGGTAGGTACAGGTTGTTATTGCAATTTAGTTGGTAGGCAAGGTTGGGGTCACAGAGGACAACGAGGCAGGGAAGTCAGTGAATTTATAAATAGGCATATTAGCCAATATATTTTTAAGTTTTGCGATGAAAACGGTTTCAGATTTTGTTTCTTTTACGTTATCAGGCAGTGCATTGTATACTCTGGGAACGAGAGTGTTAATACATTTATCAGACTTGGCGAGCCTAGTCGCGGGCGCGATCAGCTGGTTACGCCGCCGGGTGTTGACCCGGTGGAAGTCTGCTTTAGTATTAAATTTGTCGAGGTTACGCCTTGCGTATTTTGCAACTTCTAGCGCGTATAGGCACGGTAGTGTTGGGATGTTACAGTTTTTAAATAATTGTTGAGCGGGACAGTCCCATGGTTTGTGAGCAATTATTCGTACGACACGTTTTTGGAGTCTTAGTATCCTTTCGGAGCACGCCGCATTACCCCAGAGGTCAACACCGTATGATAGAATCGAGTGAAAATATCCGTAGTATGCTTTTTTCATATTTTCATTAGACAAGCTACTTCCCGGAGTCCTGTGGTTGTGCCCTGCGGCAGCTCCTTAAAGGACTGCTGCATTGTATCTCCTACGGGACTGTCGCACTCTTCCCATGCGACCGGGCGGGTTGGCAGGTTGCGGATAGCCAGTTGTTCGCTGTGCCACTGTTGGTCACAACTCTGGCACAGCGCACCCCGGACAAGGGAAGATGTCACTTATATCTGACCGGTATAAGTGGCATTAACCTTCCGCCCCCTCCTAATCCTACTCTATCATATTCCTTCATCCCTTGCTATCCTGGAGGAGTAAACCTTGACTCCAAAAATCCCCAATCCAAGGTGTGATCCTACCGTGCCGAAGGATGCGTGGCTAAGGGGGAGCTTAGTCGCAAACGGAGGGCACCGGGCACCAGGCGGAACCCGGGTGCAGTCGTCTCCCGCCTTACCTGTGCATGCGGGGCTCTGTATGGGTGGACCTTTATTTCCCTAGCTACTCGTGGGATCTTCATGTCTATGGAAGATTTAATTTTAGACGTAGCTAAGTTAGCTACTGCAGGGGACGACCCAAACGTCCCTCCTTTAGTCACTGGGGTACCGGAAAATCCCGCTGACCAAATCGCCCCTGAAGGGGCTGGTGACAACCAGAGAGAGCAGGTGTCTACCCGAAGACCGGCTCGCTCAGGTGCCGCCAGGAGAAGGCTCCGCATGTGGCTGGCAAAGGGCAAAAGCATCGAAGAGGCTAAAGCCCTCTGCCTAAGGCCGCTTGCGGAGACTGAGAGTGAGTTGGAGGTTGAAGCTACTCCCACCCAGGCCAGTAAAAGGACTAGGTCGGAGGAGCAAACGCCGCCAAATCCACCGCGGAAGCAACCTAGGTGTGATGGGACCCCGGAGGACCGCCCCACCTATAGTGCCGCCGCCAGCTCTCTCAAGGTGGGAGTGCGCGATGAGCGAAGGGCCCTCAGCATTGAGGACGTAGCGCTCTTTAACGCTGCCATCGAGAGAGAGCTCTATGTGACCGATTTTGCGCCAGGGACAGCGCCCGTCTTCGGGGGAGTGTCCTACGCAGACGGTCTCATTATCGTCACGTGTCTCAACCAGGCCAGTCGGGATTGGCTCTGCGGTTGTAGCAGCAGACTTCGGCCCTGGGTGGGGGCAGCCCTGAAGACAGTTGAAGGGCAAGCCCTACCCAGGCCCGTGATAGCGACGGCCTTCTTCAAGTCCTTTGCGGAACCGAAGGTCCTCCTCGATCTGCTGCGAAAGCAGAACGCCGGTCTCGACTGCAGCACATGGCGAGTGCTTGGTAGGAGGCTCGAGAAGAATGGTCAACATTTGACCTTCTCTCTCTCGAAAGACTCCTACGAAGTACTTAAGGCCGTGAATTTCCGTCCCAACTGTGGAATGGCTGGGGCTGTTTTCAGGGCCAGAGTCCCGAAGGGAGCAGCCGCCGTGGAGCAACCCACCGCGCAAACCACTCTCCCGGCGGCTCACTGCCAAGCTAGGCCTGATGGGCCGGTGGAAGCAGAGAGCCGAGGGGGGTCGAGCGCGGCGGTAGAGCCAGTTGCGGGGCCGAGTGGTATAAGTACTCACCGGCCGGGGCCGTCACGCGCGCCGCCGGCCGGGGGTGCTGCACCACGACCACGGGGCGGCAAGCCCGCGCGCCCGGGCGCCCGCAAGGCACCGGCGCCACGTGGGAGAGCTGCTGGAGCTGCAGCTGGAGTGAGGCGGCCCACGCAGCTGCCCTCTCTGGCAAAGGAGCACTCCAGTAAGAAAGCCTCCCGTAATCCCCTCAACAACCCACCTTAACCCACCAAGTCCCTAAACCTAATTCCTTCAACTTACCCTCCTTAATCTCCAAATCCTAAATCCTATCCCCTCCCTTCCTACCACCATGTTGAAAATCTTACAAGCCAACCTCCAACACGCGAAGGCATCTAGTGCCGTCGCGTGCAAGGTCCTCCAAGAGGATGGACTGGACATGGCTTTGTTACAAGAACCGTGGATCCATGGAAACACGGTACTGGGACTGACCGCTGCAGGTAACGTTTTATACAATACTTGTGGCAATAGACCCAGAGCTTGCATAGTCTTTAAAAAGAATATGAAATTTTTGCCGATTCCAGGATTCTGCACTGATGACCTAGTAGCGGCACACGTAATGCTACCCGGCTGTGAGGGCATGAAGCTCATTGTTAGCTCGGCCTACCTGCCCGGGGAGCACACAGATCCGTCGACGGCCCTCGCTCCACTGGTGGAGTATTGTGAGGACCAGAATGCCCAGCTTGTGATAGGGGCCGATTGCAATTCCCATCACACAGCCTGGGGCAGTACGGATACCAACAAGAGAGGTGAGATCTTGTTCGACTTCCTCCTGACTAAAAACTTACTAACACTAAATGATGGAAACACACCAACTTTCGTTACACGTGCGCGTCAGGAGGTTCTAGATGTAACAATCTGCACAGATCTACTTGAAAGACGTGCTTGCAACTGGCATGTCTCGAAAGAGGCATCCATGTCTGATCACAGACACATACGATTCGACATTGCTCTCATAGGGAAGAGCCAAGTGGAGACCTTCAGAAATCCTAAGGCTACAGACTGGGACGTTTATCGACACCAAGTTTCGGAAAACCTAGGGATTATAAAAGGCTCCGTCAAATCCATACAGCAACTCGAATCTACAGTAGAGGAGCTCGGAAGGTGCATGTTAGATGCCTACGAGAACAGTTGCCCTCTAAAAACTAGATGCTCTAACACTAAGGTCCCCTGGTGGAACTCTAACCTGGAGCATCTAAGAAAAACAGCTCGGAAAGAATTCAACAGGGCTAAAATCACAAAGGAATGGGATTTGTATAGGAAAGCCCTCACTGAATTTAATCGCGAGCTCCGGAAGGCGAAAAGGCAATCTTGGAGGCGCTTCTGTGAGGAGGTAAAAAGCGCCCCTCATGTTGCGAAAATCAAAAAGATTTTGTCTAAATCGCCTTCCGCAAATCTGGGACTGCTTAAAAGACCAGATGGGACCTTTACTGAATCCCCAGAGGAGACTCTTAGGCTGCTTGCACAGACCCACTTTCCTGGATCGCTGGATGAGCACATTGATGCACATACAGGGCAGCAGCCTACCAAAATCAGGCCAAGTAATGAGGACTGGAGAAAAGCCTCACAGGTCTTCACTCCTAACCGCGTTAGATGGGCAATCAAAAGCTTCATGCCCTTTAAAACCGGGGGAGAGGATAATATATTTCCAGCACTACTACAAGAAGCATGTGATATTATCCTTCCAGTTGTGGTTAAAATCTTCAGAGCTTCTTATGCCTGGGGGTATATGCCACACCTTTGGACTAGGGTGAGGGTGACCTTTATCCCCAAAACGGGAAATAGAGACAAGTCCCTACCTAAGTCCTATAGACCCATAAGTCTCACCTCCTTCATGCTCAAAGCTATGGAAAAGGTGATCAATCTTCATATTAGAATGGGCTACCTCACACAAAACCCACTTCATGTGAAGCAGCACGCCTATCAGAAGGGCAAATCTACGGAAACTGCCCTAATTGAACTTACTGATAGGATTGAGAAAGCACTAGAGGACAAAGAAATTGCCCTCTGTGCTTTTCTAGATGTAGAGGGTGCTTTTGATAACACCTCGACGAATGTCATTCTCAAATGTATGAGGGACAAAAACATCGACAACACCACACTTACGTGGATAGAATCGATGTTAACCAACAGGACTGTTAAAACAACACTCCTGGACAAGAGCATTGAGGTTAAAATAACAAGAGGATGTCCCCAAGGCGGCGTACTATCGCCCCTGGAGTGGTCCATTGTTGTCGACACCCTGCTCTGTGAGCTCAATGAAGCTCGCTTCGACACTCAGGGCTACGCTGATGATCTCGTCATAACCATCGTAGGCAAAAGCGCCAGCACGATTTCAGATCTGATGCAAACAGCCCTTAAGATGGTAGAGCGCTGGTGCAGGGAGTATCAACTCTCTGTAAATGCCAGCAAAACCATAATTGTACCGTTCACCCGAAGAAGGATCCTAGATGGTCTGAGACCACCGGTTCTCTTTGGGGAAACGGTAAACTTCTCCAAAGAAGCCAAATATCTTGGTGTAATCCTAGATCAGAAGCTGACTTGGAATCAACATCTGCAGTACATAGCCCAGAAAGCTAAGTGCGCTATGGGATCGTGCTGTAGACTAGTTGGGAAAAAATGGGGCCTTAAGCCGAAGTTAACCCTTTGGCTATACGAAGCCGTAGTGAGACCTATGGTTACATACGGCTGCGTAGTATGGCACAGGAAAACCCAACAAAAAACCTGTCAAGATCTATTAAGTAGTCTTCAAAGGTTAGCGTGTCTGATGGCCACTGGAGCTATAAGGTCCACTCCGACAGCAGCGATGGAAGCCATGCTGAATCTTAGCCCTTTACACATACATGTGCAGAAAGAGGCTCGATCAGCTATGCTACGGGCTGCTGAAGGAGGCAGGAACCGATGGCACTCGGCTGTGTTCAGCTCGCTCCACCGAGAGCTTCTCAGTACCCATGCCATGGCGATGCCTTCCGACGCTATGGAAACGGAGTACTGTTTCTCAAGGCTCTTCTCAGTTGAGATACCAGAAAGGGAGAAGTGGAATGATGATAAGGCCCTTCAAACTTTCCGGTCGGGAGACATCGTGTGGTACACTGATGGATCCAAAAAGGAAGGCCTGGCAGGTTCAGGCATTTACGGAGAAAGGCCAAGAGCGCGCAAATATGCGAGCCTGGGAAGGTTTGCCTCCGTATTCCAAGCCGAGATATATGCCATCATTGGATGTGCATACGAAAACCTGGATAGAGCCTTCACTCAGAGGAATATATTTATTCTGTCAGACAGCCAAGCTGCTCTTAAAGCATTGACTTCTGCAGAAGTTAACTCCAAACTTATAATGGAGTGCATCCTCATCCTGAACAAAATTGGAGCTAACAATAGAGTGACCCTGCGATGGGTGCCCGGACATTGTGGCATCAATGGCAATGAGGAAGCAGATGAGCTCGCACGTCTGGGAGCAGAAAGCCTACCGTTGGGCCCCGAGCCCATCATCGGGCTACCAAAATGCACCAGTCGTCGCGAGATCAAGGACTGGGCACAGAACCAAAGCTTAGAGGCTTGGAATAATGTACCAGGGCAACATCATGCAAGAGCCCTAATCGTGGGCTATTCGCAGAAATTTACGCGTCGAGCTTTAGAGCTCACACGCAACCAGTTAAGGGTCTTGACAAGAACCTTATCAGGTCACTGTAGGTTGAACAGTCACTTACATAAAATGGGTCTGTCCGATACTCCAACTTGTAGATTTTGCAATGAAGAGGACGAAACGCCCATGCATATTCTCTGTGAATGTGAGGCCATCATTCACAAGAGAAACAGAATCTTGGGCGGCTACAAATTAGCCCCCATAGATGTCAGGTCTCTCTCTCCAGGTAAGATCATCAGGTT
Source organism: Plutella xylostella (assembly GCF_932276165.1). NCBI lineage: Eukaryota > Metazoa > Arthropoda > Insecta > Lepidoptera > Plutellidae > Plutella > Plutella xylostella. The sequence goes on from NC_063991.1 coordinate 5,422,113, forward strand.
TATAAAAGACCTGGGCCTGGATAGTGAGATTTGACTCGGCAAGGGGAGTCACAATAGATCTTTTAGGTCGCAGTGGCGAATGGGCACTGGTTGCCCTCCCCTTTTCTATAACTATAACTATAACTATAGACAAGCTACGAGCCAGACGGGACAACGCGAAGCACGCGGAGGCGAGGCGGGCGCACGTGACGTCAATGTGAGGCGCCCAGGTGAGGCCGGCGTCGATCACGAAGCCGAGGTACTTCACCTGGTCCACCTGCGGCACCGCCACTCCGTTGCACACCACATTTAGGTCATGTCCCCTAGTCCTTCTCAGTTGGAAATGAACAATGTTCGTTTTTTCTATATTTAGCAGCATTCCATTTGCGCTGAACCAGTCATGTATGCAGGCAGTGACTAGGTTTAATTTGTGTTTGAGCAGAACATAGTTCTCAGCAGATACAATCAGGCAACCGTCGTCTGCAAACAAGACATATTCGGCGTGCTCAGATGCCGCTGTTAGGTCATTGACCAAGATTAGGAATAGGTAGTTTCCCATAGTAGAACCCTGCGGCACCGCGCAGTCACCTATGAATTCAAGGTCGGACTCAATCGGTCGGAATCAACCGATTATCGGTTCCTCGACACACATAAACACATAACATACCTCCAACGCCCCAGGCGACCACTCCCAGTCCGTTGAGCATGGTGGTGTGTGAGTCGGTGCCCACGAGGGAATCGGGGAAGAGCAGCTGTTTGTCACTGAACACCACGCGAGCTGTGGGGAGAAAATGCAGGGGCAAGATTAGATTGGTGTGGAATAGTGTTGCAGCTCGATAGGCCACTATCAATTGTATAAATGTAGAAGAGTATCGGTATTATTGGAAAACATATTATGGACTATTTATTTATTGATATTAGAATACAACAGAAAATATCGGTACCAAATAGGTACTATAGCCAGACCAAAGTGCGGCAAATTTATGCTCCAAACTAATACATAAGCTGTGTTTTCATTCTTCTTTCTTTCTAAAAATGTTCTATGAAATAAACATGGCATTTTTCACAAACATAATAATATAAACTATACAAACATACAATACATTTTTGCAGCACTCTGTATAAGTGCAGTTTATGCGTCACTCTTTTGCGCAACCTGTATTTACATTACATGAAAAGAGGTAAAACAATTTTAAGGCATAACGAAGCTCGCGAGAAATACACCGAAAATGTCCGCTATATTTCTCAAGTCACATGATTCCTAGCATAACACAGGCTAAGCTCCACTCACCCAAGTACTCCAAGTTGACCTGGTGCACGATCCCGGAGCCGGGCGGCACGATGGTCATGTTGTCGAACGCCTTCGCCCCCCACTGCAGGCAACATGTGTGTATAGTTAACCATAGAGATACGTGTCTAGTCTACCGTCAGCACTGGGGCAGACGGGCTAGTCACTTAAATCCTTAAGATCGGCTATATAAGCCATCTTAGGGCGCACGCGCGCCAACAGAACTAGGGGTCGAAGTGGTCGCCATGGCCGAAATCGGTCGGACCAATCATCATCATCATCACTTAAATCCTACTAATGTTATAAATTCGAAAGTTTGTGAGTATGTGTATGTTTGTTACCTCTTCACGACAAAATAGTTGAACAGATTTTAATGAAATTTGGTATGGAATTAGCTGACACCCTGCTGGATTAACATATAGGCTACTTTTTATCGCGGAATTTCCACGGGAAAACTTTTTAATCTACTTATCAGTAAACAGTGCTTTACACCTCTAGACTATTTATGAACTTACTTCCATCTAAAGATTGTCTGGTAAAGATTGCTATCCTCGCCTAGTAAAGTAAAGCCGCCTTTTCATAGTGTTTCTATTTTTCAGTATATATTCTTTACTGTATTTCTTTGTCAATATTGTACGCTTGAGATGATGATGGTGACGATTACCTTCAAGAACTGGAACCTCTCCTTGTTTCTGATGAACTCGAGCTCCTGGTTCTTGTTGAGTGCGTCCGGGCTGCAATACAAACAAATATACAATGTTAATAATAAGAATTTTTATAGGACAAAATGGGGAAACAGTAAATTAGGTCAGGTCAGTAGTAATGGGATGTTTTGTACAAGCGAACCTATCATTACAACACCACTGACTTAAGTTACTTGTAGGTTGTAATCGTATGTGGAACCTTTTCATTTCTCGTGAGTGTACTATTAGGTAGGATGAATATCCCGTATAACAGCCTTCACTTGCGATAATAATGACGTATGGTGCAGAGACGTGAACACTGACGGTAGGACTGGTCCACCAATTTAAAGTCACTCAGCGTGCTATGGAGAGAGCTATGCTGGGGTTTCTCTGATGAATGGTGTCAGGTTGGTTGAGGAAGGCTGAGGACTGAGTGTTGTGGCGCTCCTTGGGAGAGGCCTATGTTTTTTATAAATAAATAAAAATAAATATGTGGGGACATCTCACATCCGACCCCAAGCTAGGCAGGACCTGTGTTATGGGTGTCGTACAGCTGATATATCTACACAAATACATAGATAGATAGATACTAAATATAAATATCAACACCCAAGACCCGAGTACAAATATCTGTCTTAAACAAATATCTGCCCCAGCCGGGAATCGAACCCGGGACCTTCGGCATAGCTGTCAGGGCCACTAACCACTACGCCATTCGACCGTCTGGCCGGATGTTCAGCAGTGGATGATTATTGGCTGATGATGATGATGATGACACTCACTCGCGCGCGTGGTCGACCTGCACGGAGTGGTCTATGACCAGGTCGGCGGGGCAGGTCGGGTTGATCCGGTCGGGGTCTCCGCCCAGCAAGTGCACCGCGTGTCTCATGGCTGCTAGGTCGACGACTGCTGGGACGCCCGTCAGGTCCTAAGGAGAATTGGTTGTTGAAATTGGAACGAGTTGAGGTGAAAATTTGAGGGATGAGTCTCAATTTACACTAGCGCAGGATCTAAGTAAATTGATGATTTTGGCAACACAAATACATTGCGCATAAAGGAAGGAATAAGGATGTATTTAGAATAGTTGAAAGGCTAGTATTTTTTCTGCGGCAGTGTGAATTGAGCATTAGTGTGTATTTTTATTTAGTTTCTAACATGTACCTAACTTCGTAAATAATTAATAAATGGAGTCCAGAAATAGTTAGTGCGTTCAAAGATAAAACGATGAACAGAAAAAAAACATTATGCCAGAAATAATGTTAAAATAAAAGAAAATAATTTACTACCATATGCGAAAACTATTAAATGGCTCTTAGATGCATCATATAAATGTAAACTAGGATAAGATAGATGTAAGTTTTCCGCATAAAATAAAATAAAAACCAAACATATATTCTTATTTTTCTAATTGACTTCGAAGTACTTACTTAAGTTCATATTTTGTCACCAAGCGGCCCTGCATTTTTTGTTATAACAGTGTGAATTGTGTCAACTACACAATAGTACAATACCAAACTTAAGCAAACAAATACTAAGATAATAATTGTTTGAACAAACAGATACCGAAGAATCTTCAGACAATGATTATCTAGATTCTAGATATAGAATTATACATATCTACAAATAGAACAAATGTAGAATAAAGCATGATAAATAAATATTTGTATGTGTAACTTGCATTAAATACCGTTAAATATCCATAGTTAAACTTATGAGACCCATCTTTTTGGTAAGGGGTCAATAGCTATTCAATCAAAGTTCACTAAATAAGGTAGTAAGTAACAATGACATTTATATTCAAGGCCACATTAATTTACATCTACACAATAGATTCAAGATAGTTAAGTAATAGCTAAATGGTTTTAGGAAGGTATATTCTTGAGTATTTGATAAAAATTAAACATGTACAATATTATACGTATTGTGTTTTAGTGGGATCATATCAGACCATGATTATCATCATTAACTAGTTGATTTATTATAATAAAAAAGATACTTATAAAATGGATGACATGATGATGGATCTTTTGATGACTACTATACTATTTATTTATTTATTATTTATCTACTATACTTACTTACAGAGTATTTCAAAATTGGTATAGTAAGGATAAAGAGGTGACCATTCTTATTCTATCTTTACTACTACTACTACTTTAGTTCAAAAACGTTGAAAATTGACAAAAAAACCGGCCAAGTGCGAGTCGGGCTCGCGCACAAAGGGTTCCGTAGCTTAAATCAACCTATCTCAAAAACTATAAGAGATACTTTGATCAAACCAAAAATCGTTGAAAGAGTTAATTAGCATGCATCACCTCTATTTTTTTTAGAATTTTATACCCCGTAGTTATAAAAATAGAGGGGGGGGGACATACTTTTTACGACTTTGAGAGCTGATATCTCAAAAACCGTTCACTTTAAGAAAAATGATTTTTAGAAAACTTTATATCATTTTAAAAGACCTTTCCATTGATACCCCACACGGGTATGTACATCGAAAAAAAAAATTTCATCCCTCAGTTACATGTATGGGGGGCCCCACCCCCAATTCTTTTTTTTACTATTTAGTGTCATATTTTTGTAGCGGTTCATACAACACATATTCCCATCAAATTTCATCACTGTAGTACTTATAGTTTCCGAGTAAATCGGCTGTGACAGACGGACAGACGGACAGACGGACAGACGGACATGACGAAACTATAAGGGTTCCGTTTTTGCCATTTTGGCTACGGAACCCTAAAAAGTAGGTAAGTATACAGATGACCAAAAACTGATAACCAGTAGTTTAGAATGACACCTTCAGTAATCTCCTTTCGTATTACTATCCCTTTCCCTTATTGCAACACCCTGTATAGTCTATGCATACGGGCGCCTTCAAATTAGTCGCTAAGTGTCGCGCGACTGCAGCGCTGCTGCAGCGCTGCAGCCGCGCTGCTGTCTAAATTCCATATAAATTATTAACGCGCGACTGCAGCGCTGCTGAGGCGCTGCAGTCGCGCATCTTTTAAATTACAAAATTTATATGGATTTTGACAGCAGCGCGGCTGCAGCGCTGCTGTCTAAATTCCATATAAATTATTAACGCGCGACTGCAGCGCTGCTGAGGCGCTGCAGTCGCGCATCTTTTAAATTACAAAATTTATATGGATTTTGACAGCAGCGCGGCTGCAGCGCTGCAGCAGCGCTGCAGTCGCGCGACACTTAGCGACTAATTTGAAGGCGCCCTACCTGTAGTATGACCCGGGCGGGCTTGAAGGCGATCTCGACGCCCGCCTCATCGTGCTGCTTCTGCTCCCAGTCGAGAACATTCGTGACGTCCTGCTCTCGCACCTGGGGGAAGGTAGGGAGGGTTGTGTAGCTGTCTCACTCACTCATAGTATGTACAAAAATGAGAGACTTTCTGATGAATCATAGATGTCGTTCGTAATAGTCTGTATAGTTACTACTTACAGTCTTTTTACCAAGTCACTACTAAAACATTGAGTAAAAAGCTATAATGTAAGATGAATACTTATCTGTACTGCCCCAAAACTGTTAGTTAGCCATGGTCTAAACTTTTATGTAAGTATAAATTATAAATAATAAATTAAGCATAAATTTTAAAATGCGTTCCAGCCTGTTCAGCCATTGAGCTTGACATGGGGCTGGTAGTGGCTAGATGAAAAAGGCTGGATAAGATATTGATATATGATATTAATTTAAACAAGATGAATTTCAGCTATGACTTACCTGGAAGTTGTCGCAGTTCCTGACACAGGACTCCAGCAGCACCCTGATGCTGTACGGCAGACGAGCTGCGGGGGAAGTGGAAAACAGTAACTTCATGAAAAAGACAACATAGGTGCATATGCCAAAATAAACATTGTTACAAGGACTCAAGGTTCATTTCCGAAATTGAAAGAATTTACACACTATATGAAGACACTGGTTTATTATGAGATTATTTTGAACAGATAAAACTGTTTTATGGACTGTTTTGGACACAGTATATGGTTATAGCTAAAAGAAATAAGAAGCTAGCGGAAAGCTAAAGATTGCATGCAGTGGAGTGCTTTGGGAGAGGCCTACGTCCAGCAGTGGACTGCTATAGGCCGATGATCATATATAGCCATAGCAACAAACTCAAATTTAACATCTCAAGAAACCTTACAACATAACTTTAGATAAAGAATCAATGATCATTATCACTAACCATATTTGGGTCCGAGTGCGGCGATGTCATAGTAATCATACGACTTCCCATTGATCTCCACACTCTTCAGCAGGTGCTTGTACGGGTTGTTGGCTGAAACATGGAGGAGATATTACTTTTCCCCAAGTAAAAAGTACCTATTTAAAAAAGAAAAAAAATTAAAATGGGCTCAACCATTTGGGAACTACTCTACGACAGACAGATACAGATACACACAAACATTAAACACATAACACCCCTATTTTGTAAGAACAAAAATAATTCAACCTTCAAACCATTTACATATTCATCTACGACGACCGAATGGCGTAGTGGTTAGTGACCTGACTACTGAGCCGATGGTCCCGGGTTCGATTCCCGGCTGGGGCAGATATTTGTTTAAAGACAGATATTTGTACTCGGGTCTTGGGTGTTGATATTTATATTTAGTATCTATCTATCTATGTATTTGTGTAGATATATCAGCTGTCCGACACCCATAACACAGGTTCTGCCTAGCTTGGGGTCGGATGGCCGTGTGTGAGATGTCCCCACATATTTATTATTTATTTATTTATCTGGTAAGAAACATTAGATCAGTGTATGAAAGGAGCATCCCATAGTAAATTATCAACAGTACCATAAATGTACACTCTGTGTGTGCCAGAATCCTCTAACATCCTAGTCCAGGGAGCCCTATTGCTCTCTAGAGATGTGATGAGTGTGTGTGTAATGAGGGCTGTTCCACTTAAGTTATGCAACTTATAGTGTTGAATGTCTGGGTTTTAGTCCATAGCTTTGCCTTTGTAAAGGAAAGTCATAAAATAAAAGCAGCAAGATACTAATAGGGCCTCAGCCTTTTTATACTGTAGAAGTATTTCTACAAATGGCAAATGGATTACAAGGAATTTTCTGTGCTAAAATAATGTTTTCTAGTTTGAAAATGAATATTCATTAGAATAACTTAAGGTATTTTCTCCACATATATCTAGCTGCTTACAAAATAAACTACTTATCAACTTTAAAAGATGTAGGTATTACTTAGCGAAACCGGTTTTTAGTCTTAATAATGATCTAGGCGTAACCGATTCAAAAGTACCTACGAAAATTATTTTTTAATAATTAACCTGCAAGTCAAATAAGTGATAAAAGTTTCCAGGCAGGTCTGTGGCCTTCAATATTATGTATTCCCACAAGTACGTTTCAGTGCCTACTGACTAGAATAAACAAATTCAAGTTCAAAGGTTAACAAGCAGAGGTAAAGCATTGATAAAGTGAGATTCTGAGGTAGGGCGACTTGATCAACGTTAAAAATCTCTGCAAGTTTTCATTACCACAGTCTTTTGATCATGCTGGTTCTAATAGGATGTTATTAATTCTTATTAGAAACTAAAACTAAGCGCGATACTGATGATTATTCTTGTTAAATTTAATTAATAAAAACAAAACACTCACAAGCCATGGTACTCCTTGGAAAGTCACGTAGAACTAGTGCTGTTTTGACAGTTGCCCGCTGCACCGGCTGATTTAGAATCGATTATAGTGATCGACGACGACGGATTGCTTGATGAATCGATTCCATTACCAAGTTACTCTGTGAACACGGCGTCGCAGCGCGCATGCGTCAATTTTCTAAATGTCAAAATAAAAAAAGCCGTTGGTGCGATTGTTTTGCAAATTGTGATTTTCGATTTATTTATTTTAATTATAAGTTGTTAGAAATGGCTACTTTGGACCTGAATTCAATAAAATCAGCTTTAAATGATACAAAGAATGAGAAATGTGAAAGTGGTGTAGATTTCTCTGGAAAGTCAATCAAACTAAATACAGCTGCCGATGGTATGTTTTTCTGTTGCTGTCGTGTTATTTTAGGTTTTATTTATATCTAATAGCTGTTCCCGCGAGCTTCGCTTCGCCTTAAATAGTTTTCCCGTGGGAATTCCGGGATAAAAAGTAGCCTATGTTCTTTCCCAGGGTCTAGACCATATATATACCAAATTTCATCCAAATCCGTTCAGTAGTTTTGGCGTGAAAGAGTAACAGACAGACAGACAGACAGACAGACAGACAGACAGACAGACACAGTTACTTTCGCATTTATAATATTAGTTAGGATTAGCTTGAACATGTATCTTAATGTAGCTATCAATTAATTTGTACATTTATTTAACTCTACGCAGTGGAATAAATTAAGAGCGAAAGTTAAACATAACCTAAAAATATTGCGTGTTATTTTGCGCAAAACTGTTTTTTAGAGACACAGACCTTCTGTAGGTTCATAGAAAATGCGTGAGAGAAAGGGAAACCCTCCCTGTGAAGGGGAACTTCGATAAAACATCTACTAATACGTATAATATGTATACAACTACTACAATAAATGTACAACACTCAACTCTTTATCATATAATCAGAAGAATAGGATAACTATGTATTGTAAGGACTAACTTTACTTTTAAAGTAGCCTGTAGCGTGCCACTGCTGGGCAAAGGCCTACTTCTCTCTCTCTCTCTCAGCCTTCTGTAGTCCACTGTTGGACATAGGCCTCTCCTAACGATCGCCACCCCAAACGGTCACCCGCCATCTGCATCCAGCGGCTTCCCGCTACCTTCCGCAGATCATCAGACCAACGGGTTGGGGGGCGACCGACACGCCGTTTGCCGACACGGGGTCTCCACTCCAGAACCTTTCTACTCCAGCGGTCGTCGGCTCTGCGGGCTACGTGGCCAGCCCATTGCCACTTCAGCGTGCTAATCCTTTTGGCTATGTCGGTAACTTTAGTTCTCCTGCGGATTTCTTCATTACGAATCCTATCTCGCAGGGACACGCCTAACATAGCCCTTTCCATAGCACGTTGAGCAACTCTGAGCTTGTGGATAAGCCCTTTGGTGAAGCACCACGTCTCGGCTCCGTAAGTCATCACTGGCAACACGCACTGATTGAAAACTTTTGTTTTCAGACACTGAGGTATGTTTTCAGTGAAGATGTGTCGTAATTTCCCGAACGCTGCCCATCCGAGTTGGATTCTACGAGCTACCTCTTTATCGAAGTTGGATTTACCTAATCGGATCACTTGTCCTAGGTAGGGATACTGATCGACAACTTCGATGGTGACACCTCCTACAGTTACGGGCGATGATCAAACATGTTCATTTGACATGACCTTTGTCTTGTCCATGTTCATTTTCAGCCCAACTTGTTTAGAGGCATCATTGAGGTCTGTGAGCATTTCGCCTAACTCCTCCAGCGTTTCCGCCATAATAACTATGTCATCAGCAAATCGTAGATGAGAGATATATTCGCCATTGACGTTAATGCCCAGTCTTTTCCACTCTACAAGCTTAAAAACATCTTCCAGTGCACAGGTGAACAGTTTCGGAGAAATAACATCTCCCTGTCTCATGCCCCTTTGCAACTGGATCGGTTTTGTGCTATGTTCGTGTAATCGAACTGACATTGTGGCAGCATTGTACATACATCTCAACACCTCGATATAGCGATAGTCTATATGGCACCGCTGAAGGGATTGAAGCATCGCCCAGAGCTCAATAGAATCAAAGGCTTTCTCATAGTCCACAAACGCTAGACATAAAGGTAGATTATACTCCTCGGCCTACTTATTATAATTAATTTAATTATAATAAGTAGGCTAGTAGTAGTATAATAATAATCTATTATTATTATTATGTACTACCCACTGTTGACAATCCTGAGCCCCTTATTTCCTATCAGGCACAAAACTATCAAGGTCACCCTGTCATCTCTGTCTGGGTCTTTCACATCATCAGGGGTCCATGTCTTCCACAACCAGTCTTAACTTTATACATACACATACACACACACACTCACGCCTTGTACTAATGTACTCCCTTGTGGGGTAGGCAGAAGTGCATTGCTGCACCCACAGTAAAAATTTCCATTAGCGTCATTCGAAATAAAGGTTAGGGGGTGTGTGGGGGGAAGGGGGGAGGGGAGGGAAACCTCCCACTCCAACCCCCACATCTAGGAGACAAGTAGTTTTTGAGACATTGACTTTATAATGTAATGTGCCATACATTCTCGGTGAACTGACTCATAAATATGCCTTATAGGAACATCAGGAACTGTGTCGTAAACGCCCCGCTCCGCTTCGCTGCGCTACGCTTTGGTTTCGATGAACATGTGCACCTAACATGCTCCTCCTCGCTTTGGTCGTTGTCGTCGTCGCACCTATCTTTAGGTTTTGGTCCTTTGCATTTGTAAATATTATTATGGTCACCAAAAAAAAGTTGCATTTATAACCTCATCTGTCATTTCCCATACAATTTCCTCGATTTTAAACATGAATATCTCGGAAACTATTTGTCTCCTAAACCTGAAATTTGGAATATAGACTCCTGGGGTATTACCCTTATTGTATACCAAGTATCAACATCCAGTTCGAATGACGATAAAGGAAACTTTATCCCAAATATCCGTGTTTAAACAAATATCTGCCCCAGCCGAGAATCGAACCCAGAACCTTCGGCTCAGTAGTCAGGGTCACTAACCACTACGCCATTTGGTCTTCTTAACTGTATAATGAACAAATATTCCAGCTCAACCAATAGTGGATGCCATCAACCAGTGCCCACACCTGCACCACCTGACGCTGACAGGCAACACGCTGGGCGTGGAGGCAGCGCACGCCATCGCCAAGGCACTTGAAAGCCACCCCGAGCTGAAGCTGGCGCGCTGGTCCGACATGTTCACTGGGCGGATGAAGACGGAGATACCGCCTGCTTTGGTCAGTGTGTTTATATTACTTATACTATATTATGTACTGAAAATCGCATCAAAATTGGTTTAGCCCAACAGGAGATCATTTTTAGCTAACTAAAATACATTTTGTTTAACTAGTGTGGTTTCTTTTTGCACTTCATATAATATACATTTTCTAGCAAGTCCTGTAGGTTGACTACTAGAAAATGCTTATAGAATACTTACGTTTATATTCATGCAAAAAGGTATTGAATAATAATACCAAGATGCAAACAGGTTGAATCCAGGATCACTATTATCAAGAAAGAAAGAAAAGAAAGACCCCCTGTTTTATAAACCATGTCTAACAATTACAATCATTAGAATTGTCTATTTGCATCAAAACAGAAAAAATATAAAAATTAAAACAGTAACAAGGGGTCATTTTATTGCTCATAGCAATCTGCCAGACAACCTTTGAATGTATATTTGTCACCCACACATTTTTTCCTCAAATAACAATTATCTCACTATTGAAAAATCAGCCCTAAGAGAACATAAAATTATCATCCTAACTATCCTAACTAATATTATAAATGCGAAAGTAACTGTGTCTGTCTGTCTGTCTGTTACTCTTTCACGCCAAAACTACTGAACGGATTTGAATGAAATTTGGTATACATACCGTCTAGACCCTGGGAAAGAACATAGGCTACTTTTTATCCCGGAATTCCCACGGGATTTTTTTTAAAGGCGAAGCGAAGCGCGCGGGACCAGCTAGTAGCTTATAATAATTTCCCCTTATCCCGCAGGCGGCGCTAGGCGACGGCATGATCACCGCCGGGGCGCGGCTCCGTGTGCTGGACCTCAGTGACAACGCGTTCGGACCGATAGGAGTGGAGGGGCTGGCCAAGCTGCTGCAGAGCGAGGTGTGCTCGGAGCTGGAGGTGAGGAGTCTTACTTTTTGTAATATTTTTTATCCGTTATTGGCCTTATTTTTAGTTTTTGCTTAGGATGTCATTTTTCGATTTTGTAATCGCTTTTCCGAATAAGAAATGAAATGCAAAGTGAACTGTTGAAATGTGTGATTACTTATGTTTGCATTGTTTACAATCTCCTTAACCTATCATATGTCGGAAACAGGATAAAATTTAGAAACGTGACTGGTGCATTAATGGAGCAGATTATTATTATTGCATTAGGATTTTAGTTTTTCTATCATCTCCCTATTTTCCAGTAACAGCATCTTACTTATCCACACCTTGCCCTTGACTCCCCAGGAGCTGCGCCTCAACAACAACGGCCTCGGCATCTCGGGCGCGCGCCTCCTGGCCGCCGCGCTGTCGCACCGACCCCCGCGCCTCAGAGTGTTCATAGCGGGCAGGAACCGCCTCGAGAACGACGGCGCGACTGCACTGGCCGCCGTGTTCTCTGTGAGTATAGTGTGACCATCGAAGTAGAAAAAAGGCGGTAGGAGGCTTGCTAACAACAAACTGAGGCACCCAATGTAAGTTGGTTTCATTGTTACGATGAGCCACGCCATTCACGCTCAAAGTAAGTCAGTTCGCCGCCATTTACCAATCACAACGCACCTACACATTCTCATGTCGCCGCCATTGTTGTGCCTCACTGTTTAGTTAGCGAGCTTCCTTTCACCAACTTATTCCACATTTCTCTTCCAGAAAATGGGTTCCCTGCAAGAGCTAGCTTTACCCCAGAACTAACAAATTATTGTGTGTGTTTATTGCAGAAAATGGGTTCCCTGCAAGAGCTAGCCCTCCCCCAGAACGGCATCTACCACCAGAAACGCATGTGAATCTAAATATTGTGTATCTTTTGGTCCTTCGAGCCGGACATTCACTAACATATCCTACATTTCTCTTCCAGAAAATGGGTTCCCTGCAAGAGCTAGCGCTCCCCCAGAACGGTATCTACCACGCGGGCGTGGCGGCTCTGTCGGGCGCGCTGCGGCGGAACCCGGGACTTTCTGTGCTCAATCTTAACGACAACACTATTGGGGCTAAGGGTGCAGACGCGCTTGCTGGTGCGCTTCCCAGGTATGAATTGGAATCACGAAAATTTATTTTTTGCTTTGATATATGTAATATGAAATGATAATCAGCTCAAACCTACTATCTTATAGTAAAATTACCTACCTTCTTGATATGACTCGCCAGAGCGGAGTTATCCAAACTGTTCACGGTCAGTTAAACTTCATTCTATGTCACGTTTTCATGTAGAGTTGGAGTCACGTAACATGAGCGGTTTTCCTAATTCATCATGATCTTTCAGCAGAAAATATTGATTCACTGCTAGGCGAAAACTTTAATTTTATGTTCCACTGACTGAAAACCGTAGGTGGGTAGCCGGTGGTGGCTGGATGAGGAAGGCCGAGGACCGAGTGTTGTGGCGCTCCTTGGGAAAGGCCTATGTCCAGCAGTAGATGATTACTGGCTGATGATGATGATGACTGAACACTGTTTCAAATATCTGTGAGTTTGAGCTCTAAACTGTTTGTGCTGGAGAGTATACTTATTTCATATACTGAGCTGAGCATCTTTCACTGTTATTATTACACAGCTTAAATTCCACCTTATTACTGTTTTGTAAAATTACATATACAACAAATGTTCGTTACAATTCCAGCCTAAAACAGCTGAAAGAGATCAACTTCGGCGACTGTCTGTTGAAGAGCAAGGGCGCGCTGGCGCTCGCCGCCGCGTTCAAGGACGCCGACCTGCCGATAGAGGTACCGTTGTCTATGATTTATAAAAATATGTCTTTAAAAATCCTTGGGAATTCGAATGTAGAGTCCTCGACGGTTGGGAATCGAACCCGGGATCCACAGCAGCACAGCAGCCAGACACACCAACCACTACACCATCCTATCATCACACTGTATTCACTATTAACATACAAACATCCATCCTTACATCTCTCAGCAGGGACTAAGGGCTTTGAGAACATATCTCCATCTGGCTCCATCATGGGAAGCGGCTGCATGATCCTCCCACTCCATGCCCACAACTTATGCCTCATTCTCGACAGAACGTCGCTTGTCATTTTTTTCAATACTATAGCCATATTTGTGTTGAACTGCTGGTCTATGCTTATTCTTCCCTATGCTTATTCCACACGACACTGTCATTAATAACACGTATGTTGTCTGTGTTCCAGCGCCTGGAGCTGAGTCACAACGAGATCGGGCGCGCGGCGTGCCAGCAGCTCGCGGCCGCGCTCGCGCCGCGCCCCGCGCTCGCGAAAGTAGTACTAGCAGGTACATTATATGTACAAAATTAAATTATTGCATCGGTGTATATGGACCGTGTTTACTACAAAAAACCTACAAAATGTTGCAACGGGTACAAAATGCCTGTATACGTTACTGTCTCACTGTACCACCTAGAACACACGTAACACCTTTCATAAATAAAGCAGGGATCTTGAAGATTGAGGCCAGAATGAAGTTACATCTTTCCGTTCTACTGTTTGGTGTCGTAAAAACGCATAAACCAGCGTACCTCTTCACTGAGCTTTCCTGGCGCAACTCGCTGCGTCGGTGTACAGCACCTTTGTTAACTCCCCCTTACCGTACAACAAAATTTCGAGGCTGTTTCAAGTATATGGCGACCAAATGCTGGAACAATATACCCCCTCCCATCAGAGATCTTATCAATAAACACACTTTTAAACTGCGCTTCCGACTTTACTTGCTAGCTGTACAAAAGCAGGCTGCGTAGCTTACGTTCTAGCATTCTCTTCGCCATATACTTTTTCTAGGTGTCACCCAGCAAATTAACTACCACATCACTTGCTATCATTTTCACACATATCACTTAAACTCACATCACAATATATTCGTTTACACATACTACATAGCATACACCCATAATCATTTAACACAATTTATTGTTACATATTATTATATACATACATTTATAACATAATATATAAATATCTATTTTATTTTAGTATAAATATAATTATAACGTACCACAACACACTTTTACATATTTACTACACACATATTTATGTTTAGGTCCTGGCAGAATACCAGCGCTGTGATTATTTAATTATAATCATAGTATTATGCTGAGTCAGAACCCTTTTGCTAACATGATAAATACACATGTTGCTTTTCTATCTGCATGTCTTTTAATAGTGTTTTGTGTTTATGTAATCTTAAACTTTATGTTAAAAATCTTGCTGTGTAACCTGTGTATGTGTTGTGTTAAGTAAATAAATAATTTATCTATCTATCTATCTACTACATTACCGATGTTAATGAACTGACATCCATAAATACATGGCTGGATTTGTATCATCATCATAAGCCTATCCTACTTCCTACTAATAAAAGCGTTATAAAGCCAAAAGTTTGTGAGTATGACTGTGTGTGTGTATGTAACAAACGTTACTTCTTCACGTCAAACGAACTGATTTTAATGAAATGTGGTATGCAGTTAGCTGACATCCTGGATTAAAATAGGCTACTTTTTATGGTGCAATTCCCACGGGAAAACTTTTTAAGGCGAAGCGAAGCTCACAGGAACAGCTAACATAGTATAAGCATAGACTGTACATTGACCTCTCCCAGATGTTTATCTAAAACACATCGCATAACAAATAGGGCATGCAATACCGGAACTATTTTCAATACCGGTATTGAGTTCCGGTATTGCAACTCAATACCGGGATCCCGGTATTAATACCGGTATTAGATTTCCTTGTAATAAATGGCATATATTGTGATTAAAGGTCATATAGGTCAAAATAAAACAAGAAAAAGCAATGAAATGCAGTTTTTTGTAATAGATTTTTACGAGAATTGAGTATTAGAGTTTAAATTTTACAATAAATTATTATTTTTACATCGAGTGTCCGTTTACGCATGGACAACAGTAGATATCAAACGGCCGCAAACTGCATCAAACGGTTGGAAACAAGTGCGCTTTCACAGTACATAGGAATACTATATCTTAATCGCTTTATTATAGCCTAAAAAAGTCCGATTCCGGTATTACTTCAATACCGGTATTAACTTTCAATACCGGTATTGAAAAAAGCGTGAATTTTGTCCCTGGTACCGGTATTACGAATACCGGTATTACGGTATTGCATGCCCTAATAACAAACCATCTTCTCCTTACAGGCAACAGTCTGGGCGGCGCGGACATGAAGCGTGCGCTGCGACAGACGCTGGGCGCCGCAGCCGAGCTCAGCGACGGGGAGCCCAGCGACGAGGAGTGTGAGTCATTCATTCACTCGTTCATTCATTCAGTAGCACATGAAGGCAGACGCTGGGCGCCGCCGCCGAGCTCAGCGACGGGGAGCCCAGCGACGAGGAGTGTGAGTCATTCATTCACTCGTTCATTCATTCAGTAGCACATGAAGGCAGACGCTGGGCGCCGCCGCCGAGCTCAGCGACGGGGAGCCCAGCGACGAGGAGTGTGAGTCATTCATTCACTCGTTCATTCATTCAGTAGCACATGAAGGCAGACGCTGGGCGCCGCCGCCGAGCTCAGCGACGGGGAGCCCAGCGACGAGGAGTGTGAGTCATTCATTCACTCGTTCATTCATTCAGTAGCACATGAAGGCAGACGCTGGGCGCCGCCGCCGAGCTCAGCGACGGGGAGCCCAGCGACGAGGAGTGTGAGTCATTCATTCACTCGTTCATTCATTCAGTAGCACATGAAGGCAGACGCTGGGCGCCGCCGCCGAGCTCAGCGACGGGGAGCCCAGCGACGAGGAGTGTGAGTCATTCATTCACTCGTTCATTCATTCAGTAGCACATGAAGGCAGACGCTGGGCGCCGCCGCCGAGCTCAGCGACGGGGAGCCCAGCGACGAGGAGTGTGAGTCATTCATTCACTCGTTCATTCATTCAGTAGCACATGAAGGCAGACGCTGGGCGCCGCCGCCGAGCTCAGCGACGGGGAGCCCAGCGACGAGGAGTGTGAGTCATTCATTCACTCGTTCATTCATTCAGTAGCACATGAAGGCAGACGCTGGGCGCCGCCGCCGAGCTCAGCGACGGGGAGCCCAGCGACGAGGAGTGTGAGTCATTCATTCACTCGTTCATTCATTCAGTAGCACATGAAGGCAGACGCTGGGCGCCGCCGCCGAGCTCAGCGACGGGGAGCCCAGCGACGAGGAGTGTGAGTCATTCATTCACTCGTTCATTCATTCAGTAGCACATGAAGGCAGACGCTGGGCGCCGCCGCCGAGCTCAGCGACGGGGAGCCCAGCGACGAGGAGTGTGAGTCATTCATTCACTCGTTCATTCATTCAGTAGCACATGAAGGCAGACGCTGGGCGCCGCCGCCGAGCTCAGCGACGGGGAGCCCAGCGACGAGGAGTGTGAGTCATTCATTCACTCGTTCATTCATTCAGTAGCACATGAAGGCAGACGCTGGGCGCCGCCGCCGAGCTCAGCGACGGGGAGCCCAGCGACGAGGAGTGTGAGTCATTCATTCACTCGTTCATTCATTCAGTAGCACATGAAGGCAGACGCTGGGCGCCGCCGCCGAGCTCAGCGACGGGGAGCCCAGCGACGAGGAGTGTGAGTCATTCATTCACTCGTTCATTCATTCAGTAGCACATGAAGGCAGACGCTGGGCGCCGCCGCCGAGCTCAGCGACGGGGAGCCCAGCGACGAGGAGTGTGAGTCATTCATTCACTCGTTCATTCATTCAGTAGCACATGAAGGCAGACGCTGGGCGCCGCCGCCGAGCTCAGCGACGGGGAGCCCAGCGACGAGGAGTGTGAGTCATTCATTCACTCGTTCATTCATTCAGTAGCACATGAAGGCAGACGCTGGGCGCCGCCGCCGAGCTCAGCGACGGGGAGCCCAGCGACGAGGAGTGTGAGTCATTCATTCACTCGTTCATTCATTCAGTAGCACATGAAGGCAGACGCTGGGCGCCGCCGCCGAGCTCAGCGACGGGGAGCCCAGCGACGAGGAGTGTGAGTCATTCATTCACTCGTTCATTCATTCAGTAGCACATGAAGGCAGACGCTGGGCGCCGCCGCCGAGCTCAGCGACGGGGAGCCCAGCGACGAGGAGTGTGAGTCATTCATTCACTCGTTCATTCATTCAGTAGCACATGAAGGCAGACGCTGGGCGCCGCCGCCGAGCTCAGCGACGGGGAGCCCAGCGACGAGGAGTGTGAGTCATTCATTCACTCGTTCATTCATTCAGTAGCACATGAAGGCAGACGCTGGGCGCCGCCGCCGAGCTCAGCGACGGGGAGCCCAGCGACGAGGAGTGTGAGTCATTCATTCACTCGTTCATTCATTCAGTAGCACATGAAGGCAGACGCTGGGCGCCGCCGCCGAGCTCAGCGACGGGGAGCCCAGCGACGAGGAGTGTGAGTCATTCATTCACTCGTTCATTCATTCAGTAGCACATGAAGGCAGACGCTGGGCGCCGCCGCCGAGCTCAGCGACGGGGAGCCGAGCGACGAGGAGTGTGAGTCATTCATTCACTCGTTCATTCATTCAGTAGCACATGAAGGCAGACGCTGGGCGCCGCCGCCGAGCTCAGCGACGGGGAGCCGAGCGACGAGGAGTGTGAGTCATTCATTCACTCGTTCATTCATTCAGTAGCACATGAAGGCAGACGCTGGGCGCCGCCGCCGAGCTCAGCGACGGGGAGCCGAGCGACGAGGAGTGTGAGTCATTCATTCACTATTGACAGACTTATAAAATAGAACAACGAAGATAGTATAAGACCGTCCGTAATTTTCCTTCTGTTTCTTAAAAAATATACATGAACTTATACAATACTTTGTAACTTCCCCAAGGGTTCTAGCTGAAAACCAGCGCTATGGTGTAGTGAAGTATCAAGTGCCATAGCATCAAGCTGAGCTAGAACCCATTTCGGCACCGAGAAGCAACATTCATGCTTATTTTTTTCCTTTTTTTTTAAATCTTTTCTTGTAAATGTATGTGCTGTTTCTGTGTGTGTTAGAAATAAATGAATTTTCTTTCTTTCAATAATTATAAACCAATTTTCCTCCCTGCAGATGTAACAGGCTCGTCAGAAGAAGAGAGTGGCTCAGACGAGGACGGTTCAGAAGAAGAAGACGCATCGCAAGAACCGACCGTGGTGGACCCGCAGGATCTGTCCGCCGTCAGTCTGGACAACTCGGGTGAGTGTTCGGAAGGAGGTCGTTTGGTTATTGGAATAGATAGGAGATAACAAATTTGCTTCTCCATCACATTCAGAATGATTCCCAGAGTCACCCCGTTTCATCACAGTATACCACTTTTACAACATTCTCTATACTATTCGCTTTAGATTTTGCTTCTCCATAGAAACTCTGAGATTGACATTTTCCTACTATGGGAAACAGTTATTTTTGTGCTCACTTCCAATAGTTGTAGACTGAAGGTTGCAGAAAATGACTCTCAGAGTCACCCCGTTTCGCCTCAGTATACCACACGTATATATACACTGCAGTTAGATACTTACAAAACATACCACTTTGGTATTTCTCATAAATTTGTGAGAGGCGATGTTATCTCATATGTTACACTGCCGGGCAATGAAAAAGTTCCACTCACAAAATTTCGACCACAAACGACCCCAATTTTTTCAAACATTTCATTTAAAGTTGTAACAAAATATTACCGATTTTAGTTGGTAATATCCTGATGCTCTGTTAAATGTACTTCAATGTTGCAGAAGACGGCATTAAGCTAGCCTTTTCCGTTTAGAAGTACCTAATTTGGTGCTTTTCCCGGTGGAACCTTTTCATTGCTCGTGAGTGTATTATAATAACTTGCAATCCCCCAGGCGTGGAGGAGGTGGAGTCGCCCGCAGCCAGGTTCCTGCAGCAGCCGTCTCTGAGCAACATGCTGGCTCTCGGAGCTCAGCCTGATGAGACGCTCGACCAGCATCTACAGGTGAGTGTACATACATACATACAATATATAGGTACTACCGAGATGTCTGATAGCGGGAAGCTTGCTGACACCAAGGTGTCTGCTTATTTATATTGTCAATATAAACTACATATATTTTTATCGCAAGGCCCCGACTCAAAGCCTATATTTGAATGATGTTTTATTGGTTGGGTGGTAGCAAAGTCGTGTAATATGACCTTAACGCAATAGTATAGAGCCTATACTGACGAAAAACGAATGAATGAGAGCTGTCGTGTTATCGGCACGTTTAATACAACGAGGTAAAGTCGTGGTTCCTGCAGCAGCCGTCGCTCGGCAACATGCTGGCACTCGGAGCTCAGCCTGATGAGACCCTCGACCAGCATCTACAGGTGAGTGCCGCTACAGGGCCAGGGGGATTTATCAGTGACCTTCGTCTAGTGGTGGGCACAGAAGGAGCCTTCCGTTTAGCGTCAGTTGCAGATTGCTCTGGACGTGTTAAAGGCACATGATACTCTATCGTATATGCCTATATGTATACTGATGAAATACAACCGAACGAGAGCTGTCGTGTTATCGGCACGTTTGATACAACGAGGTAAAGTCGAGTTTCCTGCAGCAGCCGTCTCTGAGCAACATGCTGGCTCTAGGTGCTCAGCCTGATGAGACCCTCGACCAGCATCTACAGGTGAGTGGCTACAAGGGCAGGGGGATTTATCAGTGAATTTTGTGAAAAGGTGGGCACAGAAGGAGCCCTTTAGGCCCGAAGGACTGTTTGGCGTCAGTTGCTGACTGCCCAGGATGTGTTCAATTCAAGCCACAGTTAGGTAATATGCGTCGCTTTGGGGCTCTTCTTCTGCTCACCACTTCACACACTGGAAGTTAGAAACTGTTGGTAATAACATAGCGGCCCACAACGAGCTTCATAAATGCAACTGAAGATTAGTTCCGCTATCTGTCACTGCTGTCATATGTCGCCCCATTCGCGTATCCTTTGAATATTGTAATGTGTAACATATTTTGGTATTAGGAAAATATACGTAATTAACTTAGTAATCCTCGCAATTGTTTCATTCCTACAGAAACTCTGACTGCAATGCCGAAGACAGTATTTAGCTTTGTTTTTGTATGTGGCACTGACACTTATTTTTCTCCTATCCCCACAGATAATCTGACACATCTTATTCGTGTATGTGTGTAGAATTTGCGTATTTATTGGTAATCTGAAGCACTGCTTCGAATAAACCCCTATATTTCCTTACAGATAATCAAGGACCCGTCCGCCCGCATCACGGCCTACTCCTCCGCCGTCTTATCCCTATCCGGGCTGGGCACGGACGCGGCGGCGGCGGCGGCGCGGCGGATGTACCGCGCGCTTTGTGCGAGGGCGAACGCACATAGTGGGTTGCAGTGGGGGCTCGCTAATGCGCTGTTGGCCGGGCTGGGGCTTATTAAGGTATGGTTTTGTATCCTCCTGAGACCCAAAGACAAAAATCATACAAGATACATGTGGCAACCCTAAATTGGTAGGCCTTAGTCTTATTAAGTACGGTTTGGAAGTATAGTAGGTTCTTACAGCATCAGTATCAACATCTAATATTATAAGGAGCGTAGATTAGATGAAAAATTAAAAAATATAAAAATTATAATAGTTTATAAAAAACATGTTCGGAACAATTTGCAAAGGTTCCTGTAGGTACTAGGTAGCCTGTATTACGGAGTGTCCCGCTCAATCCACCAAGACAATAATTTATATAAAAGAATTTGAGTAGTTCTACAAATATTGCGCACAGTGCGCGAGGGCGCAAGTGTATAGTGAGTTGCAGTGGGGGCTGGCTAATGCGCTGTTGGCGGGCCTGGGGCTTATTAAGGTGCGGTTTAGTGTGGTGGATACAGCGTCAGTATCAACAACTAATACAATACAATACAATACTCTTTATTTGCACCAAAATAGAACATACAAAAAAAAAACTTAAAAATAAAAACAGTACAAAAAGGCGGCCTTATTGCTTATAGCAATCTCTACCAGACAACCTTTGGATGGAAGAGAGTTATAAAAGAAAAATAGAAATAAAATTAGAGGTAGCTGAGGTGCAAGTGTATAATACACTACTTAAACACTACATACACTAAATAAATAAATACAGCAAGAAAATAAATAAATAAATACATAATATATATTATTATACCTATACTTACATACAATAATACATAATGATATACAGCAATAATATATTCAACTAAGGCAGTGAATTTAGGTAGTGCTTCTTAACCCTTTCTTTGAAGGAAGCTGCAGAAGGTGCACGTCTTATTTCCTCAGGAAGAGCATTCCAGAGCAGTACAGCTGTCACTGTGAAGGAATCGCCGTAAAAGTCAGTTTTGTGCAGCGGAACTTGCAGACGCAAGTTCTGTGCAGACCGAAGTGTGCGGTCATGCGAACAGTGCCGGAACTTAAAACGCTCTTTTAGGTAGGGAGGAGATGCTGGGTTAAACAGTATGTTGTAAAGTAGTGATAGTATATGGGTATTCCGTCGAAGGCGAATAGGAAGCCACTTGAGTTTAGTGCGAAAATCGGAGATATGGTCATATTTACGTAAACCAAATATAAACCGTATGCAGAAGTTTTGAAGTCTCTCAAGCTTGTTAAGTTGCTCCTGGGTGAGATCGAGATAGCTGGCGTCGGCGTAGTCAAGAATCGGTAATAATAGAGATTGCGAAAGCGCAATCTTAGTGGAAGTTGGAAGGAAATTACGCAATCTCCTAAGCGAAGCAGCAGAGCCAAACACTTTTCGGCTGACTGATTCAAGTTGAGGTCCCCAAGACAAGTATTTATCAATAAAGACTCCCAGGTTCTTGACTGTACTTGCAAATGGAATATTAATACTATCAAAAAGTACTAATATTAATAAGGAGCGTAGATTAGTATCAGAATTAATAACCTAACCAACGCATAAGACTTTAGTTTTGAATGGACAAGCCAATAATCAGTTTACGAACTGCGGTACCTCAGACAGGTGCAGATACACAGATTATCACACAAAAAATACACAGATAAAAATGAAAATAGGGGCCGGGCTAACGCTTTCTATTCCGGTCGAGTGGTTTGAGTAAGAGGGCCGAAGACACCGTTTTCTAAAGATATTATTGAAATTTGGGCCAACAATAACCCTAATCTCATAATTGTATACTAATTTGTAATTCTTTTCTCCTCCAACAGTCCGAGAACAAATCCGAGCAGATCTCGTGGTCCCTCCCCCCCTGCTACTCCGTGCTCGCGTCCGTCATCGCTGAAGACTACTTCCCGACCGGACTCAGAGACACGTTGCGTTTCTTTATAAGTTCCAAGAAGAGCCAGTTGAGGGAATTGGGGGTGGATCTGGAGAAATACCCGCAGCTCACGGATAATAAACAATAATTTATGGTTCATTGCGTGTTTTATTTTGTCTATGTCTCTTTGTATATATTACTTTTTACTCTTTGACAGTTTTTGAAACCAAATCCGTAACGTTTTATTTATTCCCTCCTTTTCTGTAATCTGACACTTGAATGTCATTTGTTATTCTGTCTTTACTATTTTGACACCTGTCACTTGAATGTCATTTATTTATCTGTGGTCAAACCCCAGTCGTGCTACTCCGTGCTCGCGTCCGTCATCGCTGAAGACTACTTCCCGACCGGACTCAGGGACACGTTGCGGTTCTTTATAAGTTCCAAGAGAGCGCAGTTGAGGGAATTGGGAGTGGATTTGGAGAAATACCCGCAGCTCACGGATAATAAACAATAATTTATGGCTGAATCTGAGTTTTATTTGCTCTTCGACCGTTTTTACAACTGCTAGTCGCCTTCCTGTTCTGACACCTGTCACTTTAATGGTTTTTTAAGCCCATACATGAAACGTGACCCTTCCTCTGACCATAGGGTTCTTTTTTCTGAGGACCCTTCTCAAAGTGACAAAGTTGACCTGAGAGAGTCTGAGTCACGTGATCGCCCCAGTTTGAACGTTGTACAGTGCGACAAACTTATCTGTTCCGGTGAGAGCGAACTTAATTGATCCATAAGTATCTCATTACTTACTACTGAATTATATATTGATATATAGATTAGATGGGTTTATTAAAACCACAAGAGCGAATTACCACTACTGGCAAATTTAAAATCTTATAGAATGTAGAAATATTAGACATTTACGTGAGCTCTCACCGGAACAGATAAGTTTGTGGCACTGTAATGTGTTAGAGAAACTAATCAGACACAACGACTTTGTTTACGTAGTCCATTTATTTACTTAACAATTCATTCAAAGGACGACTAAGATAAATAATATACTTACTTTTTTTTCTTCAAAATTATCATGATTATGACCTTAAAACTAAGAAAATTTATTTTCTATTTTTATCAATAAGTATAACAAAGAAAACAGCTGTCTGAACCAGGACATAGTTTAAGACTGAGGGAGAGGACAATTGAACTAATATTACTAGCGTACTACGCTTGTAATATTAGTTCAATGTAGAGGACATGTTTTTAGCAATGTATCTATATTTGCCATATAAACATTGATGATGGTAATTTTTATAGTCGATTTTTGGATTTGACATTGATAAATTTAAACGTGCCTTCAAAATCGCTAACAACATCCTTTATTATTGGACTACGATAAGTACATTACTTATTATAAGTTATAGATTACTTACTTAAGTCCTTAAATTTTTAACACACACTCAGTGGCATAGGGTACTTGATCACAGTGGTTAAAACTAGTTTTATTTCAATATAAGTTAAGTTAATCACCAAATTGATTTCTTATATCTAATTTAGAATCTTTGCCTACATTATTTACAGAAATATTAGATCACAGACAAATAAAAACGAAGGTATTGATCACAGACATAATAATATACTTACTAAAATTTGGTTTTACAATCACAAATGAACTGCATCTCTGTTTTACCACAAAAAGGTTAAACCAGTAGGTATAAGGTAGAAACGTTAAAATAGACTCGATAACGTTTGACTTCAATGCAAAAAAAAACAAAATAAATGGTGGCAATATTTGAGCCTGAAATAAAAGCATGTTAGACATGGTATATGACAAATGCATAAGTTATTTGACAACGTCAGACATCTTTTTCAGAGTCTAGTTTTTGTACTAAATGTCAGATAGTATGATAGGCAAGTTAGTTCTCCATTTTGCCGCAAGAATCCAGTTGTATATGTAAGGCTGTCATTTTCATAATGTTACATCATCTGCTCGGGTTCACATTATTTGGAAATCGACATACTTATATGAAATAAACATTTAGTTTAATATAATAAAAATTCATAGAAATATTTGCGTTGTAGATACAATTTATTTCACAGTAAGTACCTATGTTGTGTTTTCACTCGAGATTGTGTCTCTAATTGAAGAAACTCTACTCTGCATATCTTCAACTAATATATATATATAGTATTACTCACTAACTTATTAGGTAATAATCGTTAACTTAGTTATATAATTTAAGTACTATTTTCTTACCTATATTTCTTTCTTCAATACCTACTCTACACTAGATATATTTTCGAGGAAAATTACTAGAAAATGTTGAGCGATTTTCAGTTAAAAACTAGGTAGTTACATACATATTACATTTAGTTTTTGTGCAATAATGCCTTTTTCAGATCTAGGTAACTAACACTTAAGGCTGATTCACACACTGTTTAGTGCGAGTGTTAAGTAGACGTATATTGCTGAGTATGTATGGCGGATTCAAAAGTTTTTCAAATACTATACAAGCCCAGCAATGTACGTCTGTCGTGTGTGAATCGGGCATTACTTACAGTCTGCAAGACAATTTCGGAATTAAAACTAGTGTTCGGCAGTGGTTTTACAATCAATTCCATTTGCTCATGTTTTATTACTATTTATCCTTTACGACTAAATTTTACGGGTATATTGCTTGTGTTTTTTAAATCTTTAAATACTATTTAGCTACGTCACAAATGAAAATAAATAGCTATGTGTATAATTACTAATCAAATACAGAAATACGTGTTTTATTTCGTTTTAGCCTCTGGTAATTAGTGTTAAATATTGGCTGAATACGATCACTTACGGTATAAATACTTCGTTTCACATAAAGTCCCCTGAATGGTCCTTATTGCACTGCATTCAAAATCTACAATCGTTTGTCATGTGGAAATTAATAAATAGATCTTATAACTTGTCCGTAAGGGTGCAAAATCGAGTTTGTTCGATAGTATTTCCATTTTGTAAAATCTACAATATGGCAATAATTTATTGTAATAAATTGTAGAATTTTACTTTATGGATAAAAATGAAACCTGAGAACAGTATGATCCACTATTGCAATTTTTACAATTTATAAAGTACTTAACTGAACTGGCAACCCTATCCTGCTATCAAGTCATCAAGTGCGTTTGTTTAGTTCGACGCTATAGCTTTATTATACGTGAGATGGTAGGAGTGTATGTCGGCGTCGCTCAGCAGATTGTCGTGCGACATTTTGACGTGTTTCACCAAGTCATACTTGCGCGAGAACTGTCTCTCACACGCCTCTTCCATGTAACCGTAATAATCGAACAGACTACTGCATTTATAAGGCTTCTCGCCTGTATGCGTTCGCTTATGGCGGTACAAGTCCGACGTCTGCCTAAACCTTTTCTTGCAAACTTCACACTCGTACGGCCTCTCGCCTGTATGTGAACGCATGTGTTTCTTCAATTTGCTCGTGTCGACGAATTTTCTCTCGCAAACATTGCACGTGTGCGACTTCTCCCCCGTGTGTAAGCGCATGTGCGAGCGCAGTGTACTCGACTGGGTAAATTTAGCATCGCATTCAGTGCACTCATACGGTCGGTTGTCGTCATGCATTCGCATGTGTTTCTTCTGGTCGTAGCGCCGCGTGTACGTTTTATCACACAGCGGACACGAGTAAGCTCGCTTATTCATATGCGTTTGTAAATGACTTCGCAAGTTATGATTGGTTAGAAATCTATAGCTGCAGAAATCGCACTGAAACGGGCGGGACTCGTCGTGCAGGACTGAATGTTTGGTGAAGAGTGCGAGCGAGACGCAGCGGTAGTGGCAGTGCGGGCAGCAGTAGGCGGCGGGCGGCGAGTGCGAGCGGGACAGGTGATCGATGAGCGAGCGCCGGCTGCGGAAGGCGCGGCTGCAGTGGTCGCAGCAACCAAACACTTTTATTTGGTCTTTTTTTGTTTTGCTGCGTTTGTCAGACAAAATGTGCTGCACTTCTTTGTCTGGATTAGCGGCGGCTTTAGGTTTTGTTCCTGCGGTATTGTTGTCGTCTTTTACGGTAAAATTTTCGAAGAATTCGATGTCTTCTTTCAAGGCTATTTCAGAGTGTTCTATTATAATTAAATTCGTGTTCACTGTGACTATTGAATCTTGTTCAGATTTGATGGTTGGATTATTTGTGTTGTCTTGATTAGCCAGTTCTTCTTTGACATTGATGAATGTAATGTACTCTATGGTGTCACTCGGTGCGTCCACAGTGACAATATTAGCATTGTCAATAGTCAAAACTGTATTTTCTTCTTTTAAAACGGTATTTTTATCCAAAACATGATTTAATTCACTTTTATGTATCACATTGCTTTCTACAGCAGTCTTAAGGTCTTTATGGTTATATATTTTAGTAGATGAGGTATCTTTGTTATTTATGTGTTGTTTATTAACTAAGGCAGTGTTAAGTGATGTTATGTTCTTATTTCCATATAGTTTACCTCCCTTACTTTGTATATTTTTCTTCTGAGGCACTTTAAATAGTGGATCTATTTTGGTAGCGTCTAGTTTCTTCGGTATATTGAGAATAGACTTGAAGTATTCTTTTCCTTTGGAGCCTATCGACTTGGATACAATATTCTTGTTATGGTTAAAGTTATTGGTTTTATGTCGCGAACCTCCGAAAAATACTTTTTCTTTTTCAGCACTTTTTACATTCGTCGTTTTCGTATTGTCGTTTTTGATCAATTTGTTATCTTTCAGGTGTAAGTTTTTGAAGTATCGTGTGCCATCGACGCTGTGCCCATTCCCAGTTTTAACTTCTTGATGTTTCTTGTCACCTAAAAACGAAAAAAAGTCGTTGAAAATTATAGTCAAAACAAAAAGTAAACTATTCACATAAACAGAACAAACATGCAAGTAATAATGATAGAGTTAGTTAGATACAGATCACAGTTAGGTTTCAATTTAGGGCCAAGCTAAATGTTTACGTAGATAATTATTTATATATTATTTAAAGTCGAAATTTTGTAAGTGGAACAGTTTCTTTGTCCGTGAGTGTAAAAAAAATGTATCTACGAAATAACACAGAATCATTCATAACAAAATCCATGTAAAGATAAGTAGACCTTCTCAAGTTATCACATAAATAGCTAACTACAATATTTACCACTCCGTGTGCTGGCGGCGCGAACCTCGAACATGTCGAGCAGACTGTCGCCGCCGTCCAGGAACCCCTCCGGCTGCGGGAACAGGGGACACATCAGAATATTTACATGTGGGAAGGTGGGAACCCACTACACACAGTGGAACAGTATTGGAATTTGGTTAGCTTGGAAAAGCCAACAGCACTCGGATCAAACATAAACAGGGTTTAAAAATCACGGAAGTAGTGTAGCTCTATAAATAGGTACTTACAGTTCTTTAGGCTTTCGCTATGTCATTGTGCAGATGAAGTAATTTTATAAATTTATTTTTACATTTATTAAATTCGCATTGCAACTTTTACAAACACTTGCTACTTACTTGTTATACAAACCCATTCAAAAATAAAATCGAATAGCTACTAATGTTACACTAAGTACAGCATTCATTCATAGATGAAGAGCCAAAAATACAAATCAGAAACATTTAGGTAAGACATTCGCATTTCTAACATTAAGATGATTTTTATGCTGACATCATGATAGCATAAAATCATCTGATGATGGTGATTTTTATGTTATGATAACTTTGTCTAACATAATGTTTATAAAATTACCATTGGCATGCATTGGGAGAGGCCTACGTCCAGCAGTGGACATAAAAATCATCATCATCAGAAACAACCTACAGATAGCATTTATCCTGACTTTGTGAGGTGGCCAGTATGGAGAGTTAAGTAGGACCGCACTTCCTAGCATGAACGCACAGCCCATAATAACCCACTGCAGAACATGGGCTTCCCTCAATAACCTCCATACTTTGCAGGCGGGTTCGAGATATCTCTACTATTCTCTACTCCCAACAAACACTTACAAACAACTTGTTGTGCTGAAAGTTGTCCCCCCTGACATTGATGCTGACGGCCCCCTCGGCCACGGAGTGGTCGGCGAGCAGCGAGGAGTCCACAGCGGGCGGCAGCGGCCCCGGCGCCAGCAGTGAGTGCTGCGAGCACTCCGGGATGTCGTGCGACGCGCCATCGAAGGTGAGGTCCTCGGGGTCTAGGCCTGGAAGTTACAAGTGTATTTCATATGGTGCTGTTAGGGGACAAATTGATAATTAATGGTGTAATTATAAATTTCAAAGAAGGAAAGGGATAGAGTATGTAAGTATATTAATTTAGGTAGTGTTTCCTCAGTCCTAATCCTAATAACTTGTATTTTGTAGATAGGTAAAGTCAGCAATAAGGACAATCCAATACTTATACAACTTCTTCATGAACATTCACATTGATGTGTATCATACAGATTAAAGCATTTGTGTATGATAATAAAATTATTCTTTAACACTTTTATTATAAGTACACAAAAAAATAATGAATTTCTCTTAGAAATCTGTTTGCATATGAGGTGGATAGGAATAAGTACAAGAAGTTATCTCATTTGTTGACTGAACATTACAAGTCTCACTAGAATGCTCTACTTCTGCACAAGCCCAGGTACTCGCGACCCGCAATTGATCGATTTTTCACCCCCTCTTGAAATATTAATATGTAGGTCACAGTTCAATGACCTTTGACCTTATCAGTTTTATCAATTTCTCTTCAGAATAATCTTTAGCGTAAGGTAACCTATTACTTTATTATTTCATAAACACTATTATTATGGAATATCATGGTTTTATGTAGAAAGTAGGTCCAGAAAAGGATTTAATTGAATGAAAATCATCCTTACCTATCGGCGATAAAAGTTCTTCTTCTTCATCATTGAGCAGCGGCGAACAGCTCAGCTCGCGGGCAATAATTTCCGGGTCTTCCATATCCATCGGCTGCTTCAGCAAATCTAACCACATTCAGTCATTTTTACGGAATAAAACCCCTTTTTCCTCCATGATCTTACATTGCCCTACATGTTTTGTCCGTCATGTTTTAAGGTTTTGCCCATCTATGGGACTTCCTAAGCAAGTCCTCAGACCATGATTATTCGCCTAAAGCCCCCAGGAGCAAGTAAAAACTGTAAAATTGAATAACACAACACCTCACAACCTAGTTTCAGCGTTTCACTTTTCCCAAAAAGATTTTCCGAATTTTCCGTCAATACTCAGAATAAGGAGTTTGAAATACGATCACAGAATACTATTCATCGGATATACAGGCATTGAGGTCACGATACTCTCTATTTATCATTTATCACGTTGATAGTGGGTTAGGGAAGGGGAAATTTATGATAAGAATAGAGATGACTCTATTCTCGTGGTCAGTCAACAGCTAGCGGCTATGGCAAAGGCTGAGCGCCATGAAGAGGCTGTTATTATTCTGAGGCCACTAACAACTCTGTGAGCATTGTCAAATGAAGACCACAGAACAGAGTTGAATGTTGATCGATGTTTGTGTGTTTCTTGTCCTAAATTTTAGAAAATTTCCCTTTTTACAGAAAGAATAACATAACTTTGATGTTAACGCAGGATTTACACAATGGAACTGCCTATTATGAGCGAGGCTTTCAACATTTGCTGTACGTGTCTTAGCAGGGATCGTCTTCTTACCCCTGTGGATGGTTTAATGCTGTATGCCCAGTTGCTAAACATACAGGTACCGTTTCTGACTCTACTGGCACCATACTCGGACTCCTTGCCTTGTCATTAAGCAATGACCTCCTTAGGAGTCTGTAGAACAGTTGCTGACACAAGAAATCCATATTTTCTCAAGTTTTATTTCATAATTTAGTAGGTGCAACTTAGTGACTGATTTGTAGAAAGTGAATACTGATTGGTGGAATCAAACTAGTTGTGTAGGTTTCCTCGTGATGCTTTTAGATTCTCTTCGTCATTAGTGTAATAGTAAACCTAAATAAGTTCTACATAAGCTGGACGCACCTGCATATCTGTCCTGAAAAGCAGTCAATTTTAAATATTCTATATTGAATGTAAAATTTTACAAACTTTAAAGGAATTATGTTGAATGGTACCATTATAAGTATTTTGTTCATTTTCAATTAAGCCACTTTACACCCAAATATAGTGCATTATATTAAGTGGTATGGGCTTGCAATGTCAGTCTTTCTTTCATTCAGTTCAAAGGACTGATGACACTAATATAACTTTGTTATTTTTAGTCTCATTATTTTCATCTTCTTTACAAAGCCACAAAATTTGGGATGCAAGCTTATTACCTACTACTACAGTTACAGACAAGTGGTGGAGTCTGCTGGGAGTGCCGTGCTCTGTTGCTGCGGCTCAGTGCATTCACAGAGCAGGCTCGCCGTGCACAGGACCTGCTGCGGGTGTACACTGTTTACACAGATCATCAGAAGGTATGCAATGGCACTTTTCAGTACAGTGCATGGGCTGGTTTCCAGTGCTGATCCCTGTTTTGGATAGGTACAGATTTTTATCCCTTATTCTTATACAACAGGGCATGAAAGAAAGCTTCCTAAGTTATGTATCAACTTTACTCAATATACATCCACTGGGCAGTCAGTGACTTAATTAAGATAGAGTGACCTTCCTGTATCTTGACTGAGATGAATAGAAATTTTGGAAGATAAACATTGTGTGTTGCTATATTAGCACTGAAACAAACATGATTTCTTACAAATTATTGTTTCAGTTTCCGCTATTTTAAACATTATTTTTATCTCATTTCAGACACTAGACCTAGACAGTCTTTCAAGACTGGGCTGTACAAGCAAAAACGAGTATGATTGCGTCATCTACACCGAAGGAGTCATCAAAGGCGAAGAGTCAGTGAAGATTGAGGAGCTAAAGTCAGACATCACTTTGTTAGAACTAAACCCTGTCCCTTTCTTTGATTCCCGATCTCAATCACCTCTTAGTCAATGTGACGTCACACCGGCAAACCCAGACGCATCCCAAGAACCAGAAACCATAAAGTACGAAACAGAAGACGACATCTCCTTATCAACGTTAAAAAAGAAGAAATCAAAACAGCCAGTAAAGACGAAAAAGGTTGCAGCGAAAAAAAGTAAAAAGGTTACAAGGAAAAAAACAAAAGCCAAACCAGACACAGATGATGATGATGATGAGCCATCTAATGATGGTCAGGAGCAGAAAAGTGAGCAGAATGCTAGCAGTAGTTTCAAGTATATAGTAAGGCAAATGTCTGAGGAAGAGTTCCAGGCCGCCAGGACCGCTAAAGCGAATACGAGCCATTTCAAGAAGGCTGAGTTTAAGTGTGAGTCTTGTATAACCGCCTTCTTTGATAAGAAGAGGTTTGACGCGCACATGGAGACAAAACATGCCAAGGTAAATAGACATAAATAGAGTTTATGTTTTCAAATAAAATACTGGAGTGTAACTGCATACATCTTCTGTCCCGAACACCCCACTCATCTTTAGGTAGATGATGAATTTACTTACGTAACTTTAATAAAGTTCATAAAATACAGCTCAATATCTGTGTCTGTAACTCCTACAATATCCTTTTTGATATAAAAACATTCGATTCCATAATAAATATATTTACACTTCTGACTTCTGACAATGCACAAAATACATACAAATAATTCTGCAGTTGAATCAAAACATTAACACTTTCCCATCAGTGCAATAACCGCAACAATAAATCCCGCAGTCGCTCGGCCCACACGAGTGCAACATCTGCGGCACTAGGTTCAAGAAGGCGTTCTCTCTGTCCCGCCACACGAGTGAGCACTACCGCGGCTACCGCTGCCGGCTGTGCGACTACGCGCACTACAACCAGAGCTCCGTGGAGTCGCACTACCTGAAGGAACACGACACTGATACGACGTTTGATTGTAACACGTGCGGAGCTAAATTTGAGTGAGTGTGCTGAGAAAGGGAGAATTAATCTTTCTACAATTGTTTCAATCCCTTATAATTGAAAGTAAATGAGATGTTTTTAATGCTCCACGATCTAGCCTGCTGTACTACACGATTGCATAAAAAAAACAGGGTTTCCAGTTTCGGCCACTTTGTAATTCACGAAAAAGTATGTACTTAGTAAATTTTCATAAATTCGCATACTCCAAAATTGTACAACTCCTATCGTTGCAGATGCAGGTATTAGTTATTTTCATATTATTTAACCAAAAAGCGTTTTCTCTAACTAGATAGCTTCTCTCCTCAGAACGATTCCTCCCACAATACCTTTAGATGTAGCAATGGCTTTTAACACTACAATAATGTTAGTCTGTAACTAGCTTAGTTTTTTACCTGTTTTACATTAACTTTGTTTCTATCTGTGAGAATCTGTTAATGGCATGTCTAATAATATATTAAATAGCTATTTTAAGTTATTATAAGTAAGAACATGCTGTTGATTCTAAAATAAATACTAAATAAATTAATAAATAAAAATAAATAAATAATGATTCTCAGGACGAAGCGCATGCTGCGCTACCACCGCGACACGACGCACAAGGAGGCCCCTCGCTGCGAGCTGTGTCGACGACAGTTCAAGACCACCACCATCCTCAAGCACCACTACCTGTGAGTACAGCCCCACAGAGACAACTGAGCTGTGAGTACAGCCCCCGCAGAGACAAGCGAGCTGTGAGTACAGCCCCCGCAGAGACAAGTGAGCTGTGAGTACAGCCCCCGCAGAGACAAGCGAGCTGTGAGTACAGCCCCCGCAGAGACAAGTGAGCTGTGAGTACAGCCCCCGCAGAGACAAGTGAGCTGTGAGTACAGCCCCCGCAGAGACAAGTGAGCTGTGTGTGAGTACAGCCCCCGCAGAGACAAAGGAGCTGTGAGTACAGCCCCCACAGAGATAAGTGACCGCCGCGACACCTGGCACAAGCAGCCGCCATTACCGCATGGTCTAGTGGTTAGTGACCTTGCTTGCTATGCCGAAGGTCCCGGGTTCGATCTCAGACCGACAGATATTTGTACTCGGGTCTTTATTTATCCGTATATATCTAATTATCTATGTATTAATATAATGATTTGTTTGTTTCAGAACGCACGCGCCGCAGCCTGAACTAGAGTGTGAGGTGTGCCACAAGCGATACAAGGTAGGTTGACTGGAAGATATTCCTTGTTCCTGTTAGCTATGACGTGTCTAATAAATATTAGAGTACGTTAGAATCGGCGCACAGGATGTCAGACTTGTGTCAGATCGTACGTATAAGTTGTTTACATCCCGCCGTAAAACTTCAATAATGGAGCGGGGGTTCTATTTCTATCTTTTAATTTTCTTTTGTTTAGGGCGCCTGCAACGTCACCGTTCACATAAAAAAAAACTTTTATATTTCAAATATTTGTTACTATTACTTCTGCCTTAGCATTTTGTTTCGTTTCCGTGTCTCTCTTATACATACATTTATATTTCTTTATATCTTATTAAGATATCCTCTTTTTGTTTTTCGTGTAAAAACCCTTCCTTTAGCTGAACCGTGCTCCAATAGTGGGGATGGGTCATGATGATGTGTAAATCGTAGGTGTCTACTGTAACTTATAGTCCTTTTGTGTTTCTGGTTTAAATAAAGTGTCTCTGCCCTCTAGGGCGCCCGCAACCTGGCCGTCCACGCCCGCTCGCACCGCGCCCCGCGCGCGCCGCCCGAGCTCGCGTTCTGCGCCGAGTGCGACCGCCAGTTCAAGTCCGCGCTCTGCTACCGCTACCACGTCAAGTACCATCCGCGACATCGGAGCGACGATGTGCTGAAGTAAGTATACCTAGAATAAAACCAGCAGCAGTAATGTCTAAGACAGAAAGAGCCCCCCTTATCCGAACGGAGAGTAGTTTGTAAAAATTGACGTTCATCAGAAAATTTTATATTTTTACGATGAATAAAAAAATTTGAGTTTGAGTTTGAGTTTGAGTCTAATAATCGCACGCTATTCGAGACTCAATGAGACGACGTGGTCTAAAAAGCATTAAGTTTCTTACTAAATACTAGATGGCGCTGTAAACGCTGTGCTACCGCTACCACGTCAAGT
This sequence comes from Plutella xylostella, assembly GCF_932276165.1. Classification (NCBI taxonomy): domain Eukaryota; kingdom Metazoa; phylum Arthropoda; class Insecta; order Lepidoptera; family Plutellidae; genus Plutella; species Plutella xylostella. Next base: position 5,457,145 of record NC_063991.1, read on the forward strand.
ACCATCCGAGGCATCGGAATGATGATGTGTTGAAGTAAGAATAGAATCTAATTATAATAGCTCCATTGGGCACATTATGTCGGACCGGAACTTTACAGGCAAATACGGCAATAAGTTTGGCGAACATGCTGACCACGCATGTATAGTAAACTTGATTATTATCATTAAATCTTACTTTTTGTGATATTCTTCGAGAAAATCTGTTATTGGCCTTATTTTTTGGTTTTTATAGTATGTATTTTTTTGATTTTGTAATCGCTGTTCATCATCAGCTAATAATCATCCACTGCTGGACATAGGCCTCTCCCAAGGAGCGCCACAACACTCGGTCCTCGGCCTTCCTCATCCAACCACTTCCCGCCACCCGCCTAAGGTCGTCAGTCCAGCGGGCAGGAGGGCGTCCCACGCTGCGTTTGCCTGTTCGTGGTCTCCACTCGAGAACTCGTCTACCCCAACGGTTATCGGTTCTTCGGCAGATATGACCAGCCCACTGCCACTTCAGCTTGCATATTTTGACAGCTATGTCGGTAACCTTAGTCCTCTGACGGATAACCTCGCTGTTGATTTCCGAATAAATGAAATGAAACGATTCCAGGTTCAAGTGCGAGCACTGCGACAAGCGCTTCATCAGCCGCACGTTCCTCAACTACCACGTGACCACCATCCACCTGCGCACCTACCCGCACCAGTGCCACCTGTGCAGCAAGGTACGTGGACATCTCACACACAGGACATCTCACTCTCACACACGGGGGACATCTCACACACGTGACCACCATCCACCTGCGCACCTACCCGCACCAGTGCCACCTGTGCAGCAAGGTACGTGGACATCTCACACACGGGGACAACTCACACACGTGACCACCATCCACCTGCGCACCTACCCGCACCAGTGCCACCTGTGCAGCAAGGTACGTGGACATCTCACACACGGGGACAACTCACACACGGGGTCATCTCACACACGTGACCACCATCCACCTGCGCACCTACCCGCACCAGTGCCACCTGTGCAGCAAAGTACGTGGACATCTCACACACGGGGACATCTCACACACGGGGTCATCTCACACACGTGACCACCATCCACCTGCGCACCTACCCGCACCAGTGCCACCTGTGCAGCAAGGTACGTGGACATCTCACACACGGGGACATCTCACACACGGGGTCATCTCACACACGTGACCACCATCCACCTGCGCACCTACCCGCACCAGTGCCACCTGTGCAGCAAGGTACGTGGACATCTCACACACAGGGACATCTTATACACGGGGGACATCTCACACACGTGACCACCATCCACCTGCGCACCTACCCGCACCAGTGCCACCTGTGCAGCAAGGTACGTAGACATCTTACACACGGGGACATCTCACACACGGGGACATCTCACACACGGGGACATCTCACACACGGGGGACATCTCACACACGGGGGACATCTCACACGTGACTGCCATCCACCTGCGCACCTACCCGCACCATGTGCAGCAAGGTACGTGGACATCTCACACACGCCCATCCGACCCTAGGCTAGGCAGAACCTGTAGTATGGGAACTAGGGTTTCGTTCCCGTCTTCCGTTCCAAATTTCCCGGGAATTCCCGGGAAATTTGTCATTCCCGAAACCGGGAAAAAAATACGATTCCCGGGAATTCCCGGGTTTTATTTTTCATCGATTCTATGTTTTTATTTATGTGTTTCTCCTACCTAAAACCAAAAAAATTGATCGGAAGGCTTGTCGTCAACGATCAGAAACTCGGTTTTGTTGTAAACTATTGGAAAATCATACGTGTTATTGTTTTCGCGCTGCTGCATTGCAAACATAAATTACTCATCTACATCACTTTGTTTCACCTCTTCCTAATTCAATGCTATATTTTCATCTTTATTTATCTCTTGGTCCTACCGCTTACCTAAAACCAAACAATTGATCGGCTTTATGTTATCAAAGATTATGTAAAAGTTCGCTAGTGTGACGTTATATTTTTTTTATTGCCCATAGAAACGATGGAAAATCTGAGTTTTTTTAGGATGGTACGGAGGGTTATTCCTATCATCAGAAAAATTATAGCGTTGTTGAATTTTTTCGGACATAGCCCATTGGTACCTATTGTTATCTTGAAAAAAGATTTCGACCTTTATAAAGCAGACCCCAAATTTGGAAATGCTGTACAATGCAATGCAACAATTTTCAAGATAACAAGTAGGTAGAGCGATAAATCGTTGAATGCTTTAGTTTTTACCTGACTGCCGAAGGAGGAGGGTAATGTTTTTCGATTGTATGTATGTATGTATGTTTGTCTGTTTCTTTGTTCCCTCCTGTAGCCTAAACGGCTTGATAGATTTTGATGAATGAGGTATCGTTAGAAGCGTATTGATGGCGCGATGGTTATGTACATAGCGCGCTCTAGAGGACATAACGTGATGATCGAAAAAATAATATTTTCCAACTATGCCGTGTGGGGTATCAAATGAAAGGGCTTGATTTGCACATTACAAAAATATTGTAGGTAATTAAATAACAACACCAAAATTATTGAAATAAAAAATGTGAACAAATAATTATAATTTTGGTTGTTAATTTATCTGACTGTTGTTTTTTTCTACCTATACACGCAATAAAAGTATATTTGATTTAATTTTAAGTGTTTTAATTCCCGAAAATAGCATAAACTAGCATTTAAAATAAATTCCCGTTTCCCGGGAATTCCCGGGAAATCTTGAAAAAAATTCCCGTTTCCCGGGAACAGAAAAAGGTCGGGAAAAACGAAACCCTAATGGGAACTGACAATAATGGAACAATAGTGGTTCAGAACGAGCCCCTGAGCCAAAACATTTCGGCCTCCCATACTTACCATTTTTGTAACACGATTTTGCTGTGTGCGTATCACGATTATTGTCGACTCAAGTCGATGGCGTAATTCGATAGCAATTTGTATGACATCTTGATAAGCGCCTCTGTAACGTTAGAAACTAATAGAACGTACCTAACTCCCTATCGACAAAAGTCGACGGTATTCGTGATTCGTACACTGCATACACTTTTGTACAGGCAGCTTCATAAGTAGCTTGTCAAATTCACAAACTGCCTATTCAAATATTGTCAGCTTGTTATGTAGCTAGTTTGAGAAGGAACAAAAGTATATAGCTAATTAGCTACTTATGCAGCTGACCGTACATTTATCAGAACAACATTTGTCCTCAGAGTTTCTCGCGCTCGTTCAAGCTGAAGGAGCACGTGCAGTTCACGCACGAGGGCAAGGTCAAGGTCAAGGACAAGCTGTGCCCCTACTGCGGGAAGGCCTTCAACGTGAGTGCGACTACCATTAACATAATTATTTAATTTTATTAAAATTATTTAGTTATCATTCTGTTGAGGTGCACGAAAGGAGCTTAAAACTTTATCTGACTGACTGAAAGTTACTTAATGATTTACCTGACAGGGCAATCCTTTTGTATCGCAACCGCTGGACATAAGCCTCTCCCAAGATGCGTACATGTGTCACACTTGAAGTGCGATAAGTGCAAACCTAAATTTAAAACACAGTTGCTCCATAGTACCTTAACGTGTAATGTGTGTAATGGGTGCAAATTTCAATCCACAGATTCAATCAATTTCAAATATGTAATCATAATTTTGTGGCATAGTCCGAGCTTGTTTGTAAGCAGAAAGATAAAAAACATTTGTTTGCAAAAAAATAAAAATGACAAATTGGAATAATCTCAGCATCTGCTGTAAGTTGAGGCCGACGTTACAGCGCTGGTTTTCAGATTGTAATTTTATAAGTACCTACATAAAGAGTTAAATAAATAAATAAATGTATAAAATTGCTCTATAATATTATATTATGTTGGCCGCGACTAGGCAAACGTAGTGTGGGACGCCCTCCGGCTAGATGGGGTGACGACTTGCGAAAGGTGGCTGGTTATGATGCGGAAAGCTAAAGATCGCATGCAGTGGCGTGCTTTGGGAGAGGCCTAAGTCCAGCAGCAGACGGCTATAGGCTGATGATGATGATGATGATGATTGTATTATGTTGCATTACCACAATCTTTGTTCGGTGCATTTGCAACCTAACACCTTGTGTGCGCCCGCCGCGCCGCCGCCGCTTGGCGACACTTTACCTAAAGACATCAGTTCACGTTCGGACAGCAATTACGCCGCGTGTGCTCACCAGCATATCAATAATTATCATTGATCACCACCTGTCCATTCTAGTTATAACATATTGAAGTGAAATAAACTATTATTAATTAATCAAGCATCTTATAATTTGCACTTTAGTACTTTAACGTACAATTTTCCTTTCCTCAGAACAAGAAGGTGTTGAACAACCACGTGCGCGTGCACACCGGCGAGAAGCCGTTCCAGTGCGGCCTGTGCGCCGCGAGCTTCGCGCAGCAGAGCACGCTCACCACGCACGTGCGCGGGTTCCACATGAAGCTCAAGAAGAGATAGGCGATGTTGTGCAACTAGAGATAGGCGGGCGAGTGCGAGCTTCGGCATAGTACGCTTACGACCCACGTGGGATCCACATGAAGCTCAAGAAGAGATAGGCGATGTTGTGCAACTAGAGATAGGCGGGCGAGTGCGAGCTTCGGCATAGTACGCTTACGACCCACGTGGGTTCCACATGAAGCTCAAGAAGAGATAGGCGATGTTGTGCAACTAGAGAGATAGGCGATGTTGTGCAACTAGAGAGATAGGCGATCAGAGAGATAGGCGATCAGAGAGATAGGCGAGCGAGTGGAACTAGAGAGATAGGCGATCGGGTATAACTGGATATAGGCGAGCGAATGGAACGAAATATGAAGGATGATGGCTAGAAGGAGAGATCGGCAGGCGAGTGGAACTAGAGAGATTGGGGAGCGGGTGGAGTGAGTGATATAAGAGATAGGCGGACGAGTGGAGAGATAGGCGATATGGTGACAAGATAGGCGACCGAGTCGAATCAACACAGAAATAGGCGACTGGCCGGCTAGAACTCGAGAAAAGGTAACGGCTGGGTGGAAAAATAACATGACTAATATATTGTGAGGACATCTCATACTCGGCCATTCGATTCCAAACTAGGTTCAAGGGTTGCAAGAGTTGGTCCTGCAATAAGAGTAGTTCAGTAGGACGGGTTCATTGACCTGACACGGGCAGATCACTGGTACAACATCACCCTGTAGATCCGATATACTTAAACGGTTTATGTTTCTTGTCCATCTGCGTACCTTTATAATATTCGCTAAAATTATGAAAATATATTTATTTTATGCAATCAAAGTGCTATTTTTATTAAAATACTTTTCAGATGCCGTTGTAGAATCCTGAAGGCGTTGTTATACTGTACGTCTGGTACGGATTTTGCAATTTACGTTAACGAAAAAAGTTCAAGTTTTCTTCTGTCATCTGCATACACTATCTGACAAAAGTTTAATGATAGTTTTCACTAGAGGCGCCACTTTGTATGCGAGAAATCGTAAACTTATCGCCAATATTATTGAGAGTGATTCACTCTTGGTCTGTGTATGATTTAACGGTTGAACTTGATATATACAATTGTGGTGGTGGTGATGAGAGCTTCTATCTGTTTCCATTGTCTGTAACCTCACAGTGGAAGAAGATGATAATAATATAATATGTGGGCACATCTCACACACGGCCATCCGACCCCAAGCTATGCAGAACCTGTGTTATGGGTGTTGGACAGCTGATATATCTACACAAATACATAGATACTAAATATAAATATCAACAACCAAGACCCGAGTACAAATATCTGTCTTTAAACAAATATCTGCCCCAGTCGGGAATCGAACCCGGGACCTTCGGCATAGCAGTCAGGGTCACTAACCACTACGCCATTCAGCCGTCATGATGGTCATGAGAAGGCAAGCTGCAGTAGTCTCTTGTTACAGGGTGAAGAAGATAGATAAATAAGGCGCTTCACACACTTGGCCGCGCATCGCCGCGGTTAGCGGATTATCATTGTATGCAAAAATTGCAGTTTATATAGAAAAGCCGCTCACACACTGCCGCCGCCGCCGCCTCACCGCGCGGATATTTACTATGGGGAGTCCGCAATCCGCGCGGAGAGGCGGTGAAGTGTGTGGACCGCCTAAGGCAAACACCGCCACCGACTGTGCACCACAACTGTTGCAGACCAATAGCCGGTCATATTTATTGAAGGTCATGAAAAAAATACTCCAGTAAAAAAATAACGATTTATTTTCTAACGATTGCGAAGAAGTAAATAGCTCCCCGAATTCATAGATCTTTTTTGTATAGTTAAATTAAAAAAATAGGTTTACCAATTACGACTGACACAAAATATAGTCTAAACTCAGTCATGGGTGCCGCGCAGTTCCCCACTTATCCTTTACCTATTTTCTGAACATAAACTTCATAGCTGTTTTGGGGATTACAGTCGTGAGTATAATATGTGTTAACGTATAAATATGTTAAAATGTTGACCTTTTACTAGTTGTTCGCCGTGTGGTGGACACTTGCAACTTGCCGGCTCACATCAGCAGCGGCTGTGCGGCGGTATGGATTATCTCGTGCCTCCTTAAATTCTTTATATCACGATATTTATTCCCGCAAGTTTTACACTCGAAAGGCTTTTCGCCAGTGTGGGTTAACTTGTGTCTGTTCAAATGACCTTGTCTCGTGAATGTTTGTTGGCATGTTTCACATTCAAATGGTCGTTCTCCTGTGTGAATTAAAATGTGCACTTTCAAGGTGCATAGCTCTCTAAATGATTTGTCGCAAATCTTACAAACGAATGGCTTTTCGCCAGTGTGAATTAATTTGTGTCTATCCAAATTGCTTAGTTGACTGAATGTTTTCTGGCAAATTTCACACTCGAATGGCTTTTCGCCAGTGTGAATTAACTTGTGTCTGTTCAAATGTTGCACTTGTCTGAATTTTTTCTGACAAGATTCGCACTCGTATGGCTTCTGGCCATGGTCACTTGACTTGTGTTTGTTCAAAGTGCTTAGTTTTCTGAATTTTTTCTTACAAAGTTCACATTTCAATGGCTTCTCACCAGTGTGAATCGGTTTGTGTCTGTTCAATTGGAATCGAGTCTTGAATTTTTTCTCACAAGATTCGCACTCGTATGGCTTCTCCCCTGTGTGGATTAACTTGTGTCTCTTCAAATGTCCTCTATTCCCAAATGATTTCATGCAAATGTCGCCTGTGTCAGTCAACTTGTTACAAGTCACAAGTGCAGACTCGACGTGCGTGCTCGTGTAGTGTTAACTGCGCGCCTCCGCGGTGGCGAACAACACCGCGCACTGCGCACAGTAACACTTACTGTCCAACAGAGATGTGTAACAGTCTGTGAGAACAACCTTCAGTTTTGGATACTTTTCCATCACTGTTATTCTCCTGCTATTTCCTTCATAGTTCATAGTAATTTCTGTATCCGGTTCATACTTTATGTGATTTATGTCAAAAGCTGTGTTATATGTCGTGTCTTCTGCTCTGTTCTCATCTAATCCTATTTCGTTGCTGTAAAATATCATCTCATTTTCTGATTCCCTCTTGATACTTATATTGTAGTCAATATCATAAGATTCGGAGAAGTTATGGTTTGCATCAGGAATATTAGTATATAGGATGTCAGGCTTGACATCCAGGTCGTGAGTGGAGCACGCGGGAGCAGGATCCCCACCGATCACCTCCGCAGTGCCATCCGGTGGCTTTTCATTTATCTCAGGTACTCCTGCCGTTGTGGGGGTTTCTGAAAGAAACAAGATAGGTTTAAATGATTGATGATTATATATTATTATGACAAATGTGAAAATTATATTATCAACACAGCAGACAAAGACTTGTAGTTATCCAGATATTAACAATTTTACTGTATTTTTACGAATGAGCACGGATTCCAACACTGTTACAGCAACAATCATAATGAAAATAGTTTGGTTATTATGACTAGAAGAAACATTGTAGGGTGGTGGATGCAGGTATCTGAGCTGCTTTATATAATTTAAACCAAAACAGGCCAGATAATTGTTTAATAAAAGAGTAAATAAGTACCTTCAGTAATATCAAAATCAATGATTTCCTGCTTGAGGCTGGCTCGGTCCGGGAACTCGGGAAGCTCGTGCTCCTCGATGTCGATGTCCTCCTCCATCTTGTACTGCTCACTTCCACCAACTAGAACAAGATACATGGCATAAATAGATTTAACTATTTATTATTTTTTTTGACAGAGGGATGTAATTTTATAAAAACTCAAACATATTATAGCATTATTATTATCAGTATTATTACCTATCACTAACAAAGTAAAAAAATAATATATCAAATTAAACTTAAAAGAAAATGCTGGCCAGATCGCCTCTGCTGTCGGGTAGGGTACCCAAGACGCTGGCCATGTTACCCCACTAAATAGCGATTCTTAGCCTTTGTGCGAGGTAAGAGCCATCTATTCTATTCTATTCATGAATTAATTAGTATAATTACAAACAAGTTCACTGGTATATATTAGTAATTATCAACCCAGGACTCTCTGCACAGCAGAGTCACCACCCACTGGGCTATCCAGTTGTCTTTCAAGTAAGATCCCAGGCTCCTGTATATATTCTATTCTCTGTAGGGGTGTAAGTACCTGCACCTGGCTCTCTCCAATGGAACCGTTGAGCATATCCCCAAGGTCTAAACTGCCTTCCTAAGCTTAGACCATTTCCCACATGCTGGTCCACTGTGGGTTGGTTGCTTCACATTGTACATAAATTCAAAGAACTCATTGGTACATGTCAGCGCCGGGATTTGAACCCTCTCTCTCTCCACGCATCTCTTGCGTGAGAAGCAGGTGCTCACCCGACTGAGCTGCCACCACTCCTGTTTATATTCTATTCTATTCTATTCTATTCTCATAGGGGGTAAAGTTCCTGTACGTGGCTCTCTCGAGTGGAACCTTTGTACATATCCCCTTGATTTCAGCTCAGCCAGCCCAGCTCCCGAGTAAACTGGAGTAGCAGGCCTGGGTGTTGTAATAGCTGAGGTAGGCGCTCTGTTGGTCCAAGAATAGATAATCTTGTTTCTGTAGTAGGTGGACAAGCTAACAGAATATGTTCAACCGTCTCATCTACTTCCTTACATGTCCTACATAAGGGACTAGTTGAGTTACCTATGGTATATAAGTGTTTATTCACGCAACAATGTCCTGTTATTAATCCTACCATTAATGATATATTACTACGGGACAGGTTGAGTAAGTAGCGTGTAAGTTTATGGTTGTGTGATACAATAAACGCTTTAGTTTGTCTGCAATCTACACGATTTTTCCACTCCTGATTGTGTTCAGATAGTGTTTTATCGGTGAGACATTGCCTTATTGCCTTTGATGACAAACTAATAAATGGTTCTGGCCCTATTGGTAGGGTATTTGATCCCATTCTTGCTAGTCGGTCAGCCTCGCAATTTCCTATGTTGTCGTTATGACTTTTAATCCATTGTACTGTTACATTATTTGAAATGCTTAGGTTTTCCAGTGTTCTGTGACATTCTAAAATTAATTTAGATTTTGTTACAGTTCTGCCTAAGGCACATAAAATAGCCATACTGTCTGTGTAGAAGCAGATATTGCTATTTTTTGTGTCTTTTATTTGTGTAGCTCCGTCAAGTAGGCTGGCAGCTTCTGCCTGAAAAACAGTAGCTTTGTTCCCGAAGCTGACAGAGTATTGTAAATTAAGTTCCGGGCAGAAGACACCTCCACCGCTGCCCTTCTTGTTCTTGGCTCCGTCAATGTAGATATTGATGTCGTAATTGTTTTCGTCTGATGTGCCACACTGATCCCGCTGGATAGTGTAGCTTCTGTTGAAGATAAACGTCTTTATAGTAGTGTCGCTGCATTCAGTGGACCCGGGAGCCGACAACTTGGCAATGTCAAGTATGCGACTGTGTCCCTGTGCAGTGGTATTCGTTGACCAGAGTCCCAGGTTACTTAGCCTTATCGCCGCCGCTTTAGCTTCCTGCTTGATGATAATATCGAGCGGTGGAAGTCCTAGAATTATTTCTAGGGCGGCTGTTGGGGTTGACTTCATACATCCGGTGATTGAAACGCATGCAAGTCTTTGAAACTGTCGTAGTTTGTTTTTCACAGTGGTGAGGTTTGATCTTTGCCACCACACTACTGCTCCATAGGTTATTATAGGTCTGACCACCGCTGTGTACAGCCATTTGCATAGCTTCGGTTTTAATCCCCATTTAGATCCAACAAGTTTACTAGTTTGATAAAGAGATATTGTTGCTTTACTCAGGGTCTTGTCAATATGCTTAGACCAGCTTAAACGGTGGTCTAGCCATACGCCAAGATATTTTACCTCATTTGTCAACTTTAAGGTTGTATTAAATAGTTTAGGTAGTTTTAAATTGCCTATTTTAGTCTTTTTAGTAAATAGCACCATTTCTGTTTTGGTCGGGTTCACCGACAGTTCATGTTTATGGCACCATTCCTCTATAATGTTTAGTGCAAGTTGCATTCTTTCGCATAAGGTGTTAACAAACAAGCCCCCGATGAGAATAGTGATGTCATCGGCGTAGGCTATTGTTGTAAAACCTTTATTATTTAGATCGCAAAGTAGATCATTCACAACTAAAACCCACAGCAATGGAGATAACACTCCACCCTGCGGACATCCCTTTGCTACTTTGCATCTTATTGTATTTGTTGAAGTAAAAGATACTGTTCTTGATTTAAGCATATTTGTTATCCAGGCACTGATGACCGGGTCTACATCATGATTTTTAAGGTTATTACTTATGCTATTGAACAAAGTTTTATCAAAAGCTCCTTCAATATCGATAAAAACTGCAAGGCAGGATTGTTGTAACAATATTGAGTTTTCGATTTTGCTTACCACTGTGTGTAAAGCCGACTCTGTCGACTTACCTGGTTGGTACGCATGTTGATTAGGATGAACAGGTTTCACAGAAAGTGCACCGTCACGTATATATCTATCGCAAAGTCGTTCTAAAGTTTTTAGAAGAAATGATGACAGACTGATGGGTCTATAGGCTTTCGGAGAAGTGTAGTCATCTTTACCTGGTTTAGGTAAAAATACTACCCTCACCTCTCTCCATCCCTTTGGTATATATCCCAGGGCCAGACAGGCCCGGTAGATAACTACCATCCTTGGTACAATAATGTCGACCTCCCACTGTAGAAGAGCCGGCACTATGCCGTCTGCTCCCGGCGACTTAAAGGGAAGGAACGAAGAGATAGCCCATTTAACTTTTTCTTCATTTATTACGGCGGCTGCAATGGAGTCAGCGTCACTAGAAGAATTCATAATCGGTGACAGCATATCTTGATCACACGACGCCTCCGCTAACATTTCACAGCCAGGGAAGTGTGTGCGCAGCAAGAGGCTGTTCCTTTCGCTTTCGGTTTTTGTATAAGTCCCGTCTGGATTTTTTAATGTATCTAGCTGATTTTGAGAATCATTCGATACGCATTTTTTCGCCCTCGCGGCTTTCGATTCACTTTGGATTGTTGCGCAAAAATTTCTCCAGGATTCCCTAGTTTTTGCTCTAGTCTCTTTTTTTGAAGTTGTTCCTAGCAATTTGAAATGCTTTCCAGTCTTCTTCTTTTTTTGTATTCTTGGCGCGATTGAAAAGTTTTCTTACATTTGATCTCATTTTCTCCAGTGATGTGCACCAGAGAGGCTCCACTCCTGTTTATAATTATGTAATATTTTTTTATTATATAAGGTAAGTAATTATCTATTGGCAACAGTTTGGGATGCAGGAGTGGAGCCTCTCCGTGATGTATCTACTGTAAGTACCTTACAGACATCTCATGCACATGGCAGTTGGCCACTGACAACATGTTGGACTGAATCAACCTTTTAACAGTGAATAAACCCAAGCGCAGCCCTGTGTTTTAAGTTATCTGTTGGATATAACGGAGTTTTGAAATCAGCAGCCCCTATGGTTCCTATACCAGTATGTAAACACAGTGCAAAAACATAAGTAAGTAATGGACATAGTTCTCTTGGACACACTGCTTCATATTCCACAGAAATTATAGGTTGAAAAGATGCTCAAGGAGTTTAGCTTTTGTTGACTAATGATGGATAAGCTAACCTTAATTTAGTTAATATTAACCTAGTACTTAATAAAATTATTCTTACCTAATGGGGTGTGAAACATTTCAATTAATTTTTGTTGTATGGCTTTTTGCCGTGTGTAACACTCTTATTTCTACAGGTTATCGATTCAATTCAATTCAATCTTGTTTGTGGCTATATGTCGTGTGTGACTAACACAACAAATCCGGCCAATTACGATAGTGTTGAGATACACACAATGTTTTTAACTGTCTTTACGGTGGTGATTTAGAGATATTTACAAGATTAATACCTGAAACAGACGTACACAATTTATACAAGGACATCACAAATATAGGGTTAGTAAAATTTTAGTATATATAGTGAACACAAACAAATTTATAGTTTAATATTGTTAGTTTTGAGGAATTTGTACAGGATGTTAGCGATTGGAGTATGTACAAGTGTTAGTAGGTAATTGATATTTACAGGTCTTGGGATAGAAGGGGGGAGGAAATCATAGAGGGAACTTTGTAGGTTGGGACATTCAAAGAAGAGGTGGTCAACAGATCCTTCGCTGGTGCCGCAGTCACACACAGAACTATCACGCACCCGAATCCTAGCCAGGTGCACAGGCGTGCACGCATGACCAAGGCGGAGTCTGCAGATTGTCGAGGTTGACGGTTTATCTAGAAGTCTTGCTCTAAAAAACCATGGCCTTTTGGGAATGTGTGGTTGGATTAAGGAGTAATACTTACCTTTAATATTCCTGGATGCGTCCCAGGACTCTTTCCAGGAATTATCAAGCCTCGGTCCTGCGAGCGAGGCAAGGTCGTGGGCAAAATTTTGGTAATGAGTATCCAGGCCCAGGTTATCGAAAAACGTGAGTATCACCATCAAAATTCAAAACAGAAGAGATGTCAATGTCATATCATTCATATTATTATGTCGTTCTGTGATTGTTCTGTGACCACTGCTGTCACATACTTTACTTTACTTTATGCCATGGAAAGTCGCGGCTGACAGCCGCGTCCTCTAGTGTGTCGGCATCTTCAGCCGCGACTTAAAGGTATCTAGGTAAGGAATGTTCACTACGCTGTTCAAACTATCGGTCGTAAGTCGCGGACGTCACCTTGGACTGACCTTCAGCTTTCAGACGTCAGAGAGCGATCTGGCACGAACTGTCCCAAAAGACCGTGCACACTATCAGTCGCAGACAGCCGCGTCCGCTAGTGTGTCGGCACCTTAAAGAATCAAGCGCAGAAAGAGAAAAAAAGAACGAAAGTTCAAACGGATTACCTAATAGATTTTAAAGTAAAGTTAACTTTCAAAAATGTTAACGGATACGTTATCTTAGAATAGAATACTACTTTGATGATGATGATTGGTCCGACCGATTTCGGCCATGGCGACCACTTCGACCCCTAGTTCTGTTGGCGCGCGTGCGCCCTAAGATGGCTTATATAGCCTATCTTTGCGGCGAACCCCCTTGCACAGTGTGGGCATGTGAGTACGCCGCCGACATAATTATAGTTGATGGCGGCAGGTGGACGAGCTTTTAACTGGTCGCGTTTTGCGTCTAATTCAGCTTTACGCTGCAGCTCGAATTCGCGTACTCGCCTTGCCACCACCCTGCGCCATTCAGGCCGTTGTGCCGCCAAATCTTCCCAACAAGAGGGCTCAATGTTACATCTTTTCATGTGCCGCTTCTGAACATCTTTATATCGGAGGAGTTGTCCGCCAGGTTTCCGCTTACCCTCCTCGAGTTCCTTTTATTCTGAACTAATACTACTTTATTGAATAAACAGGACACAAATAACAACTTATGAACGCACTTTTGACTTCTCCCACTGTATGAAAAAAAGTAGGTAAGTAACTACTTTCAGTTTTCGCCATACAAAACGGCAATTTCATAGGTATATTTTTTTTAATTTATTTATTTAATTATAGGTAATAATACATAAGAAAATGACAAGCTTAAGGATACTACAATAATCCTCGCAGGATTGTGCGCAGCACCTTCATTCTGCGTTATAATTTATATACAATTAACAACTTGTGTCTATTAGTAGGTAGGTATCTATTTGAAAGTTTGTATAACATTTATGATTCAATTACTTAACATTCATAGCAAGCAACAATTAGGTACCTTATGTAGATATCGTAAGTACCTAGGTATGTATAAATAAAATATAATTTATAAGTACTTACTATTACTTTGAGGCAGTATAATAATACTATAATAATAATATGTGGGCACATCTCACACACGGCCATCCGACCCCAAGCTAGGCAGAACCTGTGTTATGGGTGTTGGACAGCTGATATATCTACACAAATACATAGATACTAAATATAAATATCAACAACCAAGACCCGAGTACAAATATCTGTCTTTAAACAAATATCTGCCCCAGCCGGGAATCGAACCCGGGACCTTCGGCATAGCAGTCAGGGTCACTAACCACTACACCATTCAGCCGTCATGATGGTCATGAGAAGGCAAGCTGCAGTTGTCTCTTGTTACAGGATGAAGAAGATAGATAAATAAGGCGCTTCACACACTTGGCCGCGCACCGCGGTTGGCGGATTATCATTGTATGCAAAAATTGCAGTTTATATAGAAAAGCCGCTTCCACACTGCCGCCGCCGCCGCCTCACCGCGCGGACATTTACTATGGGGAGTCCGCAATCCGCGCGGAGAGGCGGTGAAGTGTGTGGACCGCCTAAGGCAAACACCGCCACCGACTGTGCACCACAACTGTTGCAGACCAATAGCCGGTCATATTTATTGAAGGTCATGAAATAATACTCCAGTAAAAAAATAACGGTTTATTTTCTAACGATTGCGAAGAAGTAAATAGCTACCCCGAATTCATAGATTTTTTTTGTATAATTAAAATAGCCATAGCCATTTACCAATTACGACTGCCACAAATAGTCTCAACTCCTGTGTTTCCAAGACAATTTGTAAACGTCCTCTAAACTTAAAATACGATCTATGGATTTGGGGTCACAAATGTATCGAGTATTTTTCATACAAGATTCATTCATTGAGAAGACGTTAAACAAGATTTAATTAGGCAGCATCGGCCAGATATGGGATGGTAGTTGGTACCTATGCAGTAAGACTATAAACAGAGGACGAACCAACAAGAATCAAAGATAACCGCAGCTCTAGCTCGTTGTATTAAGCGCGCCGATTGCGTGACGATTCTTGTTCGCTCGTCGATGTAGAGTGGTCCCCTAGATCTACATTATGATGCCACATTAAAAATTGGCTTTAATAGTTTTCAGTAAATGTTTTCTTAATTAAATACATGTTTTTTTATTTCTTTTTAGTTAACAGTAATGGGTTCCGCGCAGTTCCCCACTTATCCTTTACCTATTTTCTGAACATAAACTTCATAGCTGTTTTGGGGATTACAGTCGTGAGTATAATATGTGTTAAAATGTTGACCTTTTACTAGTTGTTCGCCGTGTGGTGGACACTTGCAACTTGCCGGCTCACATCAGCAGCGGCTGTGCGGCGGTATGGATTATCTCGTGCCTCCTTAAATTCTTTATATCACGATATTTATTCCCGCAAGTTTTACACTCGAAAGGCTTTTCGCCAGTGTGGGTTAACTTGTGTCTGTTCAAATGACCTTGTCTCGTGAATGTTTGTTGGCATGTTTCACATTCAAATGGTCGTTCTCCTGTGTGAATTAAAATGTGCACTTTCAAGGTGCATTGCTCTCTAAATGATTTGTCGCAAATCTTACAAACGAATGGCTTTTCGCCAGTGTGAATTAATTTGTGTCTATCCAAATTGCTTAGTTGACTGAATGTTTTCTGGCAAATTTCACACTCGAATGGCTTTTCGCCAGTGTGAATTAACTTGTGTCTGTTCAAATGTTGCACTTGTCTGAATTTTTTTTGACAAGATTCGCACTCGTATGGCTTCTGGCCATAGTCACTTGACTTGTGTTTGTTCAAAGTGCTTAGTTTTCTGAATTTTTTCTTACAAAGTTCACATTTCAATGGCTTCTCACCAGTGTGAATCGGTTTGTGTCTGTTCAATTGGAATCGAGTCTTGAATTTTTTCTCACAAGATTCGCACTCGTATGGCTTCTCCCCTGTGTGGATTAAATTGTGTCTCTTCAAATGTCCTCTATTCCCAAATGATTTCATGCAAATGTCGCCTGTGTCAGTCAACTTGTTACAAGTCACAAGTGCAGACTCGACGTGCGTGCTCGTGTGATGTTCACTGCGCGCCTCCGCGGTGGCGAACAACACCGCGCACTGCGCACAGTAACACTTACTGTCCAATAGAGATGTGTAACAGTCTGTGAGAACAACCTTCAGTTTTGGATACTTTTCCATCACTGTTATTCTCCTGCTATTTCCTTCATAGTTCATAGTAATTTCTGTATCCGGTTCATACTTTATGTGATTATTGTCAAAAGCTGTGTTATATATTGTGTCTTCTCCTCTGTTCTCATCGAATCCTATTTCGTTGCTGTAAAATATCATCTCATTTTCTGATTCCCTCTTGATACTTATATTGTAGTCAATATCATAAGATTCGGAGAAGTTATGGTTTGCATCAGGAATATTAGTATATAGGATGTCAGGCTTGACATCCAGGTCGTGAGTGGAGCACGCGGGAGCAGGATCCCCACCGATCACCTCCGCAGTGCCATCCGGTGGCTTTTCATTTATCTCAGGTACTCCAGCCGTTGTTGGGGTTTCTGAAAGAAACAGGATAGGTTTAAATGATTGATGATTATATATTGTTATGACAAATGTGTAAATTATATTATCAACACAGCAGACAAAGACTTGTACTTATCCAGATTTTAACAATTTTACTGTATTTTTACGAATGAGCACGGATTCCAACACTGTTACAGCAACAATCATAATGAAAATAGTTTGGTTATTATGACTAGAAGAAACATTGTAGGATGGTGGATGCAGGTATCTGAGCTGGTTTATATAATTTAACCAAAACAGGCCAGATAATCCTAACTAATATTATAAATGCGAAAGTAACTGTGTCTGTCTGTCTGTCTGTTACTCTTTCACGCCAAAACTACTGAAGGGATTTGAATGAAATTCGGTATACATACGGTCTAGAACCTGGGAAAGAACATAGGCTACTTTTTATCCCGGAATTCCCACGGGAAAACTTTTTAAGGCGAAGCAAAGCTCGCGGGAACAGCTAGTTGTTTAATAAAAGAGTAAATGAGTACCTTCAGTAATATCAAAGTCAATGATTTCCCGCTTGAGGCCGGCTCGGTCCGGGAACACGCGGCGCAGCGCCGGCGCGCGCGGCAGCTCGTGCTCCTCGATGTCGATGTCCTCCTCCATCTTGTACTGCTCACTTCCACCAACTACAACAACATACATGGCATAAATAGATTTATTTATTCATTTTTTTGACAGAAGGACATCATTTTATTTAAATGTAAACATAATATAGCTTTATTATTATCAGTATTATTATTTATTTATTTATTTATTTAACTCTTTATTGTACAAATATTACATATCACTAACAAAGTAAAAAAATAATATATCAAATTAAACTTAAAAGAAAATGCTGGCCAGATCGCCTCTGCTGTCGGGTAGGGTACCCAAGACGCTGGCCATGTTACCCCACTAAATAGCGATTCTTAGCCTTTGTGCGAGGTAAGAGCCATCTATTCTATTATATTCATGAATTATTTAGTATAATTACAAACAAGTTCACAGGTATATATTAGTAATTATCAACCCAGGACTCTCTGCACGGCAGGCAGAGTCACCACCCACTGGGCTATCCAGTTGTCTTTCAAGTAAGATCCCAGGCTCCTGTAGATATTCTATTCTCTGTGGGGGTGTAAGTACCTGCACCTGGCTCTCTCCAATGGAACCGTTGAGCATATCCCCAAGGTCTAAACTGCCTTCCTAAGCTTAGACCATTTCCCACATGCTGGTCCACTGCGGGTTGGTTGCTTCACATTGTACATAAATTCAAAGAACTCATTGGTACATGTCAGCGCCGGGATTCGAACCCTCTCTCTCTCCACGCATCTCTTGCGTGAGAAGCAGGTGCTCACCCGACTGAGCTGCCACCACTCCTGTATATAATTATGTAATATTTTTTTATTATATAAGGTAAGTAATTATCTATTGGCAACAGTTTGGGATGCAGGAGTGGAGCCTCTCCGTGATGTATCTACTGTAAGTACCTTACAGACATCTCATGCACATGGCAGTTGGCCACTGACAACATGTTGGACTGAATCAACCTTTTAACAGTGAATAAACCCAAGCGCAGCCCTGTGTTTTAAGTTATCTGTTGGATATAACGGAGTTTTGAAATCAGCAGCCCCTATGGTTCCTATACCAGTATGTAAACACAGTGCAAAAACATAAGTAAGTAATGGACATAGTTGTCTTGGACACACTGCTTCATATTCCACAGAAATTATAGGTTGAAAAGATGCTCGAGGAGTTTCTTTCGCCATTTCTTTCCTCCTTTATGACAGGGCCTTTGTGAAACAGTTGTAGATTATGACTTTCGACAAGTAATTCTAATATTATATGTCGAAAAAATAAACGATTTCATTTCATTTCATAGGTACTTTGTAAAATATAGCATGAATCCTGTGACATTCTTAGTCCCAGTAAATAAAGTTGGTTTACCCTTGAAAACTAACCTATGACAACTATAATGTTTAGAGGATATTATTGTCTGATAAAAAAAAAGTTAAGCCACTGTACTTATATTGTTTTAATCATCCCTATTTAGCTAGGTGGGCGGGCGCCGACACGCGGCCCCCACTGGCTGACCGCGCGACGCGTCACTGCGGCGACACAAACGCTGTAGTTCTGTAATGGGGCCTGTGCTATATTCCACAAAGTAGGTACATGTCAACAATATAGCTTAATTCCTCTGATGCACGCCACGATTGCGCGTAGCTACCGACATAGCACCGACGAAGGCCGGCGGAACTACGTGGTCGAAGCAAAATTTAGCTTTTGTCATGGAAGTAACAAGTACTTAGTTTTTTCAATTCAATTCAATTCAATTCAATCATTTATTGGTAATAACTTAAATAATATTACAAGTCATTTACATAGGTATAGGTAATTGGTAATTATGCACTAGGTATAATTAAGTTACTTATACAATATAACATAGACTAGCTAAAGTAGGTAGTTATATAATTATATTCATAAAGTAGAAGCATTGATAGTTAGGTATTTCTTTATACATATAAATAATTTAGTTATTAGGTAGTACATCAATAGTTTTTAGGTATTTCTATTAAGTAACACATTACACAACATGGGGGGCTTGTCGCTCACGTCCGTAGGTACAAACCCTAGTTACCCTACACGTGTCCCCTGGGTGGTGCTAACGAGTGACAACGCCGAATGTCGGGCGGCGGTAAATCGACCCGACCTCCTCTCCTAGCAGAGGCGGCGATCTCCCGCCGTAAAAAAGGAGAATCACCAACACGCCTGCCAAGCGCGGTGATTATGGCAAATACACCTCCTGATGGAAAAAACAAAGCCCCGGCCCCCAGTCCCCGGCAGCCCCGCTATCCCGGACTCCGGTAGCGGTCACGGTAACGGCGGGGCAGGGGGTGCGAAGAATCTCCGGCAGAGAGTCGGCTACCAGCCCAACCGACCCTTGCACCTGGCAACATATAACGCACGGACACTGAGGGAAGACGTGAAGATAGAGGAGCTGGAAGAGGAAATCAGCAAGTTAAAATGGGACATTATAGGGTTATCCGAAGTCCGACGAGAGGGAGAGGATACGGAAATTCTCCAGTCCGGAAACTTGCTGTACCACCGGGAGGGCGACCAACTGTCCCAAGGGGGTGTCGGGTTCATCGTCAACAAGTCCCTCGTCAACAACATCGTTGAAATCGGAAGTGTGTCGACACGGGTTGCGTACCTCATCCTGAGAATATCTAAACGATACTCAATGAAGGTCATACAGGTTTACGCACCCACATCTAAGCACACCGATGATGAGGTCGAACTTGCGTATGAAGACGTATCGTCTGCCCTGCGTAAGCTCACTACTCATTTCACGGTGGTGATGGGAGACTTTAACGCGAAACTCGGAAAACAAGAAGGCGGCGAGACGAAAGTGGGGTCACATGGATTTGGAGTCCGGAACCATCGTGGGCAAATGCTGGCTGACTTCTTGGAGAAGGAGGGCCTCTATATGATGAACTCCTTCTACAAGAAGAAGCCACAAAGGAAGTGGACGTGGATTAGCCCCGATGGGAAGACTAAAAACGAGATCGACTTCATATTGACGGATAAGAAGCACATATTCAATGATGTCTCAGTGATCAGTAGGGTTAAGACTGGCAGCGATCACCGACTCGTAAGAGGCACTTTGAATATAAACTGCAAAATAGAACGCTCCCGTCTAATGAAGTCCACGCTCCGTCCTACTCCTGCTCAAATCCAGGATCCCGAAAGCTTTCAGTCTGAGCTTTGCGACCGCCTGATATGTTTAGAGAATTGCGTTACAGTTGACGATTTAAATAATAGGTTTGTGGAAACTGTCCGAGAGGTAGGATCGAAATATTTTTCGTCCCGAACCAACCGAGGACCTCAAAAACTCTCAGATGGGACTCTGAGTCTCATAAGAGAACGGAGAGAAATGAGGTTGCAGTCTTCAGTTGATATGGTCGAATACAGACGTCTAAACAGACAGATCGCCAAAGCAAGACGTTGCGATATGAGACGCTACAATTGCAAGCGCATTCAAGACGCAATAGAGCAAAACAAGGGCTCCAAAGTCTTTGCTAGAGATCGACCTGTTCGGCAGACTCTGTTGACCCAACTGAAGACCGACACTGGCAACACCGTTTCATCAGTGCCCGAAATTCTGGGAGAAATTGAGAGATTCTACGGACAGTTATACACCACAACACAAAACCCTATTACCAGCGGTGCTCACGACAGCCGAGCGCCACTCACCCGACACTATACCGAAGATATTCCGGACGTCAGTCTAGACGAGATTAGTATAGCTCTCAAACAGCTAAAAAACAACAAAGCTCCGGGAGATGATGGAATAACGACAGAACTTCTGAAAGCCGGCGGTAGACCGATTTTAATAGCACTTCGGAGGCTGTTTAATTCCGTCATACTCGAAGGCACAAGCCCGGAGGCATGGAGCAGAAGTGTAGTGACTTTGTTCTTCAAGAAAGGCAACAAAGCCCTATTGAAGAATTATAGACCCATTGCACTTCTGAGCCATGTGTACAAGCTGTTTTCGAGAGTTATTACGAATCGTCTCGAGCAAAGACTCGACGACTTCCAGCCACCCGAACAAGCCGGGTTCCGAAAAGGCTATAGTACCATAGATCATATACACACGCTTCGGCAGGTTATACAGAAGACCGAGGAGTATAATCTACCTTTATGTCTAGCGTTTGTGGACTATGAGAAAGCCTTTGATTCTATTGAGCTCTGGGCGATGCTTCAATCCCTTCAGCGGTGCCATATAGACTATCGCTATATCGAGGTGTTGAGATGTATGTACAATGCTGCCACAATGTCAGTTCGATTACACGAACATAGCACAAAACCGATCCAGTTGCAAAGGGGCGTGAGACAGGGAGATGTTATTTCTCCGAAACTGTTCACCTGTGCACTGGAAGATGTTTTTAAGCTTGTAGAGTGGAAAAGACTGGGCATTAACGTCAATGGCGAATATATCTCTCATCTACGATTTGCTGATGACATAGTTATTATGGCGGAAACGCTGGAGGAGTTAGGCGAAATGCTCACAGACCTCAATGATGCCTCTAAACAAGTTGGGCTGAAAATGAACATGGACAAGACAAAGGTCATGTCGAACGAACATGTTTCATCATCGCCCGTAACTGTAGGAGGTGTCACCATCGAAGTTGTCGATCAGTATCCCTACCTAGGACAAGTGATCCGATTAGGTAAATCCAACTTCGATAAAGAGGTAGCTCGTAGAATCCAACTCGGATGGGCAGCGTTCGGGAAATTACGACACATCTTCACTGAAAACATACCTCAGTGTCTGAAAACAAAAGTTTTCAATCAGTGCGTGTTGCCAGTGATGACTTACGGAGCCGAGACGTGGTGCTTCACCAAAGGGCTTATCCACAAGCTCAGAGTTGCTCAGCGTGCTATGGAAAGGGCTATGTTAGGCGTGTCCCTGCGAGATAGGATTCGTAATGAAGAAATCCGCAGGAGAACCAAAGTTACCGACATAGCCAAAAGGATTAGCACGCTGAAGTGGCAATGGGCTGGCCACGTAGCCCGCAGAGCCGACGACCGCTGGAGTAGAAAGGTTCTGGAGTGGAGACCCCGTGTCGGCAAACGGCGTGTCGGTCGCCCCCCAACCCGTTGGTCTGATGATCTGCGGAAGGTAGCGGGAAGCCGCTGGATGCAGATGGCGGGTGACCGTTTGGGGTGGCGATCGTTAGGAGAGGCCTATGTCCAACAGTGGACTACAGAAGGCTGAGAGAGAGAACAACATTTCAGCATTATTTGCATATTTGCATTGTGTTTAAGTATGATAGTATCTTATTTGAAAGCTTTATACACACTGTTTTTCATCGTTATGAGAGTTACTGTTGGTAGTAGGTACCAATAGTGCATGGGTTGGCGAGGTGAGGTCAAAGAACTCATTTATAGTATAGCATGCCGAATTAAGCAACATATTTTTAAGTTTTTTTGTAAAGGTGGCCTCATTTGTTTCGTTTTTAATGACATCAGGGATTACGTTATATATTTTTGGTCCTATTATATGGATGAGTTTATTAGACTTAGTTAGCCTGCAGCCGGGACAGTACAGCTTATCTTCACGGCGAGGGCAGGTGTTTGGACGAACATCCTTGTTTGTTGGGAAAAGGCTAAGATTACGCCTTACGTATTTAGCTATTTCTAATATGTATAGACACGGCAGCGTTAATATTTTGAGTTTTATGAATAGTTGCTTTGCTGGGGTGTCCCAAGGTACGCCCGCCATTATGCGCAGTGCACGTTTCTGAGATCTGAAAGCACGTCCTGCATCAGTTGAGTTGGCCCAGATATCGACACCATAACTTAGTATTGAGTGGAAATATCCAAAGTAGGCTTTTTTCATGTTATCTTCAGACAATGTAGGTTTTAATCTGCTAAGAGCATAAGAGGCTGATGATAGTTTAGAACAAATATTGTCAATTTGCGGTATCCACGTCAGGCCGGAATCAAAGGTGAATCCTAGGTATTTGACTGTGTCGACTTGAGGGACTAATAAGTTGTTACAAACGATGTTCAGTTCATGGCCTCTGGTTTTTCTCATTTGGAAGTGAATTATGTTTGTTTTTTCAACGTTTAACGCCATTCCGTTGGCAGCGAACCAGTTAGATAGGTCGCTGATAGTTTTATTTAGTTTAGATTTAAGTTGTTCGTAACTTTCGGCGTTAACAATTACACAACCGTCGTCGGCAAAAAGAACATAATCTACGTTTTCAGACGCTGTAGTTAGGTCATTGATTAAGATTAGAAACAGGTTATTGCCCATTACCGATCCTTGGGGGACAGCGCAGGGGCCTATTGTTTCTAAGTTTGATTGTGCATTATTAACGCGTGTGCTCTGTTTACGCTCGTGTAAAAAAGATGCAATGGTTTCCAGAAAATAACCATTAACACCGTACAGTTTGAGTTTGTTTAGGATTAGTGAATGGTCGACAAGTTCGAAGGCGCGGGATAAGTCGCAGAATATGGCGGCGACTTGTCGGCCGGCGTCCAGGTGACTCATTAGTTTGGTTAAGACATCGCGAGCAGCGTGCACAGTGGATCGCCCGGCTTGGTATGCGTATTGCTGCTTGTTTAGGAGATTATTTGTGTTGAAGAATAACATGAGTTGTTGGCTGATTAGATTCTCAAATATCTTAGATATTATTGGGATTTGTGATATTGGTCTAAAGTTTTTAAGGATATGCATGTCGCCCTTCCCTTTATAGACAGGTTGAACCTTTATTATTTTCAGAGCTTCGGGGTAAATACCGCACTGTACACACTCGTTAAATAGATGACATAGTAGTGATATTAATACAGGGGGTAA
Source organism: Plutella xylostella (assembly GCF_932276165.1). Taxonomy (NCBI): domain Eukaryota; kingdom Metazoa; phylum Arthropoda; class Insecta; order Lepidoptera; family Plutellidae; genus Plutella; species Plutella xylostella. The sequence continues at coordinate 5,481,306 of NC_063991.1, forward strand.
ATAGTCAAGTACCAGAGTAGACATGTCATATATGTCTTTTGATTTTTTACGTTTGATGTTTTTGACTACTTTCAATATATCAAGTAAAGTAAAACATTTAAATGAAATTGTTGGTATTTGGTCTGGTAAGTAGGTATTTAAAAATGTGATTGCCTTATTTATTTCCGGCTTAGCAGAGTTATTATTTGCTTCTATGTAGAATCGGTTTAAGGCGGCGGCGGTGGCAGCCGCGGCGTCGCGCGCGCCTTCACTGTCTACAGTATCTACCGAGGTTTTGCTAACAAGTACGTTTAGTGCATTGTTTTTACCCGTGCGGCAGGTCTCGGATGAGATCACTTGCCATACTTTCTTACACATGTTGCTGCCGTCATATTTTGTTATCGAGTTGTTTAGAAATTGTTTTCGGGAATTGTATAACTCGGAGTTATATTTAATTTCAAGATCAAGTAATTGAACGTTAGTTTGTATGTTACAATTCGGCTTTAATAATTCATGTTTTTTTGAAGATATTTGTTTACGTAAGGATCTGGCGCGGTCGCTCACCCATGCACTAGAGGAACTCTTTGACGGATAAATTCTAATTGGAAAATGTACATCATACATGTGTTTAGTTATATTAATTACAGAGTTGAGTTGTTCACCAGGACAAAGATATTTTTTCATCAATGAATCCCAGTCATACATGCATAAGGCATTTGTAAAAGCGTTTATCTTGCATTCTGAAAATAGACGCGTTTGGGACGTAGGGTTGTTTTTTTTACAGTTATTATATAAGTTTAAAATTAGTATTAACCTAAATGGTCAGAAATGTTCAAGTTTATACTATTACTTTCATTTAATAAAATATCAGACTTTAGTACGTTAGTGTAAGCGTGATCGATACATGTTTTAGAAGTTTCAGTGATTCTTGTTGGAAAGTTAATCACAGAGATAAAACCTGATGATTTTACAATATCAATTAAACACTTAGAATGAGTCGATTTTACTAGAAGATTAATGTTTATGTCACCCATAATTATGACTTTATAGTTTTGAATAGTGTTAAGTGAAAACAATTCGTTTAATTTAGAATAAAATAATGATAAGTCACCTTTAGGTTGGCGGTAGATGCATACCACTATCAGGTCCAAACCGACACATTCAGCCGCGCAGACTTCAAAATGCATTTCAACGGAGAGTTCAGCGACTTCCTTTCGCTCGATTGTAAGCAGTGAAGGCCTGGAGTAGATGCATGCTCCCCCTCCTTCCCTGGACGGTCGGCAGTACTGGGCGCATAGCTTCAAGTTGAGTATGTTCACTTGACGTAGTTGGTAGGTTTCAAGCCAGTGTTCAGTTAGGCACAGGATATCAGCACCATCCTGCAATAAGGGCTGGAGTTGAAGTTCACATTCGAGTTTGAAGGTCTTTCTACCTAGTCTGTTTACGTTTTGGTGGATTATTGTAACGGTCATTGACTTTGAAGTCGTTATTCTTTCACTTTTGTGAGTGTGTGTCGTCTTCCGTTGTTGTGCTGGTGGTGTCTTTTGGCCTGCTGAGAAAGGGCAGCCATTCAGAGATGCTAATGTTGACTGGCCATGCTTCGGCAGTTGTGAATTTGTCGAAGATTGAAGTAGGGATTCCAATCTTAAATGACGCATATGTGTCACGTTTAGAAGCTATTAATTCGGCTGTGTACTGACCTTCTGCGTGGATTCCACGGAGGTGTTCAATTACATCCTCTGGTTTCGTCGATTTCTTGAAGAAGCAACCGTGGAGATGTTTGTGAACATCAACTCCTTTGATGGTCGTATTTTGTGCCGAGCCCTGGATGGCAGCAATTGATGGCTTCCGTTTGCGTCGGCTGACCGTAGTCCATTTTTCGTTATTATTCGGTTTTTCATTTGGAACGTTGTCGAGGTTATTAGTAATGGCCGTTATTGGTGTTGAGGGCGTCGTTGGTGGAGTGGCGATCGGTGTTTGTCGGCCGTCTTCGGACAAAGTCGTTTTACGCGAAGTGAGCGCCGGGCTAGCGCTAGCATTGGCTGTTCGGTTTCCAACACGGACAGCGGTTGCAGCGCTAATCGTGGGTGTAGCTTTTTTGCGTGTTGGGCGCGTTGTTTGCTGCGGTGGCGCTGTAGCCGCTGCTGACTGCGTGGTGCTCGATGTTTTGGAGGTACTTTGCAAAACAAGTTGGTTAATTGCAAGTGACTGGGTTTTTATTAGGGCATTTTGGTCACAAATTAATGTTTCCAATGCACTAACTTTAGTCGTAAGTGATGCTACGGTACCTACTAATCCTTGCACAACACTTTCGAGGGCTTTGTATGCCATTTTTCCACGGGTTTTGATTTAATAAATCGGAGCGTGATGTTCGCGTGTGGGTACGAGACACAGATTGAATTAATTAGTACCTATTACTTCCATGGCTTTTGTTGACTAATGATGGATAAGCTAACCTTAATTTAATATTTAGTAGGTACTTACTTAATAAAACTATTCTTACCTAATGGGGTGTGAAACATTGGTGAAACACTAATTTCTACAGGTTATCGAAAAACGTGAGTATCACCATCAACACCCACTTATCACCTTCTATTCAAATTAAAAACCCTTTTTTTTATAGATAATTTTATATATATTTAAATTACTTTTGTTTAATTAAATCATGTATGTTATAAGAAATAACTATTGCTTGAGCTTTGTTCTGTTGTCCTAACAAATAGATAAACTAGGGATTATGAACTAGGGTTCTAGGGATTAGTGCTAGGGTAGGGATTCTCTCAACCTCCTAAAAGAACTTGAGTTACTTCGGAAATGTAGAGTCCTAACCGCTAGACTAGACGATCACGTATTGGCCAAACGAATAATGCAAAACACGTATACCGTTACAAGACTTCTCTTCAGTTCCGTTCCAATTTATGTAGGGCGAAAAAATACGTCTTAAATAGGTAGGGGAGAGTCCGAAGCGTCACATCAGGGGGGGGATATTACAATTGATATGCCGTAGACCAGGATAGGGTGATCAGAATTATTAGAAACAGGATCGGGTTATTAGGAACGTTATTTTATTTTTGTTTTGCATTATTCAAAAACTTAAAAGGCTTTTAGCCTACAATTGTTGCCGTGAAACGGAAGGAGATTGAGAGAAAACGTTAATAGAAAAATCATATGTGTTGGCGTACAATAAAATAGGCATTTAGAGAAAAAAATAAAATAAAAAAATAATAATATAATGTGTACACTTAGGTAATACATTTTGTTTGAACCATTTAAAAGGTCAATAACTGGTAACTTTACCCTTTACATAAAATTAAAAAAAAAAAAAACTTAGCATAATATTTGTATACTTGTATACATTTTGCTTGAAACATTTGAAGTGCCGATATGTGGTACTTTTACCCTATTGTATACAAATTTGTTGCATTCAAACTTAGTGTGCTTAAAATACGTGTAGGTTGCCTACAAATGCATTTAGTAAAACAATCAAATAGGTTATAGGTAGCGTCCTGTCATTATTGGTAAAGACATGACATTGTGATTTAGAAGCTGCGCACACTTTACATGGTTCATCTATACCGATCTTACCATGGTGCACTTGAAACTGGTAGGTTTGGCGCATGGATGTTGCGTCATTTTCTGTAATTATTTCATTAAATTAATAAAGGAAAAGGGGTACCTATAGTAAAATAAAGTAGGTACCTACTAAGTAAACGAGAATAAACTAGCAAGGTCAAAGACCGTTCGAAGTTAGCGTGGTAGGTAGCTATAACTAACAGATGTTTTGGTGAATGCAAACTTTAGTAAGTACCTAAGTACTTGTTTAGCTATTTAATTTTTTCTACGACTACGATTGTCTAGGGAATAGATTTTTGTTATTTATACATACATATACACATATTATAGGTAGATAGTAGACACATTTTAATAAGTGTCAGTTTCACAGCGGCGGATGAGATAAATCTACTCATGGCAAATTTATTTTGATTGTGTGCATCCGATTTTAGGTTTAATTCCAAGTGTACTGTCTGTCTACTGTTATTTTATACTTCTACTTACCTTTAAATAAAAGGTAAATAAGGATACAACAGGAAGAAGTTAGCTAGCTGTATTTGATGTTCGAACCTGATTACCTGTAGATATCAATGATTAATTGCAGTTCAAGAGTTTTAACACAGGTGGCGCTGGTATACATATTAAAATATTTTGCATTGTATAATTTTCTTACTTATTTATTTAGGTAGTCCGTTATGTGGGTTTAATTAAACCATAAAGGAAGAGTGTTGTTATAGGTTTGGTGTATGTTTATATGCTGATATATTTATACTTTCAACGCTAGAGAAAGGGGTGTAATGAGAATTAGTTATGTATGACAAATAAATTTTGCCAGCATAGAAAAGATAGGATTAGTGTTGGGTCTTATGTCAAGGTGACTTTTACCCACGATAGAAGGGGATTGGTGTCATGAATTTGGTATGGATGTAGGTGAGTTCTAGGTACCTGACGTGTAGGTACCTTACGGACAAAGGAAAGGGCTGTTATAAGTTTAGCGAATATTATTGTTATGAGTTTTGTGGATTTTAGTAATAGTATATTCAGCTTTCGTGGGGTTAACTGAATATGTATATAGTTACCGCATTCGTGTCGACAAAATTAAAGACTGTTTTGTACAGGTTCAATGACCTTCATGTATGTACCTATTTAATTAGGCAATGATAGGTAATGTTACTTCTTATTATAATGTCAGTGACAAACAGCTGTCCAGCTCCAGTGATTGTCACTAAGGTGTTTGTCACCGTGGTTAAAAGATTATGTAGTGGGATCAGTTGTCGGTGGCTGTTTGCCGATGCCGGAGGCACTGTTCGTGTGTTGGGTACAGTGGATATGTCACTCCTTTCGTTGTACCTACTTCAATGGCATGTATGTAGTAGGTATGCGCTTTGCTAATACGCAGGTATAGGTAATTAGGTATATAATTGGAACTAGGAGGGGGAAATCGATACCTAGCATGTGGAGAAAGAGAGGTTATGATATTATGATCTTATGTTTCTACATGTATGTAAATACTTAGCTGGCTACACTACCGAATGTTGTGGTGGATAGTGACTTTGACTACTGTCTCGAGTTCGATCCTCGGGTTTTTGGTGTTCAATGTGTGTTGTGGTGTTAAATTTATGTGCATGGAGATTGTGGAGGTGGCTCTCTGTTGTTGGGGAATTGGAGGAGGTTCGTGTCCTGCAGAGTATACCTAAATACAGGCTGCGTGTGAGTGCGTGCTAGCTACATATAGTATAGGTACTGGATTGCTAATTGCGTGTAGGTGCGATTGAGTATGGATTGATATTGTGAATAATGTGCACGACATTAGGGATATTATGAGATAGAGGAATGATAAGATTACGGTGTAAATAAAATGAGCTAGTGAAGGAAACTATGTTCGTATTTACATACTTATATCTGATTTTATCAATGTGTTAAATTAGGGTGGCTTGGGTTCATCATCATCATCGGCCGTAACATCATTAGATTAAAAGTTACACACAAATAGGTATTCATAGGGTTACTTCAATTTCGTCATCACATATACGGGTGTTTAGGACTGTTCCCAGGAGAGGAAGCTGGAAGGCATAAGATAGTGGGGGTGAGCCTAGTGAATGTATGTTACAGTTCTTTAAAAATAGCTTGATTAGAATGACAGCTGTCAAATCCATACATTTTATTTGTCACTTCTTCGCTTTCAAGGGAAACCCAACTTTATTTAGCAGGCATAAGTCAAAGTCAAAGTCAAATGGTTTCATCATCAGCCAATAATCGTCCACTGCTGGACATAGGCCTCTCCCAAGGAGCGCCACAACACTCGGTCCTCGGCCTTCCTCATCCAACCACTACCCGCCACCCGCCTAGGGTCGTCGGTCCGGCGGGCAGGAGGGCGTCCCACGCTGCGTTTGCCTGTTCGTGGTCTCCACTTGAGAACTCGTCTGCCCCAACGGTTATCGGTTCTTCGGCAGATATGACCAGCCCACTGCCACTTCAGCTTGCATATTTTGACAGCTATGTCGGTAATCAAATGGTTTAGTCGACGTAAAATTTTACAATTATTTGTCGATAGTCATCTACCAGGAAGATCTGTCAATCAAACGTGGTATATTTTAAAGGGCTCATGCTATATTTTATAAACTATAATATGTGTATTAGATTATAATGATGTGTTAGATTATGATGGCCAAGATTCATAATCATCGGGCGGTTCAACATAATATTAGGTAAATGTCACAGAATAGGTATCCTTAGGGCTGCTCCGATTTTATAATCATCATCATCAGTAGGGGGTGTTTACGAATAGGTGACATAAGAGAGTGGGGGTGTCTCTTAAAGTGAGTAAATATGGGCTGCTCCAATTTTATAATCATCATCATCATCATCATCAATAAGGGGTGTTTACGAATGGGTGACATAAGAGAGTGGGGGTGTCTCTTAAAGTGAGTAAATATGGGCTGCTCCAATTTTATAATCATCATCATCATCATCAATAGGGGGTGTTTACGAATAGGTGAAATAAGAGAGTGGGGGTGTCTCTTAAAGTGAGTAAATATGGGCTGCTCCAATTTTATAATCATCATCATCATCAGTAGGGTGTGTTTAGGAATATGTGACATAAGAGAGTGGGGGTGTCGCTTAAAGTGAGTAAATATGGACTGCTCCAATTTTATAATAATAATAATAATCATCATCATCATCAGTAGGGCGTGTTTAGGAATAGGTGACATATGAGAGTGGGGGTGTGTCTTAAAATTAGTAAATATGGTTTAAAAATGTAGGAATGTTTATGAATGAGAGTGTAGTGAGGTGATTGAATTGAGTCAATCAATACTATAAAATAGGAAAGACGGTTGTGATGTGAATGTGGGTTAAGTATTGTTCTGTTGTTACACACGTGGGGGTGAGAGTATTCATCTACAGAAATAGATAAGAGCTTAGGTTATTTGACAATTTGAATGCATTTTAAATTTGACTGTCTTGGAGTGAACGAATGTGCCTAACTTACCTAAGTATTTCATGAACAATAGATAAATATTTTAGAGTTGTTTAATTTTGGGGGTGATACACCATTTAAATCATTGGTACTCAACCTTTTTTATGTAAGGGCCACAAACACGTTTAAGTCATGGTACGCGGGCCACTGATAAAGGCCAGGCGGGCCGCAGGTTGAGTATAGCTGATTTAAATTCTCATTGCACTCCTTTAAATAACTAATTGATTTTGTAAAGGATTTTGGGTTAAACTAAAAGTTATGGATTGGAATAGGATTATTGTTATTATGATTAGTGATTAGGAGAGTGGATAAATTCTTAAATCAAGGGGGTGTGTTGTGTACTTACACAAGAGGGATAGTAAATAAGTTTCTACTTGGATTTAAGTTTAGGTACAGGTTATCTGAAGGTACAGTGATGATGGTCACACCGTGTAACCGTGTCATTTATTCATTGGCCCTGTAAATTTTATACTTTTGGGCGCGCTAATGTCGGTGACTATACTTTGGTATGGTAATGAGATGGAATGTAGTTTTGGAGTACTTCTTCCTATACTTAATAACTTTACCGTGATAGATTACACTTTATAATATATATTTTTTTTTGTGAAGGTGATAAGTGGGTGATGGTTTTTAAATTCATACCTACTGCTGAACAATTCGGATAAACTACTGATAGGCATATAAGACATTTGCCGAGCTTCTATAAGGGGGCTATCAAATGAGTTATCTAGTAGCATTGCTTATTGGATAATGATATCTTTGTCGTTTTTATTGTCTCGACCGACTAAGACTTTCTGCGATGGTCTACAGTGCGGGCTTTCAACGATCTCATATTTGAGAAGGGAATAGTGTGACTTTGGATCTCAACTCAAATATTTTTCATTAATGAGTTATTATTGATTTGCATAAATCACAAAGACATTGAGGAGGAACTAATTTAAATGTCACTCAATGCGCCGATCGTTCTAAGGAAGTACTGTGAGACATATAGAGCGTCTGGTGAGCTTCTATAAGGGGGCTATCAGATGAGTTATTCATTAGGCTAAAAATACAAGCCTCTTGAATAATGATACTTTTGTCGCCTTCGCGGGAGTGCTGGTTTGGTGGGGCGATATTAATCTGCAGTGGGGGATTCGAAGTTGTTCCGTGTTCGAGGTAGCGAAGGGCACAACGACTGTTATCTCGAATACTTTGTTTACGCTTACCACTGGTTACAATTTTAGTGTGACGTAATTTATTAATTAATATTTACGTAACTAAGCTATAATTAAGAAGTACTTCCAGAGATGCATTTCTTTTCGTTAAAAGTTTCGTTCAGTTATTTGTTTTTCTTATAAACTTTTATCCTGTTGTCACTATAGCTTACAGGTTTACATAAAGCTAGGTAGGTTTAGTAAATGCTGAAGGTGATAAGACCCAGGGATTCTTAAATTTACCTTACAAAATTCTGTTGATAAAAGTGTTGTGAAGGTGTTGAAGTGGAGTTAATCCAAGTAGAAAAGTAAAACGATTCGGGTAAACCACTGATAGGCACATAGGGCATTTGGTGAGCTTCTATAAGGGGGCTATCGAATGAGTTGTTCAACAGGACTACTGATAGTGTAAGCCTATTGGATAATGATACCTGTGTCGTAGATGGTGTCTGCTTGACTGGACATTCGGTGAGGATCTACAGTGAGGGCTCTAATCGATCACATATTTGAGAGGGGATATGGGTCTCAACTCAAGTATTTAGTTTAACTTTGTTGCTTAGTTTCTTTTCTTAATTGCAAAGACATTGGGAAGAAAACAGTAAGCAATTCACCCAATGCATCGATCGTATGGAGAAATCACTGAGAAACATATAGGGCGTTTGATGAATTCTTATAAGAGAGTTATCAAATGAGTTACCTGATAGGATTGATTATGTGCACGCCTGTCGGGTAATGACACCTTTGTTGTCCACATTGGGTGCGCTGGTCGAGTGGGTGGCATCTATCTGCAGTAGGGGGCCTCGAACTCGTTGCATATTCGAGATAGCGAAGGGTACAGCGACTGTTACCTCGAATATTCTGTTTTTAATATTACTAAGTAACAATAAAACACTGGTTACAATACTATGAATTAAGTAAATTTAATATGAGAGTATTGGGGTTTATCACCTTCACTAAGATATAGAGTTATCATTGTCTATCAAGTTAAGTAGGTAAATTTTTATCCAATTGCATTTCCTAAAAATTTAGGGGGTGGTTGTAACGAAACTTATTTGTATTGTAAGGTTCTGATATTAGTTTGTTATTTTCATGTACCGTTATTCATGTATAATGTATAAGTCTTAGATAGGTAAATTTTTATCCAATTGCATTTCCTAAAAATTTAGGGGGTGGTTGTAACGGAACATAGTCCGTCCGTAGCAGACTTATACATTATTACAATATTTATGTATAGATTGGCGAAATTTTTATTATAAGCAAAATAAGACTATACGCTTGCCGCAATGCCACACTAGTGCCATCTAGTGGGATAGACTCGATGACGCATTTCCTTATATGGTAATGTTCGGGGGGTGTTGTGTCGTTCGAATCGACAGATACCTAGAATAAGTACAAGTCTTATTGTTGACACTTAGAGTTTAAAGAGATATCATACTAGATTCGGTTATATTATGTTTCAACCGTTTATACGGCTCTGTTAATTATTGTTTGATTATTGAAATGAATGACGCTATAGTGATAACAGGATAAAAGTTTATAAGAAAAACAAATAACTGAACGAAACTTTTAACGAAAAGAAATGCATCTCTGGAAGTACTTCTTAATTATAGCTTAGTTACGTAAATATTAATTAATAAATTACGTCACACTAAAATTGTAACCAGTGGTAAGCGTAAACAAAGTATTCGAGATAACAGTCGTTGTGCCCTTCGCTACCTCGAACACGGAACAACTTCGAATCCCCCACTGCAGATTAATATCGCCCCACCAAACCAGCACTCCCGCGAAGGCGACAAAAGTATCATTATTCAAGAGGCTTGTATTTTTAGCCTAATGAATAACTCATCTGATAGCCCCCTTATAGAAGCTCACCAGACGCTCTATATGTCTCACAGTACTTCCTTAGAACGATCGGCGCATTGAGTGACATTTAAATTAGTTCCTCCTCAATGTCTTTGTGATTTATGCAAATCAATAATAACTCATTAATGAAAAATATTTGAGTTGAGATCCAAAGTCACACTATTCCCTTCTCAAATATGAGATCGTTGAAAGCCCGCACTGTAGACCATCGCAGAAAGTCTTAGTCGGTCGAGACAATAAAAACGACAAAGATATCATTATCCAATAAGCAATGCTACTAGATAACTCATTTGATAGCCCCCTTATAGAAGCTCGGCAAATGTCTTATATGCCTATCAGTAGTTTATCCGAATTGTTCAGCAGTAGGTATGAATTTAAAAACCATCACCCACTTATCACCTTCACAAAAAAAAATATATATTATAAAGTGTAATCTATCACGGTAAAGTTATTAAGTATAGGAAGAAGTACTCCAAAACTACATTCCATCTCATTACCATACCAAAGTATAGTCACCGACATTAGCGCGCCCAAAAGTATAAAATTTACAGGGCCAATGAATAAATGACACGGTTACACGGTGTGACCATCATCACTGTACCTTCAGATAACCTGTACCTAAACTTAAATCCAAGTAGAAACTTATTTACTATCCCTCTTGTGTAAGTACACAACACACCCCCTTGATTTAAGAATTTATCCACTCTCCTAATCACTAATCATAATAACAATAATCCTATTCCAATCCATAACTTTTAGTTTAACCCAAAATCCTTTACAAAATCAATTAGTTATTTAAAGGAGTGCAATGAGAATTTAAATCAGCTATACTCAACCTGCGGCCCGCCTGGCCTTTATCAGTGGCCCGCGTACCATGACTTAAACGTGTTTGTGGCCCTTACATAAAAAAGGTTGAGTACCAATGATTTAAATGGTGTATCACCCCCAAAATTAAACAACTCTAAAATATTTATCTATTGTTCATGAAATACTTAGGTAAGTTAGGCACATTCGTTCACTCCAAGACAGTCAAATTTAAAATGCATTCAAATTGTCAAATAACCTAAGCTCTTATCTATTTCTGTAGATGAATACTCTCACCCCCACGTGTGTAACAACAGAACAATACTTAACCCACATTCACATCACAACCGTCTTTCCTATTTTATAGTATTGATTGACTCAATTCAATCACCTCACTACACTCTCATTCATAAACATTCCTACATTTTTAAACCATATTTACTAATTTTAAGACACACCCCCACTCTCATATGTCACCTATTCCTAAACACGCCCTACTGATGATGATGATGATTATTATTATTATTATAAAATTGGAGCAGTCCATATTTACTCACTTTAAGCGACACCCCCACTCTCTTATGTCACATATTCCTAAACACACCCTACTGATGATGATGATGATTATAAAATTGGAGCAGCCCATATTTACTCACTTTAAGAGACACCCCCACTCTCTTATTTCACCTATTCGTAAACACCCCCTATTGATGATGATGATGATGATTATAAAATTGGAGCAGCCCATATTTACTCACTTTAAGAGACACCCCCACTCTCTTATGTCACCCATTCGTAAACACCCCTTATTGATGATGATGATGATGATGATTATAAAATTGGAGCAGCCCATATTTACTCACTTTAAGAGACACCCCCACTCTCTTATGTCACCTATCCGTAAACACCCCCTACTGATGATGATGATTATAAAATCGGAGCAGCCCTAAGGATACCTATACGGTGACATTTATACTTATATTATTATATATATTATTAAATAATTATTTATAATTAAATTATTATATATATTAATAATAATAATAAAATGGCGCCCCCGGGTGGGCCTGGGATTAAGGGGAAATAAATTATATCCTGTAGGGGAAAGAAATTATTAGCCTAACCAAGACTTGGGTTTAGATAATTTTCCGCGTTACTCCTAGCTAAATTTTACTGACTTTCCCTACGTGTAAGGAACAAATAAAATGTCCTTCCTAAATTAATTCGAGCAGCTAAACCCAAAGCCATCCTTTTTAATAATTTTCTGGATTGAATCCAGCAGAGATTTTGCACACTAGGTAAAATAATACTTTTTCTTTCTTGATTCCGGCAGAGTTTTCACCCTTTTAATTGGTCCCGACGCAACTGCTTTCCTTTACCCAAGCTGATAAGAAGTCATTTCAATGTATTTATCGGTAGTAAGTAACTCATGTACTATGAAAATATTTTCCTATCTTATTCAAAACTTAGTAAATTTTATTTAGAATAGAATACAGTTGAAACTCTTATGGTCGCCAATCGCCTCAATGACCCTAATTATAAATTTTGTTTAATATTGAGATGAGATAAATAAGCATAAATACTATAATGTCATTTTCAAAGTAAGTAATTGATTACGGATGTTCCGCAAAATGGAGGCAACTGTCAGAGTGAAAAAGTGTTGTGAAAAAACGTGTAATGGCGGTTTTTATGGAACAATAAAAAGGCATCATTTGTTACTGAAAATTCGTTTTTGCTTGTAAATCCCCTGATTTCCTATCTCAGTCATGAATACCATCAAACGTAGTGTTCTTTTCTCTATGACCATCAAAATTCAAAACAAGAGATCAAGATCAATCAAAGAGGAGATGTCATATTATTATGTCATTCTGTGACCACTGCACGCGTAGCACAGTATGGCGGTGACAAGATATAAATGACAGCTAGTTGCAACAAATTGTGTGATACCAGTTGTCCTCACAAACGCTAACATGGCCAACACGAAATAATCACTACAAGATGTGAGTTACAATTTTGACAGCGAGATTGGAAGATTTGTCTTATTTCCTAACATGGGTGTACCAATTTATCCACACATGTCTCAGTTTGACATTTGTTTAGGTAGCATTATATCACTCAAGTTCGAAGGTGGTGATAACATGTGACACAAATAATTATTTGTTTAGTTTTTGTTAATTTCATCCTTGCTCTACAAGAAGAGATGCAGGAAAGGAAAATTACTATAATACTTATAGGGAGGATGATCCGGGACTCTAATAACCCGTTGAAAATGCTTTAAAAACAACATTTGTCAAAACACACATCCTCTTTTTATTTGACTAAAATTATATATCATATTACTTATATGTAGCGGTGTTAGCTCAGACGGGTAAGCGCCCGCCCCTTACGGAAGAGATGTGGATTCAAATCCTGTCGCTGACATATGCTAATAAGTTAGATAGATAGACATTAATTTGTTCCACTTAAATTAAGAGGCGAAATGTGTGTGTTGAAGCAGACCAAAAGGGAAGCAACTCAGCGCATATGTTTGCCCTTAGGAACAAACCACAGATTTTCAGTTGTCTGCCATTCTTATACTTTAAGTTTGCCTATTCACGTTAAAGTATGTAGGTAATGAAGTGGCTAATTGAATAGTTTGAATGCTAAATATAGAGTTCACGAAATGTAAATAATACTTATAAACTGTACATTGAATACATCTGGCACACCGGGCAGTCAGCGACTCATTCTAATCCTTCACCACAGCGACAAACCCTAGTCAGGATTTATGATTTATCAACAACACGTGAACAACACACTAACTGAGATGAAGTGGCTAATTGAATAGTTTGAATGCTAAATGTGGAGTTCATGAAGTGTAAATCATATAAACTGTACATTGAATACATCCGGCACACCGGGTAGTCAGCGACTAATCCTTTCACTACAGTGACAAACCCTAGTCAGGATTTATTATTTATCAACTACACACTAACTATAAAAAAATAAGTGGGTATGCTATCATGTACTTACAACTATTTTAAATGGTTATAAAAATATAATATTTTCTTTAGGTAAGTAAAACATTTATTAAACTTTTAATTAATAAATTATAAAAAGTATACTATTTCACACACCATAAAAGCATATTAGGTATTCTTAGTTATCAACTATCACAATAATCAGTCTGAACTTTGCTTATATCAGTCATCAAATGGGTCTCATAGTATGTATGCCAAGTTTTTCAACTTTTTCAGTTCGGTGCCGCTCCAGTTCATTGTTTCACCACAAGGTTGCTAATGTCATCTGACCATCATTCAGCACCACCATTCACCATTCAGGTGGTTTCTGCCAACAAGAGCTCTCCAACCGTGTCTAGGGCATCAATTTCTGACCGGTTTTGACCATCTTCCGTCTTGCCTACAAACCAATTTCAATGTTCTGTAACAAACAAAAATGTTTCATTAGATTTTAGTTATACTTATGAACTAAGATCCTATTGTCCGCTTCATCATCATCATAACCCATAACGTCCCCACTGCTGGGGTAGGGGTTTCCTTCCAATGAAGGAAGGGTTTAGGCCTAGCCGACCAAGTAGTGCCATGTGAAAAAAGTTTTTTGAGTTGTTTTGTGTGCATAAGCCCAATTATAATAACATGTCACGGATACTGGCACTTACCTACTGTTTTTTTCCTTCCATTGATTATATAAATATTATTCAGTCAGGCCGTGGGACAAGCATCGAAGATGATATTCTGCGCCCGTCAGGATCCTGCCCGGGCTTTTTTCTCAAGGCCTTCTAGCTCCTGGGTCCGGGTAGACAGTGGGTGGGTCATCAGTCAGGTGGCATGCTGTTTTTGTTCTTCGTCTCAGGGATCCGATGCATCGACGGCTGCCGATAGCAGGAGCTCCCAAGGAATCTGAGCGTGCTTGGTCGGGAGCAAGCTTGGTCGTATATCATTTGATGAGACGATGTCCAAGAAACTCAATAAAGTAGTTTAATGAGCCAATATGAATCCATGGGGTAGCGCAAAGCAAAGTAATATTACCAAAATAATACACTCGAAACTCTCGAAAGCAAGCACCAAACAGTCAAAATTTTCTTCAAGTTTGACGTTTGGTGACTTTTTAATTGTCAAAAAACCATAGACAATACAAACAACAACCACAAATGAGACGTTTTCGGAAAAAAATAACATTTGAAAAACTTATTTGCACAGAGCAGAAAAGTTACAGTGTCACTGGGACTAATGCCGAATCACACAAATAAAATGAGTCCCATGTACACCCTATGCTAACATTTAAGACTGATATCAAAAAGTGACTCAATTTAATCAGTCACTTCACATGTTGTCTTATTATGGCCATACTAGCCGTGCTGCTGTCACATACAAAACACAGAGTAGGTAAATACAAAATACTTGAACTGTCAGTTGATAAGTACTTAAGGCGCCGACACACTAGCGGACGCAGCTGTCAGCCGCGACTGATAGTGTGCACGGTCTTTAGCTGCGTACACACCGGGCCAACGAACGCCCAACGAACGCCAACGGTTATCCCAACGATGGATATTTATCATACATAATACAGGGCAGATTGCAGCAACGAAGGCCAACGTAACCCGTTCGTTGGCCCGGTGTGTACGCAGCTTTTTGGGACAGTCCGTGCCAGATCGCTTTCGGACGTCTGAAAGCTGAAGGTCAGTCCAAGGTTACGTCCGCGACTTACGTACGATAGTTTGAACAGCGTAGTGTACATTCCTTACCTACAAGATAGATACCTTTAAGTCGCGGCTGAGTACCGTGTCCGTCAGCCGCGGCTGAAGATGCCGACACACTAGCGGACGCGGCTGTCAGCCGCGACTTAAAGGTATCTAGGTAAGTAATATACACTACGCTGTATGAAAAAACTTAGGTACTTTCACTTTTCGCCATACAAAACCGCCATTTCATAGGCACCATTGGAATATTACCGGTTTAAGGAATATTCGCCTCGGTCCGGCGCCGTTCCGTCTCATCTCTCATACATTCTCTATGCCGCACCGAAACTCACGGAGGCAACACTGACAAGTGCATATAGTGCCACAAACTTATCTGTTCCGGTGAGAGCGAACTAAATTGATCCATATTTCATTATTTACTAATGAATTGTGTATTGTAAAAGATTAGATGGGTTTATTAACACCGCAAAAGCAAAGATAGTATACGAGCAAACTTAAAATCTTATAGAATTAAGAAATATTAGATATTTATGTGAGCTGTCACCGGAACAGATAAGTTTGTGGCACTATAAGTGTGACTACGGTCATAGAGTAGCTATGTATGAAAGAATATTGTTTTCTGAAGGTGCGGACAGCCGGACACATTATCAGCCGCAGCTCTGCTGTCAGCTGCGGCTTAAATTCTACTATTAATTTCTACTGTTTCCGCCGCCCGCCCGCCCCGCCCCGCTGCGGACTACAGTTCTCGGAGCCAATGCCGCGATCCCCAAAACTTAGTAAAACAAACACAGCAGATTTATTCACCGACACTGTTGCAAATATAAAAAAGAACATTAGACATTTCGCACGTTACCCCTACCTACCAACACTGCTAAAAGTTTTATATGCATGTATTGTAATATTATAAATAAGTAGGTATACCTACTCCTATCAGAAAAACAATAGTTACTATCAAAAGCGCACTATAGAACAACGCCGTCGCCACATTAGGTACTTACTTTTTTCGACGCAGGACAAAGGTCGAAGACGTTGGTTGCAGTGGGTTGACATAGGCTGATGATGATGATGATGATGATTTTTTCTAAATACCTATCTACAAATAACCTTAGTACTTACATTTGGGTTTCATTATAAGTACATAGTATAATCAGTACCAATAACTTACTTATCTACATTACTAACACATAATTATGGTGTCTACTTTTAATAATAATTAGCCTGTGTGATTAGTTTTAATCTGTATAATAATTGTGTTATAAATAGAATACCTACAAAATATCAAATATTTTGATTTCATTTTCGGGCTTAGACATAACATGGTGCACACGTAGGTTTCAGCTGAGTATACCCTTTTTGCAACAACCTGTATAACTTATACAGGGTGTTGCAAAAATCCGAATTTCGGATAATTCCGATTTTTGCCGATTTCTTCCAAACGCAGCCATACTTTGGACCGTAGAACAACCCAAGCAAGGTAGATTAAGTTGCCATCAAGGTGAATGGTTCCACGGTTCAAAGTTTGCGTGCGTTTGGAAGAAATTGGCAAAAATCGGAATTACCCGAAATTCGGAATAACCCACCTGCACTATATACAGTATAAGGCGTGTTATGTAACACTCGCTGTAAGAAAACCTAAATAAATAAATAATAATTAAATAAATAATAGGGATTGGAGTCTGCTCATATATTTATTTATTCACAAGCTCACCGGGGCAGTCAAACGTGACTCGTAAGCGAAGCACTTACTTTCCAAAATACTATAAGTACATAGGTCTTTTAGAAACATAATATTATCAAAAATAGACGCAAACTATGACCTGACCTGCGCCAGCGAGGGATCATTCATTTGTGCCGCCATTTTAGATTTTGTATCTTTTTGGCGAGACTTACTTACGGTCTTATTCATAAAAAAACCTTAAAGAACGTTTACTGAACTCAATCTCACGTAATTCCAAGTAACAAATTCAAAATCAATAAGAATCATCATGTATTGTGTCTGTCCAAACCATAGAATAACAAGTACTAGTACCTAAGACTAGTACTCGGGTTCTACCTTATTTGGCATAAGATTTATTTGCCTAATCTCGTATTGCATAGTAACGTTTGGTCAAAGTCTCGTTACGCCGAAAATCGTATGGCATAAATCTCGTTTAGTAAAAAGTTATTTCGCATAACATTGTTTAGCCTAATAATGGTATGGCCAAATCTTGAATAGCCTAATAATGCTATGGCATAGGTTTATACAAAGTAATAATATTCGTTTGGCTTTAACTTTGACGGAGCGTCTCCCTACCTAGCGCAAACTGGTGCCTTATATTGTTTCCGCTGTTTGGAAAACGCTCCGCTCCGCTTCGCTGCGCTCCGCTTTGGTTTTGATGAACATGTGCACCTAATACGCTCCTCCTCGCTTTGCTCGTCGTCGCACCTATTTTTAGGTTTCAATTTCACGGGGTTTGTAATAATTATAATGGTCGTTAACTTTCGATTTTTTGATCATACAACATCGTGAATTTCGGGATGTAGGAGAAAAATACCACAATTTGTACATTTACTACACATACTTAATATATTATTTATTAAGATAACATTAGGAGAAACAAGATTATACATAGGTATACTTAGACGAGTTAGACGAACATAAATTTGAGCAAACGAAACTTAGGTGTTTAAAGATTGTGCCTAAAGAGTTTTAGACGAAACGAGCCTTATGCCACATAAGTCTTGGCAAAGTGATTGTTCGGCCAAAAAAGTTTAGACCATACGAGTTATGCGAAATGAGTTTTGGTCAATAAAGATTATGCGAGATGAGCGGATCCCTAGTACTCGATATTCTATGATTCAAAGCCTTTGTCTAACAATGTGCACCCACTTGTGATTGTTCAAATAACTTTTTTGATTAAAAGTTTTATTGCAAATGTCACACTTAAATGGCTTCTCACCTGTATGAATTAACCTATGGTTATTCAAAGAACCTTTTTGGGTAAATCTTTTGTTGCAAGTATTACACTCGTATGGCTTTTCGCCAGTGTGAATCAACTTATGCCGCGTCAAATCATTGTTTTTAGTAAATGATTTATGGCAAATATCGCACAAAAATGGCTGATTGCCAGTGTGCAGCAACTTGACGTGCCTGTTCAAATATCTAACTCGAGGAAATTTTTTCAAGCATGTTTCACACTCGAATGCTTTTTCACCAGTATGAGTTAATTTGTGTTGGGTCAAAGTCATCTTTTGCCTAAATTTTATCTTGCAAATTTCACACTCGAAAGATTTATCACCAGTATGGATTAACTTGTGTTGGTTAAAATTTCCTTTTCGGTTAAATTTTTTCTTGCACACCTCACACTCGAATGGCGTCTCGCCAGTGTGAATTAACATGTGTACTTTTAAAAGACTTGGTCTATAAAATGTCTTCTTGCAAATTTCACATATATACAACTTCCTAGGTATTAGAAGAGTAGCTGAATCTTCAGTCGAGGTAGCGGTGTCCGCGTGTGTGCTCGTGTGATGTTCACTGCGCGCCTCCGCGGTGGCGAACAACACCGCGCACTGCGCACAGTAACACTCACTGTCCAACAGAGATGTGTAACAGTCTGTGAGAACCACTTTCAGTTTTGGATACTTTTCCATCACTGTTATTCTCCTGCATCCATCTCCGTCAGATTTTATTGAAATTGCTGTATTTAAGTCATTATTATATGATGTGTCGTCAATCTCCTTTTTAATATTATCAAATTCAACTGGTTTAATATAATTTTTTGCGTCGACTTCTCTACTCTTGTCCAATATTATGTACAACTGAGACTCACTCGGCGCTGCTTCTTGTGGCTCCCTTTTTATGTATTCATAAATATTGGTTTCAGATACAAATTCCTTGATGTTTGTGTCTGTATGTGGAACAGGTTTCACATCCAGGTCTTGCGCAGAATAAAGTGGAGATGCTGGTACATCATCCTCTGGTTCGGTCTTGATATGAAAGTATTTACTCTCAGAGTCTGTAAAATTGTGGTTAACGACCCATGTGTTGTCATTGTCAGTACACAGTGGGTCAGGTTTGACATCCAGGTGTTGAGTGAAGCGCGCGGGAGGGGGCCCGCTGCTCCCCTCCAGACTGATCTCCAGTTGATATTCAGTTTCACTTCCTAATTCAGTATTCGAACAGGGTTCTGAAAAGTACAATATAATTTAATTATAATTTATTTTAACAATGAAGCTTTTGTACTTATGCTATATTTAATAATTTGTTTTATATTTTTTCCTGTGGTTGCAAATTAAAGAGCAAGAACATTCTATTTATTTAAGATCCTGAGCACAATGAAATGAGATTCATTTTGGTTATAACATATTATATTAATAGATCACAGAGAGAATCATATGATTCAGCAGTCAGATATGTCCAAGATAAATGAGAGGGGGTTAAACAACAAAACAAACACTCACACCTTGTACTAATGTACTCCCTTACGGGGTAGGCAGAGGTGCATTGCTGCACCCACTTTTCACCAGTGTTATGTTAGTCCCAATGTAATAGGGGGCGGGCCTATTGCCATTTTACGAGCACATCCAAGACCCGAGAACAAATATCTATGTTTAAACAAATATCTGCCCCAGTCGGGAATCGAACCCGGGACCTTTGGCTCAGTAGTCAGGGTCACTAACCACTACGCCATTGGGTCGTCTATTTTTATTCAATGTCTCTTATTTATAAAGATAGCTGTAAGTAGGTACCTATAATTAAGTGAACACTTTATGAAGTATTTTATTTATGTAGCCTAGATGTATGTAACAAGTGGATCATATTATGTTCGTCGACCGAATGGCGTAGTGGTTAGTGACCCTGACTACTGAGCTGAAGGTCCCGGGTTCGATTCCCGGCTGGGGCAGATATTTGTTTAAAGACAGATATTTGTACTCGGGTCTTGGGTGTTGATATTTATATTTAGTATCTATCTATATATGTATTTGTGTAGATATATCAGCTGTCTGACACCCATAACACAGGCTCTGCCTAGCTTGGGGTCGGATGGCCGTGTGTGAGATGTCCCCACATATTTATTTATTTATTTATGTTGGTCTTCAAATAAATAAACAAAATAAAATATGTGTCTTGACGTACCTGCGTGTGCGTGATGGGGAATTATCCAAGTTTTGGAATATGAATTTAAAGGAGGTGTTGATGTCATTTTTGATGGAATGCAAATATGAGATGCAGTTTTGGTCTTTGCACACAAATTGTCTATTTCTCTATTGACTTGAACGGGATCGTCAATGAGCATGTTGTTCTCATTTTCAGTGTGTTTGTGAGATGAAGGCAAATTGGGAGCTGCTTCTAAAGAACTCTTAGACGATGGAGTGCTATCTATTATTTCTAAATATTTTCTCTTTAAGAAATATTTTCTCACTGGCGGTAGCTTTTCACATGGAAATTTGTGAGGAAGAACACCTTTCTTTAATCTTAGTTTAGACTTTTCAATGTCTTGCAAATTCATCATTCTATACTCCATATCTTCTACCTGAAAACAAACGTAATAAATTAAATTGTGAAGTGAACAGGAAACAAAATGTGATAGTTGGCACCAGCACGTGCAGCACTGACTGCAGCACTGACGGCAGTCAATTAGGCTATACCTACTGATTTGCCATCTTTCTGTGCCAAAAGTATGAACTATTGGTGCAGGTTATTGCAGAGTGTCAGAGTTGGTAAATGTTCATGACTACACCTTACTTGTTCTGACTGTCATACCTAGATGATGTTAATAAATAAAGATTAACAAGTTCTTAAATTATATTTATAGCAATCATACTTGCAAATACCAAAACTAATATCTTATTATTTATAGGGTACAATTTAAATTATCACCAAAAATCATTTTTGTACACTAGCACCTAGCACCAAACTGAGGTGCCCAAGGTCCCCTTCCCCATGTGTATACTTTCAAAACACACAACAGACGCTCCTCAAAATGGTGGTTTTTTGTGCTTGTCTGCCATTGCCAACACTTGAAAGCCAAGTGAGTGGTAGGGCAGTATGTAAACACACACTCCTCTCAATCCTACTGCAGGAGTATTTAGGGAATTATTGCCGGCAGCGAGAGGGGCAGCGGCAGAAGCTGAATGTAAATGGGGCAAAAAACAAAACTAATGCATAATGCTTAAGAATGACTTCAATACTTACGTCAAAGTGATCTTCACAACAATAACAAGAAGTTGATGGCGATGGCATGTCTTTGTTCATAATTTGACACCACTTTCTCCTTATTTCGGTATCTCCCGGGACATGAAAAAACACTTTGTCGGGTGCTCTTATTGTTGTATTTCTGCAACTTGGCACAATGCAGTACTTGTATGACTCTTTTTTAGTATTTTTCATAGAAGTAGAAGGTTTTCCCATGTTGTACAACCTTGTGAATTGCAGCAGAGCTTGATTGAGAGCACAGACAATGTTTGTGCAGACGATAAAGTGATGAAGGATAGTTAGGAGAGCACATAAAAACTTTACTCTTCCAATAGATCCTAGCCTAGGTATTTCTTGTTTTGTAATATCTAATATAACCTACTCTGTGGTTTTGTATGGCACTTGTAATGTGCGCGGTGCGTGACTAGCACAGTAAATTCCGCAAATATCATGTGTTAAAATAGTAGCCTACTATAACGTCCACTTGTTTTGTTTTCAAAAGACATGACCATCGACACGTCGTGTTTGAGGTGAACCTCCGGCCAGCTGGCCATACCATCCGCACGGACACTGCACAACGCCGCTGGGCATTAAAATCGCTGGACCGGGATAGCCTAGTTGCTGCTGCAACGGTAGCGTCATGGGCGGGAAGACCGGCCGAAGGCGTCAGCGTAGAAGAGGAGGCCAATTGGTTCCGGGAAACGATGACGTCCATCTGTGACGCGTCGATGCCCCGGGCCAAGCCATCCACGCGCAGAGGGGCGTACTGGTGGTCAGAGGAAATTGCGCGGTTTGTCTCCGCAGTCGACGCCAGTACACCCGAGCACGGAGAAGACGCCAGGCAACGGAGGCCGAAAAGAGTACCGCCTATGACGCCTATCGGGAGGCCAAAAACGCGCTTCGTTTCGCGATTGCAGACGCGAAGGCTCGGTCCTGGAAGGAGCTCCTGGAGGGTCTCAACAGGGATCCATGGGGCCGACCGTACAAATCAGTACTGGGCAGGCTGCGTCCGTGGGTCCCTCCGTTGACCGAAACCCTGGAACCCGCTCTGGTAGAGACGGTGGTCAGCACACTGTTTCCCAGGGCCCAGGAAGGTCAACAAGACCCTCTCCCGTTAGACCCGACCACGTGGTCTGACGAGTTAGGAGTGAAGGATCCGGAGCTGGAAAGAGCAGTCAGGCGTCTCGGAGCGCGGAACACCGCTCCCGGCCCCGATGGCATACCAGGAAGTGTGTGGGTGCTGGCGCTCAGGGCTGGTTTATTCATACAGTTCATCTGTCTGCTGAACCGCTGCCTGAGTGACGGCGAGTTCCCCATCGACTGGAAGGAGGCCACGCTGGTGCTCCTGAAGAAAGAAGGCAGGCCCGCAGACTCTCCCTCTGCGTACCGACCCATCTGTCTGCTGGACGAGGCTGGCAAGCTCTTTGAGCGAGTCATCGCCGATCGCATCCAGGCACACCTGAGACGGGATGGTCCCGACCTTTCGGATAGTCAGTACGGCTTCCGGATTGCGCGATCGACAGTGGATGCGATACTTCGCGTTCGCTCACTGTCGGAGCAGGCTGTGAACCAAGGGGGAGTTGCGCTGGCTATTAGCCTAGACATAGTTAATGCGTTCAACTCCATCCCTTGGGGAACCATTAGGGAGGCTCTTGTGTACCACCAATTGCCTTCCTACCTGCAGCGAATAGTCGGGTCATACCTGTCGAACAGGTATATCAAGTACCCGAGAGGGTATGTTTTCGCGGAGGGATGTCAGTTGCGGAGTTCCACAGGGGTCGGTGTTGGGCCCTCTTCTGTGGAACTTGGCATACGATGCGGTCCTGCGAGTTGAGCTCCCAGATGGTGTTAGCACAGTGTGTTACGCCGACGACACACTGGTAGTTGCTAACGGGGCCTCCTTCGAGGAGGCTATACCAAGGGCGGAAGATGCTGTGGCCAGAGTGATTGGCAAGATCCACCAGCTGGGTCTCAAAACAGCGCCCCACAAGACCGAGGCGCTGTGGTTCCACAAACTGCCTAGGAGCAGGGAACCACCTGACCTAGCGGTGCAAGTTGGTGATGCTCGTATCGCCATAGGACGGCATATGCGCTACCTCGGCCTAGTCCTGGATAGTCGCTGGTCATTCGAGGAACACTTCAAAAGGTTAGCCCCCCGTTAGTACTCCTTTGAGTACGACTAATGGGTCCTTGTGGATTGCCTCCTCACAGCGCAGGCTAGAACCTTCTTTCAGTCTGCTTGCGACCCTCAGTAACTCGTCTTTTGTGGTACAGCTGATAATTTCTTTTTGGTCCTTCGCTTTCCTTATCTTGTCGATTTGGAGACCTGAGGTTTTCGCGTCTACTGCAGTTCTTATTTTTTCTAGCACCTGCCCGCTAGATTCTGTCACATCAGAGGACGAGATTATGATGGAGTGCACTCGCTCTGGCTGTGGAAGTTTCGGTCGATTAGCCATTTCTGCGTAGCTTAGTCTTTGTGACTGGTCGCTCACTACCATTTTTCTAAGCTCTGCCAGTTGGTTCTTGGTCTCATCAATGATCTGATCTTGGGCCTTATCCATCTTAACGCACACCGCTGGGAGGGTCTCATTTGTTTGAGTTTCAAGCATCCTTGTTTGCTTGTCAAGACTTTTCTTGATGTCCTCCAGCATCTTGGCGTTTTCTCTTATTTGAGCGGATTGAGCATCTATCCTTTTAAAGAGGTCGGTGTCAGGGGGGCCGGGTTTTTCTGCGTGCACCGCCGGCGGTGGTGGGTTGGCTTGGGGCTGGCCCTTTGCGGCTCCAGCTTCCTTTACCAATTTGATAGAGCCTATGAACATCCTGCGTTACACCCTCCTTTATTTCGGTTTTGAGGTTGCGTGAGTTGCTAAGATTTAGCTTAGCCTTCGTAACGCAAGCTCTTGCCTCAGACAACCTATCTTGGTATTTAAGGGGGCTAGATCGTGGAATATCCGAGTTTCCGGTCTCCCATTCACCGACGCTTCGCCTAACGTTGGTGGACGTAGACGCTGTAGGTTTTGAAGGACCAGCCTTCTCCGTCTTCTTTGCAGGAGACCGTTGGGTATCCTGTTTGTCATTTCCTCTGGCGGGAGGAGTCCTAATACCCATCATGGTTCTGTTGTTTGGGGACGGGTACGTCGGAGTAAATATAAAACAATATACAGGTTGTCCCAAAAGTCAACGTCATCCCTTAAAGGGCTGATAGGTCAGCTCATGAGAGGCCAGAATATCACAATATGCCCATAGTAAACACTCGATAATTTTCGAGATATTGACACTTTTATAAATTTGCTGAAAATCGACACCTTGGATCAGTTTTTTGCGTGCCGCCGGTACAAAAATCCATATTGTTAGAATTTGTTTGGTGTTGCATCACCCTGTATAGCCCTGCTATTGATCGCAGTCAAAAAAAATATCGAGTAATGCTGTATGTTTAAAAAAAAACACGGTTTTCAAAGTCATAAAAGGTAATCGTATTTTTTTATAAACAACTTTGACTCTACATACTGTAAAAAAAATATACCACTCAAACCTGGCACCTTATTTGAAAAGATTGCTCATTTAATGCAGTTTCCAAAATGGTATGAAACGTTGCTATTGTTTCAATTAACAAAAAAGTTATTGCTATTTTAGTACAAAACGACCTCGATGTAAAATTGTTTGAAGGAAATTTATCTGACAGAATTTATTAAGGGTAAGGCATATTGGAATGAGTAAAAGTAAAATAGGTGGTGGGGTCAGCCGTGGCAACATAGATGACGCAAAAAAGCTAAGAAAAAACTTACCAAACTCTTAAAAAACATATTTTGGGTTTTTTACACCTTATTTAAAAAAAACAAACATTTATTGACTTTTATTTTTATTTCTCAAAATTATAACACCACATTATTATATTAAGTACATAATCACCAAAAAATAATACTCATTAATGGTCATAATCATAATTTTGAGAGTTTGGTTTTGTTTAACAATAACTTTAAAATAAATAACAAGTAATTAGAGGTAATGTTAATGACAAACTGATCTGTCCCTTTTTTGGATACTGTGGGTGTACACTGTACAATGTACATGTGTAAGCGTTTTACTTGTACAATATCACACATTAGCACTACTCAGGAATGTACGTTACCATGCGTTACATTTATGGGGAATGTGGAGTTGCTATAGTCCACTTTTTTCGAAAAAGATACTCAAAATGCGTTTTTAGGGTTCCGTAGCCAAAATGGCAAAAACGGAACCCTTATAGTTTCGTCATGTCCGTCTGTCCGTCTGTCCGTCTGTCCGTCTGTCACAGCCGATTTACTCGGAAACTATAAGTACTACAGTGATGAAATTTGATGGGAATATGTGTTGTATGAACCGCTACAAAAATATGACACTAAATAGTAAAAAAAAGAATTGGGGGTGGGGCCCCCCATACATGTAACTGAGGGATGAAATTTTTTTTTCGATGTACATACCCGTGTGGGGTATCAATGGAAAGGTCTTTTAAAATGATATAAAGTTTTCTAAAAAACATTTTTCTTAAAGTGAACGGTTTTTGAGATATCAGCTCTCAAAGTCGTAAAAAGTATGTCCCCCCCCTCTATTTTTATAACTACGGGGTATAAAATTCTAAAAAAAATAGAGGTGATGCATGCTAATTAACTCTTTCAACGATTTTTGGTTTGATCAAAGTATCTCTTATAGTTTTTGAGATAGGTTGATTTAACTGTAATTTTGGTTAAGTTATATTTGCTGCTACGGAACCCTTTGTGCGCGAGCCCAACTCGCACTTGGCCGGTTTTTTTTTATTAACTGTGACAACGTTGTCTCTTTTCCCACTCCCGGCCACACCACCTATTTCACTTTTACTCATTCCAACATGACTTACCCTTAATAAATTCTGTCAGATAAATTTCCTTCAAACAATTTTACATCGAGGTCGTTTTGTACTAAAATAGCAATAACTTTTTTGTTCATTGAAACAATAGCAACGTTTCATACCATTTTGGAAACTGCATTAAATGAGCAATCTTTTCAAATAAGGTGCCAGGTTTGCGTGGTATATTTTTTTTACAGTATGTAGAGTCAAAGTTGTTTATAAAAAAATACGATTACCTTTTATGACTTTGAAAACCGTGTTTTTTTTAAACATACAGCATTACTCGATATTTTTTTGACTGCGATCAATAGCAGGGCTATACAGGCTGATGCAATACCAAACAAATTCTAACAGTATGGATTTTTGTACCAGCGGCACGCAAAAAACTGATCCAAGGTGTCGATTTTCAGCAAATTTATAAAAGTGTCAATATCTCGAAAATTATCGAGTTTTTACTAAGGTCATATTGTGATATTCTGGCCTCTCATGAGCTGACCTATTGGCCCTTTAAGGGATGACGTTGACTTTTGGGACACCCTGTATATGTCGCAGGCAACTGGTTTAATCTCCTGTTTGATTGAACCACTAGCCCGTTCATTGGATGGCGCTGTTCAGTTGTATGACTAGGCCGAACGTTGATTGTACAAGCGTCACAAAACGTCCAACTAGTTAGCTGACTTAAAATCAGTCAGGTGGTGAATAAAACAAATATGGCGTCTAACAGCTAACAGCTGACACAAAAAGCACCTATATTGTTAGTTTTTTGCAAATAAATTAGCTTTAAAGTGCGTTATTTGTGTTAAAATTGTGTGACAACATGGATTTACCTATTATTACGCCGCGGGCGGATAGTTTCAAAGAAAAAAAGTGGCGAAAATTATGAACAACAATATGAAGGTACGTTTATTGTTATTGTTTAGTTAATTTGTGAGATAAGAGCTTTGTAACATAGTCTTTTTGTTGACTCTTGTCTGGTGATGTTCACCCTAACCAGACATTACAAAGTTGCTATACTATATCCCATTCAACGACTTCGCTGAATGATGTTCAGTCAAGACGTCGAACGTTACAATCAACGACTTGACGAGTTGTCCTTTAGTCATACAACTGAATAGCGCCATCCAATGAACGGGCTAGTGGTTCAATCAAACGGGAGATTAAACCAGTTGCCTGCGACATATACACTTAGATAAATTCGATTCAATAGAGAACCCTGTCTCTACACAATTCGGTATGTTAAGTAAAAATTTTTGATGCTAATTCCAAAACCGTTTGGAGATATTACCTTCTTAATAAGTGTCTCATTCTTAAAAATATAAAATATTCAAGGATTCCGATTATTTTATCAAAAATGAAAATATAATTTGTCCTTCAAGACGCTGCGCAAGGTTAAAGTTTCAACCAAAGAGAATGAAAATGTTCAATTGTTAAATGTCACTTCTGTCAATCTAAAGTGTAAATATTCACAGAGTTACGATCTTGATGACGTCAGCGGCTGCATGGTAGCGAATGACGTCATAAAATCGTCGAAGAGCCGATCTTTAATTATTTTTTATTAAATTAACGAGAGCAGTAAAATAAAAAATATTCAAATTAGTGTCTCAAATTCCAACATACTTCAATTTAAAATTATAAAAACAATGACCATAAAATTACTTAACATACCGAATTGTGTATAAATAACTTAAACTAAACTATGGTAGAGTTCAATAAAACTCTGAGGGCGGATTCGACCAACGTCGAGTAACTTTTTACTCGAGAGTAAACTACCAGTTACTCGCGAGTAAGCAGATTTTGCATTCTACCAAACCTGAAACCAAGATAAGTAGCTTATCCCAAGAATAAAATGTTATACCGCCAAAATTTACCGTGTAACGAGCTTATCCGAGAGTAATTTTGTAATGGCGGCACCACATCAGCTGATTAGAAAACCGTCATAATGACATATAAACACATCTGTCAAATCATAAACAAAAGAACGTTAAAAGGCAAATTCTCAGAATAACAACAGCGAATAAAATATTAAAACATAAACAATTTCCTACTATTATAATCCATTCAAACTAAGTTGGCATGTCATTTCTATTGCATGCTTTGAAAATGCAGCTATATTTATTTTAGTTGCAGTATAGTTTCGTTCCTCGTTCATTCAATTAATCATGGTATAACTTGGTAGAATGCAAATGTACTTATCCCAGATATTTACTCGCGTATAAATTTTATTCCGGTATAGTTATTCTCGTGTAAGGTGATGTTTGGACGAATTCGCCCTGAGTGTCCTAATAAAAACTTAAATAAAGTAAAGCAAAGTAATAAATACTGGCTCTACGTCAAAATGTCAGGGCTCAATAAAGCTCTGTGTCAAAATACGTCACTATAATAAATAATTTAGGCTGAATTCGTCCAAACATCACATTACACGAGTATAACTATACCGGAATAAAATTTATACGCGAGTAAATATCTGGGATAAGTACATTTGCATTCTACCAAGTTATACCATGATTAATTGAATGAACGATGAACGAAACTGTACTGCAACTAAAATAAAAATAGCTGCGTTTTCAAAGTATGCAATAGAAATGACATGCCAACTTAGTTTGAATGGATTATAATAGTATAAAATTGTTTATGTTTTAGGGTGAATTCGTCCAAACATCACGTTACACGAGAATAACTATACCGGGATTAAAATTATACGCGAGTAAATATCTAGGATAAGTACATTTGCATTCTACCAAGTTATACCATGATTAAATTGAATGAACGAGGAACGAAACTGTAATGCAACTAAAATAAAAATAGCTGCGTTTCAAAGCATGCAATAGAAATGACATGCCAACTTAGTTTGAATGGATTATAAAAGTATGAAATTGTTTATGTTTTAAAATTTTATTCGCTGTTGTTATTCTGAGACTTTGCCTTTTAACGTACTTTTGTTTATGTTTTGACAGATGTGTTTATATGTCATTATGACGGTTTTCTAATCAGCTGATGTGCTGCCGCCATTACAAAATTACTCTCGGATAAGCTCGTTACACGGTCAATTTTGGCGGTATAACATTTTATTCTTGGGATAAGCTACTTATCTCGTTTTCAGGTTTGGTAGAATGCAAAATCTGCTTACTCCCGAGTAAATGGTAGTTTACTCGTGAATAAAAGGTTACTCGATGTTGGTCGAATCCGCCCTTAAAAGTAAAAACAACAAAAAGAAGCAATGTAGAGAAATTCAAGATATCTCTAAATCAAATATAACAGTAAATTAGGCTCAATAGAGCTCTATATCATAAATAAAAGGTGTCAAGTTGCAATTTTCTAAAAATAAAATTTTGCTTTATGCAGAGTCTGTCTCTATATCTCAAGGGGTAGTCCTGAGCAAGCCATTTGTGTTACTGAAAACCGCGTTCTGATGGGATGACGGGTTCCCGAGATACAGACACTTTAAAAATTCCAAAATGGCCGACAAGATGGCCGCCGAAAAATTCAAGTTTTCGGGTTAGGTTAGGTTAGGTTAGGTTAGGTTAGGTTAGGTTAGGTTAGGTTAGGTTAGGTTAGGTTAGGTTAGGTTAGGTTAGGTTAGGTTAGGTTAGGTTAGGTTAGGTTAGGTTAGGTTAGGTTAGGTTAGGTTAGGTTAGGTTAGGTTAGGTTAGGTTAGGTTAGGTTAGGTTAGGTTAGGTTAGGTTAGGTTAGGTTAGGTTAGGTTAGGTTAGGTTAGGTTAGGTTAGGTTAGGTTAGGTTAGGTTAGGTTAGGTTAGGTTAGGTTAGGTTAGGTTAGGTTAGGTTAGGTTAGGTTAGGTTAGGTTAGGTTAGGTTAGGTTAGGTTAGGTTAGGTTAGGTTAGGTTAGGTTAGGTTAGGTTAGGTTAGGTTAGGTTAGGTTAGGTTAGGTTAGGTTAGGTTAGGTTAGGTTAGGTTAGGTTAGGTTAGGTTAGGTTAGGTTAGGTTAGGTTAGGTTAGGTTAGGTTAGGTTAGGTTAGGTTAGGTTAGGTTAGGTTAGGTTAGGTTAGGTTAGGTTAGGTTAGGTTAGGTTAGGTTAGGTTAGGTTAGGTTAGGTTAGGTTAGGTTAGGTTAGGTTAGGTTAGGTTAGGTTAGGTTAGGTTAGGTTAGGTTAGGTTAGGTTAGGTTAGGTTAGGTTAGGTTAGGTTAGGTTAGGTTAGGTTAGGTTAGGTTAGGTTAGGTTAGGTTAGGTTAGGTTAGGTTAGGTTAGGTTAGGTTAGGTTAGGTTAGGTTAGGTTAGGTTAGGTTAGGTTAGGTTAGGTTAGGTTAGGTTAGGTTAGGTTAGGTTAGGTTAGGTTAGGTTAGGTTAGGTTAGGTTAGGTTAGGTTAGGTTAGGTTAGGTTAGGTTAGGTTAGGTTAGGTTAGGTTAGGTTAGGTTAGGTTAGGTTAGGTTAGGTTAGGTTAGGTTAGGTTAGGTTAGGTTAGGTTAGGTTAGGTTAGGTTAGGTTAGGTTAGGTTAGGTTAGGTTAGGTTAGGTTAGGTTAGGTTAGGTTAGGTTAGGTTAGGTTAGGTTAGGTTAGGTTAGGTTAGGTTAGGTTAGGTTAGGTTAGGTTAGGTTAGGTTAGGTTAGGTTAGGTTAGGTTAGGTTAGGTT